>NC_079189.1:207238274-207853609 GCF_029499605.1 Hyla sarda
CACGCCACCTCCCATAGACATGAATGGAGGGGCATGGCTTTATGTCACTAGGGGGCCTGTCCGTGACGTCACATCCCTGTCTTGGAGGTAGTGCCTGGCACAGAATGCCGGGGCTGCACCGAGATTGCGGGGGTCCCCAGCGATCATACATCTTATCCCTTATCCTTTGGATAGGGGATAAGATGTATAAAGCCGGAATACCCCTTTAAGTGCAATGCACAAAAATACATTTGCAAGACTCTCCAGTATCTGATATATCTTTTATGCATTAAAGCTAACATTTAGACATTCTTAGGATGGTAGCTGGAACAGTCCAAATGGGACATTACACCTGTCCCAGATGTATGCACATATATGCATAGCGCTTTTTATTAGTGTTTTAAAAGATGCTGTGATTTGAATGAGGTGTTCTTTGCACTCTGTATGACTTTTTATTTGCAAAGTACATGATTCAGATATGTACGCTTACAGGTCTTTGTGTACTGTTAGCCCCTTTTGTATACATATTGTGCTATTTTATTATTAGCATATTCTAGACTTGTGTAAACACTATATTGTAGAACCTCATTTCCTCAACAGTTTGATCTGGTTGTATCTTGTACAGGGTCCATTAAACATAAGGCCAGGCCTGATTTTAAATGATGGTGAGAACATATTCCAGGATCCCCTTTTTACAGATCCTACACTGTTTGCAAACAAGGAACTACAAGGGTGTCCTATTTTCATTTTAGCAATGGGACCCCCTTTCCGGTATCTGTGTCCCTGCCTGGCAGGGCAACTACTCTACTGCTTCCTGCCATGTGACTACTGTGTTCTGCTTTGTGGCATATCATTTACGCTCTCTATCTCCCCCTACTGTTGCCGCACATTCTCTCCACACTTCACAGCCATGTCTTTCAAAGCCTCAGTACACTAGACTTCTCTGGCCTCCCCTTTTACCCTGTTGGAGATGAGGTGACTTTTCTCAAATTTTACACCTGCTGGGTGACATGAAGCTCCCAACAGTCATTGTGCTGGGAATAATAAAGGGAGACTCTACCAAGAAAACCTGACTACAGGGTAAGCATTGTAGTCAGGATCTGAAACAAATTGACCCTGGAATTAAAAGTGACTAAGGCGGTAAAAGCGGTAAGTAAGATTCACTGTACAGTATATTACATGTAACAAAAAGTGGCACATTGTGCATATTTGACAAATTCTCATCCAGACACTGCAGAAAACAGTCACCAGAAATCCAAACATGCTCAGTTTTTCATAGCTGTTTGCTTTTGCTCCCAGAAACTTGCATACCACAATAGGATCCCATTCACTTTCATTAGGTGCAATGTAGTCAGTGTGTCACTGCTATCTTTGGCTGTGCTACATATGTCATGACCAAAGCACTAGCTACTAGTATGGTTATTATTACCATGTCCACTTATCTCTCTACCTATAAAGTGTTCATGTGTAGTTCTTTTGTTTTACTTGTTTATGTTACTATTTTGGACTGAAGCATTTCTTACTATTTTGGACTGAAGCATTTCTTTGGATATTATGATTCATAGCAGTTTTTCAAAAATTATAAACAATGTATGTTTTTTTTTCCCAAAAAGAAACACCTTTCGGAGGTAAATGAAAATGACAGGTCTCAGTCTCAATACATTACTATAGATATCTAAAGATATGTGATGCTCTACATCAATATATCATTGTAATTATGGCCTACATTACAACTACATATTTCTTCTTCAACAGACACTTTCAGAACTTTAGAAAATAAATAAATAAATTCATAACTAAATAAATACATACATAAATAAAGCCATTATGTATAGTTTGAAAGCACAGTAACATAATAAATAGATTTACCTGGGTCATATGTTGATGTTCTCTTATCTTCTGTATCTACTGCATTTACAGCAACACTGCTTTCTGCCTGGCTCCTGTGCATCTGTTTTTGAAGTTGCTGAACTAAACCAAAGTAATAATTTTACATTGTTGTATATTTCCTTTAAATCAGTAAATATTTTCAATCAACTGATGCCAGAAAGATATATATATATATATATATATATATATATATATATATATATATATATTTGTAATTTACTTATATTAAACAATCTTAAGCCTTCCAGTACTTCTCAGCTGCTTTATGCCCTCGAGGAAGTTGTGTAGTTCTTTCCAGTCTGACCACAGTACTCTCCACTGCCTCACTAGTGTTGAGCACGAAATATTCTAAATACAAATTTTTACCACGAATATGGGCACTTTGCAATTTCGTAAATATTTAGAATATAGTGATATACATTCATAATGACGAATATTAACGTTTTTATGCAAATATTATGTACGAATATTTATGCAAATATTGGCACTTCCAGACTGGACACGGATCCCTCCCTTTTTTTAGGCAAAAGAAATAATTGTGCATGCGCACTATGCAAATTTCATTACGAATTTTGGCATGAAAAAAAAGAGAACGAACATAGCGAATATGCGAATTTGGCAAACATAGGACAAATATTTGTCCATATATTCGTGAAATACTGCAAATTCAACTATGACCCCTTTAGAGTTAAACCTTTAAGGAATCTGCTGCTAAAGTTTTGGTGCCAAATACAACCGCACACCTTCACAGGTCTTAACACGGGTTTCTGCCCATATGAACGAGCCTTTAGGATAGAAAAAAAAGGATGACATGAAAGAGAACCAAACCTTTTTCTTTGCATTGCTCTCCGCTGTACCCTGGACAGCATTTCCATTCCAATGATGTCACTATTTTATGTTTCAGTCTATACGTAGGCTGTGAGATCATTCGACTCCTGGGTGACAAAAGTGGTAATAAATTATTTCCAAAACTGCATGATGATTAGGTTCAGGCTCATTTCATAACATTTGCTCCTGTAATATTTATAGGAAAGTCTCCCATTATTTTCTATGGGCTAAATATATGTCAAGTTGGGAAATGTTAGCTTATGTTTTTGTGCATTACAACATGGATACCTTTCAAGTATTTAATATATTAGTGCTTCATACTATTATAGTATGCACTCCTAAAAGGAACCTTTTTTTCTCATATATTGGGAGTCAGTGTGGTGCCTGCCACACTTTGGCCTACGCTAACATTTTTTGGCATATTCTCTTTACCAGTTTATCCATTTGCATAAAACACAATTTTTGGACACCCTTTATTTACACTTTAAATATTTTTACAAAATACAATCAAACCTTGTTGGTGATGTCTTGTGAAATAGGCTTAACATCTTATTCACATGGCTGAATAAAGAAAACTGTGAAACCTGATGTTGCATCATTCAAGAAGAGATACATATTATAAATATTCCATTACCAAACCTTGTTCCCAAGTTAATACTAAAAGTCCCTGGGTTATTTTTTTTATTGCATTTTTATTAATGGTTTAAAATGTGACATTGAGTCATTTGATCTTCCTTTTAATATATGCTGCACATTCAGAGAATAGCTTTTAGGGATCTGATGTGTTCATTTCTCTGAATCTCTGCCACTATGCCTGTAGGACAACTGTCGCCAAAGCCTATACCTGTGAATAAATAAGTGAAAAAGTTTCACTTCTATGATCAGTGCCTACTTTATTTGTCCAGAGCGGGTATTCATATTAAAAAGACGGATAGAAAGATTTTCACTTTAAAGGGGTACTCCACTGCCCCAGCATTCATAACATTTAGTTCTGAATGCTGGGTGTGGGCTGCGGGGTCGTGACTTCATGGGAATGCACCCTCCCATAGACTTTCATTGAGGGGGGTGTGGTGTGACATCGAAAGGAGGCGTGGCCATGATGTCACAACCCCGCAGCCAGCTTTTGGAACTAAATGTTCTGAACACTGGGGCAGTGGAGTACCTTTAAGTAACTTGAGTAACTTTAAGGTTAATTTACAAGAGACAAATATGCCATTGATTTTATATTCAGATTTATGCAGGTAGAACCAACAGAAGCAGGCAACTGGATGAAATTTTTTTAAATTGTCAACCTTATGCTGCATATATTTTCCACCCAGGTATAGATTATAAAATGTATACTATATAATATCATATAACATAGTCAATGTACAAAATCATCATATGATAATATATAAATTAGAGCTTACTCACTAAACAGTGAGCACATACCTCACAGAACAAGCTCCCATTGTCCAGGCACAGGGATTTGCTCCACTTGATACATATGTTTCCGTATTTTCCATTACGACAGAAGGTGAGAGTCTCGTATGGACATATGCACACCAGTTTCTGCAGAAAGATTAACAGAAATAACTTCATAAACAAACAATACTGTGTAATAATTTCTTCATGCATATGCAGGCATGTATTTCACTTCAAGTCTAACTCAATATTTAAACTTTTATTAAGACTTTTGATGGTTGTTATTGATCCTAATTTACTGTAATGGTACACTTTGCTGTCAAATAACCTCTTAACAGGAACCTGTAAGGCTGATTTCACACTATAAAGGGGAGCGGGCGGCATGCTCCACAACCCTGCGATGTAGATCGTGTGTGTGTTTTACTTTTATTTTTAAATACCCCGCTCAGCTGGGTTTTTAAAGTCATTATGAGGATTGTAAATGTACATACATTGTAAATGTATGTATGTTTAATGCCCCCCGCTGCGCTAGCTATGTATAATGCCCCCCGCTGCGCTTACATATGTCCCCCCAGCAAGCGCATACATAAATCCCTTGCAGGGCTATCTGTGAATACTATCAGCAGCACATCATGCTGTTTGCCGGGAAAAGCAGTGCAATGCAGCCCGCTTCTCGGCCAGCAGATGCGCTGCTGATAGCATGCTATTCACAGATAGCGCTGTGAGGGACAAATGTGCATAGAAGCGCTGCAGGAGGACAGATAGATAGTGATATGTATCTGTCCCCCTGCAGCGCTTCTATACACATATGTCCCTCACAGCGCTATCTGTGAATAGTATACTATCAGCAGCACATCTGCTGGCTGGGAAGTGGGCGGCATTGCGCTGCCTTACCCGGCAAGCAGCATGATGTGCTGCTGATAGTATACTATTCACAGATAGCGCTGCGAGGAATTTATGTATGCGCTCGCTGGGGGGGACATATGTAAGCGCAGTGGGGGGCATTATACATAGCTAGTGCAGTGGGGGGCATTATACATAGCTAGCGCACCAGGGGGCATTATACATATAGCGCTATATGTCTGGCCCCTCACTGCACTAGCTATGTATATTGCCCACTGCTGCACTACCTATAGATCTTGCCCTCCTGCAGTGCATAAGGGCAGCCGGGGAACGCAGCGCAGTGTAGTGCAACATTACAATCCTTGTAATAATGACCTTAAAAACTCTGCAGGGAGCCCTTAATGGCCCCTCGGTGACGGCAATTCAGGGCTCCAGGCGGGGTATTTGAAAATGAAAGTAAAACACACACACGATCTACATCGCAGGGTTGCTGACCATGCAGCCCACTTCCCTGATTGATAACTTTTGATCGCATTGGGGTCTCAGACGTGAGACCCAGTGCAATCAATCCCTCAGCCCCTGTACTACTACCCCCAACATGGAACATACTCTGTTTCGTGATGGGGGTAGTAGTAGTACAAGCATTAATCTAGCCTCCCCAGACTCCCGCGACCTGGAAACTACTACTCCCATCAAAGAAACAAGTATATTCCATGATGGGAGTAGTAGTAGCCCCACAGCACAGCAAGAGTTTGCTGATTTCACTCCTTCTGAGCATGCTCAGAAGTAATAACGGTTGAAAAATGGATATTAAAATTGGGTGCAAACAGATGATATTATATCATCCATTTGCCAAAGATTTCAATGTTAAATTTTTCCTATCCGTTTCCATGCCGTTATTTTTGACGGGAGAAAAAATACTGCAGGAAACGGGTGCAAACGGGTGATAAAGGATTGTAAAAAAATCCCATTGACATTAATGGGATTATTTTACAGCCGTTTGCAAACCGTTTAAAAAATATCAAACGGATTGCAGAACAGGCATACATTTACGGGGGCAGACGGCTGTGTGAACAAGCCCTTATAAGGAAAATGGACATCCCAAATAAATGATATATTGATTTACATATACAATATGTCTACTTTATGTTTGCATCATAAAGTTGACATGTTTTTACTTTTGGAAGACATCAGAAATTCAGCAGCAATTTTAAAATTTTTCACAAAATTTTCAAAATCTTAATTTTCAGGGACCAGTTCAATTTAGAAGTTGATTTGAAGGGCCTTCATATTAGAAGTGCCCCATAAATGAACCCATTATAAAAACTGCACCCCTCACAGTATTAAAAATGACATTCAAAAAGTTTGTGAGCCCTTTAGGTGTTTCACAGGAATAGCAGCAAAATGAAGGAGAAAATTCAAAATCTTCAATTTTTACACTCGCATGTTCTTGTAGACCCAGTTTTTGAATTTTTACAAGGGGTAAAAGCAGAGAAACACTCTAAAATTTGTAAGCCAATATCTCTCGAGTAAGGAAATACCTCATATGTGTATGTAAAGTGCTCTGTGGGTGCACTGGAGGTCTCAGAAGGGAAGGAGCGACAATGGGATTTTGGAGAATGAGTTTTTCTGAAATGGTTTTTGTGGGCCATGTCACATTTAGGAAGCCCTTATGGTGCCAGAACAGCAAAAAAATAAATAAAATTAACACATGGCATACTATTTTGGAAACTACACCTCTCAAGAAACGTAACAAGGGGTACAGTGAGCCTTAACACCCCACAGGTGTTTGATGACTTTTTGTTAAAGTTGGATGTGTAAAGGAATTTTTTTTCACTAAAATTCTGGTTTTTCCCCAAATTTTACATTATTACAAGGGGTAATAGGAGAAAATGTCCCCCAAAATGTGTAACCCCATCTGTTCTGAGTATGGAAATACCCCTTGTGATGACGTCAAGTGCACTGCGGGCGTACTACAATGCTCAGAAGAGAAGGAGTCACATTTGGCTTTTGGAAAGCAAATTTAGCTGAAATGGTTATTGGGGGACATGTCACATTTAGGAAGCCCCTATGGTGCCAGGATAGCAAAAAAAAAACACATGGCCTACTGTTTTGGAAACTACACCCCTCAAGGAACGTAACATGGGTTACAGTGAGCCATAACACCCCGCAGGTGTTTGACGGCTTTTTGTTAAAGTAGGATGTGTAAATGAAAAAATTACAGGGGTAATAGGAGAAAATGCCCCCCAAAATGTGTAACCCCATTTCTTCTGAGTATGGAAATATCCCATGTGTGGAAGTCACGTGCTCTGCTGGCGCACAACACAATGCTCAAAAGAGAAGGAGTGCCATTGAGCTTTTGGAGAGAGAATTTGGTTTGAATAGAAGTCGGGGGCCTTGTACATTTACAAAGCCCCCTGTGGTGCCAGAACAGTGGACCCCCCCACATGTGAATTTTGGAAACTACACCCCTCACATAATTTAATAAGGGGTGCAGTGAGCATTTACACCCCACTGGTGTTTGACAGATCTTTGGAACAGTGGGCTGTGCAAATGAAAAAATACATTTTTTCATTTACACGGACCACTGTTCCAAAAATCTGTCAGACACCTGTGTAAATGCTGACTGTATCCCTTTGTATATCACTTGAGGGGTGTAGATTCCAAAACGGGGTCACATGTGGTGGGGGTGCATTGGTCTGGCACCATGGGGGCTTTGTAAACACACATGGCCTTAATTCCAGCCAAATTCTCTCTCCAAAAGCCCAATGGCGCTCCTTCTTTTCTGAGCATTGTAGTTTGCCTGCAGACCACTTTACATCCACATATGGGGTATGTTCTTACTCAGAAGAAATGGGGTTACAATTTTTGGGGGGCTTTTTTCTATTTTCCCTTGTGAAAATGAAAAAATGTAGGGTAACACCAGGATATTAGTTGAAATTTTTTTTTTCCCATCCAATTTTAGCGAAAATTTGTCAAACACCTGTGGGGTGTTAAGGCTCATTATACCCCTTGTTACGTTCCTTGAGGGTTGTAGTTGCAAAAATGGGTCACACGTGGGTATAAATTTTTTTGTGTTTATGTCAGAATCACTGTAAAATCAGCCGCCCCTGTGCAAATCGCCAATTTAGGCCTCAAATGTACATAGTGCGCTCTCACTCCTGAGCCCTGTTGTGGGCCCGCAGAGCATTTTACGCCCACATATGGGGTATTTCCGTAATTCCGAAATGTAATTACATTACAAAGTATGGGGCAACACCAGCATGTTTGTTTTTTTAAGATAACAGGCTGGTGTAGACCCCAACTTTTCCTTTTCATAAGGGGTAAAAGGAGAAAAAGCCCCAAAAAATGTGTAACACAATTTCATACGGAATACGGAAATACCCCATATGTGGCCCTAAACTGTTTCCTTGAAATACGACAAGTGAGAGAGCGCCATGCGCATTTGAGGACTAAATTAGGGATTGCATAGGGGTCAACATAGGGGTATTCTACACCAGTGATTCCCAATAGGGTGCCTCCAGCTGTTGCTAAACACTCCCAGCATGCCTGGACAGTCAGTGGCTGTCCGGAAATGCTGGGAGTTGTTGTTTTGGAATAGCTGGAGGCTCCTTTTTGGAAACACTGCCGTACAATATGTTTTTAATTTTTATTGGGGAGGGGGGGGCAGTGTAAGGAGGTGTATATGTAGTGTTTTACCCTTTATTATGTGTTAGTGTAGTGTTTTTAGGGTACATTCACATGGGTGGGTTTACAATGAGTTCCCTGCTAGGAGTTTGCGATGCGGCGGAAAATTTGCTGCATCTCACACTCAGGAAACTCACTGTAAACCCGCATATGTGAATGTACCCTGTACATTCACATGGGGGAGCAAACCTCGAGCTGTTGCAAAACTACAACTCCCAACATGCACTGACAGACCGTGCATGCTGGGAGTTGTACTTTTGCAACAGCTGTAGGCACACTGGTTAGAAAACCGTCAGTTGGGTGGGTGCATCCAGCTGTTGCAAAACTACAACTCCCAGCATGTGCTGATCGCCGAAGGGCATGCTGGGAGATGTAGTTATACAACAGCTGGAGGTACGCAACCACAACTCCCAGCATGGCGAGACAGCCGTTTGCTGTTCGTGCAAGCTGGAAGTTGTAGTTTTGCAAAATTTGAAGGGCCATGGTTTGGAAACCACCGCAATGTGATCTCCAAACTGTAGCCCTCCAGATGTTGCTAAACTACAAATCCCAGCATGCTCAGACAGCAAATTGCTTCTGAGCACTATACAGTGGTCTCTAAACTGTAGCCCTCCAGATTTTGCTAAGCAACAACTCACCACTTTCATAGTCGCAAGTTCGCCGCACCAGGGAGAGGATCACCGCCCGCCACCGATCGGTGTTGGTAAGTTACCTCCACCACTTCCGGTCACACCACAGTTCCCCTGTTCTGCCCTGACCACCGTGAGTGGGCAGAATGGGGGAACTGAACTTTAACCCCCCCGCCCCCAATCTGCTATTGGTCGGTTGATTCTGACCGACCAATAGCAGGGATAGGAGGGGTGGCACCCCTGCCACCTTACTCCTATATCTTCAGGGGGATCATGGGTGTCTTGGATAGCCCCGATCCCACTTATTTTCCAGGTCACTGGGGACCCGTATGACCCGCAATTGCCACAGATCGCCGGTCTGAATTGACCGGCGGTTTGCGGCAATCACCGACATATGGGGGGGGGGGTGGGAACGAAATTCCCACGGGCGTGCAGTTACGCCCTGGGTCCTTAAATGGTTAAAGAGCCGTTTCAATGTTCCATTATGAAAACCCTTCAAATTGTCCATTAAACAACCGTTACAAAACCCCATTAAAGTCTATGGGATTTTTACATTATCCGTTTTAACCCATCATAGCCCGTTATTAATAATGAATGTTATTTGTGACGGGAGAAAAAAATGATACATGCACTATTTTTCTCCTGTCACAAAATAACGTCCATTATTAATAACGGGCTATGATGGGTTAAAACAGATAATGTAAAAATCCCATAGACTTTAATGGGATTTTGTAACGGCCGTTTTCAAAACAGAACATTATAACCGCTCTTTAAAATGGAAGAATTTTATAGTGTGAAAGCAGCCTAACCTGTTTCATGCTGCACAAACCAGGGGCAGCATGAAACAGGTACCCTGAGAAGGGTCACGGAACATTATGTTAATTTACAGATAGGAAAATTGCATCACTCAAGGCAGATGGGGTGGGGAACAGAAGCATGACCACCCCAGGCCTTGACTACTAAGCCAGGTTTTTTATACTATGATTTTTCTGAAATGCCTGAGCATTCTGAAAAGCTGTCACGCCCCCTCCCATAGGCTTGCATTGAGGGGGGGGGCGTGATGTCACACGGGGTGGAGCCTTGACGTCACAACGCTCCGGCCCCGTGATCGACAGTAATCAAACCCAGAGCGAACACGCTCTGGGGACTGATTTTAAACGATCGGGGCCCTAACCCCTTTCTGCTGCAGCCAGTTTGGTCCTTCCTGACGGTGCCCTAACTTTTAGGTCTAACATGTATGAATTTATCTGGAAATAAGTTTGTCATGCTTTCACTTAAACAAGTGATACTAACATACCAGTCTATAATAAATTCTACCCAATGTGTTTAAGAAATATATATTAAATGGAAACAACATTTTTGTTTTTGTAACAATTCATATTCCAATAATCCTAAATGTATTGTGTATAGTATATTAACTACACCATTTAATAGAAAGGTCACAGACCCAGATTAGTGACAAAAGAAAAATAAATAAATGTTACTGTTTGTAAAATATTATACAGTATATTGTATAGCTCTAGACATTCAGAAATAGAAGCATAGGTGAAAAGGAAAAAAGCAATATAATCTTTTTTATGACACCTAGAAAAATGAAACAGAAAACAATTTGGCCTCAAAGAAATCTAACTTTGAAAGTCATTTTCTTCATGTGAGTGATTTCTAATAGGAAGATACCCCAAGGCTTTGTAAAATTAATTCCATTAAAACTGTTAAATTATTCAGGAGGGCATCATCAAATCTCCTGGTATAATGATTTCCCTCTAATTTGGTATACAGTCTTATCTCTTGGTAGACAGTATCATTACATTCATTATTAACAAATCATGTTACTGGCATATTCATGATCAATGGGAATGCAGGCAGTTCTTTGTCTTCAGAACACCTGCCACAGGAAACGGAATTCTAATCTCAGTATTGAAGGCTACACCGCGGATATTTTTTATCTTATAAAAAGAAGTTGACAGACGATATTGTTTTATCTTTTACGCCCCAAGTGACACGATTTGAAAGTTTTGTTTAAACAAACTTCAATGAATAAACTTACATTTTGAAAGAGGACCTATTTGGTTTTGAAACGACACAAGGAGTGTAAGCGGATGAAGTTATAAGACTTTTTCTCAAATACGTATCATTGATAAATATGACGATTTCAGTATTACAGGGAAACAGGTTTCACTTTCATTTTAGCAGAAAGAGATCAAAATCAGATGAGTGGAGTCTTGTGATCAGTTCATGCAACGACTCAGAGTAAGTAAATCAGTTCAAAGAATCCGTATCTATTTATTATTCATCATTGATTTGAAAAAAAAAATGAATCGAAAACCTGGTGACTTAAAGGGGTACTATCCAAAGGATAGGGCATAAGATGTCTGATCGCGGGGATCCCGCCGCTGGGGACCTCCACGATCTTTCCTGCAGCACCCCTGTCATCTGGTGCATGGAGCGAGCTTCACTCTGTGCCTGATGACTGGTGATGCAGGGGTCAGAGGATCGTGATGTCACGTCCTGCCCCCTCAATGCAAGTCTATGGTGAACACCATGCCCCCTCCCATTGACCTGTATTAAGGGGGTGGGGTGTGATGTCATAAGGGGGCTGGGCCGTGACATCATGATCCTCCAGCCCCTGCATCGCCAGTCATCAGGCACAGAGCATGCACCAGATGACAGGGGTGCTGCAGGTGAGATCACAGGGGCCCCCAGCAATCAGACATCTTATCCCCTATCCTTTGGATAGGGGATAAGATGCCTAGGGGCACCAATGCATCTAATGGGCAAAGAATCATTAAAAATGCAAAACAGGCATAAATTGTATACTTTATATAGAATATTATTCATGTAAGGCCCCCTTCACATATATCTGTTGTCTGGCAGTGTTTTCCTCCAGCGTGCACCGGAGGGAAACTGATGGTAGAACTGATCACATTCATTTAAATAGGACAGTTTAAAATTGATTCAAAATTGAGATGCCGGATGGTTCAACACGCCAGATGGCACCGGACAGGGGTACGCAGCTTGCTCCCTCATAAAGCCATGCTGATTTGGAGTCATACATTAATTTTCATCAAGATACTCCAAAATAGTATCCCTTAGAAAACCCTCAAACTATTTACATACAACAGAGGTTAAACTAACAGGCCTATAATTTTTAAGGTCATCTTTTGACCCCTTTTTAAATATTGGCACCACATTTGCCATGTGCCAGTCCTGGAGAACAGTCCCTGTCACTATAGAGTCCCTGAATACCAAAAATATGGGTCTGTCTAATACATTACATAATTCCTTTAGAACACGGGGGTGAATGCCATCTGGACCTGGTGATTTGTCTATTTAGATTTTTTGTAGGAGGCACTGTACTTCTTCCTGGGTTATACAGGTGACCTGTACGGGGGAGTTTACCTTATCTCGCTGTATTTCACCTGGCATTTCATTTTCCTCGGTGAACACAGTGGAGAAGAATTTGTTTAATATATTTGCTTTTTCCTTATCCCCATCTATAATTTCTTCCTAATCATTTTTTTAATGGGCCAACACTTTAATTTTTAACCTTTTTGCTATTTATATAATTAAAGAACATTTTGGGGTTAGTTTTAATCTCTTTGGCAATGAGTCTTTCTGTCTCTATTTTTGTGGCTTTTATCTGTTTTATACATATTAAAAATTTTTCTATATAGCTTTTTAATGCTTCTTCGCGGCCGTCCTGTTTTAGTAGTCTAAATGCTTAATTTTTGTCATTTATTGCCCCCTTAACATTTTTATTCATCCTTATTGGTTTTCTTTTATTTCTGACCCTTTTATTCCCATAAGGTATATACATCTTACAGTAAGAATTTAAGATATTTTTTAAAAGTCTCCCATTTAGTGTCAGTATTCTTGTGTTTGAGGACATTATCCCATTTTATATTAAGGGCTTCTCTGAGTCGATAAAACTTTGCCTTCCTAAAGTTCTAGTGGGTTGAGCGGTGCAGCGGGGCCAGGGGGGTTCCGGGCTATACAATATGCCTCCATTTGTTTCCCCACTACAACTCCCAGCATGCTCTGACAGCCAATAGATGTCAGGTCAAGCTGGGAGTTGTAGTGGGGAAAAAGCTGGAGGGACACTGAATAGGTGAACTAAGGGGGGGTGGGGAGGGAGTTGAGTGGTGCGATGGGGCGGGGGCGGGGGGGGTTGCGGGCTGCGCGGCGGGGAGCGGGATGTGCGGCCATCACGGTGTTCACCTATACAGTATGCCTCCAGTTGTTTCCCCACTACAACTCCCAGCATGCCCTGATAGCCAATAGATGTCAGGGCAAGCTGGGAGTTGCAGTGGGGAAACAGCTGGAGGCGCCCTGTATAGGTGAACTACGGGCGGAAGTGTCGGCCCCAGCAGGCACCACGTCACTGATGCCTGCTGGGGAAGTCTGCCTGGTAGTGAACACACTACCAGGCAGACAAAAAGGCATTTTTAATATGTAAAAAATAGAGGCAGGGAGGGGGTTAGGGATAGATGGGTACTAGGCAGGGACAGAAAAAAGAAAAAAAGTGATGGTGGGAGCTACCCTTTAAATAACAGTGACCATATAAGGGTGCCCAGTCATCTGTTTGTACCTAAACCTCAGTTGGTTTAAGTTGCTAATTGGCTGAATGGCTGCAATCTGATTTAATTCCAAAAACAGCTCCCATCTCTTCCATGGGCTTTATATGATATTACACCTCAGCACTGTTTAATTAAAAATCCTATTATGCGGTACCAGACATAGCATCTGGACATGAGTGGACAAATAAACTGTTCTCTTTACACTTTATGTTCAAGGTATTGCTCAAGTTCTATGATACTAGAGCTCAACATGAAAATACTGCAGACACTATGTAACAAGCACTGGAATAATAACTGACGTCAACCATCGTCTTATTAACATTCTGTTGCAATATTCGATATGTAAAGCATAAAAAAACAAGATAGTGTATAAGCAGAATTTGTCTCCTAAGATTTTGGCCATAACAATGTACCATCTGTCAGTTTATGAATAATACCATGAAAAATAGCATATCAGGTGCTGTGTTTATGGACACAGTTTAATAACACGATTTGTATGTAAAGCTGCCTTTACACAACTATAGTGATCATCATTTACGTTCCCAAGATAATGTCATATAACATTATCATCGATCAGTGTGTAAAAGCAGATATTCTGGATTTTGTGCATTTCTTCCCCCAGCATTGCTATGGGATTTCATACTTTTTTTTTTAAACAGGATGCCCATTTACAATAAAGGGTTACTCCACCCCTAGACATCTTATCCCCCATCCATAGGATAGGGGATAAGATGTCTGATCGTGGGGGTCCCTCCAATCTCAGATGCGGCACCACAGACATCCGGTGCACAGAATGAACTTCGCTCCATGCCGGATGACTGGCAATGCGGGGTGGAGGCTCGTGACGTCATGGTCACGCCCCACTTGTGACATCACGACCATGCCCCCTCAATGCAAGTCTATGGGAGGGGGCGTGACATCACGAGCAGGGCGCGGCCATGAAACAGTCTAAAGACAATGATAAACAGTCTAAAGACAGTCAAAAAAAAAGGCAAAAGACAATGATAAATGTGGGCCTATGTGTCTACCTTTGTTTTATACCTCTCTCCATTTTGTCAACACATGCATGCATCTCCTTGGACTGGTCACAGACAAATTCAGTCCTTGTGAAAAGTGCATAGAGGAAAAGGCATTGCTCATAGCTGAAGCAAAGTTTAATGCTGCAGGAGGTAATTTTTTGTCCAGTCAGATCCTACTAAATAAACAGGCACTAAATGGAAGTCAGATGGACCCCATTAAAGTCAATTGCATACATCGGTGTCCAATTTCTGGCCCCAAATGGAGTCCGTGAGCCTCAGTTGTAGATGTGAACAAGGCCTTACATTGTTTAAGCAGATTTTATTAATCTTTTTCACACTAAGTATACTTTTCCTGCGTGGAGCCACATGTTACTGCCTAGTGGTGCAGAAATGGACTACGGAGATGTTGGGGATTGATGAAGAGGAGAATAATCTGAGAAAATCAGTCTAGTTTCATTTGGCCACATGGCTTAAAGAATAAGAGTTTCATACCCTGCAGATTGAACAGTATCGTCCTAAGAATTGTAAGATATATGTAAGAAAAAATATATAAAATTATTAGGTCATTCAATTTAAAAAAAAAAACCCTGACCATTAAATATGACATAAAATAACACATGATACATAACTCATCTGATAGGTTTTCTAGGAGAAGAAAACTATTGATGGCCTACCCAAAGAATAGGTTTTTAGTAGTTGATCAGTGGGGTGCCAACACCCGACACCCCCACGATCAGCTGTTTGACACCTGTACTGATCTGAGAACGGAGCTGGAAGGAGTTGACTCACATAACTGGAGTCTGCACATACCTCATGTAGCCCAAAAGGGGAGTAGGCAGCACTAAATAGGTCTAAGTCAGAGTTCACGTATATAAGTTGCATCACACTGAAGTCTTTTTATCAAAAACTGACCATGTCTGATGACACAACTTATGATAAAGGTGCATCAGTTGTCCTCAATTGAAAAAAACCCGACCGACTCTCCATTTTACTGAGAAAACAAGAAAAAGGGACGTGGCAGACATTTAAAAAAAAATCCCAACATATTTACTAAGGTTTTCACATAAAATGTGGTGGATTTGTGCTGTTGAAAACCCCACAGCTTAGAGCATGGGTAAAAAAAAAAAAAAAATTAAAACGTAGGGAAAAGTGCAAAATCTAGGGAAACCTTAGGAAATATTTTTCTGTTTAGATTTTGCTATATTCCTGGAATAAATTAGCATACTGCCAAAAAAAAAAAAAAAAAAAGGAATGCCCACTTATACCACGGCATACTGGCAGTGTCCACAAACATGCATTTACAAAGCAAAACTGAGTCCTAAAATTTCAGCTGTTAAGCCCACCCTATGTGGTTTATATGCACTTTTATTACTGAAACTGGAGATATGAACCCCATCCCTTTGGTTTACTGCTTTGATGAAGCCAAAGGGAGTACACCTCGCTTCATGGCTTCTGGCACTTGCACCAAATATCAAAGCCTGGCGGTAAGCAAAGTTTTGGGGGAAAATCAGACAGTCAGGTTAAGTCTTTAGAGTCAGCATGTGCTGCTAATATTATTAACCCCTTAAGGACTGAGCCCTTTTTCACCTTAAGGACACAGACATTTTTTGCAATTCTGACCACTGTCACTTTAAACATTAATAACTCTGGAATGCTTTTAGTTATCAATCTGATTCCGAGATTGTTTTTTCGTGACATATTCTACTTTAACATAGTGGTAAAATGTTGTGGTAACTTGCATCCTTTCTTGGTGAAAAATCCCAAAATTTGATGAAAAATTTGAAAATTTAGCATTTTTCTAACTTTGAAGCTCTCTGCTTGTAAGGAAATGGATATTCAAAATAATTTTTTTTTATTCACATATGCAATATGTCTACTTTATGTTTGCATCATAAAATTTATGTGTTTTTACTTTTGGAAGACACCAGAGGGCTTCAAAGTTCAGCAGCAATTTTCCAATTTTTCACAAAATTTTGAAACTCGCTTTTTTTCAGGGACCAGTTCAGGTTTGAAGTGGATTTGAAGGGTCTTCATATTAGAAATACCCCATAAAAGACCCCATTATAAAAACTGCACCCCCCAAAGTATTCAAAATGACATTCGGTCAGCATTTTAACCCTTTAGGTGTTTCACAGGAATAGCAGCAAAGTGAAGGAGAAAATTCACAATCTTCATTTTTTACACTCGCATGTTTTTGTAGACCCAATTTTTGAATTTTTGCAAGGGGTAAAAAGGAGAAAATTTTTACTTGTATTTGAAACCCAATTTTTCTCGAGTAAGCACATACCTTATATGTCTATGTTAATTGTTCGGCGGGCGCAGTAGAGGGCTCAGAAGGGAAGGAGCGACAAATGGTTTTTGAGGGGCATGTCACATTTAGGAAGCCCCTATGGTGCCAGAACAGCAAAAAAAAAACACATGGCATACCATTTTGGAAACTAGACCCCTCGGGGAACATAACAAGGGGTAAAGTAAACCTTAATACCCCACAGGTGATTCACGACTTTTGCATATGTAAAAAAAAAAATTTCCCTAAAATGCTTGGTTTCCCAAAAGTTTTACATTTTTAAAAAGGGTAATAGCAGAAAATACCCCCCCAAAATTTGAAGCCCAATTTCTACCGATTCAGAAAACACCCCATTTGGGGGTGAAAAGTGCTCTGCTGGCGCACTACAGGTCTCAGAAGAGAAGGAGTCACATTTGGCTTTTTTGAAGGAAATTTTGCTCTGGGGGCATGCCGCATTTAGGAAGCCCCTATGGTGCCAGGACAGCAAAAAAAAAAAAACATGGCATACCATTTTGGAAACTAGACCCCTCGGGGAACGTAACAAGGGGTTAAGTGAACCTTAATACCCCACAGGTGTTTCACGACTTTTGCATATGTAAAAAAAAATTTTTTTTTTTACCTAAAATGCCTCTTTTCCCAAATATTTTACATTTTTAAAAAGGGTAAAAGCAGAAAATACCCCCCAAAATTTGTAACACAATCACTCCCGAGTACGGCGATACCCCATATGTGGCCCTAAACTGTTGCCTTGAAATACGGCAGGGCTCCAAAGTGAGAGCACCATGCGCATTTGAGGCCTAAGTTAGGGACTTGCATAGGGGTGGACATAAGGGTATTCTACGCCAGTGATTCCCAAACAGGGTGCCTCCAGCTGTTGAAAACTCCCAGCATGCCTAGACAGTCAGTGGCTATCTGGCAATACTGGGAGTAGTTGTTTTGCAACAGCTGGAGGCTCCGTTTTGGAAACAGTGGCGTACCAGACGTTTTTCATTTTTATTGGGGAGGGGGGCTGTGTAGGGGTATGTGTATATGTAGTGTTTTTTACTTTTTATTTTATTGTGTGTTAGTGTAGTGTAGTGTTTTTAGGGTACAGTCACACGGGCGGGGGTTCACAGTAGTTTCTCGCTGGCAGCTTGAGCTGCGGCAGAAAATTTGCCGCAGCTCAAACTTGCAGCCGGATACTTACTGTAATCCTCCGCCCATGTGAGTGTACCCTGTACGTTCACATTGGGGGGGGGGGCATCCAGCTGATGAAAAACTACAACTCCCAGCATGTACGGTCTATCAGTGCATGCTGGGAGTTGTAGTTTTGCAACCGCTGGAGGCTCCGTTTTGGAAACAGTGGCGTACCAGACGTTTTTTCATTTTTATTGGGGAGGGGAGGCGGGTTGTATAGGGGTATGTGTATACGTAGTGTTTTTTACTTTTTATTGTGTGTTAGTGTAGTGTTTTTAGGGTACAGTCGCACGGGTGGGGGGTTCACAGTAGTTTCTCGCTGGCAGTTTGAGCTGCAGCAGAAAATTTGCCGCAGCTCAAACTTGCAGCCAGATACTTGCTGTAATCCTCCGCCCATGTGAGTGTACCCTGTACGTTCACATTGGGGGGGGGGGGGGAAGAAACATCCAGCTGTTGCAAAACTACAACTCCCAGCATGTACGGTCTATCAGTGCATGCTGGGAGTTGTAGTTTTGCAACAGCTGGAGGCACACTGGTTGTGAAACACCGAGTTTGGTAACACACTCAGTGTTTTGCAACCAGTGTGCCTTCAGCTGTTGCAAAAGCTACAACCCCCAGCATGTATGGACAGCGGAAGGGCATGCTGGGTCTTGAAGTTATGCAACAGCTGGAGGCATACTACTTTGGCTGGGGATGCTGGGGACTGTAGTTATGCAACAGCTGGAGACACACTGGTTTGCTACATAACTCAGTGTGCCTTCAGCTGTTGCAAAACTACAACTCCCAGCAGTCACCGACAGCCAACGGGCATGCTGGGAGTTGTAGTTATGCAACCAGCAGATGCACTACTACAACTCCCAGCATGCACTTTAGCTGTTTGTGCAAGCTGGGAGTTGTAGTTACGCAACAGCTGAAGGTACACTTTTCCATAGAAAAAATGTGCCTCCAGCTGTTGCAAAACTACAAGTCCCAGCATGCCCATAAGGGCATGCTGGGAGTTGTGGTGGTCTGCCTCCTGCTGTTGCATAACTACAGCTCCCAGCATGCCCTTTTTGCATGCTGGGAGCTGTTGCTAAGCAACAGCAGGAGGCTGTCACTCACCTCCAACGATCCTCGCCGCACAGGTCAGTCCCTCGTCTTCGTCGCCGCCGCGGCCGTCGCTCCTGGGGCCCCGATCCCAACATCCCAACATCCCCGATCCCAACGTCGCTCCTGGGGTCCCGCACCCGCTCACTTCCTCCCGAAGAGGGGCGGAGCGGGTTGCGGGAGTGACACCCGCAGCAGGAGCCCTGATTGGTCGGCCGGTAACCCGGCCGACGAATCAGGGCGATCGTGAGGTGGCACCAGTGCCACCTCACCCCTGCAGGCTCTGGCTGTTCGGGGCCGTCGGAGACGGCCCCGAACAGCCTGTAATTCCGGGTCACCGGGTCACTGGAGACCCGATTGACCCGGAATCTGCCGCAGATCGCTGGACTGAATTGTCCAGCGATCTGCGGCGATCGCCAACATGGGGGGGCATAATCGCCCCCCTGGGCGATATGCCCCGATGCCTGCTGAACGATTTCAGCAGGCATCGGGCACCAGCTCCCCTTCAGCTAGCGGCGGGGGGCCGGGAATTGACAGGACGTACTCAAACGTCCTGAGTCCTTAAGGACTCGGAAAAGGGGCCGTTTGAGTACATCCTGCATCCTTAAGGGGTTAAAGTTGCAGTGAACAGAAACTACAACTCCCAGCAAGGCATCAGACCCCCCGGGTTCCACTCTGCCCATCCATCTGTACCAGAGATTGAATTGTTTGAGATCTGCTACCTTCAGCAAAGTAAAGATAGTTATTCGTAACCTCGCATCTGTGCATTTATTACCCCGTACCTGGCCCAGGAGAATCTAAACCTCGGACCGTGTAGGTTAACTGTGCACAAACTGACAATTACACCTTACACCCTGTGATTACCATATGATCAGAAGTCCACATTGAAACGCTGAATGATTTGAATTGTCCTATTTATATAAATGGACTCAGTTTGACCATCAGTTTTTCTCTGGTGCTTTTCCATTGCCCCAGAGGGAAACGTTGCCAGATCATCAGCTATATGTTAATCAGGCCTAAGCCATGTCCAAAACCTCATGTGAATCTGCAACATAAAAGCTTCAAATCCATGACAAACTTGTTAAAATATTTGACATATCAAAAGTTTAGATCGCACTGTCATCTTCAGTAATAGTCAGCTGGAGTGAGGCCAGGGCTGCCATTAGAAAATTCGGGGCCCCTTACACAGCTCAAGGCCTGCCCCCCCCCCCCCCCCCTTCCACCACGTTGCCCGCCCCCCGAATCCACCCCCAGGGCCTGTCCCTAATCTTATTTTACTTTCTAATTATATATTTCTAATTAGATTAAAGCAGAGTACAGTGCAGTAAGACGTTGTGCTGCACAATATTTTACTGCACTGCACCCTGCTATATTCTAATACACCCTAATCTAATTACTGTGATAGTTCCCTAAAAATTCAACAATATTGCCACATACTGATCACACAGAGGTAGATACTAACAAGGGCTCTGCAGCCATTATAAGGGATTACAGTTACATTTACTGACTCACAATCTACGTCTTCTTTGATTAGAGGCCATCATGAAGACTCGTCTCCAAAGATCCTGCCAGACAAACAATTTAGGCGCCTTTCTTCAGCACAATGCCCACTTCTTTACAGACTCCTCATTTGTATGGCTGCACACATTAATAGTGCCCACTTCGTGCCTCTCTGTGCCCCTGTATATATATGTACACCCCTCTGTGCCCCCCTATATATTTATAGACCCCCCCTCTTGGTGCCCCCATATATATATTTAATGACTCCCTCTCGGTGCCCCCATAATATATTTAATTACCCCCTCTTGGTGCCCCCATAATATATTTAATGACCCCCTCTTGGTGTCCCCATATATATATTTAACGACCCCCCCCCCTCCCCTCTCTGCCCCCATATACTGCTGTAGGCCCTCCACAGACATACTGCCTCCAGCCATATATAGGATGCAGCTGCAGGCAGTATGTCTGTGTATCGGCCAGTTTCCGTGGTCCAATCCCTTCTCCAGTCTGGGGTCAGGATCCACTGCTATGGCCTATGGGTCATAGCCAGGGGCAGACTGACAACACTCGGGGCCCCCGGACCAATAAAAAAGGCAAGGGCCCCTGCTAGGCTCTGCAGCTCATCAATCTTTTGCCACACCCTATTTCACCCAAATCCCACACACAATAAACTAAAATGTATATATGTAAGACATAGGTACATTTCCATGACCAATAATACTGGTATATAAGGAGTAAATATATACCACCACAAAATAACTGGATAATACCGCCATACTGTACTGAATAAAACTACTATACACAGACCAGTATACTATCAAGGATCTGTATACAATATAAGTGATTATATACAGGATCATATGGCGGTAGATATCAGCTGTACACAGGATGTGTTGTGGTGTCCCGGTACTGGACATAGTCCTGTACCTTGTGTCGTAAGTCTCCATAGTCAGAGTTCCTTCGTGCTGTTCGGACTCTCTTAGTGGGATAACCCTTAGTCACCTCATCAAAATGTAATTTATTGTATATATTTAGTATGTTTTATAATATAACGGTTACTTACAGGATCTTATGTGAATCAATAGTAAATGTGTTATGCCAAAGTTAAGGACCTTTCAGGTCATGCGATTTAGTCATGTGATGTACCACAATCCTTTGTGATAGGACTGACAGGTTTGGGGAACCAATAAGCTTTGAGCCTGCCCCTTCAGATATAAGGGTGCTGTGTCCAATCATCGCTCTCTTTCCCCCGGGATATGACAGCGAGTGGAGCTCTGTGCAAATCTACAAGACTAATTAGGCCTGAAGCCTATCTCTTCAACTTCTTGATTACCGTGAGTCTACCTAACTCCAATTCAGCTAATTTTACGTGACTACTGAACCAAAATCAAACCCCTAAATTCAGTGGAACAGCCTAAAACAAGCCTCAAAGCTTATTCTCTACAAGGTCCCAGCCAACCTGTGAGGAGCCTAAATACCGGTCCTCTGTTTGCTGATTGTATCCTGCATAAAATCTGCAGTAAAGTAATTTCCAGTAGTGTTGAGCGGCATAGGCCATATTCGAATTCGCGAATATTCGCGAATATATGGGCGAATATTCGTCATATATTCGCGAATATTCGTTATATTCTCATTTCATTTTCGCATATGCGAATATTCGCGTATGCGAAAATTATCATATGTGAATATCAGCATATAAAAAAGTAGCACCCGCAAAAATTCGCACAAACGAAAATTCGCATATGCGAAATTTAGCATATGCTAATCTTCGCATATGCGAATTTTCGCACGACAGTCTCACACAGTAGTATTACAGCCTTCTTTACACCACACAAGCTGGAAGCAGAGAGGGGTGATCACTGTGATGTGTACTGTGAAGAAGAAAAAAACAAAAAAAAAAAACGAATATTCGTAATTACGAATATATAGCGCTATATTCGCGAAATTCGCGAATTCGCGAATATGCGATATTCGCGAATAATATTCGAATCGCGAATATTCGCGAGCAACACTAATTTCCAGTTTACTACAATTCTGGTTGTGGACAATCCTTTATTCCTCCCTATCGTTCCTGGGACCGGTGGCGGTAGGATATATATATTAAGAGGAACCCGCACCCTGGCTTCACGACAGTTAAGGGTTAATGCTACACCCTTTCATCACTGCACAGCTACACCCTATTCACCCTGCACCCCCCAAGCTTACCACAGTGTATACCATATAAGTGATTACAGTTAGATTTTGAGACTCACAATTACGTCTTTTCTGATCAGCGGCGTCCTCTTTCCTTTTCTTCTCCATCCGGATAAGACCGTCATGTGGATCTCTTAACATCTGCAGGACAAACATGTCAGACTCTGCATTTTTCAGTGCCCTTCCCTCCTCTACACAATATTTCCATCTATAGGCCCACAAACTGTAATAATGCCCTCCTTGGTGTCCTGTACAGTAAAAGGGCAGGTAGGTAGGTAGCCAGGTAAATAGGTAACTAGGTAAGTAGATCAGGAAGCCAAATATGTAGGTAGGTGACAAGCCAGGTAAGTAGGGGGCTAGCTAGGTAGTTAGGCAGCCATGTAAAGGCCAGGTACATAGTTAGATAGCTGGGTATGTAGGTAGTTAGATAGCCTTGTATGTAGGTAAGTAGTTAGGCATCCAGAGTAAGTAGGCATTGTTACGCCTAGCGCTCCGGGTCCCCGCTCCTCCCCGGAGCGCTCACGGCGTCTCTCTCCCCGCAGCGCCCCGGTCAGTCCCGCTGACCGGGAGCGCTGCACTGTCATGGCCGTCGGGGATGCGATTCGCACAGCGGGACGCGCCCGCTCGCGAATCGCATCCCAGGTCACTTACCCGTCCCGGTCCCCTGCTGTCATGTGCTGGCGCACGCGGCTCCGCTCTCTAGGGCGCGCGCGCGCCAGCTCTCTGCGACTTAAAGGGCCAGCGCACCAATGATTGGTGCCTGGCCCAATTAGCTTAATTGGCTTCCACCTGGTCCCTGACTATATCTAACCTCCTCCCATGCACTTCCTTGCCGGATCTTGTTGCCTTGTGCCAGTGAAAGCGTTTAGTGTGTCCAAAGCCTGTGTACCTGAACTTCTGCTACCCATCCTGACTACGAACCTTGCCGCCTGCCCCCGACCTTCTGCTACGTCTGACCTTGCCTCTGCCTAGTCCTTCTGTCCCACGCCTTCTCAGCAGTCAGCGAGGTAGAGCCGTTGCTAGTGGATACGACCTGGTTGCTACTGCCGCAGCAAGACCATCCCGCTTTGCGGCGGGCTCTGGTGAAAACCAGTAGCCTCTTAGAACCGGTCCACTAGCACGGTCCACGCCAATCCCTCGCTGACACAGAGGATCCACTACCTGGAAGCCGAATCGTGACAGGCATCCAGATATAAAGTGAGTTACCCCCCCATTCCCCATAGGTGTAGGCTGAGTTACCCCTCCCTCTTCCCCATTGGTATAGGCAGAGTTATCCCCCTTCCCTTTCCCCAAAGGTATAGGCAGAGTTACTCCCATTTCCCTATATGTATAGGCAGAGTTACCCCCATTTCCTCCCCTTTCCCTATAGGTATAGGCAGAGTTACCCCCCTTTCCTCCCCTTTCCCTATAGGTATAGGCAGAGTTACCCCCCTTTCCTCCGCTTTCACTATAGGTATAGGCAGAGTTACCCCCCTTTCCTCCCCTTTAACTATAGGTATAGGCAGAGTTACCCCCCCTTTCCTCCCCTTTCCCTATAGGTATAGGCAGAGTTACCCCCTTTCCTCCCCTTTCCCTATAGGTATAGTTATCCCCCTTCCCTCCCCTTTCCCTATAGGTATAGGCAGAGTTACCCCCTTTCCTCCCCTTTCCCTATAGGTAGATTTATCCCCCTTCCCTCCCCTTTCCCTATAGGTATAGGCAGAGTTACCCCCCCCCCCCTTTCCCTACTGGTATAGGCAGTGTTACCCCCTTTCCTCCCCTTTCCCTATAGGTAGATTTATCCCCCTTCCCTCCCCTTTCCCTATAGGTATAGGCAGAGTTACCCCCCCCCTTTCCTGCCCTTTCCCTATAGGTATAGGCAGAGTTACCCCCCCCCTTTTCCCTATAGGTATAAGCAGAGTGACCCCCTCCCCCCTTTTCCTTATAGGTATAGGCAGAGTTACCCCTCTCCCCCTTCTTCCCTATAGGTATAGGCAGAGTTACCCCCTCCCCCCTTTTCCCTTTAGGTATAAGCAGAGTGACCCCCCCTCCCCCCTTTTCCTTATAGGTATAGGCAGAGTTACCCCCCTCCCCCTTCTTCCCTATAGGTATAGGCTGAGTTACCCCCTCCCCCTTTTCCCTATAGGTATAGGCAGAGTGACTCCCCTCCCCCTTTTCCATATAGGTATAGGCAGAGGTACCCCCCTTTCCCTATAGTTATAGGCAGAGTTAAAAAAAAAAAAGATGCTCATCTGATGTCCCCCGCTGCGATCTCCTCAGCAGCAGGGGCGCGCGTCTTCTCCCCTCCACAGTACAGGCACCGATGAGTATGAGTAACGTCATCGGTGCCTGTACTGCGTGCTGCGTGGGGGCGGAGGTCACGTCTCCTTTTTGTAAGCTGCAGATGCGGCTCACACAGAGGGGACGCCTTCTCCTCTATGTGCGTGTATCACGCATACAGGAGAAGGCAGCGCTGTCTGCTGGGGATCTGGGAAGAGTGTCCCGGATCCTCAGTAGCGGTGGCAGGCCCTTAACCCAGCTGGGCGGGGTTTACTTCCTGCGGGCAGTGAGCAGGGTCGGTCAAGGAGCCCGGGCCCCATACGGGGGTACTGACTGTATCCCGCCGATGGCGGCCCTGAGTGCGGCCGACCACCCACCCAATCCAAGGATTTCACTCCATAGAATAATACAGTGAAAGAATTGGATTGGCTTGACAGCCGGGGAGTGAAGTTTGCACTGCCGTGTACTTTACCTCGCCATTTTTTTTATAATAGCAATGGGTTTTAGGACTGAAAGCCAGTGTCATCTAAACTTTTGATATGTCTGGACAACATATATACCAAAAAAATCCCTTTAAGGTTACCACTGGGTAACACTGTATGTTATTTAACTAGAGATGAGCGAACTTACAGTAAATTCAATTCTTCACGAACTTCTCGGCTCGGCAGTTGATGACTTATCCTGTGTAAATTAGTTCAGCCTTCAGGTGCTCCGGTGGGCTGGAAAAGGTGGATACATTACTAGGAAAGAGTCTCCTAGGACTGTATCCACCTTTTCCAGCCCACCGGAGCACCTGAAAGCTGAACTAATTTATGCAGGAAAAGTCAACTGCCGAGCCGAGAAGTTCGTGACGAATCAAATTTACTGTAAGTTCGCTCATCTCTATTATTTACTTTATAAATTACTGCCTTAGAAGACTGTGTTGTTAAAGGGGTACTCTGCTCCTAGGCAAATAGGCATCTTATTCCCTATTAAAAACATAAGGGATAAGATGTCCGATCACAGGGGTCCTGCTGCTTGGATTTCCTCAATCTCCGCGCAGCATCCAGCATTCTGAACAAACGCCGGGTTCCGACAGCAGTGGTTGTGACGTCACATCACGCCCCCTCATGACGTCATGCCTGGATTTATTTCCTATAGAGAAAATTTAGGAAATAAACAAATTGCAATCCACAATAAAATGCAAATTCATGTTGTCTGCACTAAAATCTGCATGATTTGGTACAGCTTTGGTTTGCAGACTTCACTGTGTGCATTTATCTAAAAGTTTCCTTCAAGACTAAAGGGAGATTTATCATTGCCTTCCTGACATGTTATCGGCTGAAATTTGGCCAAATTTTTTGCACAGTTAGTTTTCGCACAATTATTTTGCGCGATTTAAAAAAAAAAAGACAACTGAAATGACATGCTTCATTCTTGACTATGGAGTGGACGAGATTTATGCGCAAATGTTCTCAAAAAACACAAATTCATACCACCTCTGCCTTTTCTGTAAAAAATGACATCCTACCGCTAGTTCTGAGGTGATTTTTCATTTTTGCTAATTTTATCAAAGTCAAAAAAAAATAAAAAGGCTGTGAAGTGGCTGCACACAGACACATATAAATGTCCCCCATTTTGTTGTATTACAATTACTGTACTACCGTAAGAGGTGTAGGGGAAAAAGAGGGTCTGGGGGAGAACAGAGTAGTCTGTGGGGGGACAAAGGGATATGGAGGAACAGAGGAGTCTGTAAGGAAGAGACAGAATGATGATGTGGGGGGGGGGGGTTGGGGGAAGAGAGGTATAAGGGAGGACAGAGGAGTCCGTTAGGGTAGCTTCACACTGTGTTTATACAGTATGTTAGAAGTATCTGTCTGCATCCCCCCAAGTAGTTTCCCAGTGAATACGGTATGTTTGGGTTACCTTACACTGGTAAACCTCAATTTAACAGGGCTCAAGTGCCATTAGGCAGAAAGAGGCCTGAACATATTCACTGGGTGACTATGTCCGTAGTATACTACAGTATACAAGGATATAGTATACATGAGGATCATGCAAATGTCAATATTTCTGCTTATGAATAGCACATTTAAATGTTGCACCTATCGCTGTTAATCCATAAAACATTTAAATAGAAAAATTGCATTAATAATAATAATTTATAATGTATATTCGAAAGGCGATAATTTATCTGGGCATAACAAACCAAGAAAAAAATATTTAGCAATTTGTTCTGTTTGGTTCCATATTGGGTCCATTTTGTGTTTTTAAATCTAACATAACAATATGCATTTAAAAAATGGAAACCTTTTAAATGCATTGTCATTGTTTTTTGAATGAATAAAAACGGAAATAATATGGATCTATGAATAAGCCCTAACATAGTAGAACAGAATGAACATACAGTACAACACGTGCAAGAACCTTCCACTTGATGGCAGTGTTTTACCACAGGAACAGAAATGCAACCATCCGTCACAGTCACTTGACTCTGAACAGCTAAATATCCCCGTAAAAATCCCATTTTAGTTTAATCAACAAATTATTGGGCAATAAGGTTGTGATTGCATTGTTCTGGCCATAACAATTACATCTATTTCGTAAAGTCAAGTGCAATTTCATTCACATTAAGTAAACAGACTCTACTGACTGCACAAGCAGTGTTTAAAGGAAACTTAACATCAGTATTGCTGGATCTTAACACAGCAATTTTATTTATTTATTTTTATTTCATATTTTTATGATCCCCTTATAAAAGGAATTTTTTTTAGAATATGTTGAATTTATAAACTTTCTGCAGTGTATAGTATCACAAAAGTTCACATTATCTGCCTGTGGAGTCACAAGGGAGACTGTTTTGTTCTCTTCCGAAAACATCCCAAATGAGGGTCAAAATGGCACATATGGGATCTATGGATCTGTTTTAAGTATGCGCTGGGGCCTATCCTGTTGAAACTATCCTGAGGTCTTGTACACACTGCGGACATTAGGCTGACGGAATTATGTGTCCTGGTGTCCAGTGTGAATGAGCCCTAACACTATCAGGACTCACTAGCAAGTGGAATGATAGAACCCAGTCAGGGACCTGCACAGGTTTACTAGAAAGAGGCTTGAAACTCTGCCCTTCTGATGTCCCCTCTAAAAGTGCCCCTTTTCGCTGGCAGTAAGTAAACTGAGTGGTCATGCATACAATGTACACATTACTACTGATTAGTGTAACACTCACATTTCTGAAGATAGGAACTCCTGTGGATATGGATCCGCTGGAACTGTGTGGTAGATGACTCGGACCGTACCAGGGAGCGGAGTCTAAGGTGCCGCTGGTTTTCCCCAGAGCCTGCCACAAAGCGGGATGGACTTGCTGCTGCAGGTGACACCCAGGTCGCTACCCCTGGCACGTCTCGACCACACAGGCGGCTAAGGAGACGCGAGGCAGAGGAGGGATAAAGCAGCTCATAGTCTGGATAGCAGAAGGTCAGGACAGGTGGCACAGTAGTGTAGTCTAGACGTAGCAGGAGGTCAATAGGCATGGGGCAGAGGAGCAAGGTCGAGTCACAAAGCAAGAGATCAGATACATGGCAAGGCAATAACAGGAATGCTTTCTCTCAGGCTCAAGGCAACAAAGATCCGGCAGGAAACTGAGGAGGGTGGAGGAATTTATAAATGGGCCACAGGTGGATTACACTAATAAGCGTACTGGCCCTTTAAATCTTAAAGCTCCAGCGCGTGCGCGCCCTAGGGGACAGGGACACGTGCACCGGAGCAGAGAAGCAGAGGTGGAAACAGGAGAAACACCCGGAGAGTGACAGACTGGGGCTACAACAGGTAAGGGGACCATGCGCTCACAGGCAGCGTGTGCAGCCGGAGCGTATAACGTAACAATTAGGAGCAGGAAGATCTGAATCTCACTTGACCAGGAGCAATGAAAAGCCCTATACATCTTTTTTTCCTGTACTGACACTGCAGGCTGCAACCTAAATTGAAGTGGTCATCCCTCTCCTCAGGCTGGTGGGAATTCGCATTGATACAGATGGTTCTGGAGCCTGGCTGGATAGGGGAGCACTAGGTGTATCCTGCATCCCTTGGCTCCCTTTCTATCTGCGGTGTTCTCACCTGCTCTGTGTAACATCCCAGAGGTCTGTAGGCAGGTATGAGTTAACTGCTCCTAGTTACCTTGACTTATGCTGTATTATATCTGCACAGCTCAGTTGTGGAGACTAAGAAGAGGGGAGTACAAAGAAAGAGTGTGGAAATACCTTTATATATCACCACTTACTTACTAAGGCAGAAGCTTACTGGGGCTACTGGGACGTGCTGGGCAGTGTGGCATAAATATATAAATATATTATTATTATATTAATATAATTTAAATATATTATTATGGACGTAGTTAGCTCAACCACAAAAATGAGCTGTGAGATCGCAACTGTGGTGTAAACTGAAGCTGAGTGTAAAACGCGTTTCGGGGTTAAAGAAGCATTAGTAGTACCCCTTCTTCAGTGGTATATGCCCCAATGCAGTGGCTACTTACTTATATATGTCTCTCATATATATTGAGAGACATATATAAGTAAGTAGCCACTGCGTTGGGGCATATACCACTGAAGAAGGGGTAATACTAATGCTTCTTTAACCCCGAAACGCGTTTGATGACGAAGATTTAGCTTTTTACACTAAGCTTCAGTTTACACCACAGTTGCAATCTCACAGCGGTTATTGGAATATCGCAATTGGAGAGACTTTTAAGTATTAATTTTCATTACGGATGTATTGTGCCGTTGATCAGCTAAAGCCGGTTTGAAAACCCTCCATCTCAAGAACATTGTTGCTAAATATCTGTTGAAGTGATCCTGCAATATCTGCATATTATCATCTACCTGCATATCATCATTTACCTGCATCCATCCAGTGCTCACCAGCTATCCGTATCAGGTCAGCTGACCTGCCATCAGCTGACCCCTGACGTCAGACGCCAAGGAATAGCTCGCCGGTGAGAACGGCCGCACATCGTGCGAACACCACGCCGCCCCGGCTGGAGCGCTTCTGAATTCATCCAACTCGGCCTGACGGTGGTGCGGTGAGTGGCACAATTGTGTCAGGTACTATTTCTATTGCAGAGTTATTCAATGTGGAGTGGATCAACAGGCATTCACGATCTAATATTGCTCTTTGACCTGCACATGATCATTCATAATTGACTCAGGACTATATCTATTCTTTCAGGACATCACCTGCTACAAGTCATCACTCATTCTATTATTTTATTTATAGGACTGTTCACATTTACAGGACATTTCTTTTGATTTCTAAAGGTAGAATAATCTTTTTAGCAAAATCTTCCACAACATAGACATAATATCATTTTTTCCATGTTCCAACTGCTATTAGTCACAAGTAACTATTTTGAGGATTGAAAATTTTTATCCTTTTCTATTCTGTAGTGTATGCTGAATTCATTGCAGAAGTGTATTGCTTAACCATTTTATGCATTCTATATTGTGATTTTTATCATTGCGCTACCGTAGGGCCCTGCCATGCGGGACACACATTTAATTTTATTTTTATTTTTATTTTCAATATTAAATTAGCTATTAGCGTTACTGTTGTGCTTTGTTCTATCTGACTCCAGACATCCACCATTTAATCATTTTTTTGATATTGAGCTGAGGACTAATAACTTTTATTTCACTTAAATATATTATTATGCGAAAGGACCCCCCCCCATCCCTTCTCCCCCCCCTCCCAAAAAAAGAAAGAAGAGAAACTGTTCCAGAATTACAAACAATCATACTGGCTGTATTCAAAACTAGTGATGAGCGGCATTGCCCATATTAGAATTTGCGATATTCGTCTTATGTTCGCAAATTTTGCGTCTTCGTTATATTCGCATATGCGAATATTCACATATTCTCATATTCGAGGAAGAAGACAGTGAGGGGGTGGGCAACTTTACTATTGGTTGCTAGGGATGTTGTTGATAACCTCTGACAAGTGTATTTGCATCATTCTAATTGGCCCACAAGTGAAAAGAAGGAAAATGTGAATATTCACTTATGCGAATATTCACATAAGCGAATATGCGCATATGCGGAAAAAAGTGAATATTCGTAATTTTGAATATATAGCGGATATATTCGCAATATTCGCCAATTCGAAAATTTGTGATAAAAATTTGAAATGCGAATATTCGCACCCAACACTATTCAAAACCACAACTGTGTCACAGTATGCCATATACCATTTAAATTGCTTTCTTATCTAGCTCCATTGGCTAATATTGTAGGTATATTTAGTTTCACTTGCACATTTTTCCCTAGGATATATGATGGAGTCCATCTAAACTGCCAAAGTTTAGCAATGTCATTCTGATAAAGGCTTTTCCGTTTGTTTGTTTTTTTTTACCATTTGATTTTCACCATGAAAAGGTACTTGTCACATTGATGCATCAGTAGGATATCTGTACGCTGGGCAGGATTTCACAAAGCCTGAGACTTGGCCTGACATGATGCAGTATTCAAAATGAAAAAAGACCCATGCAAAGTCTATGGGACTTCCTGCATCTTGAATTCTTATCACGTCATGTCAGGCCAAGTCTTGTGCTATTAAAATTCTTGGCCAGTTTACACATATCCTGTCACTAGTTTGTTGTGACAGGTAAAGTCAACTGCATGGCACAGTGTTATGAAGGTGGAAATAAAGTTTACTATGGCAGTATATGTTGCCTGTTGCTGATCCCTACAGTACTTTATTCATTCATTTAAATCCCTTGCTATTGGTAAATGCAGGTAAAGTGACAACTGGAATGTCTTTTACTAGAACTTTGTTCACATTAAAATTTTAAAAGGGAACTAATGTGTTTAAGAATGTTCAACGAGTCATAGCAACATGTTGTACGATTTAATTGGAGGGTATTCTGGTCTTGAGACTGCCACCATTTGCTTAAAGAAAGATTGAAAATACATACACACACAGACAGTACATGCTGATTCTTCTGCACTGTCAAAAAAAGATCTTAGGTGCAGGAACCACATTAATGAGGTTTCTGTGAAGTTAGATGTTGGATGATAAAATTTGATAAAAAAAAAGTACTAACAACCTCACAGTAGGTTACAGATTTTGCTAGGAAACAGTAATTCAGTGTCTAATGTATGAATGTAGTGGCCTTGTCTTTTGTTCTTATTCACTCCATAGAAAACTAAATGTTCCCTTTTATCATCAGTTCCAGCATAATAAATAGACATGTAATCAGAGGAATTAATATATCAAGAATTATTAGGCTGGGTTCACATATGTCTGGCCTCCAGCATAGGTGAACTCAGCCTAGATCTCAACACAACTGATGCCATAACTGATGACGACATGTATCAGTTGTCATCAGTTGTATGGCATCCAGCATCCACAAGCTGCGTTCCTCTGTCCAGTACCATCTGGTGTGTCCAACCATCCGGCGTCAAAAACTGAGATGCTGGATGATTGTGAACTGTCCCATTCATATAAATGCCGGAGGGTAACTCTACAGGACGCCAGACATATGTGAACCCAGCCTTACATGTCTTTTAATCATGAACTGCCTTGTTTTTTTGGTGCATGATGGGACTAAGGCTCTAGCCAACAAAACTTTTAAATGGGCACTGTCAGATACAAAAATGTTTGATGTGTTGTGGCAACACATTAACCTGTCTAATATACTGTATACTTAAAATAAATTAATTAATAATAAAAAATTGCTTATAAAATTGTGGCTTTGACCAAGCTGAAGCACAGGCATGGACAAAGTCCAGAAGTGGGGAGAGCTAGCACTCTTCTGTGCTCTCTCCTGTCGGATGGGACAGGGGAGAGCACCGAGGAGTACTATCAGACAGGAGATAGGACAGAGGAGAGCTATCAGAAAGGACAGAGCACAGAGGCGGGCTATCAGACAGGAGAGAGAACAGAAGAGTGCTATCAGACAGGAGAGAGCACAGGGCAGTACTTTCAGACATGAGAGAGCACAGAGGAGTACTATCAGACATGAGAGAGCACAGAGGAGTACTATCAGACATGAGAGAGCACAGAGGAGTACCACCAGACAGGAGAGAGCACAGGGGAGTCCTATCAGACAGGAGAGAGCACAGGGGAGTACTCTCAGACAGGAGAGAGCACAGGGGAGTACAATCAGACAGGAGAGAGCACAGGGGAGTACTATCAGACAGGAGAGAGCACAGAGGAGTACTATCAGACAGGAGAGAGCACAGAAGAGTACTATCAGACAGGAGAGAGCACAAAAGAGTACTATAAGACAGGAGAGAGCACAGAGGAGTACAAATAGAAAGGATAGAGCACAGCAAAGAAAAAAAACTGAAAATGTAGCCAGCACCTAAACCCAATACACGGGTGCACGCTGCTGTGGCAAGTACAAAACATGTAAAAAAAGAAAATGGCAGCAGCACACTTGGTCAACAAAATGGAGGCTCTTGGCGCACTTTTTGATCAAAACGTGTCCCCCATCCACCACGCGGAGGTGGCCTCTTATCGGATGGGTCCCTAAACACTCACCTACCTCAGGCTGGGTGACATGTTGGATCCACTAACGATCCAAACCACCTCCTGTGAAAATAGGGGAGGGGATGCACGGCTACAGAGGGAGCCACTCCCCCCAAATTTGCACAGCAAAGAAAAAAAACTGAAAATGTAGCCAGCACCTAAACCCAATACACGGGTGCACGCTGCTGTGGCAAGTACAAAACATGTAAAAAAAGAAAATGGCAGCAGCACACTTGGTCAACAAAATGGAGGCTCTTAGCGCACTTTTTGATCAAAACGTGTCCCCCATCCACCACGCGGAGGTGGCCTCTTATCGGATGGGTCCCTAAACACTCACCTACCTCAGGCTGGGTGACATGTTGGATCCACTAACGATCCAAACCACCTCCTGTGAAAATAGGGGAGGGGATGCACGGCTACAGAGGGAGCCACTCCCCCCAAATTTGCACAGCAAAGAAAAAAAACTGAAAATGTAGCCAGCACCTAAACCCAATACACGGGTGCACGCTGCTGTGGCAAGTACAAAACATGTAAAAAAAGAAAATGGCAGCAGCACACTTGGTCAACAAAATGGAGGCTCTTAGCGCACTTTTTGATCAAAACGTGTCCCCCATCCACCACGCGGAGGTGGCCTCTTATCGGATGGGTCCCTAAACACTCACCTACCTCAGGCTGGGTGACATGTTGGATCCACTAACGATCCAAACCACCTCCTGTGAAAATAGGGGAGGGGATGCACGGCTACAGAGGGAGCCACTCCCCCCAAATTTGCACAGCAAAGAAAAAAAACTGAAAATGTAGCCAGCACCTAAACCCAATACACGGGTGCACGCTGCTGTGGCAAGTACAAAACATGTAAAAAAAGAAAATGGCAGCAGCACACTTGGTCAACAAAATGGAGGCTCTTAGCGCACTTTTTGATCAAAACGTGTCCCCCATCCACCACGCGGAGGTGGCCTCTTATCGGATGGGTCCCTAAACACTCACCTACCTCAGGCTGGGTGACATGTTGGATCCACTAACGATCCAAACCACCTCCTGTGAAAATAGGGGAGGGGATGCACGGCTACAGAGGGAGCCACTCCCCCCAAATTTGCACAGCAAAGAAAAAAAACTGAAAATGTAGCCAGCACCTAAACCCAATACACGGGTGCACGCTGCTGTGGCAAGTACAAAACATGTAAAAAAAGAAAATGGCAGCAGCACACTTGGTCAACAAAATGGAGGCTCTTAGCGCACTTTTTGATCAAAACGTGTCCCCCATCCACCACGCGGAGGTGGCCTCTTATCGGATGGGTCCCTAAACACTCACCTACCTCAGGCTGGGTGACATGTTGGATCCACTAACGATCCAAACCACCTCCTGTGAAAATAGGGGAGGGGATGCACGGCTACAGAGGGAGCCACTCCCCCCAAATTTGCACAGCAAAGAAAAAAAACTGAAAATGTAGCCAGCACCTAAACCCAATACACGGGTGCACGCTGCTGTGGCAAGTACAAAACATGTAAAAAAAGAAAATGGCAGCAGCACACTTGGTCAACAAAATGGAGGCTCTTAGCGCACTTTTTGATCAAAACGTGTCCCCCATCCACCACGCGGAGGTGGCCTCTTATCGGATGGGTCCCTAAACACTCACCTACCTCAGGCTGGGTGACATGTTGGATCCACTAACGATCCAAACCACCTCCTGTGAAAATAGGGGAGGGGATGCACGGCTACAGAGGGAGCCACTCCCCCCAAATTTGCACAGCAAAGAAAAAAAACTGAAAATGTAGCCAGCACCTAAACCCAATACACGGGTGCACGCTGCTGTGGCAAGTACAAAACATGTAAAAAAAGAAAATGGCAGCAGCACACTTGGTCAACAAAATGGAGGCTCTTAGCGCACTTTTTGATCAAAACGTGTCCCCCATCCACCACGCGGAGGTGGCCTCTTATCGGATGGGTCCCTAAACACTCACCTACCTCAGGCTGGGTGACGTGTTGGATCCACTAACGATCCAAACCACCTCCTGTGAAAATAGGGGAGGGGATGCACGGCTACAGAGGGAGCCACTCCCCCCAAATTTGCACAGCAAAGAAAAAAAACTGAAAATGTAGCCAGCACCTAAACCCAATACACGGGTGCACGCTGCTGCACCCGTGTATTGGGTTTAGGTGCTGGCTACATTTTCAGTTTTTTTTCTTTGCTGTGCAAATTTGGGGGGAGTGGCTCCCTCTGTAGCCGTGCATCCCCTCCCCTATTTTCACAGGAGGTGGTTTGGATCGTTAGTGGATCCAACACGTCACCCAGCCTGAGGTAGGTGAGTGTTTACGGACCCATCCGATAAGAGGCCACCTCCGCGTGGTGGATGGGGGACACGTTTTGATCAAAAAGTGCGCTAAGAGCCTCCATTTTGTTGACCAAGTGTGCTGCTGCCATTTTCTTTTTTTACATGTTTTGTACTTGCCACAGCAGCGTGCACCCGTGTATTGGGTTTAGGTGCTGGCTACATTTTCAGTTTTTTTTCTTTGCTGTGCAAATTTGGGGGGAGTGGCTCCCTCTGTAGCCGTGCATCCCCTCCCCTATTTTCACAGGAGGTGGTTTGGATCGTTAGTGGATCCAACATGTCACCCAGCCTGAGGTAGGTGAGTGTTTAGGGACCCATCCGATAAGAGGCCACCTCCGCGTGGTGGATGGGGGACATGTTTTGATCAAAAAGTGCGCTAAGAGCCTCCATTTTGTTGACCAAGTGTGCTGCTGCCATTTTCTTTTTTTACATGTTTTGTACTTGCCACAGCAGCGTGCACCCGTGTATTGGGTTTAGGTGCTGGCTACATTTTCAGTTTTTTTTCTTTGCTGTGCAAATTTGGGGGGAGTGGCTCCCTCTGTAGCCGTGCATCCCCTCCCCTATTTTCACAGGAGGTGGTTTGGATCGTTAGTGGATCCAACATGTCACCCAGCCTGAGGTAGGTGAGTGTTTAGGGACCCATCCGATAAGAGGCCACCTCCGCGTGGTGGATGGGGGACACGTTTTGATCAAAAAGTGCGCTAAGAGCCTCCATTTTGTTGACCAAGTGTGCTGCTGCCATTTTCTTTTTTTACATGTTTTGTACTTGCCACAGCAGCGTGCACCCGTGTATTGGGTTTAGGTGCTGGCTACATTTTCAGTTTTTTTTCTTTGCTGTGCAAATTTGGGGGGAGTGGCTCCCTCTGTAGCCGTGCATCCCCTCCCCTATTTTCACAGGAGGTGGTTTGGATCGTTAGTGGATCCAACATGTCACCCAGCCTGAGGTAGGTGAGTGTTTAGGGACCCATCCGATAAGAGGCCACCTCCGCGTGGTGGATGGGGGACACGTTTTGATCAAAAAGTGCGCTAAGAGCCTCCATTTTGTTGACCAAGTGTGCTGCTGCCATTTTCTTTTTTTACATGTTTTGTACTTGCCACAGCAGCGTGCACCCGTGTATTGGGTTTAGGTGCTGGCTACATTTTCAGTTTTTTTTCTTTGCTGTGCAAATTTGGGGGGAGTGGCTCCCTCTGTAGCCGTGCATCCCCTCCCCTATTTTCACAGGAGGTGGTTTGGATCGTTAGTGGATCCAACATGTCACCCAGCCTGAGGTAGGTGAGTGTTTAGGGACCCATCCGATAAGAGGCCACCTCCGCGTGGTGGATGGGGGACACGTTTTGATCAAAAAGTGCGCTAAGAGCCTCCATTTTGTTGACCAAGTGTGCTGCTGCCATTTTCTTTTTTTACAAGAAAGGATAGAGCACAGAGGACTACTATCAGACAGGAGAGATCACGGAGAGTACTATCAGACAGGAGAGGGCACAGAGGAGATCTATCAGAAAGGAAAGAGCACAGAGGAGTGCTATCAGACAGGATAGAGCACAGCTGAGTTCTATCAGACAGGAGAGAGCACAGAAGAGTACTATCAGAAAGGAGAGAGCACAATAGAGTACTGTCAGACAGGAGAGAGAACAGAGGATTGCTATCAGACAGGAGAGAGCACAGAGGAGTGATATCAGACAGGAGAGAGCATAGGGCAGTACTTTCAGACATGAGAGAGCAAAGAGGAGTACTATTAGACAGGAGAGAGCACAGAGGAGAGCTACCAGAAAGGACAGAGCACAGAGGAGTGCTATCAGACAGGATAGAGCAAAGAGGAGTTCTATCAGATAGAAGAGAGCACAAAAGAGTATTATCAGACAGGAGAGAGAACAAAGGAGTGCTATCAGACAGGAGAGAGCACAGAGGAGTGCTATCAGACAGGAGGGAGCACATGGCAGAACTTTCAGACATGAGAGCACAGAGGAGCACTATGAGACAGGAGAGAGCACAGAGGAGTACCACCAGACAGGAGAGAGCACAGGGGAGTCCTATCAGACAGGAGAGAGCACAGAGGAGTACTATCAGACAGGAGAGAGCACAGGGGAGTCCTATCAGACAGGAGAGAGCAAAGAGGAGTACTATCAGACAGGAGAGAGCACAGGGGAGTACTGTCAGACAGGAGAGAGCACAGAGGAGTACTTTCAGACAGGAAAGAGCACAGAGGAGTACTATCAGACAGGAGAGCGCACGGAGGAGTTCTTTCAGACAGGAGAGAGCACAGAGGAGTACTTTCAGACAGGAGAGAGCACAGAGGAGTACTATCGGACAGGAGAGAGCACGAAGGAGTTCTATCAGACAGGAGAGAGCACAGAGGAGTACTATCAGACAGGAGAGAGCACAGAGGAGTACTATCAGACAAGAGAGAGACCACAGAGGAGTACTATCAGACAGGAGAGGGCACAGAGGAGATCTATCAGAAAGGAAAGAGCACAGAGGAGTGCTATCAGACAGGATAGAGCACAGATGAGTTCTATCAGACAGGAGAGAGCAAAGAAGAGTACTATCAGAAAGGAGAGAGCACAAAAGAGTACCGTCAGACAGGAGAGAGAACAGAGGAGTGCTATCAGACAGGAGAGAGCACAGAGGAGTGCTATCAGACAGGAGAGAGCATAGGGCAGTACTTTCAGACATGAGAGAGCAAAGAGGAGTACTATTAGACAGGAGAGAGCACAGAGGAGAGCTACCAGAAAGGACAGAGCACAGAGGAGTTCTATCAGACAGGAGAGAGCACAGAAGAGCACTATCAGACAGGAGAGAGAGCACAAAAGAGTATTATCAGACAGGAGAGAGAACAAAGGAGTGCTATCAGACAGGAGAGAGCACAGAGGAGTGCTATCAGACAGGAGGGAGCACATGGCAGTACTTTCAGACATGAGAGCACAGAGGAGTACTATGAAACAGGAGAGAGCACAGAGGAGTACTATCAGACAGGAGAGAGCACAGAGGAGTACCATCAGACAAGAGAGAGCACAGGGGAGTACTATCAGACAGGAAAGAGAACAGAGGAGTACTATCAGATAGGAGATAGCACAGGGGAGTACCATCAGACAGGAGAAAGCACAGTGTAGTACCATTAGACAGAAGAGAGCACTGGGGAGTACCATTAGACAAGAGAGAGCACAGAGGAGTACTATCAGGAGAGAGCACAAAGGAGTGCTATCAGACAGATGAGAGGTCAGAGGAGTATTATCAGACAGGAGAGAGCACAGAGGAGTACTATCAGACAGGAGAGAGGACAGAGTAGTACTATCAGACAGGAGAGAGCACAGATGAGTACTAATAGAAAGGATAGAGCACAGAGGACTACTAGAGGACTACTATCAGACAGGAGAGAGCACAAAAGAGTACTATCAGACAGGTGAGAGCACATGGCAGTACTTTCAGACATGAGAGCACAGAGGAATACTATGAGACAGGAGAGAGCACAGAGGAGTACTATCAGACAGGAGAGAGCACAGAGGAGTACCATCAGACAGGAGAGAGCACAGGGGAGTACTATCAGACAGTAAAGAGAACAGAGGAGTACTATCAGACAGGAGAGAGCACAGGGGAATACCATCAGACAGGAGAGAGCACAGGGTAGTACCATCAGACGGAAGAGAGCACATGGGAGTATTATCAGACAGGAGAGAGCACAGAGGAGTACTATCAGACAGGAGAGAGGACAGATGAGTACTATCAGACAGGAGAGAGCACAGAGGAGTAGTAATAGAAAGGATAGAGCACAGAGGACTACTATCAGACAGGAGAGAGCACAGAAGAGCACTATCAGACAGGAGAGAGCACAAAAGAGTACTATCAGACAGGAGAGAGCACAAAAGAGTACTATCAGACAGGAGAGAGAACAGAGGAGAGCTATCAGACAGGAGAAAGCACAAAGGAGTGCTATCAGACAGGAGAGAGCACACGGAAGTACTTTCAGACATGAGAGCACAGAGGAGTACTATGAGACAGGAGAGAGCACAGAGGAGTACCATCAGACAGGAGAGAGCACAGGGGAGTACTATCAGACAGGAAAGAGCACAGAGGAGTACTATGAGACAGGAGAGAGCACAGAGGATTACTATCAGACAGGAGAGAGCACAGAGGAGTGCCATCAGACAGGAGAGAGCACAGGGGAGTACTATCAAACAGGAAAGAGAACAGAGGAGTACTATCAGACAGGAAAGAGCACAGAGGAGTACCATCAGACAGGAGAGAGCACAGGGGAGTACTATCAGACAGGAGAGAACAGAGGAGTACTATCAGACAGGAAAGAGAACAGAGGAGTACTATCAGACAGGAGAGAGCATAGGGGAGTACCATCAGACGGGAGAGAGCACAGGGTAGTACCGTTAGACAGAAGAGAGCACAGGAGAGTACTATCAGACAGGAGAGAGCACAGAGTAGTACTATCAGACAGGAGAGAGCACAAAGGAGTGCTATCAGAAAGAAGAGATGTCAGAGGAGTATTATTAGACAGGAGAGAGCATAGAGGAGTACTATCAGACAGGAGAGAGGACAGAGGAGAACTATCAGACAGGAAAGAGCACAGAGGAGTCCTAATAGAAAGGATAGAGCACAGAGGACTACTAGAGGACTACTATCAGACAGGAGAGATCACAAAATAGTACTATCAGACAGGAGAGAGAACAAAGGAGTGATATCAGACAGGAGAGAGCACAGAGGAGTGCTATCATACAGGAGAGAGCACATGGCAGTACTTTCAGACATGAGAGCTGTTACATTCTTATACTGGTCAATGTTCCTAAAGGTCAGGAGAGAGCACAGAGTAATTCCATCAGACAGGAGAGAGCACAGGGGAGTACTAGCAGACAGGAGAGAGCACAGAGTAGTTCCATCAGACAGGAGAGAGCACAGGTGAGTACTATCAGACAGGAAAGAGAACAGAGGAGTACTATCAGAAAGGAGAGAGCACAGGGGGGAGTACCATCATACAGAAGAGAGCACAGGAGGAGTAGTAATAGAAAGGATAGAGCACAGAGGAGTGCTATCATACAGGAGAGAGCACATGGCAGTACTTTCAGACATGAGAGCTGTTACATTCTTATACTGGTCAATGTTCCTAAAGGTCATGGCATCCATTTTAGGTTTTGACTCTTGTCAGCCATCTTGTATACCCTTGCATAAGTTATATTGTATATTAAACATTTTAAGAAGAGCACAGAGGAATACTATGAGACGGGAGAGAGCACAGAGGAGTACTATCAGACAGGAGAGAGCACAGAGTAGTTCCATCAGACAGGAGAAAGCACAGGGGAGTACTATCAGACAGGAAAGAGAACAGAGGAGTACTATCAGACAGGAGAGAGCACAGAGGGAGTACCATCAGACAGGAGAGAGCACAGAGGAGTAGTAATAGAAAGGATAGAGTACAGAGGACTACTATCAGACAGGAGAGAGCACAGAAGAGTACTATCAGACAGTAGAGAGCACAAAAGAGTACTATAAGAAAGGAGAGAGCACAGAGGAGTACAAATAGAAAGGATAGAGCACAGAGGACTACTATCAGACAGGAGAGATCACTGAGGAGTACTATCAGACAGGAGAAAGCACAGGGGAGTACTATCAGACAGGAAAGAGAACAGAGGAGTACTATCAGACGGGAGAGAGCACAGGGGAGTACCATTAGTCAGGAGAGAGCACAGAGGAGTACCATCAGACAGGAGAGAGCACAGAGGAGTGCTATCAGACAGGCGAGAGCACATAGGAGTGTTATCAGACAGAAGAGAGCACAGAGGAGTATTAGCAGACAGGAGAGAGCACAGAGTAGTTCCATCAGACAGGAGAGAGCACAGGGGAGTACTATCAGATAGGAAAGAGAACAGAGGAGTACTATCAGAAAGGAGAGAGCACAGGGGGAGTATCATCAGACAGGAGAGAGCACAGAGGAGTAGTAATAGAAAGGATAGAGCACAGAGGACTACTATCAGACAGGAGAGAGCACAGAAGAGTACTATCAGACAGAAGAGAGCACAAAAGAGTACTATAAGACAGGAGAGAGCACAGAGGAGTACAAATAGAAAGGATAGAGCACAGAGGGCTACTATCAGACAGGAGAGATCACGGAGGAGTACTATCAGACAGGAGAAAGCACAGGGGAGTACTATCAGACAGGAAAGAGAACAGAGGAGTACTATCAGACAGGAGAGAGCACAGGGGAGTACCATCAGACAGGAGAGAGCACAGAGGAGTGCTATCAGACAGGTGAGAGCACATAGGAGTGTTATCAGACAGGAGAGAGCACAGAGTAGTTCCATCAGACAGGAGAGAGCACAGGGGAGTACTATCAGACAGGAAAGAGAACAGAGGAGTACTATCAGAAAGGAGAGAGCACAGGGGGGAGTACCATCAGACAGGAGAGAGCACAGAGGAGTAGTAATAGAAAGGAAAGAGCACAGAGGAGTGCTATCATACAGGAGAGAGCACATGGCAGTACTTTCAGACATGAGAGCTGTTACATTCTTATACTGGTCAATGTTCCTAAAGGTCATGGCATCCATTTTAGGTTTTGACTCTTGTCAGCCATCTTGTATACCCTTGCATAAGTTATATTGTATATTAAACATTTTAAGAAGAGCACAGAGGAATACTATGAGACGGGAGAGAGCACAGAGGAGTACTATCAGACAGGAGAGAGCACAGAGTAGTTCAATCAGACAGGAGAAAGCACAGGGGAGTACTATCAGACAGGAAAGAGAACAGAGGAGTACTATCAGACAGGAGAGAGCACAGAGGGAGTACCATCAGACAGGAGAGAGCACAGAGAAGTAGTAATAGAAAGGATAGAGTACAGAGGACTACTATCAGACAGGAGAGAGCACAGAAGAGTACTATCAGACAGGAGAGAGCACAAAAGAGTACTATAAGAAAGGAGAGAGCACAGAGGAGTACAAATAGAAAGGATAGAGCACAGAGGACTACTATCAGACAGGAGAGATCACTGAGGAGTACTATCAGACAGGAGAAAGCACAGGGGAGTACTATCAGACAGGAAAGAGAACAGAGGAGTACCATCAGACAGGAGAGAGCACAGGGGAGTACCATCAGTCAGGTGAGAGCACAGGGGAGTACCATCAGACAGGAGAGAGCACAGAGGAGTGCTATCAGACAGGCGAGAGCACATAGGAGTGTTATCAGACAGAAGAGAGCACAGAGGAGTATTAGCAGACAGGAGAGAGCACAGAGTAGTTCCATCAGACAGGAGAGAGCACAGGGGAGTACTATCAGAAAGGAAAGAGAACAGAGGAGTACTATCAGAAAGGAGAGAGCACAGGGGGAGTACCATCAGACAGGAGAGAGCACAGAGGAGTACAAATAGAAAGGATAGAGCACAGAGGGCTACTATCAGACAGGAGAGATCACGGAGGAGTACTATCAGACAGGAGAAAGCACAGGGGAGTACTATCAGACAGGAAAGAGAACAGAGGAGTACTATCAGACAGGAGAGAGCACAGGGGAGTACCATCAGACAGGAGAGAGCACAGAGGAGTGCTATCAGACAGGTGAGAGCACATAGGAGTGTTATCAGACAGGAGAGAGCACAGAGTAGTTCCATCAGACAGGAGAGAGCACAGGGGAGTACTATCAGACAGGAAAGAGAACAGAGGAGTACTATCAGAAAGGAGAGAGCACAGGGGGGAGTACCATCAGACAGGAGAGAGCACAGAGGAGTAGTAATAGAAAGGAAAGAGCACAGAGGAGTGCTATCATACAGGAGAGAGCACATGGCAGTACTTTCAGACATGAGAGCTGTTACATTCTTATACTGGTCAATGTTCCTAAAGGTCATGGCATCCATTTTAGGTTTTGACTCTTGTCAGCCATCTTGTATACCCTTGCATAAGTTATATTGTATATTAAACATTTTAAGAAGAGCACAGAGGAATACTATGAGACGGGAGAGAGCACAGAGGAGTACTATCAGACAGGAGAGAGCACAGAGTAGTTCAATCAGACAGGAGAAAGCACAGGGGAGTACTATCAGACAGGAAAGAGAACAGAGGAGTACTATCAGACAGGAGAGAGCACAGAGGGAGTACCATCAGACAGGAGAGAGCACAGAGAAGTAGTAATAGAAAGGATAGAGTACAGAGGACTACTATCAGACAGGAGAGAGCACAGAAGAGTACTATCAGACAGGAGAGAGCACAAAAGAGTACTATAAGAAAGGAGAGAGCACAGAGGAGTACAAATAGAAAGGATAGAGCACAGAGGACTACTATCAGACAGGAGAGATCACTGAGGAGTACTATCAGACAGGAGAAAGCACAGGGGAGTACTATCAGACAGGAAAGAGAACAGAGGAGTACCATCAGACAGGAGAGAGCACAGGGGAGTACCATCAGTCAGGTGAGAGCACAGGGGAGTACCATCAGACAGGAGAGAGCACAGAGGAGTGCTATCAGACAGGCGAGAGCACATAGGAGTGTTATCAGACAGAAGAGAGCACAGAGGAGTATTAGCAGACAGGAGAGAGCACAGAGTAGTTCCATCAGACAGGAGAGAGCACAGGGGAGTACTATCAGACAGGAAAGAGAACAGAGGAGTACTATCAGAAAGGAGAGAGCACAGGGGGAGTACCATCAGACAGGAGAGAGCACAGAGGAGTACAAATAGAAAGGATAGAGCACAGAGGGCTACTATCAGACAGGAGAGATCACGGAGGAGTACTATCAGACAGGAGAAAGCACAGGGGAGTACTATCAGACAGGAAAGAGAACAGAGGAGTACTATCAGACAGGAGAGAGCACAGGGGAGTACCATCAGTCAGGAGAGAGCACAGGGGAGTACCATCAGACAGGAGAGAGCACAGAGGAGTGCTATCAGACAGGTGAGAGCACATAGGAGTGTTATCAGACAGGAGAGAGCACAGAGGAGTACTAGCAGACAGGAGAGAGCACAAAGGAGTACTATCAGACAGGAGAGAGCACAGATGAGTGTTATCAGACAGGAGAGAGCACAGGGGAGTGCTATCAGACAGGAGAGAGCACAGATGAGCCCTGTCAGGCATGGGAGAGGGCACAGAGGACTACTATCAGATCGGAGAGAGCACAGAGGAGTGCTATCAGACAGGAGAGAGCACAGAGGAGTACTATCAGGCAGGAAAGAGCACAGAGAAGTGCTATCAGACAGGAGAGAGCACAGAGGAGTGTTTTCAGACAGGAGAGAGCACAGAGGAGCTCTATCAGAAAGGAGAGAGCACAGAGGAGTTCTATCGGACAGGAGAGGACACAGAGGAGTGCTATCAGACAAGAGAAAGCACAGAGGAGTGTTATCAGACAGGTGAGAGCACAGAGGAGTACTATCAGACAGGAGAGAGCACAGAGGAGTACCATCAGACAGGAGAGAGCACAGGGGAGTACTATCAGACAGTAAAGAGAACAGAGGAGTACTATCAGACAGGAGAGAGCACAGGGGAATACCATCAGACAGGAGAGAGCACAGGGTAGTACCATCAGACGGAAGAGAGCACATGGGAGTATTATCAGACAGGAGAGAGCACAGAGGAGTACTATCAGACAGGAGAGAGGACAGATGAGTACTATCAGACAGGAGAGAGCACAGAGGAGTAGTAATAGAAAGGATAGAGCACAGAGGACTACTATCAGACAGGAGAGAGCACAGAAGAGCACTATCAGACAGGAGAGAGCACAAAAGAGTACTATCAGACAGGAGAGAGCACAAAAGAGTACTATCAGACAGGAGAGAGAACAGAGGAGAGCTATCAGACAGGAGAAAGCACAAAGGAGTGCTATCAGACAGGAGAGAGCACACGGAAGTACTTTCAGACATGAGAGCACAGAGGAGTACTATGAGACAGGAGAGAGCACAGAGGAGTACCATCAGACAGGAGAGAGCACAGGGGAGTACTATCAGACAGGAAAGAGCACAGAGGAGTACTATGAGACAGGAGAGAGCACAGAGGATTACTATCAGACAGGAGAGAGCACAGAGGAGTGCCATCAGACAGGAGAGAGCACAGGGGAGTACTATCAAACAGGAAAGAGAACAGAGGAGTACTATCAGACAGGAAAGAGCACAGAGGAGTACCATCAGACAGGAGAGAGCACAGGGGAGTACTATCAGACAGGAGAGAACACAGGGGAGTACTATCAGACAGGAAAGAGAACAGAGGAGTACTATCAGAAAGGAGAGAGCACAGGGGGAGTACCATCAGACAGGAGAGAGCACAGAGGAGTACAAATAGAAAGGATAGAGCACAGAGGGCTACTATCAGACAGGAGAGATCACGGAGGAGTACTATCAGACAGGAGAAAGCACAGGGGAGTACTATCAGACAGGAAAGAGAACAGAGGAGTACTATCAGACAGGAGAGAGCACAGGGGAGTACCATCAGTCAGGAGAGAGCACAGGGGAGTACCATCAGACAGGAGAGAGCACAGAGGAGTGCTATCAGACAGGTGAGAGCACATAGGAGTGTTATCAGACAGGAGAGAGCACAGAGGAGTACTAGCAGACAGGAGAGAGCACAAAGGAGTACTATCAGACAGGAGAGAGCACAGATGAGTGTTATCAGACAGGAGAGAGCACAGGGGAGTGCTATCAGACAGGAGAGAGCACAGATGAGCCCTGTCAGGCATGGGAGAGGGCACAGAGGACTACTATCAGATTGGAGAGAGCACAGAGGAGTGCTATCAGACAGGAGAGAGCACAGAGGAGTACTATCAGGCAGGAAAGAGCACAGAGAAGTGCTATCAGACAGGAGAGAGCACAGAGGAGTGTTTTCAGACAGGAGAGAGCACAGAGGAGCTCTATCAGAAAGGAGAGAGCACAGAGGAGTTCTATCGGACAGGAGAGGACACAGAGGAGTGCTATCAGACAAGAGAAAGCACAGAGGAGTGTTATCAGACAGGTGAGAGCACAGAGGAGTACTATCAGACAGGAGAGAGCACAGAGGAGTACCATCAGACAGGAGAGAGCACAGGGGAGTACTATCAGACAGTAAAGAGAACAGAGGAGTACTATCAGACAGGAGAGAGCACAGGGGAATACCATCAGACAGGAGAGAGCACAGGGTAGTACCATCAGACGGAAGAGAGCACATGGGAGTATTATCAGACAGGAGAGAGCACAGAGGAGTACTATCAGACAGGAGAGAGGACAGATGAGTACTATCAGACAGGAGAGAGCACAGAGGAGTAGTAATAGAAAGGATAGAGCACAGAGGACTACTATCAGACAGGAGAGAGCACAGAAGAGCACTATCAGACAGGAGAGAGCACAAAAGAGTACTATCAGACAGGAGAGAGCACAAAAGAGTACTATCAGACAGGAGAGAGAACAGAGGAGAGCTATCAGACAGGAGAAAGCACAAAGGAGTGCTATCAGACAGGAGAGAGCACACGGAAGTACTTTCAGACATGAGAGCACAGAGGAGTACTATGAGACAGGAGAGAGCACAGAGGAGTACCATCAGACAGGAGAGAGCACAGGGGAGTACTATCAGACAGGAAAGAGCACAGAGGAGTACTATGAGACAGGAGAGAGCACAGAGGATTACTATCAGACAGGAGAGAGCACAGAGGAGTGCCATCAGACAGGAGAGAGCACAGGGGAGTACTATCAAACAGGAAAGAGAACAGAGGAGTACTATCAGACAGGAAAGAGCACAGAGGAGTACCATCAGACAGGAGAGAGCACAGGGGAGTACTATCAGACAGGAGAGAACAGAGGAGTACTATCAGACAGGAAAGAGAACAGAGGAGTACTATCAGACAGGAGAGAGCATAGGGGAGTACCATCAGACGGGAGAGAGCACAGGGTAGTACCGTTAGACAGAAGAGAGCACAGGAGAGTACTATCAGACAGGAGAGAGCACAGAGTAGTACTATCAGACAGGAGAGAGCACAAAGGAGTGCTATCAGAAAGAAGAGATGTCAGAGGAGTATTATTAGACAGGAGAGAGCATAGAGGAGTACTATCAGACAGGAGAGAGGACAGAGGAGAACTATCAGACAGGAAAGAGCACAGAGGAGTCCTAATAGAAAGGATAGAGCACAGAGGACTACTAGAGGACTACTATCAGACAGGAGAGATCACAAAATAGTACTATCAGACAGGAGAGAGAACAAAGGAGTGATATCAGACAGGAGAGAGCACAGAGGAGTGCTATCATACAGGAGAGAGCACATGGCAGTACTTTCAGACATGAGAGCTGTTACATTCTTATACTGGTCAATGTTCCTAAAGGTCAGGAGAGAGCACAGAGTAATTCCATCAGACAGGAGAGAGCACAGGGGAGTACTAGCAGACAGGAGAGAGCACAGAGTAGTTCCATCAGACAGGAGAGAGCACAGGTGAGTACTATCAGACAGGAAAGAGAACAGAGGAGTACTATCAGAAAGGAGAGAGCACAGGGGGGAGTACCATCATACAGAAGAGAGCACAGGAGGAGTAGTAATAGAAAGGATAGAGCACAGAGGAGTGCTATCATACAGGAGAGAGCACATGGCAGTACTTTCAGACATGAGAGCTGTTACATTCTTATACTGGTCAATGTTCCTAAAGGTCATGGCATCCATTTTAGGTTTTGACTCTTGTCAGCCATCTTGTATACCCTTGCATAAGTTATATTGTATATTAAACATTTTAAGAAGAGCACAGAGGAATACTATGAGACGGGAGAGAGCACAGAGGAGTACTATCAGACAGGAGAGAGCACAGAGTAGTTCCATCAGACAGGAGAAAGCACAGGGGAGTACTATCAGACAGGAAAGAGAACAGAGGAGTACTATCAGACAGGAGAGAGCACAGAGGGAGTACCATCAGACAGGAGAGAGCACAGAGGAGTAGTAATAGAAAGGATAGAGTACAGAGGACTACTATCAGACAGGAGAGAGCACAGAAGAGTACTATCAGACAGTAGAGAGCACAAAAGAGTACTATAAGAAAGGAGAGAGCACAGAGGAGTACAAATAGAAAGGATAGAGCACAGAGGACTACTATCAGACAGGAGAGATCACTGAGGAGTACTATCAGACAGGAGAAAGCACAGGGGAGTACTATCAGACAGGAAAGAGAACAGAGGAGTACTATCAGACGGGAGAGAGCACAGGGGAGTACCATTAGTCAGGAGAGAGCACAGAGGAGTACCATCAGACAGGAGAGAGCACAGAGGAGTGCTATCAGACAGGCGAGAGCACATAGGAGTGTTATCAGACAGAAGAGAGCACAGAGGAGTATTAGCAGACAGGAGAGAGCACAGAGTAGTTCCATCAGACAGGAGAGAGCACAGGGGAGTACTATCAGATAGGAAAGAGAACAGAGGAGTACTATCAGAAAGGAGAGAGCACAGGGGGAGTATCATCAGACAGGAGAGAGCACAGAGGAGTAGTAATAGAAAGGATAGAGCACAGAGGACTACTATCAGACAGGAGAGAGCACAGAAGAGTACTATCAGACAGAAGAGAGCACAAAAGAGTACTATAAGACAGGAGAGAGCACAGAGGAGTACAAATAGAAAGGATAGAGCACAGAGGGCTACTATCAGACAGGAGAGATCACGGAGGAGTACTATCAGACAGGAGAAAGCACAGGGGAGTACTATCAGACAGGAAAGAGAACAGAGGAGTACTATCAGACAGGAGAGAGCACAGGGGAGTACCATCAGACAGGAGAGAGCACAGAGGAGTGCTATCAGACAGGTAAGAGCACATAGGAGTGTTATCAGACAGGAGAGAGCACAGAGTAGTTCCATCAGACAGGAGAGAGCACAGGGGAGTACTATCAGACAGGAAAGAGAACAGAGGAGTACTATCAGAAAGGAGAGAGCACAGGGGGGAGTACCATCAGACAGGAGAGAGCACAGAGGAGTAGTAATAGAAAGGAAAGAGCACAGAGGAGTGCTATCATACAGGAGAGAGCACATGGCAGTACTTTCAGACATGAGAGCTGTTACATTCTTATACTGGTCAATGTTCCTAAAGGTCATGGCATCCATTTTAGGTTTTGACTCTTGTCAGCCATCTTGTATACCCTTGCATAAGTTATATTGTATATTAAACATTTTAAGAAGAGCACAGAGGAATACTATGAGACGGGAGAGAGCACAGAGGAGTACTATCAGACAGGAGAGAGCACAGAGTAGTTCAATCAGACAGGAGAAAGCACAGGGGAGTACTATCAGACAGGAAAGAGAACAGAGGAGTACTATCAGACAGGAGAGAGCACAGAGGGAGTACCATCAGACAGGAGAGAGCACAGAGAAGTAGTAATAGAAAGGATAGAGTACAGAGGACTACTATCAGACAGGAGAGAGCACAGAAGAGTACTATCAGACAGGAGAGAGCACAAAAGAGTACTATAAGAAAGGAGAGAGCACAGAGGAGTACAAATAGAAAGGATAGAGCACAGAGGACTACTATCAGACAGGAGAGATCACTGAGGAGTACTATCAGACAGGAGAAAGCACAGGGGAGTACTATCAGACAGGAAAGAGAACAGAGGAGTACCATCAGACAGGAGAGAGCACAGGGGAGTACCATCAGTCAGGTGAGAGCACAGGGGAGTACCATCAGACAGGAGAGAGCACAGAGGAGTGCTATCAGACAGGCGAGAGCACATAGGAGTGTTATCAGACAGAAGAGAGCACAGAGGAGTATTAGCAGACAGGAGAGAGCACAGAGTAGTTCCATCAGACAGGAGAGAGCACAGGGGAGTACTATCAGACAGGAAAGAGAACAGAGGAGTACTATCAGAAAGGAGAGAGCACAGGGGGAGTACCATCAGACAGGAGAGAGCACAGAGGAGTACAAATAGAAAGGATAGAGCACAGAGGGCTACTATCAGACAGGAGAGATCACGGAGGAGTACTATCAGACAGGAGAAAGCACAGGGGAGTACTATCAGACAGGAAAGAGAACAGAGGAGTACTATCAGACAGGAGAGAGCACAGGGGAGTACCATCAGTCAGGAGAGAGCACAGGGGAGTACCATCAGACAGGAGAGAGCACAGAGGAGTGCTATCAGACAGGTGAGAGCACATAGGAGTGTTATCAGACAGGAGAGAGCACAGAGGAGTACTAGCAGACAGGAGAGAGCACAAAGGAGTACTATCAGACAGGAGAGAGCACAGATGAGTGTTATCAGACAGGAGAGAGCACAGGGGAGTGCTATCAGACAGGAGAGAGCACAGATGAGCCCTGTCAGGCATGGGAGAGGGCACAGAGGACTACTATCAGATCGGAGAGAGCACAGAGGAGTGCTATCAGACAGGAGAGAGCACAGAGGAGTACTATCAGGCAGGAAAGAGCACAGAGAAGTGCTATCAGACAGGAGAGAGCACAGAGGAGTGTTTTCAGACAGGAGAGAGCACAGAGGAGCTCTATCAGAAAGGAGAGAGCACAGAGGAGTTCTATCGGACAGGAGAGGACACAGAGGAGTGCTATCAGACAAGAGAAAGCACAGAGGAGTGTTATCAGACAGGTGAGAGCACAGAGGAGTACTATCAGACAGGAGAGAGCACAGAGGAGTACTATCAGACAGGAGAGAGCACAGAAGAGTGCTATCAGACAGGAGAGAGCACAGAAGAGTGCTATCAGACAGGAAAGAGCACAGAGGAGTGCTATCAGACAGGAGAGAGCACAGAAGAGTACTATCAGACAGGAGAGCACAGAGGAGTGCTATCAGACAGGAGAGATCACAAAGGAGTGCTATCAGACAGGCAACATCATCTGAAACTATCTATCACCCCCCTAAACCATTGAGCGGCATTAGGTGCAGAGAATTGGGACAATCCATTACCACCGAGCGTCACAGTTCCCTATTTCATTGTTGATTATAGACACCACAATCTGCAGACCAACCCACTGGATCCTTCTCTCATACTGCTGCACCGCTATTTTATTATAACATTTTTTTTTTATATAGGAACCTTAGTCGGTATATCTACCCACCAGATCCTCTCCTTGATCACTACACCAGCATTCTAATAGGTCATCTTTCAAACAGACTATAGTCGCTGTATGGAAGTGGTGACTTCAACTAAATGTTCCCTTACCAGAGCAAAAACATAATTATGTTTTATCTTGTACCCAGTAACTCGTGGTGAGTTTCGCAGGCTTTTTGTGTATAAATCAGTGGCCTCTGCACATATGCCACATCATTGGATCTGACGAAGAGGGTGTCCCACCCCTCGAAACGCGTTATCTGTGATTTCTATCAATAAGACCCAACTATTAACCTACTCCACCGAGCCTGGCTACTTCTTTATATGACCACCATCTGAATCCTAAACCTGTGAGCTGATGCAGAGGAGAGAGCACTTCTAGACGCCGACTTTTTTCTCCTGAGAACCAGTGTCCCAGGGAATTTTTCTAATTGCATCAGACAGGAGAGAGCACATAGGAATGTTAGAAAAAATTTGAAAAATTCAAGGGAACCTTTAAAAAAAACTCGATTTTATTATAATTTTTTGATTAAAAAATCCCTAACCCTTTTTGTGATGTGAAAACTCGATATTTATGACACCAACTTAATATTATTCTTATGCTGTCAGTCCATCAATATTGTTTTGTGAACATCTAGGACCATCGGGTCACACTGGGCATCTTCTTTTACGTGTTTTGTAGAGGTATGTTCAGATGTCACTTTCAGACTGATTATTGTGCTAGTGTTTGCATCACAGTGCATTGTTGTCATATGTATTTATATGTTGTACAGGTTACTGGTAGTTGGGATTCAGGTGTGTGAAGTCCTGACATCCACCGGTATATATTCAAGATAGACAAATCATATATATTGCACCGTCCACTTATATATATTGCGCAGTCCACTCTCTTATTGCACATACAGTCCCATGGTTTTTGCACACTATTACATACATTGTGATCAATTTGTCTTAGCACACAATGGTTCGCACTTAGCTGTGATAGCGTAGCTATGAGATGATAGTCCGTATTCGTGAGGACAGTTCACATGGTTGAGAATGCCGATCCTACGCGTTTCCTCTTATCAGATTTCTCAGGGATTATTTGGCATCTCTTCGCCTATTTGCAGATATTGTGATGGTCTGTGCAGCTCTGATACCGGCTGTACAATGATGCTATTACGTGGTGAATTTTTATATAGATAACCCCTCCCCTTTTATCCGTCATGTGACCTGAGACGCCCAATCAAGGGCAAAGACGTCAGCAGTGCTTCCGAGGCTCTAATCAGGATTGGGCTATTCCTCTCAGGTGGATCCAGGTTGGATGTCTTCCTTACGTTACTTAGGTAAGCTGTTCAAGCCTCGTTCTGAGCTCCGTGTCCATGTTAATTTGTATCGGGCTTGCGTTCCAAATAGAAGTTGTTTTGTGCATCCTTATTAACTCTCATCTGGCTTGTCTGCTTTCCCCAACCAGTTGATGTTTTGATTGCAATGCACTACTTTATTAAATGGAAAGTGAACATATATTTGCAAACACTTTTTTCTTTTTATTTACTTGGTTGTTTTTTGTATGTTGTTTGGTTGTTTTATTACATTTCATTAACTCAGTATCTTATATTATAGTTTTTTCTTTAGGATATAGGGATCTTTGCTGGATGACTGTTATTTCTGTTAATCTATGAAACACGCATAGGAAATAAAACCATTCATACCTGTGGGTTTCATAGATTCCAGTGTATAGGTCCAGAAAGCTTCTCTCTGGAGGAGGTGCTTATCCCAATCTCCTCCTCTCTTTGGTGGGGGTATAACATCAATGATCTGGGCTTGGAGATCTTTCACGTCACTATTGTGATATTTGGAGAAGTGGATAGGAGACAGGAGAGAGCACAGGGGAGTACCATCAGTCAGGAGAGAGCACAGGGGAGTACCATCAGACAGGAGAGAGCACAGAGGAGTGCTATCAGACAGGTGAGAGCACATAGGAGTGTTATCAGACAGGAGAGAGCACAGAGGAGTGCTATCAGACAGGAGAGAGCACAGAAGAGTACTATCAGAAAGGAAAGAGCACAGAGGAGTGCTATCAGGCAGGAGAGATCACAGAGGAGTGCTATCAGACAGGCAACATCATCTGAAACTATCACCCCCCTAAACCATTGAGCGGCATTAGTAGCAGAGAATTGTAACAATCCATTACCACTGAGCGTCACAGTTCCCTATTTCATTGTTGATTATAGACACCACAATCTGCAGACCAACCCACTGGATCCTTTTCTCTAACTGCTGCACCGCTATTTTATTATAACATTTTTTTATATAGGAACCTTAGTCGGTATATCTACCCACCAGATCCTCTCCCAGATCGCTACACCAGCATTCTAATAGGTCATCTTTAAAATAGACTATAGTCGCTGTATGGAAGTTGTGACTTCTACGAAATGTTCCCTTACCAGAGCAAAAAAATAATTATGCTTTATCTTGTACCTGGTAACTCGTGGTGAGTTTCGCAGGCTTTTTGTGTATAAATCAGTGGCCTCTGCACATATGCCACATCATTGGATCTGACGAAGAGGGTGTTCCACCCCTCAAAATGCGTTATCTGTGATTTCTATCAATAAAACCCAACTATTAACCTACTCCGAGCCTGGCTACTTCTTTATATGACCACCATCTGAATCCTAAACCTGGGATGCAGAGGAGAGAGCGCTTCTGGACGCCAACTTTTTTCTCCTGAGAACCAGTGTCCCGGGGAACTTTTCTAATTGCATCAGACAGGAGAGAGCACATAGGAGTGTTATCAGACAGGAGAGAGCACAGAGGAATACTATCAGACAGGAGAGAGCACAGAGGAGTCCTATCAGACAGGAGAGAGCACAGATGAGTTCTATCAGACAGGAGAGAGCACAGAGGAGTGTTATCAGACAGGAGAGAGCACAGAGGAGTACTATCAGACAGGAGAGAGCACAGAGGAGTCCTATCAGACAGGAGAGAGCACAGATGAGTTCTATCAGACAGGAGAGAGCACAGAGGAGTACTATCAGACAGGAGAGAGCACAGAGGAGTGTTATCAGACAGGAGAGAGCACAGAGGAGCACTATCAGACAAGAGAGAGCACAGAGGAGTGCTATTAGACAGGAGAGAGCACAGAGGAGTCCTATCAGGCAGGAGAGAGCACAGAGGAGTCCTATCAGGCAGGAGTGAGCACAGTGGAGTACTATCAGACAGGAGAGAGCACAGTTGAGTACTAGCAGGCAGGAGAGAGCACAGAGGAGTGCTATCAGACAGGAGAGAGCACAGAGGAGTGCTATCAGACAGGAGCGAGCAAAAAAAAACTTCTATATAGATATATATATATATATATATATATATATATATATATATATATATATAGAAGAAGATAGAAGAACAGCACATCCAATTAAAAAAATTATCCGTATGGGGGTGCACGCAGATCCTGGATCCTTGGTTAGAGGACCAAATTATTTAAACAGCAAAAAGAGATCTTGTCCACAGCACCAATTCCAAAAAAGTGAAAATTTTATTCCATAACAGGTGTCAAAACAGCAGCGACGTTTCAGTCAGCTCAACCTGACCTTTCTCAAGCAGTATATCAATAGTGTTAACCACATTTATATAAGGGTATCAATCACACCAGATACCAAAAAAAATAAATAACAATTAGTGAATAAAGTGCATCATAGTGCATACTCAAAGTGCATATAAAATATTCAACCACAAAAAATTAATCACACAGTATATCAAAATTGTATACATAATTGTAAAAAACACACATATATCATACAGTGCAAAAGAGATTAAGATAAATGCTTAATCGCATTTAATTTAGACAAGTGATAACCATGTGTAGAAAATAATAAAGATTAAAAAGGTGGGGGGAGTAAACACTCACCGGATGATCGCATAGTCAACGCCATTACAGTAGCTAGCGTGGGGTAATGCAGACTGCGCCTGCGTAACCTGTTCAATGAGTGTTTGTCCACGTGACTCAACCAATCGGCTGAAGGTATTGCAGTACCCAAGGAGACGAGCGCAGCGTCACAGTACGCATGCGCACATCCCTATGAGCTCAACAGCGCCATCTTGAAAAAGGGAATGAAGCCTCCGTAATCTATATAGATGTGATGGTAACCAAACAAAAAAAGATTTTTATAAACAATCTAGTTCGTCCCTGTTTGGGATCTGTACAGTGGTAGGAATGTATCCCAGTCCCTCACTCAAAGAGATCACTCACTCTTTTACAGGCTGTCAGCACAATCAATGCGTCACCTAGCCCCGAAAATCGGAGCCAAGTGCCGCATAATGTGCACGCAGTCATGTAACCCCCGCACGCAAGTGCGAGGGAACATGTATGCAGCAACATGGATCGCTGGCAGCCCTAGGACCCTCTCGGTCCATCAAACACATTCAGAGACTCACTCCCAGGGACATAAAGGGACCATCTACTACTGGATAAGAAAAAATAAATGAATAAATAATAACGATGAAAATAAAGATAAAAAAATAGAAATTGTGCAGGAGGGCACCAAAATATATAGAAAAGACCCACAAAAACAAAAGGAAAATAATTTAAAAGAATTAAAAAATATATAAAAATAAAAAAATAAAAAAAATAAATAAATAAATGAATAAATAAAGAAAACGAAAATAAATAGATATTCTTACGAGGCCTCATCCCCTTTGTTACGTTGGCTGGACATGCAAACAACTCATGAACAATTAAGTAAAAGTATACATAAAATATTTTTATTTCTTATATTGATAATTATACAAATATATAAATAAGTCATCAGATGAGTGTTCTAAAATTCCCCCGATCCACCTAGAAAAAACAAAAGAAGGGCAGATTAGTATAGTTACATATAGTGGTAACACAAAAAGATATAGCAATACCAAGTATCAATACCACGAATTACATATATTGGAGGATTATTGAGCAACCACCCTATGGGGGGTCTTAAACTCAACGTTCAAGCCCCCTGGTTTCAATGAACCAAGTTTAAAAATCCATTTCAACTCTAATCTCTTTAAGACAGCTTGTTGATCCCCACCTCGTTTAAGCGGAGGGACACGATCGACTTTAACAAATTTTAATTCCTTTTCTGTGTGTCCAAAAGTCGCAAAATGACTCGATACCGGCAAATCTAGCTTTTTTTTTACGTATTGTGTACCTGTGTTGGTTTAAACGTGTCTTCAGGTCCCAAGTGGTCTCCCCCACATACAGGAGGCCACATGGGCACCAAAGCACGTAAACCACATAAGAACTGTTACACGTTAGATAGTACTTAATAGGATAAGTTTGTCCACTCCTAGGGTGTACAAAATTGTTACCCTTACACATCAATCCACAATTTATACATTGTCTACAGGGAAAGCTTCCTTTATTCACAACGGACAGATACCTCTGTGTGCCACCTTGTTTCTGAGAAATGTCCGCCTTAACCAGTCTGTCTTTTAGATTTGTTTGTCTTATTTCGTAGACCCAGTGTTTGTAGTTTCAAGGGTCCTGTGGCACTAGAAATAGAATTGACATTCAAATCAGCAACAGAATGGCCAAGGCTTACATTACAATCACTTTTGTTAGAAAACCAAATTTTCAATTTCAATCTTCTCAGGAATTGACTAAAATCTAGTTCCAATTGGAACCAGTCTGTGAATGTACTAGGACAAAAATTCAAACCCTTGTCCAGAATGCTCAATTGGTCACTAGACAGTTCCTTAGAGGAGATATTAATAACATTATTCAGATTTTCCTTTGTCTCCCTCTCCCTTGTGGGGGCTTCACATCCTTGCGATTTCTGGTTTTTACTCCCTCGGTGATGTTTCCTCCCGCCCCTCCTTGGGCGTCTCCGGTTAGTCCTTGTCCTAAAAAAGATGGTGAATTATCACTCTGTCCCGGTTGGACATTAGTAGGGTTTTTGTTGATATCATTAAATTCTCCAGTGGACACTGATTTGCCCCGTCTGTTGCGTCTGAAGTTAACATGTGATGTGTTCCAGTTATATACTCTCCCTGAACCATAGTCTTGCACGTCTCTGTACCATTTACGTTTTTTGCCGGTCTCCAGTTCAGTCCTGTGTTTGGATAAGAAATCCTTTTGTTTGTTAATAAAGATGTCAAAGTCACAATCAGGTAAAATATTCCTCAAAGTGGACTCCAATTCACACACAGTTTTTTTGGTGTTATTAACGTCCTTTTGTAAAAACTCTATTTGTAGCATAATTAGATCAAATGCATATTTGTTGGTGATTGCCTCATATTTATTCCTATACTCCATGTCCTGTACATACGCATTATCAGTAGGATGTGTTCTTAAACCTCTAGGGATTCTTTTAGCCTTGAAATATTCAACCAACATGGTTAGGTGTAGTTGTAAACTTAATAGCTTTTTTGTAGTAAACTCATAGTTGCGTTGGACATCTATACCAGAAGGAGTATGCAAAAATGTAGCGTCCTCAAATACATTTCCCAAAATTCGTGATATATCAGTCTCGGTATATGTAAAGACACCAGTAGTAATTTAATTAATCGTATTCCTACCGATACTAGCAGGCAGTGGATCCTCCATATTCTCCATCCTCGGAGTAGTTTATGTGGGTGCTCGCTCACAAACCGCAAATACAGAAGAAGATAGAAGAACAGCACATCCAATTTAAAAAATTATCCGTATGGGGGTGCACGCAGATCCTGGATCCTTGGTTAGAGGACCAAATTATTTAAACAGCAAAAAGAGATCTTGTCCACAGCACCAATTCCAAAAAAGTGAAAATTTTATTCCATAACAGGTGTCAAAACAGCAGCGACGTTTCAGTCAGCTCAACCTGACCTTTCTCAAGCAGTATATCAATAGTGTTAACCACATTTATATAAGGGTATCAATCACACCAGATACCAAAAAAAATAAATAACAATTAGTGAATAAAGTGCATCATAGTGCATACTCAAAGTGCATATAAAATATTCAACCACAAAAAATTAATCACACAGTATATCAAAATTGTATACATAATTGTAAAAAACACACATATATCATACAGTGCAAAAGAGATTAAGATAAATGCTTAATCGCATTTAATTTAGACAAGTGATAACCATGTGTAGAAAATAATAAAGATTAAAAAGGTGGGGGGAGTAAACACTCACCGAATGATCGCATAGTCAACGCCATTACAGTAGCTAGCGTGGGGTAATGCAGACTGCGCCTGCGTAACCTGTTCAATATATATATATCAATCAACTGGCTCCAGAAAGTTAAACAGATTTGTAAATTACTTCTATTAAAAAATCTTAATCCTTTCAGTACTTATGAGCTTCTGAAGTTACGGATGTTCTTTTCTGTCTAAGGGCTCTCTGATGACAATTGTCTCAGGAAACGCCCAGTTTAGAAGAGGTTTGCTGTGGGGATTTGCTTCTAAACTGGGCATTTCCCGAGACAGGTGTCATCAGAGAGCACTTAGACAGAAAAGAACAACCTTAACTTCAGAAGCTCATAAGTACTGAAAGGATTAAGATTTTTTAATAGAAGTAATTTACAAATCTGTTTAACTTTCTGGAGCCAGTTGATATATAAAAAAAAAGTTTTTTTTCCTGGATAACCCCTTTAAGGAAATCTAATACAAGGTGGCAGTGTTTACTCACATACACACATAAAGTACGTACATAGGTATAATAAATAATTTATTATATAACTAAATATCATAAATAAATTATAAAAAATATATATGATAAAAATCTTTTTGTTAGAAATGAAGCAAAAATATTTATTTTTGTTGGGGGACTTTTTTTTAAAATAACATTATATTATTATATTAAACTTAATTGTACAAATTGTAATTTTGCTTCAAATTTATTTTTGAAATACATAGCTTGGTGAGCCTAACAAGCAGATCCTCATTCTGGAAATTTGCTTTACCTGCATTTTGCCTACATGTAATTTTTCTATTACTATGTGAATGTTATGCCATATAATGAACCACAGAGGTTAAAATACTAATATGTAAACTTATAATGTACCCGAAAACCAATACATGCAAGTGTAGGGCAACAATTGGTGACCACTCGAATCTGGAAGGGAATGCTCTAAATTAAAATCACTTTTGATTGTATGTGAGGTTATTGTTGGTGACTTCTTGGCTCAACTCAAATACCCCCCCCCCCCCAACCCTCTTCCCCATAGAAGTCACCTTTCTACCTCCATTGGCGCTATGCCACTGGTTGTTTGCTACAATTCTGTGCCTTCGGTCTGCCAAACATTTATACTGTTGCTGTACAATGCTTCACCTAAACTGGCAACCTGGGACTAGCCATCTTTAGAATTTTTTTAAATAGAAACTAGGCTAATCTGCGTGCACGGTTTGGACCAGAGAGAGCGCTGTCTGTACCTGTGCTCACAGGACATGGAGGGCACTGACAATTGGAGAGAATAATATTGTTCCTTTCTTTTGCTTTTATATGTTCATGCTGGCCTTTCAAAGCAATTGTCTTGTGGCACGGCTAACATTAAATTAAGGGCACGTGTAGTGAAGCGCCATCTCTGCAGGAGACAGGGAATATGAGCTTTATTCACAGAAAGGTGGCGGAACAGAGCAAGATGCATTCCCAGTAGGGCACATTTATATCTTAAATGACTGTCAGCGGCAGACCACAGCTACGAGCCTTCTTACAGCTTTGTTACCATGGAAACAGCATTAACTATCATTGTAGTGTAACAATAAAAATTCACATGCCAGCACTACGCTCCAGTACATCCTCGATACACACACTGAAAATAATAATCAGTTTCTGCCTTATTGTGTGTAATGTTAATATCAAATCATTCAAAATAATTGATACAATATTTGCCTAAATACAGTAAGCTAGGAAGGACAGTGTAGTACACAGCAGTATAGCTGCCAGTGCCTCCATGCCATGTCAAAGCTTATTTACACGCTTGTACCTTCCCTATATCTATACTATGTTAGAATTAACATGTTTGCTTCCCAGAGCAATGGCACTCATGAAGTATATTACTATTAATTCACAGAAATGCCTGTATATTATATACAATATCGGTGTCTAGGTAACGATGATATTTTATATCTATCAGCAAATCTACCTACTGTACATACCGAAGTGTACCTACAGTCCTATGGTCCCTGGGGCAAAGTTTGGACCTAAAACCTCAACATCTTCCAACAGTGGGGCAAAAAAGTATTTAGTCAGCCACCAATTGTTCTTCCACTTAACCCCTTAACTCCTTGGGGATGGAGGGCGTACCTATATACCCTCTCCCTTTCTATAATGCGGGGCCACGGCTGGGACCCATGGCTAATAGCGCGCAGCACTGATCACGGTGCCGCACGCTATTAACCCTTTAGACGTGGCGTTTAAAGTTGAACGCCGCATCTAAAGTGAAAGTAAAGCATTGCCGATTAGCTCAGGGGGCTGTTCGGGATTGCCATTGCGGCATCCCGAACAGCTGTAAAGAAAGCAGGAGGGTCCCTACCTTCATCCATGCTGTCCAATTGCCGAATGACTGCTCAGTGCTTGAGATCCAGGTATGAGCAGTCAAGAGGCAGAATCATTGATCAATGTTTTCCTATGAGAAACCACTGATCAATGTAAAAGATCAGTGTGTGCAGTGTTATAGCCCCCTATGGGAGCTATAACATTGCAAAAAAAAGTAAAAAAAAAGTAAAAAAAAAAGTGAATAAAGATCATTTAACTCTTTTTTTTTTGGACTTTTTTTTATGTTCACGCCGTTCACCGTATGGGATAATTAACATTATATTTTAATAGTTCTGATATTTACGCACACGGCGATACCAAATATGTTTATAAAAAATGTTTTTACACTTTTTGGGGGTAAAATGGGGAAAAACTGACAATTTAAATTTTTATTGGGGGAGGGGATTTTTCACATTTATTTTATTTTTACTTTCATTATTACACTTTAGTCACCATAGGGGACTATTCATAGCAATCAGTTGATTGCTTATACTGTTCAGTGCCATGCATAGGACATAGCACTAATCAGTGTTATCGGCTGTCTTCTGCTCTGGTCTGCTCAATCACAGACCAGAGCAGAAGACACCGGGAGATCCGATCGTCGACATTAAGTGCTGCACTTCTGCAGATGCCGTGATCTGTATTGATCATGGCATCTGAGGGGTTAATGGCGGACATCCGCACGATCGCGGATGTCCGCCATAACTGGCGGGTCCCTTGCTGCTATCAGCAGCCGGGACCTGCCGTGCATGACCCGAGCATCCGGGTGCTCGCAGTTATGTATAGGACGTAAATGTGCATCCTGGTGCGTTAAGTACCACCTCACCAGGACATACATTTACGACCTGCGTCGTTCAGGGGTTAAAAAGGTGAGAGAGGCCTGTAATTTTTCATCATAGGTATGCCTCAACTATGAGAGACATAATGAGAAAAAAAATCCATAAAATCACATTGTGTGATTTTTTAAGAATTTATTTGCAAATTATGGTGGAAAATAAGTAATTGGTCAATAACAAAAGCTCATCTCAATACTTTGTATAATAGAGAGTGCACACTGGCCCTATAAGTCTCAGCCAGTGCTCGCGCGCAGCTCCTAGAGAACAGAGGAGAAACTGCCGCCATGGAAGAAGCAGAACATGGTACAGAGAAGGCCGCCTGATTCCGTTTGTACGGTCAAAATTATTTATTCCTGCCGGAGGAGCGCCGTGAAGACATCCTTTCCTCTGTGGGAACAGCGTTCGCTTACCTGAAACAGATTTGTAAATTACTTATATTAAAAAATCTTATTCCTTCCAGTACTTATGAGCTACTGAATACCACTCTGTAGTATTCAGCAGCTAATAAGTACTGGAAGAATTAAGACTTTTTAATAGAAGTAATTTACAATCTGTTTAACTTTCTGGCACCAGTTGCTCTAACAAAAAACAAAACAAAAAAAAAAGGTTACCCCTATGCTATAAAGCCTGTCTCCCCCTATTGTGTCCTTTTAGGGAATGTGTTGGATGTATGGGTGATAGAAAACCCTAAGAAAAAAATTACCAATGCCAAAAAGTCAAGCTGCTCTGAGAAGACTTGCAGTCATACCTTTAAAATCATAAATACTCATGAAGTGTTCACTTTTTGAATTGATGCCTTTTCATTCTGTTGGCAGAGACCAGATAATTCTGGGGGTACCCAGTAAAGGGGTCCTCCACAATAACCAACTGGACACGGAATGTGAAACTTGGAGAAAGTATACCAAATCAGACCAAGGTAGTTCACATAGCTAATAGGGCTAAACTACACAGAAGACAATGCGTCAGGTGTTCTGCAGTTTGTCAATCCCAAACTCTGGTCGAATTGGTGATTATATTGAAGGCATATATTGGTACCGTAATTACATGAAACATACAAAAATATAAAAATAACCTGTAATCTCAAAAATCTTTTGTAGTGAAAGCAAAGGAAGTTAACTCCCTGTTACAAAGCTAAAATTTAGAAAAAAACAACCATCGTCAAAGTCTGTTCTTCCTTCATTTGTTTTATACTGGAAAATCCAGTAAGCAGCAATTATTACATTGACCAACTTCCTATTTTTGAGCCTTTTTTGTGACGCTGATGTACATACAGCAGATTATTAATAACCATGGATATAAGATACTATAGGAATGACATCCTCATTGGAGCTCATCATGAATAAGTTCTGTCTACGCTTCTGGTGTTCACTGCTGACATCTGAGATGCCATCTGGTGAGCATGGTGAATAGAGGAAAATGATAGCGTGTTGTCAGAGAGTAAACATGTGGCATTCACAGAGTGAAGTATGTATTAAATATGCCGTGTGCAGTACAGCAGCTATTAATATCAGGATACTTCATTGATTGCTCTACAAGGCTGGAATGAATCAATAGTCTGCAGCAATATATTGTGCACCACGTATGATTTGTGAGGATTGATCAATAGTCCTCTGGTTTTCACAACAAATGCCAGGTTAACATGTGAAGAATAATATACAAGATATTATGTTTTGTCATACTGTATATGCATTTTATCGGCACAGATATTGACTTGCTTGCCCACCTAAATTGATTTTTATCACGGTTTGCAATTGTTCAAGATTTTCGGTAACAAAAATCCATCAATAGAGCTGTAATAAGATTCCGCAAATCCAACAGAAAACACCTTTAAATGACTATGAAATTGAAGACCTACATAGGTATAGAATGTTCTCCTAAGCACTTGTGCCATATTACAGCTCTGTAAGCTTTAAAGGTTAAGGCATATTAGTGTTCGTATTACACTACAACGCCCAGGCCTTCCCATGACTTATTGAAATTAGATAGGGTTTAATACATTAAACCTATACAGACTTTTAATAGCTTAACATATGGTATATCTATGAGTTATTATTAGAATCACTTTCCATATGGTAAAGCTTCTAGTTAAAGCTTCTGGACTACAAATGTAGTCTAATTAGTCATACTGGGTAGGTTAGGGAATCAAGTTAGCATGCTAAGACTCTAGCTCTGCTACAACTGTCCATAAATTGCTGATCCGCTGTTCACCGCCCTGCCCTACAAAGTGAATGGGGTTGGAAGCTCAGCATCTATTTAGTTAGTAGTGCAGGGTGCTAAACAGTTGACTGGCAGGGGGTGCAACATGCGGGCACCCTGCCAATCAGCGATTGATGGTCTATCATGTTGTTAGGCCAACATAATCTCAGAAAACCACTTTAAATTGGTGGAAACTTTTGCCTTCACTGTCAGCTGATCACTGGACACCAACTGTTATATTGGGGGAGATTGATCAACACCTGTGCAGAGGAAAGGTTGACCAGTTGCCCATAGCAACCAATCAGCTTGCTTCCTTCATTTTTAAAAGCCTTTTGAAAAATAAAAGAAGCAATCTGATTGGTTGCTATGGGCAAACGGTCAACTTTTTCCCTGTAAGTTAGCAGAGGATAATAATGCATATGGATGCAATGCAGAAGCATGTACACAGAAAATATAGCAACATGTAGCAGTTTGAGCATTGCAATAAAGTGTTAGTGTAATTTTTAAAACCTTTTGTCATGTTTTCCAAGCACATCAAAAGTTTGGATTGCAGTTTAGATTGAGTCTCAGTGTGGAGACCCACTGTGATCATTAGTATTAGTTGGCTAAAGTGCATAGCAGCGATCTTCAATCCCTTGCTGACTTCCAAATCTGACCCTTTCACTCTATAGACTAATGCTGTGAAAGAGTCGGATTTGATTGACAGCTTGGGAGTGAACCTATGCACCTAACCTGGCTATTAGTCACAATCGCAGTGGGTCTCAGCACTGAAACCTGGTGTGATCTTAATTATCTGTTCCGGCACTCATATAGGGCATGGGTCTGCCCATCCAAAAGGACCTTCAGTAAATGATTGCCTTACCCATAAGATAACAGTTCTGCAGGATCTGTTCCCGTTGTACCTTTACTCTGTTGTTTCTCTTGGAAATAAAAATATTGACAAGTGGGAATACCTTGTTGGTGTGTGCCCCTACACACACAGTTGGGTTTCAAATGTTTAGATTTTGTAAATTATAACCACTCTAAAAACAAAATCTATATGCTATAGCAGCCTGAATATGAAGCCATAATATGTGCCCTGAGAAAATAATACCACTACGCAATGTTTGTAAGTTACTCACTGTGCTCCAGGAAATAATCATATGCATAGAAATGAATTATGATACACATTGTGCTCCCGGAATAAACATTTTATTACACCCCATGTTGTGCCTACGTAGAGGATGAGACTAGTGGTTCAGGCTATTTTGGGATAGTAGTCCCTCACGTGAAGCATATGGCAATGTCATGTATGGCAGGGTGGCTTGCTAACGTGATTAGTCCCCTGTGAGCCTGTTTAACTTCTAAAGTACACCTGATAGAATATCTGGGTGTATACCCGTGACTTTGTTTGCAAACAATAACATTTCAGACACAGTTGAAACATAAATAAAATGTAATAATTGACTTAAGAGTACATTACTATAATTTGGGTCATAGCTTCTTTTGTAAATGCTTTGCGAGCAGTAGTGTTGAGCGCAAATATTAAAAATGCAAATTTTTACAGGGAATATCGGCACTTCGCGATTTCGCAAATATTTAGAATATAGCAATAGATATATTCATAATGACGAATATTCTTCTTTTTTTTTTTTTTTTTTTCTTCACAGTACACATCACAACAATGATGTGTACTGTGTGGGAAAAAAAAGTGGTCATCCCTCCCTGCTTCCAGCTTGTGGTCCAAAGAAGGCTCCAATATTATGTACTGTGAGTCGGTGTGGAGTGCGAATATTTTGTACATGCAAATATACATATATTTGCGAATATCAGCACTGATCACTCCCTTCTTTTAGGTGAAAGATATAATTGCTCATCGCTAGTGAGCAATTGTACTAGCTAAAAATCTCTGATATGCTTTTTGCACTTGATGAAAAGTTACTAGTGTAGCTGGTTACAGTCCAATTAAACTTTCATGTGGATGGCCTACACAGGTTGGTTTACTGTGGTGCAAACACTTACCTCACGGTTGTGTGACACGATTCCCTGGTGCATGGCATACACTAAAGTAGTTCGTAACATGTTTAGCTAAGCACAACTAACCCTGACTGGAAGCCCACAAAGAGATGAATTCACCTAGAAGAATGTGAATCCAGGTAAAGAAAACAGACATGGCCGCACATCCACATATTGTATTTTGATCTACTTGCTTCTCAGCTTAAATTCAAAAACTAACAGGTTGTTAGTATACATTTTGATCAAAAGGTAAAAGCCCCCTTTCCACATCAAGGCCATCTATTTAGAGATGGTCCCTAATGTCCCTAGCATAAAAAGGTGTAGCACTGGGTGGCGACCACCACCGCCGCGACACCAGTGCCCACAGGGGGAACGACCCACTGGCAGAGCCGCCCCAATGCCACTCAAAACAGTCTCCGGGCCACACCCACCCACAGACATGGCGCCGCAGCAGCAATGGACGCCGCACAGCACCACACAAGTGATCCTTTACACTCTGTTCACAGTGTGGTACTGTGCGGCGTTCGTTGCTGCCATGGCACCGTGTCTGTGGGGGGGGGGCACAGCCCAGGGACTGGTTTGAGTGGCATTGGGGCCACTCTGACAGTGGGTCGTTCCCCCTGTGGGCACTGGTGTTGCGGTGGTGGTGGTCGCCGCCCAGTGCTACGCCATTTTATGCTAGGGACGTTAGGGACCCACTCTAAATAGATGGCCTTAACGTGGAGAGTGGGCTTTTACCTTTTGATCAAAATGTATATTAACAACCTGAAGAAATTCAGAGTGGATACAGCACCAAATAGCTGAGGACTCAGGCTGGTAGATGGAGCAAGACTTTATTTGCCATCCATGTGCAACGTTTCGGCAATAAACTGCCTTTTTCAAGCATATATTAACAACCTATTAGTTTTTGAATTTATGCTGAGAAGCAATTAGATCAAAATACAAAATTGTGGATGTGCGGCCATGTCTGTTTTCCTTACCTGCATTCACATTCTTCTAGGTGAGCTCATCTGTTTGTGGGCTTCTAGTCAGAGTTAGTTCTGCTTAGCTAAACATGTTACAAACTACTTTAGTGTATGCCATGCACCAGGGAATTGTGTCATACAACCGTGAGGTAAGTGTTTGCACCACAGTAAACCAACTTGTGTAGGCCATCCACATGAAAGTTTAATTGGACTGTAACTAGCTAGCTACACTAGTAACTTTTCAGCAAGTCCAAAAAGCATATCAGAGATTTTTAGCTAGTACAATTGCTCACTAGCGATGAGCAGCAGGGTGGCCTTGATGTGGCGAGTGGGCTTGTACTTTTTGATCAAAATGTATACTAACAACCTTTTTTTGAATTCATGCTGAGAAGCAAGTAGATCAAAATACATATTGTGGATGTGCGACCAAGTCTTTCTCTACTTGAATTCACATTGTGTTTTCTATCCCTTCTTTTTTTATTTGTCAGCACTCCGCCTCATCCCCTCAGTCGAACCCTATATTAAGTAGCAGGTAGCTACACAAGGGCCTTTTCTTTTCTAGCAGCCTCCCAGTTTGACTGAGAGCACATGGTAAGTGATCTTTTACACTCTGTTCACACTGGTGTGGTGCTGTGCGGCATCCATTGTTGCCGTGGCACCGTGTCTGTGGGGGGTGCAGCCCAGGGACTGGTTTGAGCGGCATTGGGGCCGCTCTGCCAGTAGGTCATTCCCCCTGTGGGCACTGGTGTTGCGGCGGTGGTGGTGACAGCTCAGTGCTATGCCATTTTATGCTAGGGATGTTAGGGACCCACTCTAAATAGGTGGCCTTGACGTGGCAAGTGGGCTTGTACTTTTTGATCAAAATGTATATTAAATGGGTATTCCAGGAAAAAACTTTTTTTTATATATCAACTGGCTCCAGAAAGTTAAACAGATTTGTAAATTACTTCTATTAAAAAATCTTAATCCTTTCAGTACTTATGAGCTTCTGAAGTTAAGGTTGTTCTTTTCTGTCTAAATCCTCTCTGATGAAACCTGTCTCGGGAAATGCCCAGTTTAGAAGCAAATCCCAATAGCAAACCTCTTCTAAACTGGGCGTTTCCCGAGACAGGTGTCATCAGAGAGGCTTTAGACAGAAAAGAACCACCTTAACTTCAGAAGCTCATAAGTACTGAAAGGATTAAGATTTTTTAATAGAAGTAATTTACAAATCTGTTTAACTTTCTGGAGCCAGTTGATATATATAAAAAAGTTTTTTCCTGGAATACCCCTTTAACAACCTGTTAGTTTTTGAATTTATGCTGAGAAGCAAGTAGATAAAAATACATATTGTGGATGTGCGACCATATCTTTCTCAACTTGAATTTGCACCTAGAAGAATCCCTGTTCAGCTATTTTTACTTCTGACTAGTCTATTCTCCGTCTGAGAACAGAAAACGGGATTTGGAAGATGATTTTCCCTCTCAGCGTGGACAGGAGACAGTCTTAGGTAAAAACCTCCTGAGCGCAACACAGCTCATGTTTTATATCTTAACCCCTTAAGGACCAGGGTTTTTTCTTTTTTTGCACTTTCATTTTTTTTCTCCTCATTATAAAAAATCATAACTCTTTCAATTTTGCACCTAAAAATCCGTATGATGGCTTTTTTTTTTTGCCATTAATTCTACTTTGTAATAACATCAGTCATTTTACCCAAACATCTACGACGAAACGGTTATCATGCAATATTGCGGATGCTCATGCTAATTTTATGGCACATAGTAAAAAAAAAAGGCAGTGAATATTGCGAATATGAGAATTTTGCAAATATATGACGAATATTCGTCCATATATTTGCGAAATATTGCAAATTTGAATATGGCCTATGCTGCCCAACACTACTGATTAATTAAAGTCCAACCAACTATTTTTCTCAGTTACTGTGCCCAAATTTTAGTCGCAATGTCTGTGTGACTATTTCTGCAACCAAATTTTATGCCGCACAACCGACACTTTAGAAACCACTTGGAGTGTTTTTTTTCTCTCTGAAATGGGCGTGTTTTATGCAAAAATGTGCGTGCTCCCGACAAAAAACAAAATATACTCAGAGTACTTCCAAAATCCCTCTAGAAAAAGTGTGAGTTTGCCTCACACAATAACCGACAGCCAAGAGTCCGAGTGAAATTCAAAAAAATTGAGTGATTTCTAAAAAGGGACTGTTTACCATTGTGTTTTGTGTGAAAGTAACTTGTTTTCTAACCTGAACATTTTGTACAGTTCATCACTTTTATGAATAAAATATTGAAATGCTTTTGTGATTGTTAATGTTTATTTATTTTTTTAACACATTTGCAATATCAGGTTTAAATCAATTTAACACCCAAGCTAATAAACAAGGATATATAAAGAGTAGGAGAGGCTCTTATCAGCTAGTTTCCTGGGACCCGAGCTACTCAAATAACACCTATACCCACGGTGTAAAATGCAATAAATAAAAAATGGAAATTGACCCTTAGCCTCAATTTTCATTTTTTATTTTTGATAAACAAGGATAATTGATGTAATGTTTGAAAAATTATAACACATGAATACTTTTGATTCATGAAAACATTTTTAAACAAACAAGTCTAAACCAATTTGACTCACATAACTAATTTCTTTAGCTCGGAGTTTGTGCGGCACAATTGACTAATGCGACACAAAAACTGTGCGAAAGAAAAATAACCGACATGTGCGACAGATTAGTAAATAAGCCTGAAAAAATAAGAAGAGTGATATTGAAATCACTCCAGAATAAACACTCCACTCTTAGTAAATCAGGGCCCTTATCTTTATTCTGTAGGTCCATACAATTAAAATGATACCCTACTTATATAGGTTTGATTTTCTTTGTACTTCTTGAAAAAATCATAACTACATGCAGGAAAATGTATATGTTTAAAATTGTCATCTTCTGACCCCTGTAACTTTTTTATTTTTCCGCGTATAGGGCGGTATGCGCCGTGATCTGAAGTTTTTAGTGGTACAATTTGTTTATATTTATCGGACTTTTTGATCGCTTTTTATTCATTGTTTCATGCTATAAAAAGTGACCAATAAAACCCTATTTTGGACTTTTGAATTTTTTGCGTGTATGCCATTGACCATGCGGTTTAATTAATAATATATTTTTAAAATTTGGACATTTCTGCACACGTCGATACCACATATGTTTATTTTTATTTACACTGTTTTTTTTTGTTTTTTGTTTTTTTATGGGAAACTTTTATTAGGGAAGGGGGGAAATGATCTATATTAACTTTTTTTTCCACTCCAGTTTCTGTCTCAGACAGATTGATAAATTAAGGCCACTGTTCCCGCAGAAATTAATTATAGGACACCCTGTGCCAAATGTAATTCATTATACTGCACACAATTTCCACTGATATTCAATATTACACACCCTGCCCCCCCCCCAGAAATTCATTATAATGTACACAAACAATGCCCTCCTGAAACTCATTATAGCGTACACTGTTTCCTCTAAGATGTATAATAACACAAACTGTGCTCCCCAAATTTATTATAAGGTACACTGTGCACCCTAAAGTTTATAAAAAGATGTACCATTCCCCCAGAAAGTTATTATAATACACACTGTGCAGCATGCATATTTTACACTGCGGATCCGCCGATGACCCGACCCTATAGTGTGCCTCCAGCTGTCATCCTCCCCCCCCCCCCCTATTATTACTGGGCCACTGGGCTTCTGTAAATGGTACTTTGGCACTGTGCCCCTATAAATGGTACTTTGGCACTGTGCCCCTCCAAATGGTACTTGGGCACTGTGCCCCTAAAATAATACTGTACCACCTAAAATACTAGCCAGCTGTATCCAAGTATAATTAATAATTTTATACACTGCATCGGTTTATACATATTTTACCTGATGGGACAACCCCATTAAGTCAATTAATCAGCTTTACAAATAAGAACCTGAGTGCTCCATGTATGATATTGGTGAGTTGAAGAACAGAAAAATAGCTATATATTGTGCAGTACATGGAATAGTATAAAGCTCATTTTTCTTTGTCTCTGTTAATCTCCACTATCTTTCATTAATCAACAAATTGTATACATGTGACTGTGCCTTTCTGCTATGTTGTTCTTTATGAAATCTAATAGGTTTCCTCTTTTGACATTCACAATAACTTTGGCAGATCATCAAACACTTGAGGTGAGATGAAAAGTAATCCCCAATGATAGAAACTCCTAGAGACAAAGACACTATTATTACCACCTGCTCTAAGATGAATGTAATATCTTTCTCATACTCCTAAATGAATACTTCTTCATATCATCTACACTTTATGATTCCTAATTCTAATCATATATGTAATGTAGTGTCCTTGATTTAGGGTAAAAATTGCTAATTATATATGTTTTGATTGACCTCTTAGTCAAATGATATAGAGACAGTTAGATGATGTAGAGATAGAGATAGATTCTGTACTGCTTCAGTGGTGTACAGCAACTCTAAAGCTTAATGGGGCCGGTTTGGCTGCACACTAAAAGCCATTGTCATCTGCTATTAGTGCCTAATAATAATGTACTGGGCTCTACTACACAGCGATTCTGTACTGCTAAAGTGGTGTAAAGCTACTCTAAAGCTTATAGGGGCCAGTTAGGCTGAGCACTAAAAGCCATTGTCACTTACTATTAGTGCCTAATAATACTATACTGGGCTGTACTACACAGCGATTCTGTACTGCTGAAGTGGGGTGCACAGCAACCTTAAAGCTTATAGGGGCCAGTTAGGCTGAGCACTAAAAGCCATTGTCACCTTCTATTAGTGCCTAATAATACTGTACTGGGATCTACTACACGGCGATTCTGTACTGCTGCAGTTGGGTGTACAACAACTCTAAAGCTAACAGGGTCCAGTTAGGTTGAGTACAAAAATCCATAGTCACCTGATTACAGTGCCTAATACAGGTTGCGTAGTGGAGCTTATTGTCCTCTCATAAGTGTAACCTGTGCGTACATAGGTGGTGAACGTTTTTTTTTCCTGTAAAGCTAATTTGGGCCTAGTTACTGTAAGGTCAGCCAAAGCTACACACTTGTTTCTGTAGCCTAATACAGTTTTAAGCAGAGCATATTGTCCACCTCTCATAAGTGTAAACTGTACGTACACCAATGTGGTGTATGTTTTTTTCTGGAAAAACTAATTTGGGCCTAGTTACTGTGAAAGGTCAGCCAAAGGTACACACTTGTTTTTGTAGCCTTATACAGTTTGTAGTGGAGTGCATAGTCCTCCTCTCATGAGTTCAAACTGTACATATACCTACATGGTGTCCTTTATATAGCTTCCTGTTAAACTAATTTGGGCCTAGTAACTGTGAAAGGCCAGCCAAAGCTGCACGCTTGTTTCTGTAGTCTAATACAGTTTTAAGCATAGTGGAGCGCATTGTCCTCCTCACATAAGTGTAGCATATACGCACTCAGCTGGTGTATAAGTATGTCAGCCAGAGAAGTGCCAGAATGTGCACAGAGGAGTGGCAGAGGCCTAAATTCATCAAGGGCAGGCAGAGGTCGCAGCAGAGTAGGGGAGTGTGGCAGCAGGAGTCGCAACGAGAGGTCTGAGCTCTCGGTGTCAGCTAGCAGTCATGTCTCGACCAGCAACCCAGCAGCCATGATTGATTGGTTCACGCGATCATCCACTTCATCCCAAGTGACATCCGACACCCCCAGTCATTAGTGGGTGGGTTCCTCAGACTCAATCCTCAGTTGGAATGGCTCTCATGCTGCTGCTGCCACCTCCAGGCTATATCTTTGTGCCGCCATATGGTCTCCTCATGCTGATGCTGCCACCTCCAGGCTCTCTCATTGTGCTGCTATATGGTCTCCTCATGCTGATGCTACCACCTCCAGGCTCTCTCATTGTGCTGCCATGGATACAGCAAAACATAATTAAGATACTGGTCCCCAGTTACAGAAATCCCTCTGCATTAGACAACAAGTAAGTATTGAGGATATGTATTAGCTAAAACTTAATTTGTCTTAGGATAAAATATATGGATTTTTTTTTTTAATCTAACAAAAGGAAAGGTGTGCAAAAAACACCATGTGCCACCTACACAACCAAGTATGGATGTGATGCAAAGACCTCTAAAAGGTGAAGGGAAGGGTTCATTGTAACAGGTGGGGTAAAAATTTCCTCTGTAAGGCCCTACTCTCGCACTATTAGCCCCTTAACGACGCAGGACGTATATTTACGTCCTGCACCGGCTCCCGCGACCTGCATCATATCGCGTCGGTCCCGGCGCTCATCAACGGCCGGGACCCGCGGCTATTACCACACATTGCCGATCGCGGCGATGTGCGATATTAACTCTTTAGAAGCGGCGGTCAAAGCTGACCGCCGCTTCTAAAGTGAAACTGAAAGTGACCCGGCTGCTCAGTCGGGCTGTTCGGGACCGCCGCTGTGAAATTGCGGCATCCCGAACAGCTGACCGGACACCGGGAGGGCCCTTACCTGCCTCCTCGGTGTCCGATCGACGAATGACTGCTCCGTGCCTGAGATCCAGGCAGGAGCAGTCAAGCGCCGATAATGCTGATCACAGGCGTGTTAATACACGCCAGTGATCAGCATAGGAAATCAGTGTGTGCAGTGTTATAGGTCCCTATGCAGTGTTATAGGTCCCTATGTTATAGGTCCCTATGGTACCTATAACACTGCAAAAAAAATGTTTAAAAAAAGTGTTAATAAAGGTCATTTAACCCCTTTCCTAATAAAAGTTGGAATCACCCCCCTTTTCCCATAAAAAAAATAAAACAGTGTAAAAAAAAATAAAATAATAAACATATGTGGTATCGCCACGTGCGTAAATGTCCGAACTATAAAAATATATTATTAATTAAGCCGCACAGTCAATGGCGTACGCGCAAAAAAATTCCAAAGTCCAAAAAAGCGTATTTTGGTCACTTTTTATACCATTAAAAAAATGAATAAAAAGTGATCAAAAAGTCCGATCAAAACAAAAATCATACCGATAAAAACTTCAGATCAAGGCACAAAAAATGAGTCCTCATACCGCCCTGTCCATGGAAAAATAAAAAAGTTATAGGGGTCAGAAGATGACATTTTTAAACGTATAAATTTTCCTGCATGTAGTTATGATTTTTTCCAGAAGTGCGACAAAATCAAACCTATATAAGTAGGGTATCATTTAACCGTATGGACCTACAGAATAATGATAAGGTGTAATTTTTACCGAAATATGCACTGCGTAGAAACGGAAGCCCCCAAAAGTTACAAAATGGCATTTTTTTTTCGATTTTGTCGCACAATGATTTTTTTTCCGTTTTGCCGTGCATTTTTGGGTAAGATGACTAATGTCACTGCAAAGTAGAATTAGCGACGCAAAAATAAGCCATAATATGGATTTTTAGGTGGAAAATTAAAAGGGTTATGATTTTTAAAAGGTAAGGAGGAAAAAACGAAAGTGCAAAAATGGAAAAACCCTGAGTCCTTAAGGGGTTAATTCCCTTCTTGGCAAAAAAGGGCGGCCCAACACAGGAATCTCTCCCTATTTCCAACTAAAAACCCTGAGAAATGGCAGTGTTTGTAGGTGGAAATAGGGAGAGGTTCCTGTGTGGGACTTACTAACACTTACTAATAAGGGAATAAATAGTGTGAGAGTAGGGCCTTAAAGGGGAAGTTTTTACCCCCACCTTTTACAATGGCCATGCGTTGTTCCCTTCACCTTTTAGAGGTCTTTGCATCACATCAATACTTGGTGGTGTAGGTGGCACATGGTGTTTTTTGCACACCTTTCCTTTTGTTAGATTTAAAAAAAAAATTGGGTTCATATATTTTATCCTAAGCATTTTTAAGTAATGCGTATCCTTAATACTTACTTGTGCACACCAACACTTTGACAATAGAGACTGTTTTCTTCTGCCTACCGGCCTCAGCTACTATTCTGATCCTGCCACCTGCCTGATGCCACACATCTGATGCCAAGTTCTCCTTCTTTCACTGACCTTCATCACCTGGGACTGGTATTAACACCCACCACCCCACTCTACCAAAGTGTGCCAAAATGCACGGCAGCACCGATGTGTGGAGCTGTAACTATGGTCAGGGACAATACATGTCCTATACGGCCCACTGGATGAATGTGGTTCCTGCCCAGCCACAACAGTAACTTGGTCAGGTCACGCCGCTTCCGCCTCCACGCTTTCAGACCTCTGGTCCTGTGACAGTGTGCAACTCTGCCTCCTCATCCTCCTCCGTGTCTTCAGCCTCCACTGCACGGACAAGTCTTAGTGCCCCTACAGCATACACGCTGTTCATCACATGGTTTTCCTTGGCAAAAAGAGTCACACAGGGGAGGAACTGCTAAAAGTCATTCATCAAGAAATTGAAACATGGCTTACTCCACTAAAACAGGAAATGGGGACCATGGTGACCGACAACAGGAAGAACATCTTGTCTGCGCTGCGTCAAAGAAGCCTGAGTCATGCGCCCTGCATGGCATACGTGTTCAATCTGGTTGTGAAGCAGATCCTGAAGTGTTCCCCCCATCTGCAAGACATCCTAACAATGGGAAGGAAACTTTGCATGCATTGCAGCCACTCGTACACCGCAAAGCACACCCTTCTTGAGCTGCAGCATCAGAACGGCATCCCCCAACATAGTCTGATTTGCAACGTTTCCTACACGTTGGAATTCCACCCTCCATGTTGGACCGACTATACAAACAGAAAAAAGCCATCACCAATTTCTTGATGATCAAGAGGATAGGGAGACTCCTCTGTGTAACTGCAATGTCAACCTGCGGCAGCTCATACGTGACACCTGACGTTTGCTCAAGCCCTTTTGAGGAAGCCACATTATTAGTCAGTCGCCAGGAATACGGAATGAACAACATCATTCCACTGCTTCATTTCCTACAACACGTGTTGGAAACAATGGCTGGTCAGGGCACTGGAGATGTGGCGCCTACATCTTACTGCCACATGAGCCCTGTGGGGGCTGAACTGGAGGAGGAGGGGGACAGTGGAGGACAGACAAGGTTTTGTGAAATGGGTGGTTTTTATAGTCATCTGACAGGAGAGGAGGAGCAGGAGCAGGCTGTGGAGCTACAGGGTGATGAGGAAGACAAGACAGAGCACCCAGACACACCGTGGCCATGTGGTCTCCTCATGCTGCTCATTAGTTGAAACTTTTTATCTTAATCTATTTTAAATCTGCATTAAACTTGTGAATCTAATCAAAATCTTCAATTTAAATTTAAAAAAATCTCTTCAAGATATTCAATTGTGAGGCCCTATGGTCGTCGTTATATATTACCTGTGGAATTACCACAACAATCCAATGAAACATGTTGGAGCGATAATAATGAACCATGACTGATTAAATGAAACATTTGCACTTTCACAGTCAGGGGGGTGCTGAGAGGCAGGGGCTGGAGCAGGTGGTAGCTCGCCTCACGGAGGACCACCGGCTCGATTTTAAGATTTAAGCTGTTTCACTGCAGCCGAATGGCACAGACGCTGAATGTGCTCCTGTCCAAGTTGCTGGTACTGCAGCCCTTCCCTTTTCAAGTGGACACTCAGAGCATGGGGGTGTGCTGAGAGTCAGGGGCTGGAATTGGTGGTAGTTTGCCTTGTGGCGGACCGCCAAGCTCGATGCTCACCATAATTGGTCCTCAAAATGGGATTTAAAAAAATTCAAATAGTGTTCAAATAAAATAAAAATTACATAAAAAAATATCTTTAATCTCTTCAATTGTGACGCCAAATCCAGACACTCTGCAGGAGTGGTTCTAATAACAATGCCTGTAATCTGCATGTCATACTGAATAACAGTATTATTTCACTAACACAGCACACTCCCTATGCGTGTTATGACAAGGCAAAGTGTTCTACACCCCCTATTGAGGCTCTCTGTAGCCCAGAAATAGCCTTTTTAATAGCGATTCGCCGCAAATACATTGAGAACTAACCAATTTTTTCAGAAAGTTCTGCAAATCATCCGAATCAAATTTTTCTAAAATTTGCTCTTCTCTAGTTGTATTGGTCAGAATAGTATAATTTTAAACATTTTGATATAAAAATCGGACTTTGTTCTAATCATATTGACCCACAGAAAAAAAGATAATGTGTCCGTCTGTGGAAAAACTTACACCCTAAAAGTTTCAAAATTGTAGATTTTTTTTTTCAATTTTCTCTCACAAATAATATATTTTTATTTGGCATACATTATAGGGTAAAATGAAAAGTATAATTACAAAGTACCGATGGTCAAGCAAAAATGGTCTAATGGTCTAAAAGACAAAGAGGGAAAAAAAGCAAAAACAAAAATTGGCCCATTCCTCAAGGCCAAAATAGACTGTGTCCTTTAACCCCTTAAGGATTGAGGGCGTATCCATACCACCCCCGTTTTAGAGTCCTTAAGGACTGAGGGCGTATGGGTACGTCCGTGCGTCCGTGGGAATTTCGGTCCCTGCCGCTAGCCGGACGGGGACCAGACTGGGATGTCTGCTGAAATCATTCAGCAGGCATCCCGACACATTCCTGAGGGGGGTCCTGAGACCCCCCCCCCCTCCATGTCGGCGATCGCCGCAAATCGCCGGTCAATTCAGACCGGCGATCTGTGTCGATTCCCGGTCAAACGGGTCTCTGGTGACACAGAGAATAAGGGGGATCGGGTCTGTCCAAGACGGGATGAAGGGATAGTAGTGAGGTGGCAGGGGTGCCACCCCTCCTATCCCTGCTATTGGTCGGTCAGAAGCAACTGACCAATGGCAGATCGGGGGCGGGGGGGGTTAAAGTTTGGTTCCCCCGTTCTGCCCACCCACAGTAGTCCGGGCAGAACTGGGAACCGACGGTGACCGGCACAGGAGTTCACTCACCATCGGCGGCAGCAGCGGGCAACAATCGGCGGACAGAGATGACGTGCAGGGATGATGTGCGGCATTTACGTCCCACAGGTGTCTGACAGATTTTTGGAACAGTGGTCCGTGAAAATTTTAAATTTTATTTTTCATTTGCACAGCCCACTGTTCCAAAGATCTGTAAAACGCCTTTGGGGTGTAAATGCTCACTGCACCCCTTATTACATTTTGTGAGGAGTGTAGTTTCCAAAATGGGGTCACATGTGGGGGGGGGTCCACTGTTCTGGCACCACGGTGGGCTGTGTAAATGCTCATGGCCCCCGACTTCCATTCCAAACAAATTATCTCTCCAAAAGCCCAATGGTGCTCCTCCTGTTCTGAGCATTGTAGTGCGGCAGCAGAGCACTTGACGTCCACACATGAGGTATTTCCAAACTCAAATTTTGAGGGGCATTTTCTCCTATTAAAATTTGGGGGAAAAACTGCATTTCAGTGACATTTTTTATTTTTCATTTACACATCCAACTTTAACGAAAAGTCATCAAACACCTGTGAGGTATTTCGGCTCACTGTACCACTTTTTACGTTCCTTGAGGGGTGTAGTTTCCAAAATAGTATACCATGTGTTTGTTTGTTTTTTTCTCTTCTGGCACCATAGGGGTTTCTTAAATGTGACATGCCCCCCAAAAACCATTTCAGCAAAATTCACTCTCCAAAATCCCATTGTCGCTCCTTCCTTTCTGAGCCCTCTAGTGCACCCACGGAGCACTTAACATCAACATATGAGGTATTTTCTTACTCGAGAGAAATGGGGTTACAAATTTTGGGATGATTTCTCTCCTGTTACCCCTTGTAAAGATTTAAAAAATGGCTCTGCAAGAACACGCAAGTGTAAAAAAATGAAGATTTCCTTCACTTTGCTGCTATTCCTGTGAAACACCTAAAGGGTTAACAATCTTTGAATGTCATTTTGAATACTTTGAGTGGTGCAGTTTTTATAATGTGGTAATTTATGGGGTATTTCTAACATGAAAGCCATGTCATTGTTACATCTACCACAGTAGTGCACCTATATTCCACATAGATTATTACTCCTATAAAGAAGAAATTAACCAGAACAACCACATAAGTCTCCAGTATTTGTTGCTTTTCCACCTGCACGTTATAGACATACCCATTCATTATTCCTGAGCTTGTCTTCTGTCTGAAAGCTACTTTAAGTGGCTGTTAAATAAGGAATTGATCTGAACCACACGTTGTGTTTAATCAGGATATCGCTTACTGAACAAGACAGATGTAAAGTCTTTTATTACTATTATTTCTCAGCAAAGGATTATTTCATGTGGTGTGCCCTATATTCAGTCTTTAATGTATTGACAATAGGATTCATTGCACTTACTGTATTTGAGATGTCAATCTATGTACTCCAATATTGTATGCAATACAGTGAATTGTGTATGGGTGAAAAAGCTCTGTTGTCATCAGACTAAAAGGCATTTTTCCAACTGAGTCCTCCAATAGTGTTGCTCATGCAAATTTTATTAGCGAATATCGCATGTTCGCAAATTTACGAATATAGCACTATATATTCGTAATTAAGAATATTCTTTTTTTTTTTCACAGTACACATCACAGTTATCATCCCTCTCTGCTTCCAGCTTGTGTGGTGTAATGAAGGCTCTAATACTACTGTGTGAGACTGGCGTGTTCAAATGTTCGCATATACGGAAATTTGCATATGCTAATTTTCGCATATGTGAATTTTCGCTTATGCTAATTTTCGGATGTGCTAATTTTCGCATACGCAAATTTTCGTATATGTGAAAATAAAATGCGAATATTACAAATATGCGAATTTAGCGAATATATGATGAATATTCGTCCATATGTTCGCGAAATATCACAAATTCGAATATGGCCTATGCCGCTCAACACTATCCTCCAATAGCTACAAAGCTACAACCAGTAAACCATCCAGGCAACAACTGGTGGAAGTACAGTCTTCCTATGGTACCTGTCATAAAAAAAAAAAAAAAAAAAATTATATGTCCTGTCCTAGACAAAGTTTTGATTGATTGGGTTCTTATTGTTCTTACAGCCAGGAGAAATAAGCATGTTCTCCCCAGGCTCTGTACCACATGACAGCAATGATCTCATACTGTAAGTTTATGGAGCCACCACAGTACCATGGACCATGGAGTGTGGAGAAAAGTGCTCAGCCCCATGCTACTCTACGCTCTCGTTCTTGCGATTGGTCAGGGTCTGAATGGGACCCTGATTGATCCAAACTTTCAAAATGTCTGTAGAACATATTAAAAGGTTATTAAAGTGACAGGTGCACTTTAACTATTGAAGCTGCACACAGACAAGAAGTGGGTCCATAGCAGAAAAAGATAATATGCTCCCAAATGCATTACAATACATGTAGATGATTTTTGGAGAATAACATTCTTCACCTTAAAGCACACAAACATGCAAAAGATGATCAAATCTACAGCATACTCATTTTGTTAAAGAAATGCTATGGATTTCCACCATGGATTTCACTACGTTGACAAACATAGGTAACATCTGCAGTGAATTTGCAGCACAAAAACACAACACATACAGCTTTTTCTACATAATAGCAGCATATTTGTCATGGATTTGCTGCAAGATGTATTGCTGAGAAATTATATAATATTCTTAAAGGGGTACTCTGCTGCAAAACATCTTATTCCCTATGCAAAGCATAGGGAATAAGATGTCTGATTGCGAGGTCCTGCCACTGGGGACCCACGTGATTGCCGGGCCGGCAGCGGCAGCATACGGAACATGGAAGCTTGGAGCTTCCACGTTCATGATGTCACGCCACATCCCCTCCATTTATGTCTATGGGAGGGGTCGTGATGGCTAGTACGCAGACGTCACGCCTCCTACCATAGATGTGAATGGAGGGGGCGTGGTGGCTGAAGTCGCCAGTCATCTCGCATGGAGCGGAGTTCGCTCTGTGCATAGATGACTGGGGTGTCTAGCTGGAGATCACAGGGATCACCAGTGGCAGGATGCCCACAATCTAACATCTTATCCCCTATCCTTTGTATAGAATTGGCATATCACTTATTCTGCAGATTACAAAGAGCAAAGCCAAAGATTATCACCACTTCAAAAAGTGTTTTTACAGCAGCACAATACACAATGGCCCACATTTATGATTGTAGGTGTAAGTGAAGCATTTTCCTACACCTTTTTTGTGTGCTAGTAATATGTAGGAGCACCAAATTTATTAAAAGTTCACCGAGCATTTGATACATTTTGTGCAGGTAAACATTTTCTCAAATTTCTCTCTTCACATACACCAAAAAGCTATGCCAGGTCTGGGATGGTGTAGTTTTAGACACTTTTCAGTGGCTTTGCACCTTTTTTGCGCCTTTTTACAAAAGGCGCAGTTCATAAATCCCTTCTGTATCATGTGTATTGCCAAAATCAGTGGATCGCAACTCAAAATCAGTGGATTGCAACTCAAAATCAGCAGAAATGTGTAAACAAAAAGACGCAAAGAAGGCGCAAATAAACCCTGCTTGCTCCTTTTTGCGCCTCTTGTAGACGCAAAAAACAGTCTAAAGACAATGATAAATGCCGGCCAATGTATTCCTGGGCACACACTGCAATTGTGCCTAAGTCATTTGTTACACATATTGAGTGCTTGTGTAGTGACCATAAATGAGAACATATAATAGTATAGAAGTGCTGCGTTTTTAACCCTTCCCTTTAGGTTTGTATCTCAAAATAATTATTTGCCAAAAAAAAGGCCATGTTTTATAGACTTGTGATTATATGAAACAGATACAGTAATGAAACACATGTATGCAGCTGTACTGGAAAGGAACAAATAGCGCTGTAAGAGTAGTGATGGTTTGTTCTCATTATTGTTTGTGTCACAAATACAATGCATGTTGTATTGTAGAAATTGTAAAAGTCTATTTAAATCTATAGAAATTTCAGTTTGTAACAGTAGCAAAATGGGCAAGGAATTTTATTACAATGTTGCTTTTGGACAACACAGACTGAGGTTCCTGCAATCATCAGACTAGGAGACCAACTTCATAAAGTCATGTGAATATGAGAAAGGTGCTGAGCAGGATATTGTTCCTAAATACTTTGTATATACTGTACTTCTTGGCAAAGCATTAACCTTTATAATCTACTTTATAAAACATTTTCATGTCCTTTTTTTTTATTTTTTTATAGAAATCATGGCTTACAAACAAAAAATAGCACTAGGGGTCCCCATACCATCCAGAGCATATTTCTGTTCTGCTACAGCATCATGTTTGGCCCAGCTGATGCATGGGATGTAACAAAGTCCTGTAACTGAGCATGGGACTAGCACTATCACTCCTGTCCTGTCTATAAGACTCCTGTCTGAAAACATAGAGGAGTAGGTTACAGAGCAGCCTGCAGTGATTGGATGAAGGGGCCCAGCACAACGCACTTAGGGAGAAAGTAAATGCATGGTGAGGGTGGGCAGGCTCAGTGCCCGCCTAGGATACACCCCTTCCTGAGCAGTGGATGTCAGAATGAGTGAGCAGCAGAACAGAGGGATTTGTGAGCCAAATATTGAAACTAGACATATACATATAAAAGACTAGTGTTGAGCGGCATAGGCCATATTCGAATTCGCGAATATTCGCGAATATATGGATGAATATTCGTCATATATTCGCGAATATTCGCATGTTCGTTCTATTCTCGTTTTATTTTCGCATATGCGAAAATTAGCATATGTGAAAATTAGCATATACAAAATTAACATACGCGAAAATTAGCATATGCAAAATTAACATACGCGAAAATTCGCATATGCGAAAATTAGCATATGATACTTTTCGCATATGCAAATTTTTTCACGCCAGTCTCACACAGTAGTATTAGAGCCTTCTTTACACCACACAAGCTGGAAGCAGAGAGGGGTGATCACTGTGATGTGTACTGTGAAGAAAAAAAAAAAAAAAAAAAAGAATATTCATAATTACGAATATATAGCGCTATATTCGCGAAATTCGCGAATTCGCGAATATGCGATATTCGCGAATAATATTCGAATTGCGAATATTCGCGAGCAACACTATAAAAGACATGTAAATTATCTGCAGTGAGTAACATATTTAAGCATTAAGTGTTTTTCTGTGATATTACAGATACGCTTTAACTTTCTATTTAGTGTCTTTCTATTCAGAGTTATGTTGCATGTGGTGATTTAGCTAATCATGTGTCAAATGTTTTATAGCATATTTATATACAAAATAATGGGTGGGGTTTGTTAAGCAAAATATGCTAAATATTAAGTATATAGTACATGATTGGCAACACATTTATTAACTTTTTTTTATTCCTTTTAGTTACTTTTTATGAACCTGGATGGTTTTGGTAAGTGTCTAGAAAAAGCAGCAGGCTACAGACCGGGAACCCTGCCACTGCAGAGTCATCGCCTTGCTGTGCCTCATTCTCAAAACCACTATTTACAGCATCCTCTTTCTTTGGCTTCCCTGTATTAGACTGTAACTGCCTGCCTAAGTTCGCTTCTATGACCCTGTCAAAGCAGGGATGGTGGTGATGCCATATGACCTGGCAACTAACCTATGGGTTGGGTTTTGTGGTTGCATCATCTGTGGTTTGCTATGGTTATTAACATTTACCACAGTATTAGGCTATACATACTGATTATAGATACCATTATCACTCTCTAATATTTTTGATTATTGCAGTGTATTTTTTGTTATCTATATGCACACTCCCCTATATGCACACTCCAGGGGGATGAAGTGCAGGTGTCAACTGACTAACCAGCCGCCTGCATAGAAATGTGTTGAGTTGAGGATTTACTTACCTTGAGACTATGGGAGCATTAGTCTGAATTGCGACCCTTGTTAGCATGTGTACTGCTATATGGCAAGCGGATAAGTGTACTGTATATATCCCAATATTGACTAGTTTTTCACTTGAGATTCACTTTAGTGTGTTATCACGTGGATTTTAAATGTAACAAGTAATAGTTACGCTTTAATATGGCACCTCAGTCCAGTAGATACTTATCTTGCTTGCATTCAACTCTTGCCATAAGGTTACTATCTGGCATGTGTGTGGCCTTACTTTTTCAAACAAATAGCTATTCGCAATTTGCCCGTTTCCATGTAGTACAATACACCATGAGGAATAACATGGAAGTGTATTAAATACCTAGAGAGTTGCAGCATACTTATAATGGGATGTGCCCAATTTTTCTACACTTGGCCTAATTTACACCATTTTGGTCATCTCGTAAATTCCTACACCCTACAACAGCGCTTCTCCTGTGTCGGCCCCAATATATGTTTTGTCATCTAAAATCCAACAGTATAAAATCTAGTTGAATAAAACACTTGCTTTCACTGAATTTACACTAGGAATGATGCATTATATATATATATATATATATATATATATATATATATATATATATATGTGTGTGTGTGTGTGTAATTTTTTTTTCCAGTTGAAGTATATTCATTCCTATGGTGTACAATAATGTAATCTGTCTTTAAAACTACTGAGTGAGCATTTCTATAATTCTACAAGTTGCAATTCAACAAGTACAAGACAGAATGATGCTCACAGAAGGAAACTAGTCTTACAAAACAACTAGAGTCTAATGACAGCAAAATACAAGTTTTGTTAAATAAACAATTTACTCTTTTATTTACAATGACTTCTTAGAATTAGACAGCAAACTGAGATATTCCATTACAGATGCTAGGAGCAAACACACTAAATGTGTGACCATTTAATTGAATACATTTGATGTTACTTTTATTCCCCATAATAGTGTCATTACTATGTACAATTACTAAACTCAAAGAATATGTGCCCATTTATTATTGCTTAATCCTCTTTTCCTATTATGTTTGTATTTGTGTTTTTGTCTTGTATGGTAATGTTTGTTCTGTTAGTTTCTTCCTTTCTTTTTTATTATTTTTTGCGCTGCTAATTTGGCATTCATTGTAAGATTGCATTAATAGTATCTTATTTGACTACTTAGATATAAGATATATTATTATATTATTTTTATATATTTTTTTCTTTCCACATCCATATTGTTAAATAGTTTTTCTTGATAAAACTCGATAAAAGATCTATGAATAAAAAAATAAAAACAATCCTGATATTTGGTCTAAAGCAGTGGTCTAAAGACCTTCCGCTATTGCAAAACTAAAACTCCCAGCATGCCCAGACAGCCAACGGCTGTCTGGCCATGCTGAGAGTTGTAGTTTTGCAACATCTGGATAGCCCTCTGTGGAAGAGAGTTGTGTTATTTTTCTTGAAATTTAAGACATGTAAGTTTTAAAAAGTTGTCTAAACATAGAGAAAAAGTGTCTTACTTCCCCCGTGTTGTTTCAAAGCTTGGTCTCTGGCCGTTTCTATTGATGTAATTCAGTCCAGAAGTACTATCGGCTCTTTTTTGGACCTCCTCCACTTGTTTGGTTGCCTTTTCTGAAGTCCCCATTTGTCCGTCACTGGATTTCTCACGTTCCGCTTTTGCAGTTGTTGGAGTTTTTACTGGCATCCTTATTATCTTTTCAAATATTTTGTACTCTCTTCTTTTTAAGTTGGGTAGCACAGGGGCAGTTGTGGTTGAATGCTGTGTGGTAGAGAATTCATCTTCAAACAGTGTAGTTTCCTCAGTGTTACTCTTTTGGGTGGGATCCCTGAGAATTTTGCTATCAAGTTCAGAGAGAAGCTTCTTAACGTTGGCGTCCACAGGTTCTGTCCATGGGTGCACGGTCACACCAAATGAATCCCCTCTTGTATTTCCACCACCAATGTGCAGAATGAGACAAAGCGTCAGTAGTAAAACTGACATCATCTTTAAGATGAATTGTATATCCTAGGTTAGTTCAGCTCTGTTATGTCTCTGTACATATGACTTCTGTTTTTGTTCTGACTAAAGTTTAGGTTTGCATGAGAATTCATATTTTGCATACAAGGAAACAGGTTGTAACATGTCAGTCACTAGCTGAGGAAACATGGCTTCCTGTTACTGTAAAACCCTCTGTCCTTCTCACCCATCTGTATGAGAGCATTAGAGAAAAGTTTAGGATGGGAAATATTACAATGAAAGAAGAGAAAATGGAACATTATTGGATCATATTTGACAATTTGTCAAAGAACATGTAAACTACTAGGAAACTTCTGAACTTTAACTTTCACCATTGCATACCATTTTTTTTTGTTTTGTTTTATTTAAAAAGATTCAAATATCTCTGCTGATCTATTTCTTTATATACTTAGTGGCGTTTAACAAATTGCTTGGCCTAGTTCAAGATTTTCATGAGTGCCCCCCCCCCCCCCCAGTCATTTCTAATTTATTTAGAGTAGGTTTATTTAGAGGTAGGTCCAACCCTCTTAATAGTCCCCACTTTGAACTAATATTTTCCCCCAATACTATATAGGTAGGTCAATCCCACCTCCCCTATTAGTGCTACTTTTCTCCAATATTTCCACTCATTAGTAGTCCTATTTTAAAAGTACCCATTTGCATTAATCCCCCACCCATTAAATAGGTAGCCCCCATTTAATATGGCCCATTTGCACATTTTCCCCCCCTCATAAGTTAACTCATGTAGGTCCTCCCAAATTAAGTAACTGTAGTTAGGTCTCTCTGCCCCCCACCCCCAACATAAAGGAAGATAAGTAGGTTTCTCCAACATAAGGTAAGATAGGTAAGTCCTGTACACGTAAGCTAACATAAGTACCGTATTTTCCGCCCTATAGGATGCACCGGCATATAAGAAGCAGCCAATTTTAAAGGTGCAAAATCTAGAAAAAAAAAGATTCTGAACCCAACAGTGATCTTCAACCTGCGGACCTCTAGATGTTGCAAAACTACAATTCCCAGCATGCCCGGACAGCCGTTGGCTGTCCGGGCATGCTGGGAGTTGTAGTTTTGCAACATCTGGAAGTCCACAGGTTGAAGACCACTGGTATAGGAGGTAATACTCACGTTTCCCCATCGCTCCGGGCCCGTCACCGCTGCCCTGGATGTCGCTCCATCGCTGTCGCCGTGTCCCCGTGGTGTCCCTGACGCTCCGGACGTCTTCTTCCCCGGGATCCACGCTCTCCGTCGCCGTCATCATGTCGCCGTCATTACGTCGCTAAGCACGCCGCTCCTATTGGATGACGGACGGCGTGCGCGACGATGTGATGATGTTGAAGGAGAGCGCTGGCCATGCAGGGGATCCCGGCACGGAGCAGACACCGAGGAGGCAGGTAAGGTCCCTCCCGGTGTCTTTTAAGCTGTTCGGGATGCCGCAATTTCACCGTGGCAGTCTCGTGCAGCCCAACTGAGCAGCCGAGTTAGTGTCACTTTCCCTTCAGACACGGCGGTCAGCTTTGATCGCCGCGTCTGAAGGGTTAATACAGGGCATCACCGCGATCAGTGATGTCCTGTATTAGCCGCAGGTCCAGGCTGTTGATGGCCGCAGGTACCGCCACGATAGGTGTGTGTATTCGCTGTATAAGACGCACCAACTTTTCTCCCCCAGTTTTGGGGAAGAAAAAGTGCAAAAAATACGGTAGGTCCCTCACATAAGGTAAAATAGGTAAGTCTTCTGCACATGAGCTCACATAGGTGGTAGGTCCCTCACATAATGTAAGATAGGTAGGTTTCCCACACATGAGGAAAGATTGGTATGTCCCCCAATATAAGGTATAATAGTAGTTCCCACACACATAAGATAAAATAAGTAGATTTCAGATGCTTAAATATCCACAGAAGAATCAATCTTTTTAAATGTAAATAATTTTGTGTTGTACTAAATATTTTTTTCTCTTTTATAGGACACAGAGGGAGCAAATTTAACAAAATGCATAACCTTGTATTAAATGTAAAAAAAAATAAAAAAAAAATCCACACATCAATAACCATTACCCATAGTTCATGTTTGTCAAGAAAAGATGTTAGCTATCTGAAAACTTTGAGATGCACATAATTTGGTTCATTTTAGACTTGGTGAGGATAGTAAGCCGCATTAACATTATGTTATGCCATGTGTTTTGGGGCTGGCAGTGATCTTACAACTTCCAGCATTTTATTAATTACATTTTCAAAGACTTGGTATCACAGTATTTGGATGATATATTCATGTTCTCTAAGTATGCAGAAGAACATCAGAATCATGTGGGAATTGTCTTAGAGCAGTAAGAGCACATAGAATTATATATTAAATAAGAAAAATTCATTAAATTCTGAATTTCCTCAGACAGAAATCCAGTTCATGGGTTATGTAATTTCTCCCTAAGGGTACTGAGTAGACTGTGGTACAATTTAAGCAATAGGATACCTGCCAAATGATTTCTAGGAATTACTACATTCTTTAGACATTTTATCAAGAATTTTACAAAAATGACTGCACAAATTACCCAGGTAGCATAAAAGAGATAACGACAGAATGACATTAACATTAGTCCTCATTCCTGAGACCTTGTATAATATCATCTTATTTACTCTGAAACAGAATCATAAGATAAATTTCTAGTTTTCCATGTGATAGGAATAGCCATTCTGGTGGTGATCCATATTAAAGGGGACCTGTCATTATCATGATTTCTGAACCATGAGTCATTGGGGCAGTGCCCAGTGGCTTTTGTCTGCATCACCAGCCTTAACTAATAGAACTATTATTTTACCCAAACAAAAAGAGATCTATTAACCAGGCTGTTTACAGCTGAAAATTATGCTGGGTTTACACAGTGTTATTAATGTCCATCTCAGCTATATGTTAGCATCCTGTCAAAAAGTGATGTTGATATACTGAGGCGAACAGCAACGGGTCCTTCACTTTATTTGTCTGAATATAGCTAATTGTACCAGCTGAAAGTAGCCTGAATGTAAAAACTAGCTGACTACCTTTGGACCATTAAAGGGGTACTCCGCCCCTAGACATCTTATCCCCTATCCAAAGGAAGGGGATAAGATGTCAGATCGCCGGGGTCCAGCCGCTGGGGACCCCCGGGATCTACCATGCAGTCCTAAGGCTGAGTCCATCTCGACCACGAGGACGGAGCATAGTGACGTCACACTCCGCCCCCTCAATGCAAGTCTATTGGAGGGGCATGACAGCTGTCACGCCCCCTCCCATAGGCTTGCATTGAGGGGGCAGAGCGTGACGTCACATGGGGGCAAAGCCGTGACGTGACGTGACATCTAATGGATATAATGGATATAAGGGATATTCCCATAAGGAAAAAGTATTCCTCCAAATTTAGAGTACTATAGATTAGGTATTTTGTACTATACCTAAAATAAACCTTCCAGAGTTGTGTGGTTAGTTAGAAGTGGGCAGAGTGATTATACAAGTCACTTTAATTTTAAATATCTAGAGATTAGATATATGCCCATTATTTATATCATTTGATGTGATGTTTTCTTTCAGAGTACTACCATGTATATGATAATGAACTAAGCTATAACTGATGTTATACTGTGACATAGTTAAGAACTTCTGCGACTTGTACATCTACTGTATATACTATATCAGAAGAATTACTACCAGCTAGTACTGCCCGGACTTCCCCAGGAAGTAAGTATTTATTTGTACCCAAGATTCAAAGGCCCCGACGTTGCACTAACTCAGTGATACAGGTACAGCATCCATAATCCAAATGTCATCATAAGAAAGTCAGTGCAGAGGCACTTGTCCGGGTTTGTATACTAAAGCCAAGGCTTTAATGCAATCTCCTTTTTTAGAGTTAGGGCACAGTTTCTCTTTAAAGGGGTACTCCGCTGCTCAGCGTTTGGAACAAACTGTTCTGAACACTGGAGCTGGGAGCTTGTGAAATCATAGCCCTGACCCCTCATGATGTCACACCCCGCCCCCTCAATGTAAGTCTATGGGAGGGGCGTGATGGCTGTCACGCCCCTCCCATAGATTTGCATTGAGGGAGCGGTGTGTGACGTCATGAGAGGATGGGGGCCTTGACATCACAAGCTCCCGACGCTGACTCCTGCTTGGGTCGTAAAAACAAAATGTACAATTATGTGCTAAATAATAAGACATTAGGTCAAACTTCTACCAAAAAAGACTTGGGGTACAGGTGGCAGCAGCTGCCAAGGCTAACAAAGTAATGGGATGTATCAAGAGAGGCACAGAGACTCATAATAAGGACATAGTTACCTCTATATAAATCAGGGGTGGTTCCAGAGTGTAGTTTTGGGAGGGGCACTATCAGAGTATCGTGCGGTGGTCTACACGCCCCCTCCTATAGACTCCGGGACCGGAGTAACGGTGGTCGGGGCACCGAAGATGACGTGCAGCTGGTAACTTACCATGTGCGCATCCTCCTCCTAGCTGCTACGCTCTGCTCTGTTTCTATGGGCGCACGCACGGGACGTCACAGCGGCTCCTGCGTTTTTAACCCCTTAAGGACCCAGCCGTTTTACACCTTAGGACCCTGCCATTTTTTGAACATCTGACCACTGTCACTTTAAACATTAATAACTCTGGGATGCTTTTAGTTATCATTCTGATTTTTTTCGTGACATATTCTACTTTAACATAGTGGTAAAATTTTGTGGTAACTTGCATCCTTTCTTCGTGAAAAATCCCAAAATTTGATGAAAAATTTGAAAATGTTGCATTTTTCTAACTTTGAAGCTCTCTGCTTGTAAGGAAAATGGATATTCCCCGTAAAAAAGTTTTTTATTCAAATTTCCAATATGTCTACTTTATGTTTGAATCATAAAATTGACGTGTTTTTACTTTTGGAAGACACCAGAGGGCTTAAAAGTTCAGCAGCAATTTTCCAATTTTTCACAAAATTTTCAAACTCACTATTTTTCAAGGACCAGTTCAGGTTTGAAGTGGATTTGAAGGGTTTTCATATTAGAAATACCCCACAAATGATCCCATTATAAAAACTGCACCCCTCCCAAAGTATTCAAAATGACATTCAGTCAGCATTTTAACCCTTTAGGTGTTTCACAGGAATAGCAGCAAAGTAAAGGAGAAAATTCACAATCTTAATTTTTTACACTTGCATGTTCTTGTAAACCCAATTTTTAATTTTTTACAAGGGGTAAAAGGAGAAAATGTATACTTATATTTGTAGCTCAATTTCTCTCGAGTAAGGACATACCTCAATTGTCTATGTAAATTGTTCGGCGGGCGCAGTATAGGGCTCAGAAGCAAAGGAGCGACAAAGGGATTTTGGAGAGTACATTTTTCTGAAATGGTTTTTGGGGGGCATGTTGCATTTAGGAAGCCCCTATGGTGCCAGAACAGCAAAAAAAAAAAAAAAAACATGGCATACCATTTTGGAAACTAGACCCCTTGAGGAACGTAACAAGGAATTAAGTGAGCTTTAATACTCCACAGGTGTTTCATGACTTTTGCATATGTAAAAAACAAATTTTTTTTTCACTAAAATGTGTGTTTCCCCCCAAATTTCACATTTTTGCAAGGGTTAATAGCAGAAAATACTCCCCAAAATTTGTAACCCCGTCTCTTCTGAGTATGGAGGTACCCCATAAGTTGACCTGAAGTGCACTACGGGCAAACTACAATGCTCAGAAGAGAAGGAGTCATATTTGGCTTTTTGAGAGCAAATTTTGCTTGGGGGGGAATGTCGCATTTAGGAAGCCCCTATGGTGCCAGAACAGCAAAAAAAAAAAAAAAAAAAACACATGGCATACCATTTTTGAAACTAGACCCCTTGAGGAACGTAACAGGGAATAAAGTGAGCCTTAATACCCCTTTTGCATATGTAAATAAATAAAAAAAATTCACAAAATTGTGTGCTTCCCCTCAAATTTCACATTTTTGCAAGGGTTAATAGCAGAAATTACCCCCCAACATTTGTAACCCCATCTCTGCTGAGTATGGAGGTACCCCATAAGTTCACCTGAAGTGCACTACGGGCAAACTACAATGCTCAGAAGAGAAGGAGTCATATTTGGCTTTTTGAGAGCAAATTTTGCTCGGGGGGCATGTTGCATTTAAGAAGCCCCTATGGTGCCAGGACAGCAAAAAAAAAAAACACATTGCATACCATTTTGGAAACTAGACCCCCTGAGGAACATAACAAGGAATAAAGTGAGCCTTAATACCCCACAGGGGTTTCACGACTTTTGCATATGTAAAAAAAATGTTTAAAAAAATTCACTAAAATGTGTGTTTCCCCCCAAATTTCAAATTTTTGCAAGGGTTAATAGCAGAAAATACCCCCTAAAATTTGTAACCCCTTCTCTTCTGAGTATGGAGGTACCCCATAAGTTGACCTGAAGTGCACTACGGGCGAACTACAATGCTCAGAAGAGAAGGAGTCATATTTGGCTTTTTGAGAGCAAATTTTGCTCGGGGGGCATGTTGCATTTAGGAAGCCCCTATGGTGCCAGGACAGCAAAAAAAAAAAAAAACACATGGCATACCATTTTGGAAACTAGACCCCTTGAGGAACGTAACAAGGAATAAAGTGAGCCTTAATACCCCACAGGGATTTCACGACTTTTGCATATGTAAAAAAAAAAAAAAAAAAACAATTCACTAAAATGTGTGTTTCCCCCCCAAATTTCACATTTTTGCAAGGGTTAATAGCAGAAAATACCCCACAAAATTCGTGACCCCATCCCTTCTGAGTATGGAGGTACCCCATAAGTTGACCTGAAGTGCACTACGGGCGAACTACAATGCTCAGAAGAGAAGGAGTCATATATGGCTTTTTGAGAGCAAATTTTGGTCGGGGGGCATGTCGCATGTAGGAAGCCCCTATGGTGCCAGGACAGCGAAAAAAAAACATGGCATACCATTTTGGAAACTAGACCCCTTGAGGAACGTAACAAGGAATAAAGTAAGCCTAAATACCCCACAGGGATTTCATGACATTTGCATATGTAAATAAAAAAAAAATGTCACTAAAATGTGGGTTCCCCCCAAATTTCACATTTTTGCAAGTGTTAATAGCAGAAAAGACCCCCCAAAATTTGTAACCCCATCTCTTCTGTGTATGGAAGTACCCCATAAGTGGACCTGAAGTGTACTGCAGGGGCGCTACAATGCTCAGAAGAGAAGGAGTCATATTTGGCTTTTTGAGAGAAAATTTTGGTCGAGGGGAATGTCGCATTTAGGAAGCCCCTATGGTGCCAGAACAGCAAAAAAAAAAAAAAAAACACATGGCATACCATTTTGGAAACTAGACCCTTTGAGGAATGTAACAAGGGGTAAAGTAAGCCTTAATACCCCACAGGGGTTTCACGACTTTTGCATATGTAAAAAAATTTTTTTTTTTTTCACTAAAATGTGAGTTTCCCCCCAAATTTTACATTTTTACAAGAGTTAATAGCAGAAAAGACCCCCCACAATTTGTAAATACATTTCTTTGGAGTAAGGACATACCTTATTTTTTGATGATAATGGTTCGGCGGATGCACAGCAGGTCTTGCTGGAGTGGGAGGGCAGTCAGGGGCCTTGAGCTTCATATGGAGCCAGGATGTGGGACCCCCCCCTCAAGGAGCGTTAATGGGGGAGCACTGAGCCCTAAAACAGGGGAACACTATGGGGGACAACAGGCCGTAACTGGGGTATACAGGTGGGGTACAGAGGGCCAGAAAATTATAATAAAAAAGGATATATTCCCAGAATCATGACCCAGAGCATAGCCAAAACTGAAAAAAAATATGCCCGCCCCAAACCCTATGCTCTGAGTCATCATTTTGGGAATGTGATGTGTGTGGCCGTCCCTAACCTGTTGCCTCAAATGCGCACCTGCTCAGGTGGAGAGAGAGCGCTGTGTATTTGAGGCAACATAAAAAAGTCCCCGATGATAGTGACTCAGTGACCTATGACCCATTTTTTTAAAAACACCCCCAGAGGTCTTATCAGGTTTTTGTTTAGTTTTTTTTTAGGTTTTTGGGGCAATTTAGAGATTTATGGGGTTAAAAATTTGGAATATACTCTGGACTTGGTACATTGGTAAAATTATGGAAAATTAACATAAAAAGGGAAAATTTAGGGTTCCATGGAAGTGTGATACTCCCTGAAGCAGTTTATGCAGAGGTCCGGATTATCTGGGCAAGTGTCACATTGATATGTGGTGTCCTTCGGAATCCCCTTCCTGAAACACCCTCTGCATTTTTTCTGGGTTCGTCCCTTCTTTCCAGTGGGGGGGATCACACCTGGAAAGTGTTGACCTAGGATGATCCTGGTGCCTCTAACTCCAGACCCTTGGGAAATCCGGCCTGATCTTTCCCGGTCAGCAAAGATCAGGAACCTTAGGACTTCTTCTTGGTACTGGAGGAATGTCCCTGTGTTGCCAGTGTACTGGGATAGTACATAAGCGTTGTACATGGCAACCTGTACCATGTAGACCGCAACTTTTTTGTACCATGCCTGTGGTTTCCTCATGGATCAACTCCCCCCATATACCGATTGGAGTCCAGAATACAATCGGGTTTGAGGACCGGTCCCACGTTACCTCGCACAGGAACAGGGGTGCTGCCGTTCCAATGAATAGTGGTGAGTATAAGGACATCCCTCTTATTCTTATACTTCACCAACAACAGGTTATCGTGGGTCACGGCACGGGACTCACCCTTGGGGATAGGCGTCTGGACCAAATTTAGAGGGAGGCCTCTCTGGTTCCTCCGCACGGTCGCACAAGCGGACGTGGATCTGGCGGAAAGGGATTTGAACAGAGGGATGCTGGTATAAAAGTTATCCACATATACATGGAAACCCTTATCCAGCAATGGGTGCATAAGGTCCCAATTGATTTCCCCGCTAACACCCAGAGAGGGGGACATTCTGGGGGTTCAATACGGGAATCTCGTCCCTCATATACTCTAAATTTGCAAGTGTACCCGGAGGTACTCTCGCAAAGTTTGTAGAGTTTCACGCCATACCGCACCCGCTTCAAGGGAATATACTGGCGGAAGATGAGTCTCCCCTTAAAACTGATGAGAGACTCATCTACAGAGAGGTCCCTGAGCGGTAGATAGGCCTCCAAAAATTTGGCCCCAAAGTGATCGATGACAGGCCTCACTTTGTAAAGCTGGTCATGGGCGGGATCACCTTGGGGCGGACATTCCGCATTATCTGCATAATGCAGGCATTTCCGAATCGCCTCGAACCACTTCCGTGTCATCAGCATACTGTAAAGCGGGGTCTGATAGAGGACGTCCCCGCTCCAGTACTGACGAGCACTTGGTTTTTTGACCAGGCCCATATGCAGCGTGAGGCCCCAAAATGTCCTCATTTCGGCTGCATCAATGGCGTACCATTCATTGGAACTGGCCAAAAATGAATTGGGATGTTGGGCAATGAACTGCTGGGCATACAAGTTTGTTTGCTCCACCATATGATTGACCTGTCAAGGAAAAAAAAACTTTAAAAAGTATATATTAGTGAATCCAGCATGGTCAATTCGGATTCCTGAGTCACCAACAAACTAAGTAATCTGTGGCTGATAACCCTCTGGGGGGCTCCAGACAGGGTCACTGGAAGGGGGCTCCGGTGCACTTGTCTGGGGGGCCGGACTCCTATTACGAGTGGCATTGCGACTCGTACTAGTGTCGGCCACTGGGTCACTCTCATGGGGGGGTGCGTGGCCTCACCTGCCACCTTACAGGGGACTCATCATCCCTGCTAGATGATGAGGAGGACGAGGAAGAACAAAAATAGTAGGATCTTCCTCGTCCTCACTGGCAGATTCGGAGTCGGAGGCTAAAAAAGCGTAAGCCTCCGCTGCCAAAAATGCCCGGCGGGCCATCGCCTTTTTTCTACGGTTGCGGGGGTGTGGCGGTGGCGAGGGGGAGGGTGTGTGTGCAGGGGGGGGGGGGGGGGCAGGGAAGTGTGTAGTGTGTGGTACTTGGTGTAAACTTACAGAAAAGAAAAAAAAAGCTGCGGCCCAAAAAAAAATGGGTGACACTCGCAGCACCCTGAACCCCTAATAGGGCCTGGGGTCACACGGATCAGGTGACAGCGGACCCTTGGGGACCTATTAGGGGGTCAGGGGGGGGGGTTACTTTTTTTTTTTACTGTTTTTTCACTTTTACTTTCGTTTTGATTCCCTACCTGTCCCTGGAAAAAGCTCACCCTGATCTAATGGTCTCCTCTTCTTCCTGAGGGTCTCCGATGCTCCGAGGGGGGATCCTGGTCCTTATTTTCCCGCTCTGCCTGCTGACTGAACTCAGTAAGCGCGCAGAGCGGGGAGAAGGAGCCGTTAACCCCTCCTCTGCCGCACTGCCATTGGCCGGACGATCGCTGGCCAATAGCAGCGTTGTTGGGGAGGTGACAGTATTGTCACCTCTCCCCAGCAACGGCAGGTGATTGGTGTATCGTACACCGCCGATCACCATTTATTACCGGGTCATCGGGTTACAATTGACCCAAATGACCGGAACCGGCGCAGATCGCTGGCGTGAATTTGCTCGCGATCTGCGCCGATCGCCGACATGTGGGGTTCCCGGGACCCCCCTCGGCATTTGCACGGTATGCCTGCTGAACTCTTTCAGCAGGCATGCCGTTCCGATCTCTGCCCGGCGAGCGGCGGAGACCGGAATGACTCAGGACGAATGATACGTCCTGGGTCCTTAAGTACCAGGGTACCAAGACGGATGCATACGTCTTGGGTCCTGAACAGGTTAAAGTTAATGCGGGCCAAAGAAAAGTAACCGGGACATCCTTGTGTCCCGAAAAGATCTTTCGGGACACAGGGATGTCCCGAATGTGAAGGGGGAAATTAATCTGGGGGAGGGGGGATGGCAATTGCACTGGTATAAATCCCTAGTCAGACCACATATGGAGTATTGTGTCCAATTCTGGGCACCTGTTTAAAAAAAGGACATGGCCGAACTGGGGAGGGTGCAGAGGAGGCGGCAAAGATAATTGATGGTATTGTAGGATTACAGTACCAGGACAGGTTATCAAGGGATATTTAGTTTAGAGAAAAGATGTCTTAGAAGCGATCTGATTACAATGTACAAATATATGAATGGACCTTATAGAGATCTTTCTAATGATCTTTTTATACCTAGGCCAGTAACCATGACAAGGGGGCATCCTCTACATCTAGATGAAAGAAGGTTCCACCATCATCACAGACAGGGATTCTTTACTGTAAGAGCAGTGAGACTATGGAACTCTCTGCTGTTACAGTGAACGCTCCAATCCCCGCCTCCGGTTCGAAGCGCCCGCTGCCTACCTCCGTTGCCCCCGATCCCCGGCAACGGAGGTAGGCAGCGGCACCGACCGGGAGCGCGGGTCCTACTGTCCCAGGGACGCGGCTCGCGTGGTGGCTGGCCACCGCTCACGCGCCGGGCCCCCCTCCTTCTCACCTGCGCTCCGGCGCGCTGCGGTCCCGTCCTCCGCAGTCCGGCTCGCGCAGCCCCGCTCCCCAGGGAGCACGCGCGCCGTCTATGGTAAATTTAAAGGGCCAGCGCACCAATAACTGATGTGCTGGTTCCTGATTCCCCCACTGTGTCCCTGCCTATTTAAGAGCTCTTCCCCTTCCTGCCCTTGCCGGATCTTTGTGCCTTGTGCCATTTTGAAAGCGTTCCCCACAGTTGTGTATTGCCTTGCCCGTTGCCGTACCCATTGCTATTGTCCTCTTGCCTGTGAACCTTTGCCGCCTGTCCTGACCTCTGCTACGTCCGACCACGTTTCTGCCTTCTCCTTTGTACTTCGCCTGTCTCAGCAGTCAGTGAGGTTGAGCCGCTACCGGAGGACACGACCTGGTTGCTACCGCCGCAGCAAGACCACCCCGCTTTGCGGCGGGCTCTGGTGAAAACCAGTAGCAACTCCGGTACGGTCCACGCCAATCCCTTGTGTACATCATCTCTGCTCAGGGACTGTAAATGGATCCTGCTAAGCTTTCCTCAGTTCTGGATTGGCCACGCCCCACTGGACTCCGGGCCATACAAAGATTCTTAGGTTTGCCAACTACTACAGGCAATTTATTCCACATTATTCTACCCTGGTGGCTCCCATAGTGGCATTAACCAGAAAAGGAGCTAATCCCAAGACCTGGCCTCCTGAGGCTGAAGAGGCCTTCCAGTCCCTGAAATCCGCCTTTGCTTCTGCTCCGGTTCTGTCCAAGCCTGACCCCTCCAAACCATTCCTTTTTGAGGTGGACGCATCCTCGGTGGGAGCCGGAGCTGTGCTGACCCAGAAGTCGTGCAAGGGTAAGACCATAACCTGCGGCTTCTTTTCTAAAACGTTTTCCTCCGCTGAAAGGAACTACTCCATAGGGGACAGAGAACTGTTGGCTATTAAACTGGCCCTAGAGGAATGGAGACATCTTCTTGAGGGTGCTCCTCACCCAGTGAACATTGTTACGGACCATAAGAACTTAGCCTACCTCCAGTCTGCCCAGAGACTGAACCCCCGTCAATCCCGTTGGTCCCTGTTTTTCGCCCGCTTCAACTTTGAGATTAATTTCCGTCCTGCTGCCAAGAACATTAGGGCTGATGCCCTTTCCCGCTCTTCTGACGTTGTGGGGGACTTACCTTCTCCCCAACACATTATCCCACCTGAACGTTTCATCTCTGTGGCTCCCACGGACTTGCGCCTACTACCTCCTGGCAAGATCTACATTCCTCCTCGTAAACAGTTACAGATTCTCAAGTGGAGCCACGCTTCCCTTTTTGCCGGTCATCCTGGGGTCAAGTAGACTCTTCACCTAATTTCTCAAAGGTACTGGTGGCCCTCTCTGGAGAGAGACGTCACCGAATTCGTTCAATCCTGCATGGTCTGTGCTCGTGACAAGGTTCCTCGTCAGAGACCAGCGGGCCTTCTTCTGCCCCTTCCTGTGCCTGAGACCCCCTGGTCTCACATAGCTATGGACTTTATTACTGATCTCCCCTCCTCACGTGGTATGACTGTCATTTGGGTTGTGGTGGACCGGTTCACGAAGATGGCTCACTTTGTGCCCCTGCCTGGTCTTCCGTCCGCGCCAGAACTAGCCAAACAGTTTTTTCTTCACATCTTCCGCCTCCACGGTCTTCCCAGACACATCGTCTCGGACCATGGAGTGTAGTTTGTTTCCAAATTCTGGAGGGCTTTCTGTGGTCAACTCGGAGTCAAATTGGACTTTTCCTCCTCGTACCATCCACAGTCCAATGGTCAAGTGGAGCGAATCAACCAAATCCTGGGAGACTATCTCCGTCATTTTGTGTCTTCCCGTCATGACGATTGGTCGAATCTACTCCCGTGGGCGGAGTTTTCTTATAATTTCAAGCCATCCTCCGCCTCCAAAAAATCTCTGTTTTTTTTGGTGTATGGTCGTCATCCCCTGCCACCTCTGCCTCTAACCACCACTTCCTCTTCTGTACCTGCTGTCGAAGATCTTCTTCAAGACTTCTCTTCCATTTGGCAAGAGACCCACTCAGCTCTCCTCAAGGATTCGACCCATATGAAGATCCAGGCCGATAAGAGTCGCAGATCTCCTCCAGAATTCCGTCCTGGGGACAAGGTGTGGCTTTCTTCTAAGTACGTCACATTCAAGGTACCAAGTTAGAAGCTGGGCCCTCGTTTCTTGGGTCCCTTCAAGGTCAAAAGCCGCATTAATCAGGTTTCCTACCAGTTCCATCTTCCACCCTCCCTTCGTATCCATAACTCTTTCCATGTCTCCCTCCTTAAACCCACTGTCTTTAACCGCTTCTCTCCCAAACTTTTTTCTCCCACCCCTGTCGCTGGTACCTCTGACATCTTCACGGTCAAAGAAATTCTAGCTTCTAAGATCTCCCGGGGGAAAAGATTTTTTTTGGTTCATTGGGAGGGCTGCGGTCCTGAGGAAAGGTCAAGGGAGCCTGAGAGTAACATCTTGGACCGCAGCCTCGTTCTCAACTTTCTTGGTACCAAGAAGAGGGGGAGAACTAAGGGGGGGGTACTGTTACAGCGAGCACTCCGATCCCTGCCTTCGGATCGGAGCGCCCGCTGCCTACCTCCGTTGCACCCGGGCCCCGGCGTCTTTCGGTCGGAGACACCGACTGGGAGCGCGGGTCCTACTGTCCCAGGGACACAGCTCGCGTGGCGGCTGGCCACCACTCACGCGCCGCGTCCCCCTCCTTCTCACCTGCGCTTCGGTGCGCTGCAGTCCCGTCCTCGGCAGTCCGGCTCGCGCGGCCCCGCTCCCCAGAGTGCGTGCGTGCCATCTATGTTAAATTTAAAGGGCCAGCGCACCAATAATTGATGCGCTGGTTCCTGATTCCCCCACTGTGTCCCTGCCTATTTAAGAGCTCTTCCCCTTCCTGCCCTTGCCGGATCTTTGTGCCTTGTGCCATTTTGAAAGCGTTCCCCACAGTTGTGTATTGCCTTGGCCGTTGCCGTACCCGTTGCTATTGTCCTCTCGCCTGTAAACCTTTGCCGCCTGCCCTGACCTCTGCTACGTCCGACCACGCTTCTGCCTTCTCCTTAGTACTTCCCCTGTCTCAGGAGTCAGTGAAGTTGAGCCGCTATCGGAGGACACGACCTGGTTGCTACCGCCGCAGCAGGACCATCCCGCTTTGCGGCGGGCTCTTGTGAAAATCAGTAGCAACTTAGAACCGATCCTCCTGTACGGTCCACGCCAATCCCTCACTGACACAGAGGATCCACAACCAGCCTGCCGAACCCTGACATCTACCACATTATGTTGTGATTTCTGATTCAATAAACAAGTTCAAGGGGGGCCTGAATGTTTTTTTAGAGAGTAATAACATAAGAGGTTGTGGAAAGTAGATTTATGGGGGTAGAACCTTGATCCAGGGTTTTATTCTGATTGCCATATTGGGGTCAGGACAGAATTTTTCCTCTGTCATGAGGCAATTGGCATCAGCCTCATGTTTTTTTTTTGGCCTTCCTCTGGATCAACACAGTAGGGTTTTATGTTGACTTCGATGGGCTCTTGCCTATTTTCAACCTTACAAACTATATTACTATAAGGAGGACTGAATAAATAGCTACAGTAATTATCAGATTAAATCCAATAACTCTTTTTTAACTGACCAAGATTACTATGATGACCTCTTCCACTCAGCTCTGCTAAGCCATAAAATTAGTACTGTTCACGGTAAAACGTGCCAAAATAGCCACCAAAGTTCCCTATGTCAAATGATGCCATATATTGTATAATGTCTCCTATAAATGTTCCATATCACTGGGTCATATACTTAGTTTACCACTACTACTATTACTAACAATATAAAACAGCTGAGTCTGTGTTCTGGACAGAAGTAACCCCATAACATTTAGGACTTATTGGAAACCTTTTAATGAAACAAAAGCCCAAATGTACATAATTTACAAATATCCAAGCAGCAAAACGTAAAAAGAATGGAGCACTCACCGGGTCATTTAACCAACGAGGAACTTCTTTATTTCAACCACGCCAGGTTAGAAGGGCCTGACAAAGCGCTGTGTGCGTGATATGGACCGTTGCCCGTCCCACTCCCCCACCCCCCTTGCTCCTGTCCGCCCGCCCGCACTTCCACGAGAACGCTAACCTGGCTTGGTTGAAATTAAGAACTAAAACCTTGCTGCTCCATTGACCATTGCTCACGGGTACAGTGGGGGAGAGGGAAGAACTATACTTGTCTCTTATCCCCCCCCCTCTACTGTTCAAATTGTGTTCTCAATTACACCAAACAGCCCTTCCTGAAGATATTGTTATTACTAGTAAAATCATCAAGAAGCATCAATATATAATTTTCCCTTTCAGCTGATGGCACTCCCTCAAGGCAGCCACCCTAGGCACTGGACAACCAGGGCCTAGCAGCAAAAATGGTCCTGCAGCATGCATTCAATTTCTTTGCATGCTTTCATTAGTCACTTTCTGCTCTGGTTAATGGAAGGTGGGTTCCACCTAATAGAGTGTTTGAAACTTTTCTATAGATGACATCTATATATACCGTCACCACTCGTCACCGCTGCCCTGGATGTCGCCCTCCATCGCTGTCGCCGCGTCCCCGGGGTGTCCCCAACGCTCCGGCAAGGCCTCTGCTTCCCCGGCATCCTCGCTCTCCGTCGTCGCCATCACAGCGCTACGCACACCGCTCCTATTGGATGACGTGACTGCGAGGGGAGGATATAATCACCCTCAAAATGGCACATGTATATAAATGGTAGGCAGATAATACTGTTACAAATTACACAGTGTAACATCAAAGGGAAGTAATGCTGCCCTATACTTCATATACTGGCTGAACTGTCTATCCTACAGAGCATAAATATACGAATGAATGTAAAAGTAAAACATGGAAACCAGTGCAGGATACCAGAAGGGGATTAAACAGAGGCAGGTATGAACAGATCACAACATGTGCCCCCCACAGAGCCCCACACGTTCGCTCTCTCTACCTCTTGTGGCTGCCACAAGAGTGATTGACAGGGCGAGGAGCCCTTTATTTTTTTTTTTTATCAACTGGTGCAAGAAAGTTAAACAAATTTGAAAATTACTTTTATTTAAAAATATGGAGGAAAGGAAATTCAAAAGAACTTCCTCTGTAGTATACAGCAGCTGATAAGTACTCGAAGGATTAAGGACTAAGTTATTTACAAATATGTTTAACTTTCTGGCACCAGTTGATTAAAAACAAATGCTTTCCACCGGAGTACCCCTTTAACTAGAAAATCTACTCGTGTATTAGATCTTAACATACCTCAATATTCTTTTCTTTGTAGAGTGTCTTCCCACATTCAGATTGTTAATTACAGTTACTGAATACAAAGCCAGGAATGGATTTGCAAATGGGAGAAGTCTCAGTCTTCCTTTTAGAAGTTTCCTCCAGTTATGATCTGTGAATTCAATAATTGCATTTAAAAACCTGAATGTGTGAACACAGCCTTATATTTTTCTATTACATTTTTGGTTTGTTTTTCTTTATTGCTAAATATTGAGATATTTTGCAAATAGTAGCTATTTATGTATTTTAATTAAAGATTGGATGTAGAAATGAGAAGGCAATGTGGTTTGATTTGAGACATATCAGATACTGTATGGCTGACTGGACCAGGATTAGCTGGCAGACGGAATGACAGTTTTCTGTTGTTTTAGTGGAAATGTTAAATGTCATTGCTGTGCCTAACAAAATATGTTAAAAAAAAAGTGAAAAATGACAAAATCAAACTTTTTCTTTCATACCTAAACTTTACACCTAGACAAAAATAGTTTGTGAAAGTCAGAGTTTGTGCCAGAAATGTAAATTTGTATTCATTTTTTACATTGATTATTATTTTTTTTTTTCATATTATGCTTTGATACAAACTTGGATATTGGGTATTATTCAATAATACGATTTTATAATTTTAAAATGATGTTTTTTTGTGTTTTTTAAAATATTTTTAAACTGTCCTAAGAATGAAAAGGATAAAACTCAAAGCAGGATACTGCTTAGACCAGGGCTGCTTTTGTCATGTAACCCCCATGTTGCTGTGATGCTCATGATACTTTGCTACTCTTTGTTTCATTTCAGCTCACATAGCTCTTTGTCCATCCACTACATTAATAATTCCCCCAAATTCCATCATTAATACTGCAGTATAAATCATCTGACAATTCAGTTATTAGCCAGAGGAGTAAGGGAAATAATGTGCAGTGCTGACAAATGGACAGAATGAAATTTTTTTTTGCACCATGACTGGACTAACAGCTGTAAATGCACTGGAATCCCCTTGTCAACACTGAATTTATAATCTGACAAAACCATACATGTTTCTAACTTCTTTTGAAGGTATTGGTATGCTTTATTTTTTTTCTTATATGATCAGAAATACAGCCCTATGGGTTCTTCTGGGGTGCAGCTGAGCACCCTAACTGTTGCTTCACTCAGTCTTCTTTCTATCAGGTTTAATTGTTCTTTTGCTGGATTCTTGAAAAATCAGTTAGTTCTTCTTTCAGCTTTATTTTGTCTGAGCAGTACCCCATGTGACACAAGTAGCTGGAGATATAACTTATACTTTCATCCAGTTGTCTTGTATATCAGATGTATTATGTTATTATATTATGTACTGTAATTATGCAAATGAATACCTTATGGGAAAGCTCCGTGTCAGTTAATGATATTTAATGTATAAATTTAATTGTGCTATAAAATATGCAGTTCAGAATTGTACTTAACTAGAACTTATTGAACTGCTGTATGATATTTACTCGAGCAACTTGGGGATAAAATAGCATTAAAGGTAGAAGCTTCATGGACTTTACAGAGGCTTTTGTGAGTGCCAAATAAACTACATAGAAGCTGTATTTGCAATACAAATGAATGGCTTTATTTAGCTTTTAGGCAAATGCAGAAATAAAAACAACAAAAATGTAGCCCAAACGTAGGGCAACACCATACTTCTTGGATCCTTCTTGAAATCTATGTAACCATTGTAACAGATGTGTCATGACAAATGAACGAACTACAACTGGCATATTGTTAAGGAGCCAAATTTCTATCTGACCTTAAATTAAGTAAATTTTGCTGACGAGGTTGTGGACTTTGCTGATACACAGCATATCCCAACCACAAAGTAGTACATTGCCGTCGGCCCACTTCCTGTTCTCACTTTAAACCCTTCTTTGTGAACTAGTCTATGCATTTGGTGCTCTACAGAGACATTATATAGTGCATCCCATGGCTTTGTAGTGTGAATTTACTTAAATAATAGTAAAAAAAAAAAAGGCAAAGAAACCCAAGAGGTAACAATAAATCCCCTGTGTCCTTAACCCCTTGTTGTATCTATGATAATCTGCTACCTAATCTATCCTGAACTAGTCTTTGAAATATAAGGAATCCAGACTTTAAGAAATAGCTTATTTAATTAGCAAAAAGATAAAATAACATAAAAGGCTACAAAGTAACTAAAATAAAGTATGAAGCAAAACCTCCCTTCAATGTCCTATACTTGGAAAAGAATATAAGCAATTAATAAACATATACCATATAAACCTAGTATCTAAATCTAATGCTATATCTTATACAATTTGGCCTAGTATATATATATCATATCAAACTACATTCACACCCACAACTCCACCCTTTGCTCCGGTATAGTTCGGCATTCTTTGTTACAGTCTCTCCAATCAACTGGCAGTAACCGGATATGGGTCAGTTCATGAATATTGTTGCAGTAGCTACATCTTCCTGCGGATGGGCTGGTTTCGTTTCCTCAGGACAGGAGGCTCACTTTCATCCTTATCATTCAGCATTGTTTTGCAGCTTTTACAACAGTATGAAACCAAAATTCCCAGGCTTATTGATACTGCTGCCCACAATAGGATCAAACAAGATATCCAGATGCCAGGCCTACTGACATTGCTATTTAAAACTGGGTGAAAGCAGATTCACTCCTCATATAATGTCCCCCCAGCATATCCGAGAACATCAAAGTGTATCAACTTGCATCAGTCTAATGTTCCAACACCCCTTAAGGAGCAGGCCCATTTTGACCTTAAAGGGGTACTCCGCAGTTAGACATCTTATCCCATATCCAAAGGATAGGGGATAAGATGTCAGATTGCGGGGGGCCTGCCACTGGGGACCCCTGCAATCACCCCTGCAGCAGCCTGGTACCTCAGCAGCCCAAAGCCAAGTTTTCTCTGAGGCTGATGACGGTCGGTGCAGGGGACGCCCCCTCGTGATGCCATGCCCCGCCCCCTCAATACAAGTCTATTCTATAGACTTGCATTGAGGGGGCGGACGTGGCGTCACGAGGGGGCGGGCCATTATGTCATGATGCCCCATCCCCTGCACCGCCCCTCATCAGCCTCGGAGAAAACTTAGCTCTGGGCTGCTGAGGTGCCGGGCTGCTGCAGGGGGGGGGTGGCATGGGGGTCCCCAGCAGCGGGCCCCCCAACGATCAGACATCTTATTTAATCAACGATCAGACATCTTTGGATAGGAAATAAGATGTCTAACAGCAGAGTACCCCTTTAAGGACCAGGCCAATTTTATTTTTGCATTTTCATTTTTTCCTCCTTACCTTCTAAAAATCATAACTCTTTAAAATTTTCATACACAGACCCATATGAGGGCTTGTTTTTTTACGTCATCAATTTTACTTTGTATTGATATCACTCATTTTACTATAAAATGTACAGCGCAAGCAAAAAAAAATATGTGGGGAAATTGAAAAGAAAACCGCAATTTATGAAATTTTGGAAGGTTTTGTTTTCACGCTGTACACTTAATGGTAAAATGTACGTGTTTTCTTTATTCTCTGGGTCAATACGATTGAAATTATACCCATGTTATATGCTTTTCTATTATTGTACCACTTTAAAAATAATCTCAAACTATTTTATCAAAATTAGTGTGTTAAAAATGTCCCTATTTTGACCACCTATAACTTTCAAAGTTTTCCGTATACGGGGCAGTATGAGGGCTCACTTTTTGCGCCATGATCTGTAGTTTTTATTGTTACCACTTTTATTTTTTTTATCATTTTTTATAAATGTTTTGTTGGAATAAAATGTGACAAAAAAGCAGCAATTTGAACTTTTTTTTTTTTACGTTTATGCTGTTCACAATACGGTATAATTAGCATTATATTTTTATAGTTCAGAAATTTACGCACATGGCAATACAGTACCAAATATGTTTATTAAAAAAATGTTAACGCTTTTTGGGGGTAAAATAGGAAAAAGGGGCGAGTTACATTTTTATTGGGGGAGGGTATTTTTCTTTTTTTTATTTTTTTTTTTACTTTTTTTGTTTCACTTTTTATGTCCCCATAGGGGACTATTTACTGCAATCAGACTGCAATAGACTTGCATTGAGGGAGCAGGGTGTGATGTCACAAGGGGGTGGAGTCTTGACGTCACAATACTCTGGCTTCACACTCGGAGCCTCCAGCGCTGCAGAAAGCTAAAAAAAGGTGGGGACGGAATGAGGGATTGCGGGGATCCCCAGCTGCGGGACCCCCGCAATCAGACAACTTATCCCCTATCCTTTGGATAGGGGATAAGATGTCTTAGGGCCGGAGTACCCCTTTAAGCTTTTTTCACTGAAGAGAATCTATTTTGCCATTAAATTCAATGCTGTTGCAAAAGCAATGTCATGCTGCTTTTAATACATATTTTCTGATAACTTGTGAGGAGGCATGTATGTGAGAAGCAAACTATGAGCTGGCTGTCATCTTTTTTTTTTTGAACATCTTCTCTTCGAGAATCTATTGAAGTGCTGACATTTTTTTAACACACTACAGTAACCAGAGACATTGTAATAAGCAATCCTAGCGGTCTAGTACAAGAGTTAGAATAGATTTAGATTGTATGGCACAGGTGAAATCTATTTTGAGGCACTTCACCAATATCCCAAACATGTGTATAACAATGCTAAATAGCCCTAAAAGCCTTGAATTACACTGTCAGGTCACCTAGGAGTGTCTATATGTACTGTTTTCAGGCAAAGTTCATTTCAAAGTTACGGCAACATGTATGCTATGGGCAAAAGGAGGGTAACCCCAATAGTAAATAACAGCTTGTTTAAAAACACACTGCACTAACTGATTTTTATGATTTTTTAAAATAAAAAATGTACATAAATGTTCTCCTTTTAGTGGAAGATACCTGGCAGGGTTTATATACACAAGGGTATTGGAATAAGCAAAGGTTTTCTCCCAGCAGTCCAAAAATTATCCCTTTTTGGGAGTAGCAACAGCTTTTACACCTGAAAGGTGAAGAAGCAATGGCTTTTTACAAGCTGACACAAAATTCCAATTTGGGGAGTACTAATAGGATTAGTATCATAGAAAGTGCACAAAAGTATCAAAACCCTCTATGTACCGCTTTTTGCAGAACAGATGTTGACCACTCTCTGGAGTATTGCTTTAACTACAGTGATTATATATGTGTGGTCCTACTCCTATCTGCTCAAAGCCGCTTACACCTGCTATCCCTAAAATGACTGGTGAAGCTATTCCTTCCACAGACAGGTTCAGTTCATTCATCTCTAGTCAGGAACATATCCAAAGTTCAGATCTATATCAGTCATACAACAGCTACCAGGCAAATAATCCAAATGACATAACATGGTCTTAGGATGAGGAACATGCAGTAGTCAATAGCAGGCTAGCTTTATCAATGATGTGGTATTTACAGTGATATATCCAATAGAATCTTGATGAGACATAATAACAATATCATGAAAACATATTTGCTTGCTCTCTCTGCCAACTAGAAAGTATTAACAGATGTCTATAGCCTAAAATAATGATTGCATTATTTCTTATTTCCCTGAGTCTTAAAAGTCTTAGCAAAGACTTCAAATACCTTAGTATGGAACTCTACAGGAACCCACATCCACTAGCCAGAAGAGAGGCTCTACTGTGTCAATATCTAAAGCACTGAATGCCCAAGAACTTTCTTACAAAACTCAGAAAACCCATTGATTTCAATAGGAAAAGGGAGATGCTTCTTTTCTCCTGTTGTGGTGCTATAGGGAATTTTATACTTCTTATTGCAGTTCCCCTGCCGTAATCATATTAGTGGTGAGAGATCCTTTCAAGAACTTGGGAAGCTCTGACGGCACCAAAGCGATGATTTCCGAATGTACCCCACTACCCTGTCCCTAAAATACAGTATAATAGCTTTTGTAGATAGACTGTTATTTATTTAATTGCTCCTTGTTGTCCCTTTCCCAGTGTCCATATAGACAGTGAAAACACTAATTTTCTTCATTTAAATCCATTCATTGGGTCCCTCCTAAAAGTATGTCCTGAACATTCATTTTATATAGCTAATCCGCACTTGCCCCTGGAATCTTCAAAACAAGATTGTACAAAGCCTTATAGAATTCATTATCATTTAGTAGTACATCTGTAGTACAGGTAAGGAAAAAGGTCATAATGGTGTCTATGAGTTTCAGTGTCCTGTTCTTAACCATTACAGGGACCTGCCAGAGGACAGAGAGAAAGGTAGGGACAAGATGCACAATGTTTTTTAGAGGAACATAGATGTATAAAAACACCATAGTTCCAACACTTTAATCAATAACCCATGTATAGAAACTGATCTGAGAAGATATTATTTAAATGGAGAGTGAATCCAAGTTGCTGCAGCTTTCCCCCTTCTATTTATTTTAAGAATTTTGCAACTGAGTGCAAGGATGGCTATGGGGCAGGTTAGCTGAACGTTGTAGTACTCTAACTGATATGTCACTTGACAAGATGATGTAGCTAACCCAATGTGCCCTGTGACCCAACTACTATATTTTGTTAACAAAGTTGTTCCCATAGTGTGACGTGCAGGAATGAGATCCCCTGACATTAAGAGTCCTTGATTCCTTCCTTCTTTTGGCACAATAATTCTACTGAACTTCTTGTGCAGATTCAATCTAATACAGTTGTTCAACTAAGAATCATACAGCTTTTGAGCCACATGAATGGATATTTTGCCACTGTTCCTTTAAATGTTGATTTTTAGCAGCTTCACTGAATTCAGGGAATTTAAGTCGCGCACATGTACACGTAATGACTAATAAAGATGTGAATTGAGGCATTGGCAGGGAATAGTGCGCCTTATACTACCCAGAAAACCTTTCCCTGCCTACTTGCATAATCAACCTAGGTGACAATTCCACAACTTGGAGTCACTCCCCCTGCTGAACTAAAGTGCAGGGGCGTAGCAAGTCAAAATAATAAACAGAACACAGTACAGAGGTCAGGGATCAGGTCAGGACACAATGGATTCACTTAAGCACAAACTAAGTAGCACAATACAGCAAAGGGCAAACAGACAGATAGATAAAAGATGCATGTCAGACAGGCTGGATCAAACGACAAATGCTAACTAGGGTCAAACCAGATGTACTAAATGGCACAGAACAGCAGGCAAAAGAATGGTCGTTAAACATGCAGGAGGTAAAAGAAATGAATAAGGCAAAGCAGACAGGCTGGACACACAGGTATGAGCTGTAATCACAAGAAAAGTCCAGAAGCAGAGTGAGGCCTAGGAGGGGTGCTGTCACTAAGGCCAGAGCTGATTGGCCCTGTGCTCGCTGCTCCTCAGTGGCCAGAGCACAGCTCTAGAAACCTGGCCAGGTGCAATTGTTGCATGAATGTTCACAGTTGAATGAGGTTATTTTTCACAGATTGGCTCACTCTGGTGCAATACGTGGACTTTGCTCACAAGATTCTGATTCTGAAGGACGATACCTGAAAGGACTTGGCAGAGAAACTTATCATGACGTGACAGTTAAGTGGCGCTTACTCTGACAGAGGCAATAAGAAACTTGTGTATTGCAGAGAGACCCTTGTTCAGCCTTCTTCTCTCTGTCAAAATTAATAAACTCTTTCTTAGAAACAAAGTACCTGTGACTTAATTGTAGACAGGATTTTACCTAGGTAGAACACATATGGCCTAGGTGCATGTTTGTCTAACAAGAGAAGAAACTAGGAAATATGCACAGTTTAATTATGTGACAAAGGCATCATTCATTAGTGTACAGAAAGGTACAACTATTAACCCTTTAACTACCTCAGTGTATGTAATGAATTTGGTGCAATGGAAATACAGTAAATACCTTCACAGTAACTCTCCAGTACCTCATAAACCTTTTTCTCTCAGCCAAATTACAGCTTCTTTAGGATAATAGCTGGAAAGTTAACACTGGGACATTACAAAAAGATTCTTGTATTTTTTCCTTTTTTTTTTTTTTTGTTGCAACTACAACACGTCCTTTTAATTAGCCAATATGCATCCATGTCCTTAGGAATTAGACTCATCAGCTGCAAATGACGTGGCAGCAGTCAACACTTAATGAGACTGCGCCAATGGCTTTCATGGGACTTAATTGTATATGTCTTTTCCAAATAACATTATTCTATTTGAGCAGGAATGTCATTTGGTTTCTCTCCCATCCCATGCTCTCTGGATTAAATACATGTTTCCGAGCTGTCTGACGGGTCTTCTTCTCCTTTTTGTACTTGAGACAGAATTATTTTTTTCAATAGTAGGAAACGCTATAAATGAATCCAGTGTGTGGAGCAGACTATGGAGCCTCATTAGCATTTAATTGATCTGTGTTTTCTTCAAACTCAGACCGTGTAAATGAAAAAATGTTGCTGAAATGTGGTGAACACTGGGGAATTTTCATTTCTTCAGCAATTGTTAGAAGCAAAATATTGTTCTAATGCAACCAATTATTTTTTCCCCCCTAATAATCATTGTGACAATTTGGACAGGAACTGTGACAATTGTTTTGCTTTACAACAAAGCTAAAAAAAATAAAATAAAAAAAGAACTTTTGAACATAATGCCAAAATACTGTTTAATGAGTTTAAATCTGACTAGTTCCATGATGATCTTACGGTGTTGCGGTGCCTTAACCCCTTAAAAACTCTGGCCATTTTCACCTTAAGGACTTTTGTTTTTTCTTACTCACCTTCTAAAAATCATAATGCGTTCAATTTTGCACCTACAGATGCATATAAGAGCGTCTTTTCTTGTGTCACCAATTGTACTATGTAATGACATTACTTATTATTTAACGTAATATGCAGTGAAACAAAAAAATAAATATTTTGTGAGGTGAAATGAAAAAGAAATTAAATTGTGCAACTTTTTAGGGCTTCCGTTTCTATGCAGTGCACAGTAGAAATTATCTTTATTCTGTATGTCCATGTGGTTACAGGGATACCCAATTTATGTAGGTTTTATTTATTCTATTACCTTAAAAAAAAAAATTATAACTACATGCATCAAAATTAGTATGTTTAAAATTGTCATCTTCTGACCCCTATAACTTTTTTATTTTTACACATACGGGGATGTATGAGGGCAAATTGTTTGCGCCGTGGACTGTAGTTTTTATTGGTACTATTTTTGTTTTGATGGGACTTTTTGATTGCTTTTTATTAATATTTTTATGGTATATGAAGTGACCAAAAATGCACAATATTGGACTTTCGTATTTTGTTACGTGTACACAATCGACCATGCGGTTTAGCTAACCTTATTTTTTAATACTGTAGTTTGGATATTTATGCACGTGTCAATACCACATATGATTATTATTTTTTTTTTTAAGATAATTTACTTTTATTGAACTAAAATAAAAGATAACAAGAAGATATCACCATGATAGACCATATCACAAATAAAATGACAAGACTTGGCAGGGTAAGGCTCTCAGGCCAATAAAAGGTATTACAGAAACTGCTACTATCACGCGAGAACAATGTCAGCACCTAAAATAAGTACATAGACTCGTGGACGTTGGTTCCCTTAGGTGTAATGGCTCAAAGTCTTAAGCTGCAGTGTCCGATAAAAGGTGGTATGGTCCATGAGTAAATAAACATAGCGTCCAGCCGGAGGCATATAAAGGTTTACAGCTAACAGTCCACATGGTAGCTGTATCGTAGCGAAACTTAATAGAACAAAAGCAATCAAAACTAAGGAACATAAGTAAACAATACTGACTCACAAGGGGGAAGAGGAACAGACAAACCCGACTGACAAACAACATACCAGCCGACATCCGGTACTCCTCTGAAAGGACTCCTCTGTTCATAGCAAGAATAAAAAATCAGATAAGGTACCAAAAGCATTATAGGGCCATTCATGGAACTCTCAGTGCACCCAATGACCCTGCCAAAGCTGCCATAGTGTACCATTTAGTAGAAGCGAAAGGTCTAACTATGGATATCAACTCTGAAGCGGAATAATATGTGATCAAAAACTGTTTCCATTTGTGAAATAACTTTTTAGCCTTACTTTCCTTGTTAAGTAGTGCCTGGCTTCTTTCTAAGGTGAAGGTGTATTTCAGTGTCTCAAGGAAATGCGTTTTTAACGGGGGAGATGGGGACAGCCATTCTCCCAAAAGTTGCAACTTAGCCATAAAAAGAATGGTGTGTGCGAGTGGAGCTAAATGAGAATAAGAGAAGTCATTACTAGATCCAGAAACGTAGGGACCTAACGTCACATGTAGCTGACAAACGTCTTGTATTAAGGCTAAGACTTGTTTCCAAAAGTCTTGCACCTGTGGACAAAGCCATATGCAATGATAGAGGTCCGCTCTAGGTAGTTTGCATTTTGGGCACTGTGTGATTCTGGAAGGATTAGATTGAGACGGTGGTAAATTAAAGGCGTAGATAGCTGAATGTATTAATTTGAGCTGAGTTTCCCTCCATTTTTCATTATGTATATGTTTCCTAAAGTCGCCCCAACCCTTAAGTACATGATCAGGTGCACTCGGATCATCTAAAATAGAAGCCCATTTAGAACCCACCTTCTTTGACAGGGGCAGAATATACCATTTGCGTACAGGTCGGAAATAGAGCGCACATTGGTAGAGGATATTATAGTGTCAAAGTCATTCGTATGTGTCTCCTTACTGGGATTCATAAGCTTAGATCTACAATAGGAGCAAATTTGACTATATGGTAAATAGTGTGTGGGGGTATGTCATATATTTGAACCAGTTCACATAGTGAGTACCACCTCCCTTCTTCCTTATGAAGTAGGTCCCCAATGTTGCTAATCCCATTTCGGCGCCACACTTGAAAAGATGAATTATCTTGGCCCGCTATGTGTGAAAGTCCCATTTTTCATCTCAATTCCTTCCATGTGGCCATGGTGTCTTTAAAAAGCAATGAGTGCTTGATGACTGGCGGCAAAGAGGATTGCCTACAATGGAGTAAGGCCAAGGGGTGCCAGGGTGCGGCCAAGGCCGATTCCAATGCCCCATTCGAATAATAGGAGGAGGACTGGAACCAGTCCAAAATATGTCTCAGAAGGCACGCTAAGTTATAGCTTCTGACATCTGGAAAGTTTACCCTACCCTCAGAAGCGGGGAGCATCAAGGTACGTAAAGCAATGCAGGGTTTTTTCCTTGCCCAAATGAATTGCGTGAACGTAGACATCAATAATTTTACGTCTTTGTGTTTCAATAGCAGTGGGATAGCTTGGAGGGGGTATAACAGCTTGACAAAACTGCACATTTTAAGAAGGTGGCAGCAACCAAGAAATGACAGGGGCAAACTATGCCACCTGTGTAATTCTGTTTGAATTTTGGTTATCAGAGGGGGGTAGTTCAAGGCATATAAGGGTTGGGGTCATTTACCCATGTTAATACCCAAGTATGTGATAGATTGTGAGGCAACAGGGATCCCTAGTATGTGTATTTGTTGAACAGTATTGGGGGAGGGGTGTTTCAGAAGCAATAGGGACGATTTGTGTACATTTACCCGGTATCCGGAATATCCGCCAAACTGTCTCAGAACGTCCAATATGTCAGGCATATCTCTTATCGGGTCCTGAAGATATAAGATAACATCATCCGTATAGAGTGATGCTTTAACTTCTGCGCTACCTATTTTGATGCCCTGGAACAGCGTGGAGGCAGTCAAGTACCTTGCCAATGGTTCAATAGCAATGTTAAACAATAGGGGGGATAAAGGGCAACCCTGGCGCGTACCTTTACTAAGTGTGAATACAGGTGACAGGAACCCAGGTAAGTAGATCCTAGATTGTGGCAAGGTATATATAGAAGTTATCAAATTACGGAAGGCCCCTTTGATATGCATAGCATCTATCACCGTATCAAGCCATTTAATATTGTCGAAAGCTTTTTCAGCATCAAGATTCAAGAGAGAAGGGCAACCTGAGTGATCAGGGCAGTGATGAACAGTATCCAATACCGCAAGAACCATTCGCAAGTTCACAACTGCGGACCTATTTTTAATAAAGCCCGTCTGAGCAGAGGAGATGAGATGTGGCATTATAACCGCTAGTCTATTTGCCATAATAGAAGATAGTATTTTAGAGTCTACATTAATGAGTGTTATTGGACGGTAACAGCCAGGATCTAAAAGATCCTTATTAGGTTTAGGTATTAAAAGAACATATGACAGGGATGCAGAGGCCAACGTCTCATGTTTGAACAGGATGCGATTGTACAAATCAGATAACGTGTCAGACACCTGCTCTCGCATAAGTTTATAAAATTCTCCCGTCAGTCCGTCAGGACCCGGAGCCTTCGAGTTCTTGAGACGCCCAATGATCTGTCCAACCAGGTTTTGGTGTGATTGGGGCCTTTAAAAGCTCCAATTGATCAGTGCTAATTTGTGGTAGGGACACCTTAGACAGTAGATTGTCTAGTGGTAGTATGGGAGAGGATGTATTGGAATATGTCAGCGTAGAACTTTCTCATGTAGTCGGAAATATGTTTGGGGTAGATTGTCTAGTGGTAGTATGGGAGAGGATGTATTGGAATATGTCAGCGTAGAACTTTCTCATGTAGTCGGAAATATGTTTGGGGTCAGTAAGAAGCGCCCCGTCCGTAGTGCGAAGGGAGAGTATAGAGGTGGGGGGGGGGGGGTTCCGCACTCTAGCTAAGGTGGCCAAGAGCCGTCCCGACTTATTCCCAAATCTATGTAGCAACGCTTGAAATTCTGTATGGTAATATCGCTCCCTCTTTGCCAGCCAGTCATCAAATTCGCTCTTCGCCTTACACCAATTCTGTTTGTTTATAGTATTGGGGTTGGCGAGAAAGGTAGTATATGCCGACCTCAATAAGTTGCTAGCCATGATGAATTTAGTGGCCAACTCCCTCTTCTTTCCAGTGACATATGAGATAATATGCCCTCTTAATACAGCCTTAGCCGCATTCCAAAATAAGGTCGGGGTATTCCTATAGTCCGCATTGTGGGACACGTATTCCAACCACCATCCCCGTAAAAGGGTAGCAAGCGAGTCATCCTGATACAGCGCTGCAGGGTAACGCCATAATATGTCTGTACCTCGGGGATGGCGGTCAGCCAGGTGCACCACAACGGGAGCATGATCCGATATGATTAGGTCTTCGATGTGTGTATCTAATGTTAAGGAACTTAGGGAGGAATGAATAAAGATATAGTCAATGCATGACCAGGTTGATTGAACATGAGAAAAGAAGAAGAATTGTCTCTCTGCCGGGTGATGTATTCTCCACTGGTCTATCGGGGAAGTATGCTCGAGAAGCACTGAGTCTCGTTTTGAGTCGTGTTGTGTAGCGGTGCGGGACCTATCTTCTAAGGGGTTCACTACTAAATTAAAGTCCCCACCTGCTATTGTTACTAGTGTTGAGCGGCATAGGCCATATTCGAATTCGCGAATATTCGCGAATATATGGACGAATATTCGCCATATATTCGCGTATATTCGCATATTCGTTATAATTTCGTTTTATTTTCGCGTATGCGAAAATACACGCATGCGAAAATTAGCTTATGTGGAAATTCGCATATGCGAAAATTAGCATATGTGGAAATTCGCATATGCGAAAAGTAGCATATGCTAATTTTCGCATATGCGAATTTTCGCGCGCCAGTCTCACACAGTAGTATTACAGCCTTCTTTACACCACACAAGCTGGAAGCGGAGAGGGATGATCACTGTGATGTGTACTGTGAAAAAAAAAAAAAAAAAAAACGAATATTCGTAATTACGAATATATAGCGCTATATTCGCGAAATTCGCGAATTCGCGAATATGCGATATTCGCGAATAATATTCGAATTGCGAATATTCGCGAGCAACACTAATTGTTACGCCTAGCGCTCCGGGTCCCCGCTCCTCCCCGGAGCGCGAACGGCGTCTCTCTCTCCGCAGCGCCCCGGTCGGTCCCGCTGACCGGGAACGCTGCACTGTCATGGCCGTCGGGGATGCGATTCGCACAGCGGGACGCGCCCGCTCGCGAATCGCATCCCAGGTCACTTACCCGTTCCCGTCCCCTGCTGTCATGTGCTGGCGCGCGCGGCTCCGCTCTCTAGGGCGCGCGCGCGCCAGCTCCCTGAGACTTAAAGGGCCAGTGCACCAATGATTGGTGCCTGGCCCAATTAGCTTAATTGGCTTCCATCTGCTCCCTGCCTTTATCTGACCTCCTCCCATGCACTCCCTTGCCGGATCTTGTTGCCTTGTGCCAGTGAAAGCGTTTTGTGTGTCCTAAGCCTGTGTACCAGTACTTCTGCTATCCACCCTGACTACGAACCTTGCCGCCTGCCCCCGACCTTCTGCTACGTCCGACCTTGCTTCTGTCTACTCCCTTGTACCGCGCCTATCTTCAGCAGCCAGAGAGGTTGAGCCGTTGCTAGTGGATACGACCTGGTCACTACCGCCGCAGCAAGTCCATCCCACTTTGCGGCGGGCTCTGGTGAAAACCAGTAGTGACTTAGAACCGGTCCACTAGCACGGTCCACGCCAATCCCTCTCTGGCACAGAGGATCCACCTCCTGCCAGCCGGCATCGTGACAGTAGATCCGGCCATGGATCCCGCTGAAGTTCCTCTGCCTGTTGTCGCCGACCTCCCCACACTGGTCGCCCAGCAAGCCCGACAGATTGCCCAACAAGATCACCAGCTGTCGTACTTGACCACCATGACTCAGCAACTCCAGTCGCAGCTACAGCAGATTCAGTCTCAGCTACAGCAGCAGCAACCATCTCCTCCGCCAGCTCCTGCACCTCTTCCGCAGCGAGTGGCCACTCCTAGCCTCCGCCTGTCCTTGCCGGACAAATTTAATGGGGACTCTAAGTTTTGCCGTGGCTTTCTTTCGCAATGTTCCCTGCATTTGGAGATGATGTCGGATCAGTTTCCTACTGAAAGGTCTAAGGTGGCTTTCGTAGTCAGCCTCCTGTCTGGAAAAGCCCTGTCATGGGCCACACCGCTCTGGGACCGCAATGACCCCGTCACTACCTCTGTACACTCCTTCTTCTCGGAAATTCGAAGTGTCTTTGAGGAACCTGCCCGAGCCTCTTCTGCTGAGACTGCCCTGCTGAACCTGGTCCAGGGTAATTCTTCCGTTGGCGAGTACGCCATACAATTCCGTACTCTTGCTTCAGAACTATCCTGGAATAATGAGGCTCTCTGCGCGACCTTTAAAAAAGGCCTATCCAGCAACATTAAAGATGTTCTGGCCGCACGAGATACTCCTACCAACCTGCATGAACTCATTCATCTAGCCACTCGCATTGACATGCGTTTTTCTGAGAGGCATCAAGAGCTCCGCCAGGAAAAAAACTTAGATCTCTGGACACCTCTCCCACAGTCTCCATTGCAATCTGCGCCTAGGCCTCCCGCCGAGGAGGCCATGCAAGTGGATCGGTCTCGCCTGACCCTGGAAGAGAGGAATCGCCGTAAGGAAGAGAATCTTTGTCTGTACTGTGCCAGTACCGAACATTTTTTGGTGGATTGCCCCATCCGTCCTCCACGTCTGGGAAACGCACGCTCGCACCCAGCTCTCGTGGGTGTGGCGTCTCTTGATGCTAAGTCGGCTTCTCCACGTCTCACGGTGCCTGTACGGATTTCTTCTTCAGCCAGCTCTTCCCTCTCAGCCGTGGCCTGCCTGGACTCTGGTGCCTCTGGGAATTTTATTCGGGAGTCCTTGGTGAATAAATTCCGCTTCCCGGTGACCCGTCTTGTCAAGCCACTCCACATTTCCGCGGTCAACGGAGCCAGGTTGGATTGCACCGTGCGTTTCCGCACGAAGCCCCTCCTAATGTGCATCGGACCTCATCATGAGAAAATTGAGTTTTTGGTCCTCTCCAATTGCACTTCTGAAATTCTCCTTGGACTACCCTGGCTTCAACACCATTCCCCAACCCTGGATTGGTCCACAGGGGAGATCAAGAGCTGGGGTACCTCTTGCTTCAAGGACTGCCTTAAACCGGTTACCAGTACTCCCTGCCGTGACCCTGTGGTTCCTCCTGTATCCGGTCTCCCTAAGGTCGTTATGGACTCTGCCCGCCTTAAGAAGTGCCTCTCCCCCCCTCCCAGTCCAGTCAGGCAAGCCTCGGTGCCTCCTCATGGCCCTCGTCCTGGTGTCACACTGCCCCGTGCCAGGCCTCGCCCTCTGCCCTCCCTCCCCATTCCCACTCCTGCGGTACTGCCTGCCGTTGAGGAATCCCTCCATCCTTTCCCGGTGTCCTCATCCCAGGGGAGGCAGTTACCGGACAAAGAGAAGGGGAGACCTAAGGGGGGGGGTACTGTTACGCCTAGCGCTCCGGGTCCCCGCTCCTCCCCGGAGCGCGTACGGCGTCTCTCTCTCCGCAGCGCCCCGGTCGGTCCCGCTGACCGGGAACGCTGCACTGTCATGGCCGTCGGGGATGCGATTCGCACAGCGGGACGCGCCCGCTCGCGAATCGCATCCCAGGTCACTTACCCGTTCCCGTCCCCTGCTGTCATGTGCTGGCGCGCGCGGCTCCGCTCTCTAGGGCGCGCGCGCGCCAGCTCCCTGAGACTTAAAGGGCCAGTGCACCAATGATTGGTGCCTGGCCCAATTAGCTTAATTGGCTTCCATCTGCTCCCTGCCTTTATCTGACCTCCTCCCATGCACTCCCTTGCCGGATCTTGTTGCCTTGTGCCAGTGAAAGCGTTTTGTGTGTCCTAAGCCTGTGTACCAGTACTTCTGCTATCCACCCTGACTACGAACCTTGCCGCCTGCCCCCGACCTTCTGCTACGTCCGACCTTGCTTCTGTCTACTCCCTTGTACCGCGCCTATCTTCAGCAGCCAGAGAGGTTGAGCCGTTGCTAGTGGATACGACCTGGTCACTACCGCCGCAGCAAGTCCATCCCACTTTGCGGCGGGCTCTGGTGAAAACCAGTAGTGACTTAGAACCGGTCCACTAGCACGGTCCACGCCAATCCCTCTCTGGCACAGAGGATCCACCTCCTGCCAGCCGGCATCGTGACAGTAGATCCGGCCATGGATCCCGCTGAAGTTCCTCTGCCTGTTGTCGCCGACCTCCCCACACTGGTCGCCCAGCAAGCCCGACAGATTGCCCAACAAGATCACCAGCTGTCGTACTTGACCACCATGACTCAGCAACTCCAGTCGCAGCTACAGCAGATTCAGTCTCAGCTACAGCAGCAGCAACCATCTCCTCCGCCAGCTCCTGCACCTCTTCCGCAGCGAGTGGCCACTCCTAGCCTCCGCCTGTCCTTGCCGGACAAATTTAATGGGGACTCTAAGTTTTGCCGTGGCTTTCTTTCGCAATGTTCCCTGCATTTGGAGATGATGTCGGATCAGTTTCCTACTGAAAGGTCTAAGGTGGCTTTCGTAGTCAGCCTCCTGTCTGGAAAAGCCCTGTCATGGGCCACACCGCTCTGGGACCGCAATGACCCCGTCACTACCTCTGTACACTCCTTCTTCTCGGAAATTCGAAGTGTCTTTGAGGAACCTGCCCGAGCCTCTTCTGCTGAGACTGCCCTGCTGAACCTGGTCCAGGGTAATTCTTCCGTTGGCGAGTACGCCATACAATTCCGTACTCTTGCTTCAGAACTATCCTGGAATAATGAGGCTCTCTGCGCGACCTTTAAAAAAGGCCTATCCAGCAACATTAAAGATGTTCTGGCCGCACGAGATACTCCTACCAACCTGCATGAACTCATTCATCTAGCCACTCGCATTGACATGCGTTTTTCTGAGAGGCATCAAGAGCTCCGCCAGGAAAAAAACTTAGATCTCTGGACACCTCTCCCACAGTCTCCATTGCAATCTGCGCCTAGGCCTCCCGCCGAGGAGGCCATGCAAGTGGATCGGTCTCGCCTGACCCTGGAAGAGAGGAATCGCCGTAAGGAAGAGAATCTTTGTCTGTACTGTGCCAGTACCGAACATTTTTTGGTGGATTGCCCCATCCGTCCTCCACGTCTGGGAAACGCACGCTCGCACCCAGCTCTCGTGGGTGTGGCGTCTCTTGATGCTAAGTCGGCTTCTCCACGTCTCACGGTGCCTGTACGGATTTCTTCTTCAGCCAGCTCTTCCCTCTCAGCCGTGGCCTGCCTGGACTCTGGTGCCTCTGGGAATTTTATTCGGGAGTCCTTGGTGAATAAATTCCGCTTCCCGGTGACCCGTCTTGTCAAGCCACTCCACATTTCCGCGGTCAACGGAGCCAGGTTGGATTGCACCGTGCGTTTCCGCACGAAGCCCCTCCTAATGTGCATCGGACCTCATCATGAGAAAATTGAGTTTTTGGTCCTCTCCAATTGCACTTCTGAAATTCTCCTTGGACTACCCTGGCTTCAACACCATTCCCCAACCCTGGATTGGTCCACAGGGGAGATCAAGAGCTGGGGTACCTCTTGCTTCAAGGACTGCCTTAAACCGGTTACCAGTACTCCCTGCCGTGACCCTGTGGTTCCTCCTGTATCCGGTCTCCCTAAGGTCGTTATGGACTCTGCCCGCCTTAAGAAGTGCCTCTCCCCCCCTCCCAGTCCAGTCAGGCAAGCCTCGGTGCCTCCTCATGGCCCTCGTCCTGGTGTCACACTGCCCCGTGCCAGGCCTCGCCCTCTGCCCTCCCTCCCCATTCCCACTCCTGCGGTACTGCCTGCCGTTGAGGAATCCCTCCATCCTTTCCCGGTGTCCTCATCCCAGGGGAGGCAGTTACCGGACAAAGAGAAGGGGAGACCTAAGGGGGGGGGTACTGTTACGCCTAGCGCTCCGGGTCCCCGCTCCTCCCCGGAGCGCGTACGGCGTCTCTCTCTCCGCAGCGCCCCGGTCGGTCCCGCTGACCGGGAACGCTGCACTGTCATGGCCGTCGGGGATGCGATTCGCACAGCGGGACGCGCCCGCTCGCGAATCGCATCCCAGGTCACTTACCCGTTCCCGTCCCCTGCTGTCATGTGCTGGCGCGCGCGGCTCCGCTCTCTAGGGCGCGCGCGCGCCAGCTCCCTGAGACTTAAAGGGCCAGTGCACCAATGATTGGTGCCTGGCCCAATTAGCTTAATTGGCTTCCATCTGCTCCCTGCCTTTATCTGACCTCCTCCCATGCACTCCCTTGCCGGATCTTGTTGCCTTGTGCCAGTGAAAGCGTTTTGTGTGTCCTAAGCCTGTGTACCAGTACTTCTGCTATCCACCCTGACTACGAACCTTGCCGCCTGCCCCCGACCTTCTGCTACGTCCGACCTTGCTTCTGTCTACTCCCTTGTACCGCGCCTATCTTCAGCAGCCAGAGAGGTTGAGCCGTTGCTAGTGGATACGACCTGGTCACTACCGCCGCAGCAAGTCCATCCCGCTTTGCGGCGGGCTCTGGTGAAAACCAGTAGTGACTTAGAACCGGTCCACTAGCACGGTCCACGCCAATCCCTCTCTGGCACAGAGGATCCACCTCCTGCCAGCCGGCATCGTGACAGCTATTTTCATGGTGACCAAGTCCGACAGAATCCTTGACTCTAGAGAAACATGAAAGGATTCGTTGGATATATTAGGGCCCTACACATTACATATGCTATGTATTCCATGTGAAGACTCTGTTAGGGAGTGTATTCTACCCTCACCATCACCCTGTGATTGTAGTATAGAATGTTGGAGGTGTTTGCTAATTAAAGTGAGAACCCTGGCCTTCCTGTCAACAGATGGGGCACCCAGCACCGTACCCACCCAGAACTTTTTCATATGGTGGAAATCAGATTCAGGTAGGTGTGTCTCTTGTAAAAGTGCAATATCAGCTTTTAGTTTGCGCAGATGTCTCAATATCATCATTCGTTTTGGGGGGAACGTAACCCCTTGACATTCCAAGAGACTATCTTCAGAGGACTATCTTCAGTGATTACCTCAGAGGAGTGCGGGAAGGCGTACTGTGACCGAAGGTTCCGGATATCAGCTGCTGACAAAAGGGGAAACACAAAACACACATATGGGGAGAATCCATAAAACATATAAGTAAGGCGAAACATTCTATAATATATGGAATACCAAAAGAAACAAGGGCACATCTCAAAATGCGCACGTGACTTTGCTTATTTCGGGGAGAATACAATCCCCCGTCTGTGAAATATAGACAACTATATAAACATAGAAATCATGCAATACATGGAGAGTGCTCTACTAATCAGGAGCACCAAACCCTGCCACAAAAAGAAAAACTGAGAACCAGAGATAGGGAAAAAAAAAAAGAAAAAAAAGGGGGGGGGGTTGATGGGGGTAGAGAGTCAAGGAGAGGCAGGGAAAGCGGGAGGAGGGGAGAGAAGGACAGCAAGACCAGGGAGGAGGGCCGGTAAGCGAGGAGAGCAAAAATAAGTTATTGTATAAAGCATCGTGTATACACAATGGGGAGTGCTTTTACAAGGGCTCTTAGAAGGCTGGCTAGCATACCAGCAGCAAAACCAGAAAAAGAAAATCGAACAGCAAGCCACGAATGTCTAACTTGTACTAGCAGAGAGGTACATGTGCCCACATTCTTCAGCCAGCACGTCAAGTTGTAGGGCTCGGGAGGGGTCGATCACCCATCAGCTGGCAATCAGGAGGTGGTAATTCAGCTGGGTGATCCACAGGGTGTGCTGGAGGCCATTGAAAAGGGTGCGTTTTGAGGGCAAAAAACCCGGCTGGCGTTTATGTCTCTTTTTTCAGGACTGATAACGGAAACTCCAGAGATGGGATTGAGAGCGTTAGATCTGTCCTCTATAGAGTCTTGTTTGTCAGGAACAATGTGGAAGAAGTTTGCAGCTTCTTCAGGGTGATGAAAAATTTCAGTAGTGCCTTCTGAGGTTTGAACATGGAGGACAGCAGGGTATTGTAGTCTAAACTTGAGACCTTTTTTAAACAGAACAGTGCATATTGGACTAAAGGCTTTCCTTTTATTTGTGACCTCCACAGAATAGTCAGCGAATAGGACTACCTTAAAGCATCGGATTAGCAATGGAGTTTTACGTGCTTTAAAGGTGCGTAGGATTTCTTCCTTATGGTTGTAATCTAGAAATCTCATTATCACTTGTCTCGGGCGGTTGTCCGTCCTGGAGCCATCGCCTGTGGGATGTATGGGTGGACCTACTCTGTGTGCCCGTTCTACTCTCCTCCGTGATGTCAACCCAAGAGCTTCGGGCAGCTCTGTCTCGCAGAGTTGTTGTAGTTGCTGGGGTTTAACTACTTCAGGTAAGCCCACCATGCCCAGATTATTCCTTCTAGATCTATTTTCAAGGTCCTCGATATGGTCCCTAAGGTAGGCCGTGTCTTATATAACATGCTTGAGGGCTGACACAGTGGCCGTAGAGCTGTCCTCTGCTTTCTGGACCCTGTCCTCTAATGCCGTGACCCGCTGGGTAGTATGAAGGAGGTCAGCTTGTACTGACTGCATCATGGCCGTGAACATCTCCATCATGGCTGCGCGTAGTTCGGGGAACAGCCGTTCCTCCACAGCTGCAGCGTGGGCTTTGAAGTCCACTCCGGGAAATGTGCCCCCTATCTCCCCCCCCCCGGTACCTGAGGATGGCAAGTCCACTGCTAGGTCAGGCGACAGTTGGTATAGGTCTGGGGTGGACGGGATGGCAGTGTCCATATCTGTCGGCAGGTCCGGGGAGCGAGCTCTGGTATGCGGTGAGGAAAGGTGGGCAGGGTCAACTGCCGTCCTCATCTCTGCTGCCGCGGCCATGTTCAGCCCTTGGTTATGAGATGCCGCAGGAGATCCGGAGATATGTCTCTAGCTGCCCGGCAATTCGGCGAGGTACCGCTCCATACAACGTATGCCCGACACTCCTCCACACAATCTCCCAGTACTCTGGTATCGATATGGTGCGGATATTAGCTGTTGGCAGCGTGTGTGAGAGCCACACAGACGGGAGCTGATGAAAGAGCTTCCTCACATCCCTGTGCCGGAACTGGAAGTTACCACATATGACTATTTTTTCTTTATTACATTATTTCATAAAAAAAAATGGGAAATGGTGGTTGATTTAAACTTTTAATAGGGAAGGGGTACTCCACTGGAAAAAAAAGAAGAAAAAATGTAATCAACTGGTGCCAGAAAGATAGATTTGTAAATTACTTCTATTAAAAAATCTTAACCACTCCAGTACTTATCAGCTGCTGTCCACAGGAAGTTCTTTTCTTTTTGAATTGACACCTCTATCCATTTTAGGAACAGAGTAGCAAATCTCCATATAAAACCTATGACAGAGGTGTCAGCAGAGAGCACTGTGGTCCAGCAGAAAGGAAATTAAAAAAGAAAAGAACTTCCTGTGGATCATAACAGCAGCTGATAAGTACTGGAAGGATTAAGATTTTTTAATAGAAGTAATTTACAAATCTGTTTAACTTTCTGCCATCAGTTGATTTAAAAAAAAAAAATGTTTTCCAGGGGAGTACCCCAGGGTCAAGTCCTGGGAAAAAAAAGTGTGGGAACTCACGCTAGATTTCCACTTATAGGGGTACTAGACATCTTATATGCTATCCAAAGGATAGGGGATAAGATGTCTGATCACGTGGGTCCCGTCGCTGGGGACCCCCACGTTCGTTTAGAGCGTTGGGTGCAGTGACAAAGGCTCATGATGTCACAGTAATGCCCCCTCAATGCAAGTCTATGGGAGGGGGCGTGGCAGTTGTCACGCCCCCTCCCATAGACTTGCATTTAGGGGGCATTACTGTGACGTCACAAGGCTCTGCCCTGCATCACCATTCATCCGTCACGGAGCGAAGTTCACTCCATGCACTGGATGTCTGGGGTGCCACAGCCGAGACCCCCGCGATCAGACATCTTATCATGTCTAGGGGCAGAGTAACCCTTTAAGGGCTAGTCTGGCAGGAGTCCTGCTAATGGGAACTGCGTTCCTGCTGTGGAAAAAGTGCAGGAACTCCGTTCCCATGAGTTCCTGCAGGATTTGAGCCCTGGAGTACCCCCTTAATGATCAGTGTTACCGGTGCTCTGGTGCTCTAGGCTGCTGAGTAGGCATGGAGCAGTAGATCGCCGATCGGACAACGGAGAGGCAGGTGAGGACCCTCTTGTCATCTGGTAAGCTGATTGGGAAATTGTTATTTTGTCCGCTGAGCTGCCAGAATTCTTTCATTTTAGATGCCACAATCACTTTTAATTTTATTTTATTCATATACATTTTTATTGATTTTTAAAGGGTCGCTCCCACCATCCAATTTTTTTTTTGCTAGCCCGTTCCCTCCTCCCCCCCCCCCCCCCCCCCCGCATACCCCGTTCCCTCATTACACTTGCAGTTACTGCAGAGTCCGGCAGCGGGCGTGCAGGGACAGCGGCGGCAATGAGGCGGCGGCGATGTGCGGGAGGAGTGGCCTCCCAGCCAGTGGCCGGGGAGCCAATGCGCTCGCTCCCGCCTGTCTAATTGACAGGCAGGGAGCGAGTGCAGCCTACCTGAAAAAGGACTGATTGCCACTCCAAAATCAGTCCTTTTTCAGTTGCCGGTTTTTAAATGTAAATTAAACCTTTTTAATGGAAAAAAAAAAAAAAAGTATATTGGAGATATGTTGTAGTACATAAGTACTACAACATATCAAAAAATAAAGTTGGTGACAGTGCCCATTTAAGTACATAAAACAAAATTCTACATAAATATAGACCTCTCAGTCCAAAAATTACAATTCATCCTAATCATCCATTCTTACAACACACACATCTGCATGGCTACTCTACTTCTCTTATATATAAAACATACATTTTAGCATTAAAGCATCTTTATCTAGGGGATTCAAGTAATTTCTTGGTGGTTCCATAATCTCCATCTGTATTCAAATAGGGAAGTAACACTCTTTCTATGAGCCACCATTTCCTCCATTTTATAGTTCCCATCTACTATCTTCATAACTTCTGTGACTCTAGGTAAATCTTTTGATTTCCATCTTCTAGCTATTTCATTTCATGCTACAAAAAGCGCATGGGCAATTATCATTAACACTGGTATAGATAGTATATTTAGAGTTAAAGAGAGCAGGGCAACCTCCGGTCCCCATGGTATTTGAACTTTCACCTTTTCTTGAACCACTGCTTTTAGTTCTGTCCAAAATTCAGCTAAATTCCCACACTCCCACCAAATATGCATATCTGTGCCTGGGGATTGATCACATCTCCAGCATGATTGGAGTTCTGTGGGGACATTTGACTCAATTGGTGTGGGGTTAGATACCATCTGTAGATAAGTTTTCTTGATACCTCTAGATTGTTTAGACAATGAGAAACTTTAATTGGCAATTCATATGCAAATTTCTTCTCATCCTTAGAGAACTTTCTCCGCAAATCTCTTTCCCATTTTAACTGAAAGGGAAAAATGTGTGGTGTCTCCAGAGCAATCAAATTGCTGTATGCTAATGATAATCATTACAGTTTTTATCTGGGTCTACAAAATATTTTCCAAAAAGGTGGGGCTTCTGCTGGGTCTTCCACTTTACCGTGGAAATCACGTGTCTTAATTGTAAAAATAAAAAATCCTGAGCTGGTAAATCGTATTTGTCCCTTATTTTTCAAAAGACCACAAGGAAATACCATCCGAGATATCTGACATTTTAAGAATACATTTTGGAGATCCAATAATGGGGTCTCCGGGAAGGTAAATAGGTTGCCGAGACACTTAATGGCCACAGTTCCCCACACTGACAAACCAGCAGAGACAGTGGGACTTAACAACTTAATCATCTTTCTAGATAGAATCTGGGCCCATAAACAAGACCTCATAGAAGCAACTTTCATAAGATCTGTTTCTATTGCTACCCAGGTTCTCTGTTGGTTATTATGCCACCAATCCTTTATTTGGTTTAAGATAGCTGCTTTATAATATAGCTCAATAATAGGGCATACAGTACGGTGGATGCTACTCTGACTTTACCATTCTTCCATATAAATTTGCCTATCAAACCTTGTATCTGCTTAATTGTTGCTAATGGAATTTTAGCAGGCATGTTTTGAAATACATATTTATTAACTTGGGTAAAATAAACATCTTCACCAGATTTATATGTCCTAGCCATGAAGTGGGTACCTTAGTGTATCTAACCAAATCCTCTTTAACATTGCTAAGTATAGAATTTAACCCCTTAAGGACCGGGGGTTTTTCCGTTTTTGCATTTTCGTTTTTTGCTCCTTGCCTTTAAAAAATCATAACTCTTTCAATTTTGCACCTAAAAATCCATATGATGGCTTATTTTTTGCACCACCAATTCTACTTTGTAATGACGTCAGTCATTGTGCCCAAAAATCTACGGTGAAACGGGAAAAAAAATCATTGTGAGACAAAATTGAAAAAAAAAAGGCCATTTTGTAACTTTTGGGGGCTTCCGTTTCTACGTAGTACATTTTTCGGTAAAAATGACACCTTACCTTTATTCTGTAGGTCCATATGATTAAAATGATACCCTACTTATACAGGTTTGAATTTGTCGCACTTCTGGAAAAAATCATAACTTCATGCAGAAAAATTTATACGTTTAAAATTGTCATCTTCTGACCCCTATAACTTTTTTATTTTTCCGTGTATGGGGCGGTATGAGGGCTCATTTTTTGCGCCGTGATCTGAAGTTTTTAACGGTATCATTTTTGCATTGATAGGACTTATTGATCGCTTTTTATTCATTTTTTCATGATATAGAAAGTGACCAAAAATGCACTATTTTGGACTTTTGAATTTTTTTGCGCGCACGCCATTGACCGTGCGGTTTAATTAACGATATATTTTTATAATTCGGACATTTCCGCACGCGGCGATACCATTTATGTTTATTTTTATTTTTATTTACACTGTGTTTTTTCTTTTATGGGAAAAGGGGGGTGATTCAAACTTTTAATAGGGAAGGGGTTAAATGATGTTTATTCACTTTTTTTTTGCACTTTTTTTTTGCAGTGTTATAGGTCCCATAGGGACCTATAACACTGCACACACTGATCTTTTACATTGATCACTAGTTTCTCATAAGAAACCAGTGATCGATGATTCTGCCGCATGACTGCTCATGCCTGGATCTCAGGCACTGAGCAGTCATTCGGCGATCGGACAGCGAGGAGGCAGGTAGGGACCCTCCCGCTGTCCTGTCAGCTGTTCGGGATGCCGCGATTTCACCGCGGCTATCCCGAACAGCCCACTGAGCTAGCCGGCATGCTTTCGGTTTCACTTTAGACGCGTCGTTCAACTTTGAACGCCGCGTCTAAAGGGTTAATAGCGCGCGGCACAGCGATCAATGCCGCGCGCTATTAGCCACGGGTCCCGGCCGTTGTTAGAGGCCGGGCCCGAACCGCTATGACGCGGGGCCACGCCGTGGCCCCGCGTTATAGATCGGGAGTGGACACATGACGTTCCAGTACGTCATGTGTCCTTAAGGGGTTAAGTTTACTGGTACTAACTTTGAAGGATTTTTAGTAAGAAATATTCCCAAGTATTTAAAGGAGTACTCCAGCTCAAAATAACTTATCCCCTGTCCAAAGGATAGGGAGTAAGTTATAGATCGCGGGGGTCCGAGCGCTGGGCCCCCCGGGATCTCGTGGATGAGGCCAAGGCAGTCTGCCGGAAGTGAAGTTTCGTCCCCAGCAGAAAGCCGCGGCAGACACTCCCCCTTCATGTATCTCTATGGGATTCATGGAGGGGGCGTGTCGGTCGCCGTGTCATGCGGGGACGGAACGCCCCCTTTCCTGTATATTGCCGCGGCTCCGTACCGAAGATCGCTGGGGGCCCCAGCGCTCGGACCCCCCGCGATCTATAACTTATCCCCTATCCGAAGGATAAGTTATTTTGCACTATAGATATCCTTTAATGTATTCTTTGGCCTCTACGAGTGAAGAGGTATGATAAGTTTGATTGCAGATTGATTGGTATGAAAAATGACTTTGTTTTATTTAACTTATAATAACTTACTGCTGAGAATTCTTTTAATATATCCATTAATGGTGGAAATGAGCAGAGTGGGTGTGAAATTCCAATGAGAATATCATCTGCAAAAAGTCCGATTTTATTCTGTATGTGCTATTTGTATACCTTTTATAAGTTTAGATTTGCGGATATGGTGAGCTAGAGGTTCCATTCAAAATGTAAAAATTAATGGGCACAGAGGGCATCCCTGCCTAGTCCCATTCTTAATGTAAAATAAGGAAGATAGACCGCCTTGTGAATACACCCTAGCTGTCAGTGAAGCGTACATGGCCATAATTGATGTTACAAAACCATCAGGGAGCCTAAACTTTTGCATCAATGCTCTCAAAATTCCCCAATGAATTCGATTGAATGCCTTCTCCGCGTCAACCGACAATAGTAGAGAAGGCACTCAACCTTCTGAGGCAACTGCCAGAATATTCAAAAACCTCCTGGTGGCATCTGCCACCCGACGGCCTTTCACAATCCCAACTTGATCTTGATGTATTAAAAATGGTAATGCTGAAGATAACCGTTCTGCTGGTATTTTTGCATATAACTTCAAATCTGTATTTAGTAGTGAGATGGGTCTAAAATTTGAAGGAGTTGTTAAAGGGGTACTCCGGTGGTCAATGTGTTTTTCCGTTTTTGACTTACCCTATTTGTTTTGTTTCTATTCTTGTTGTTTAGCCTAATCTATTTCCGTTCTTTGTTCTCTTTTTTTATCCCCCACTTTGTTTTCCTATCTTTGCTTCTATTTCCTGTTTCTTGCTGTGCTGAAAACTACAAATCCCAGCATGTCACATGCCTTGCTGGCTTGGGGTGGCTCCTTTTTTTTTGTTTGTTTGTTCTTCCCTTTACCCATCCTACAATGTTCCCGGGTCGGCCCCCTTAAACACAGCACACTAATATAACTCAGCCTTGGTTGGGATACACTGTCATACACACACAAAAGTGACTACAAGTCCCAGCATGTGTCATTCAGGAGTCTTCAGTCTGTGGTATAACACCAGCATGCTGCCTCTGTAGTCTCCTGGGGGTTGTAGTTCACCACACCTCTGTAGGGCATACACCAGTGTTTCCCAACCAGGGTGCCTCCAGATGTGGCAAAACTACAACTCCCAGCATGCCCTGAAAGCCTTTGGGCATGCTAGGAATTTTAGTTTTGCAACAGCTGGAGGCACACTGGTGTAACATGATGTGTATGCTGAATAGGCTAGAACAGTGTTTCCCAACCAGTGTGCCTCCAGCTGTTGCAAATCTACAACTCCCAGGATGCCCAAAGTCTGTCAGGGCATGCTGGGAGTTGTAATTTTGCAACAGCTGGAGGCACACTGGTTTGTAAACACTAACATACACACACACAACAGGGACTACAACTCCCAGCATGTGTCATTCAGGAGTCCCCCCTCCCCCTTCACATATAGAGATCATTCCCAGTATGAGATTTATTCCCCTGAAGTCCATACATCCCCAGCCTGTGCACCTTCTCATCCTACCCTTCAGATAACACTTATCTTCTCTGTGTTCTTTCTCCTGTGCAGACCTGCGTCCTTAGAATACAGAGCAGGGGGGAGGGGAGGTGAGGAGCTGTGTACTTATCTGGATGAGATGAGGGGGCGTGGCTTATTTTTCTCATGCAGAAAGAGAAAAAAAAAAAAAAGCTGTGACATCTTGTCCACAACAGACTCAGAACTGTGGACAACAGTAAAAGAAAACCCTCTGAACTACAGAACTTCCTGCCCAACAAACAGGTAAGAAAAACACACACATGCTGCCAAAACATATAAGGCTGGGTTCACACTACGTTTTGTCCCATACGGGAGCGCATACGGCAGGAGGGAGCTAAAACCTCGCGCTCCCGTATGTGACCGTATGCGCTCCCGTATGTCATTCACTTCAATGAGCCGACCGGAGTGAAACGTTCGGTCTGGTCGGCTCATTTTTGCGCCGTATGCGCTTTTACAACCGGACCTAAAACCGTGGTTGACCACAGTTTTAGGTCCGGTTGTAAAAGCGCATACGGCGCAAAAATGAGCCGACCGGACCGAACGTTTCACTCCGGTCGGCTCATTGAAGTGAATGGCATACGGGAGCGCATACGGTCACATACGGGAGCGCGAGGTTTTAGCTCCCTCCTGCCGTATGCGCTCCCGTATGGGACAAAACGTAGTGTGAACTCAGCCTTACACATGTATATTGCAAAAAAACTAAACTTACAAAGAAGATGCCATATAGTCAAAAAAATTAACCACCGGAGTACCCTTTTAATTCTTTACCTGGTTTGGGGATAGTTATTATTAGTGTTGCTTGCGAATATTCGCAATGCAAATTTTATTAGCGAATATCGCAAATTCGCGAATTCGCGAATATTCGCGAATATAGCGCTATATATTCGTAATTACGAATATTCGTTTTTTGTTTTTTTTTCACAGTACACATCACAGTGATCATCCCTCTCTGCTTCCAGCTTGTGTGGTGTAAAGAAGGCTCTAATACTACTGTGTGAGACTGGTGTGCGAATTTTCGCCCATGCAAAAATTTGCGTATGCAAATTTTCGCATATACGAATTTTCGCTTATGCAAATTTTTGTATATGCTAATTTTCGTATGTGTTAATTTTCGCATGCACAAATCTTTCGCATATGCGAAAATAAAACGGGAATATTACGAATATGCGAATATTCGCGAATATATTACGAATATTCATCCATATATTCGCGAATATTCGCGAATTCGAATATGGCCTATGCCGCTCAACACTAGTTATTATTACAGCTTCAAGAATTTCTGTTTTAATGTTACCTGTTTCTTGAAATTCTTTGTATACTCTGGTAAGTTGAGGGGCTATGATTTGTGAATGAAGTTTATACAGGTCATTAGTTAGCCCATCTGGTCCTGGTGCCTTCCCGGTCTTCAATGATTTGATAGCTTGATATACCTCTGTTTCTGTTATTGATCTATCTAAATAAACCATCTGAGTTGGCGTTAGGGCAGGAAGATTTAATTTGTCTAAAAACAAATTTATATCTGGATGAATAATATCTGGAGTAGGATAAATAATCTCTGTATCACCCGGGATGTTGTATAGGTCCGAGTAGTAATCCATAAAACTGTTTGCAATACCCTCTGGTGTATATATTTTACTACCATCGGAACTGGACACATAAGGGATTCTTGCTTTAGCATTTCTTTTTTTACTAGCTTTGCTAATAACACTCCGGACCTATTAGACTGTCAGTACAAATTAGTTTTTAATTTTCTCATTGCTATGTCATGTTTATATGAGTCTATAGGTTGTAATTCCTGCATTAGCTGTGAAATTTGTTTCTCTACCTCCTGTGAATATGAAAGTTTATTTTGTCTATGCAGGTTGGATAGTTCTGTGTGAATTTTTAATCTATTATTAACCCCTTCATGACCCAGCCCATTTTCACCTTCATGACCTGGGCATTTTTTGAAAATCTGACCACTGTCACTTTAAACATTAATAACTTTGGAATGCTTTTACTAATCATTCTGATTCCGAGATTGTTTTTTTGTGACATATTCTACTTTATTTTATCGGTAAAATTTCACTGATATTTGTATCCTTTCTTGGTAAAAAATCTAAAAATTTCATGAAAATTTTGTAAATTTAGCATTTTTCTAACTTTGAAAGTCTCTGCTTGAAAGGAAAATGGATATTCCAAATAAATTACATATTGATTCACATATACAATATGTCTACTTTGTGTTTGCATTAAAAAATTTACAAGTTTTTACTTTTGGAAGACACCAGAGGGCTTCAAAGTTCCGCAGCAATTTTCCAATTTTTCTCAAGATTTTCAAAATCGTAATTTTTCAGGGCCCAGTTCAGGTTGGAAGTGGATTTTAAGGATCTTCATATTAGAAATACCCCATAAATGACCCCATTATAAAAACTGCACCCCCCAAAGTATTCAAAATGACATTCAGTAAGTGTTTTAACCCTTTAGGTGTTTCACAGGAATAGCAGCAAAGTGAAGGAGAAAATTCTAAATCTTCATTTTTTACACTCGCATTTTCTTGTAGACCCAATTTTTGAATTTTTACAAGGGGTAAAAGGAGAGAAATCACCCTAAAATTGGTAACCCAATTTCTCTTGAGTAAGGAAATACCTCATATGCGTATGTCAAGTGTTCGGCGGGCGCAGTAGAGGGCTCAGAAGGGAAGGAGCGACAATGGGATTTTGGAGAGTGAGTTTTTCTGAAAGGATTTTTGGGGGGCATGTCCAATTTAGGAAGCCCCTATGGTGCCAGAAAAGTGCCCCCCCCCCACATGTGACCCCATTTTGGAAACTATACCCCTCATGGAATTTAATAAGGGGTGCAGTGAGCATTTACACCCCACTGGCGTTTGACAGATATTTGAAACAGTGGACTGTGCAAATCAAAAATTTTATTTTTCATTTTCACAGACCACTGTTCCAAAAATCTGTCATACACCAGTGGGGTGTAAATGCTCACTGCACCCCTTATTACATTCCATGAGGGGTGTAGTTTCCAAAATGGGGTCACATGTGGATATTTATTGTTTTGCGTTTGTCAGAACTGCTGTAACAATCAGCCACCCCTGTGCAAATCGCCTCAAATGTACATGGTGCACTCTCCCTTCTGGGCCTTGTTGTGCGCCCCCAGAGCACTTTGCGCCCACATATGGGGTATCTCCATACTCAGGAGAAATTGCGTTACAAATTTAGAGGGTCTTTTTTCCCTTTTACCTCTTGTGAAAATGAAAAGTATAGGGCAACACCAGCATGTCAGTGTAAAAAAATTATTTTTTTACACTAACATGCTGGTGTAGACCCCAACTTCACCTTTTCATAAGGGGTTAAAGAAGAAAAAGCCCCCCAAAATTTGTAAGGCAATTTCTCCCGAGTACGGCGATACCCCATATGTGTCCCAAAACTGTTGCCCTGAAATACGACAGGGCTCCAAAGTGAGAGAGCGCCATGCGCATTTGAGGCCTGAATTAGGGATTTGCATAGGGGTGGACATAGGTGTATTCTACGCCAGTGATTCCCAAACAGGGTGCCTCCAGCTGTTGCAAAACTCCCAGCATGCCTGGACAGTCAATGGCTGTCCGGCAATACTGGGAGTTATTATTTTGCAACAGCTGGAGGCTCCGTTTTGGAAACAGTAGCGTACCAGACGTTTTTCATTTTTTGGGGGGAGGGGGGCTGTGTAGGGGTATGTGTATATGTAGTGTTTTTTACTTTTTATTTTAGGTTAGTGTCAGTGTAGTGTCGTGTTTTTAGGGTACAGTCACATGGGCAGAGGTTCACAGCAAGTTTGCCGCTGGAAGTTTGAGCTGCAGCGCAAAATTTGCGCCATCTCAAACTTGCAGCACTCACTGTAAACCTCCGCCCATGTGAGTGTACCCTGTACATTCACATTGGGGGGAGGGGGCAAACATCCAGCTGTTGCAAACTCCGAGCATGCCCTTTGGCTGTCCGTGCATGCTGGGAGTTGTAGTTTTGCAACAGCTGGAGGAACACTGGTTTGGAAACACTAAGTTAAGTAATAAACTTTCAAGTGTTTTGCAACCAAACTTAGTGTTTCCAAACCAGTGTGCCTCCAGCTGTTGCAAAACTACAACTCCCAGCATGTATGGTCTGTCAGTGCATGCTGGGAGTTATAGTTTTGCAACAATTGCAACAGCTGGAGGCACTGAGGTAGGAAACGGACAATGTTTCCCAACTAGTGTGCCTCCAGTTGTTGCAAAACTACAACTCCCAGCATGCCCAGACTGCCAAGGCATGCTGGAAGTTGTAGTTCGGCAATATCTGAAGGATCAGATGTTGCCGAACTACAACTTCCAGCATGCTTGGGCAGTCTGGGCATGCTGGGAGTTGTAGTTTTGCAACATCTGGAGGTCCACAGTTTGGAGACCACTGTATAATGGTCTCCAATCTGTGCTCTTCCAGATGTTAGAGAACTACAACTCCCAGCATGCCTGGACAGACTGAGCATGCTGAGATTTGTAGTTTTGCAACATCTGGAAGAGCACAGATTGGAGACCATTATACAGTGGTCTCCAAACTGAGGACCTCCAGATGTTGCAAAACTACAACTCCCAGAATGCCCAGAAAGCCAAAGGCTGTCTGGGCATGCTGGGAGTTGCAGTTTTGAAACTCTCAGAGGCAGCAGTGAGATCGCTTTACGCCGATCTCACTGCTGCCAATGAAGATGCTGCACTGCTGCCGGAAACTCACCTCCGGGACGCAGCGCCGCCGGGACCGCATGGAGGACGTCGGGACCGCACGGAGGACGCCGGGACCGCTCGGGACACCGCTCCGACGGGTAAGTGACGCCGGGGGACGGGTCAGGGACACTTAGCAGAGCGGTGTGTGTCCCGATCCCCGTGATCGGAACTCACACACCGCGCTGCTAAGTATTCTGATAGCGAAACGCTGCTATCACCTAGTCAGATTTGACCAGCTGATAGCAGCGATCGCTGGGTGGGGGGTGGGGGATGAAACCCCCCGTGGTCGCACGGTAAGATGGCTGGCTATCAGTGATAGCCACCATCTTTCCGGGCGCTGCGGGATGCCGCGAGTAGCGGCAGTAATGTCCATGACGTACCTGTATGTCATGGGTCGGGAACACCTTGCCACCCATGACGTACAGGTATGTCATAGGTCGGGAAGGGGTTAAAGGTGGATTTTTTTGGAGAGCTGTCTGACTGATTAATTGTCCTCTCAGGTTGGCCTTAAAGGCACACTATAGCATAGATTGGGCTTTAACAGTACCAGTATGAAATAGTCCCTCATGTGTGCATGCAATTCCCTCCTCAATTGTGTATTATGCAACACATAAGGACTAGCCCTCCATAAAGGTTGTTGCTGCAATAAATTATTACCTGAGATCGCTATTGTCACGGGAGCATGGTCGGACCATGTTATGGTCCCAATAGAAGAGCCTCTAATACTTTTTAGAAGTGGCTGATTCACCAAAAAATTGTCTATTCTTGTATATACTCTGTGTCTATGCGAAAAAATGGTGAAATCATGGTCAGTTGGATGTTGTATATGCCATACATCATATAATTGATGTTTTGCCACAACATCCAACATCCCTGTTGGCTCACGGTGAATTCTCTGCGAAGTAGTATCAACTGAGGGCCATAGTGATGTATTCAAATTGCCTACAATCATTACCCTATGCCTCATGTCATAAGAATGCTTAGCCAAAAATTAGCGAAAAAATAACTAACTTGGAATTATTAGGCACATATGCTCCTATTATTACATAAAGTATATTTTCAATCTTACAATTTAATATTATGAACCTACCTTTGGGATCTATTTCCACTCTTGTCTCAGAAACTGCTACCATTTTTCATCATGGCATCTAATGGGTTTATCGGCAGTGCCCGGTATTGGAATTATTTAAACGCGCTAAACGGGACCAGGGTGTACAGGTACACCCTGAGTCCTTAAGTAACAGGACGTCAGGGTGTACCTGTACGCCCTGCATCCTTAAGGGGTTAAAGGGGTACTCTGCCCCTAAATATATGATCCCCCATTCAAAGTACCCCTAGGACCCCCCCCCCCCCTAATCTCCAGGCCACCACCCCGGCATTCTGAACATTTATGTTCAAAATATGAGCTTCGGGCAGCTGTGATCATTATGCCACGCCCCCTCCATTCATGTCTATGGGAGGGAGCATGACAGTTGTGACGTCTAGGAGCAGAGTACCCTTTTAAGCAGACTTCTTTCTTACTTCATGGTGTATTTCTTTTTCTGTATTCTGACCTCTAAATTGCTTTTTATTTTTACATCTACAGAGTTATATGAGGGCTCATCTTTTGTGGGGTAAGCTTTTATTACTACCATTTAAGGAAAAAACTAATGAAGAGCGCTCCATAGTGTAGCCACCCATAATACTTTGGGCCTTGAGAATTACTGGAAGCGCTTACCCGCTTGGTTGTACAAGAGGCAGGCACAACACTGTTTAAGGCATAGAGTAGTGCGGTCCAGGTGCAGCCAATCCCTTCGTCCTCCCAATGTAATTCCAGTAATTTACAACCTCACCACTCCAAGGGAATTCCACCGGCGCAGGAGGACCACGATAAACAGGCAATGTACTTCAAATTCATTCAGTGCTGTATAGTGTATTTATTTCTAGAACAACACCTCTTTCTTTAGCAATACTTCTGGTAAACTTGTCAAACGCGATGACCTGCGATGACATGACAACCCTTAGATGCTGACCAGACCAGGATGGTCTCTCTTCCATAACAACAGGGTATGCCAGATCATCAAACAAAGGAATCAAGAAACCTGGAGGAGAAAAGAGACCGGAAGAAGCCAATCACAAGCTTTTAGGAAGTGATGTGTCAGGAGGGGCAGTGAAGCGGAGGCTGGTCTAGGGAGCAGGTATTTGGGGTTCACTGTGCAGAGCAAATAACATCAAATACACTCCTGTGACTATAGGGCACACATACCATATGTCTTTTTGATTACATCTGGCAAGCTCCTATATATCCAACACCAACCTCCGCTGCAATCCAGATTTATGATAAAGGTCCAATAGGGCAAAAACGTCAAATAGTTAAAAATAAACGGGAGCTCAACATAAAACATGATTGACTTGTTAGCAAGGATAGGTATGGCGCCCGGCACTGCTGTATCCAATCAGCCACTAGGATATATGGGATAGGTATGCTGCTGTGACCTCGGTGTGGACGAGATTGCCCAAGCCGAGGATACTGTGTTGCACAAAAAACCCAATGTGCCAAAAAATGCAAGTGGAGACAAAAAACAAGTAACAGTCCTACTAGGCTAGGGGTGAGCGTTAGAAGAAAGAACAGAAGAAAAAATGCAAAGAGTAATAAAATAAATAAAAAAGAAAAGAAAATGAGAGAGAGAGAGAGTTTCCAAATTAAAATAGCATTTATTTAAATAAACTTAGTGGAGTGAGGTCCTTAGCAGGGCCCTTGCTTCGGAATATTCACGAGATATAAAATATAATATATAGATATACTATGAAAACATATATAAAAACAACACTGGATAATAATACCCCTATTAAACATAATTAGAACTGAACACGGAAATAGGAAAGTCTTTGCGCTAAATTAGGTGCTACAAGTGCTGCAAATATGGATATTTTCTCTGCAACTGGAGAAGGATTGTGTATAGTCAATAGCTTTGCAGGGACTAAGTTAGTTAGCAGTAGATAATATTTCGTCATAGCGCTTGGCAGTGTTGGATGCCCCTTGTTTGGAGCCCACTCTACCCTGACTGCCCAGGGCTACAGTATGAGAGGCTTCAAACTCAGTGGGGGTTGTAGCTGATTGTCCACAGTTATTGTAATCCTCTGCATCGGGATGTCGCTATCTCCCGGTGGTGCGGAGACAGGTATGCGAGGCTCCGAGCACAGTGTGAGTTTGGCACTGTTTGCCTCTTACTGGCTATGCCGATCATGGGCTGGATGCAGTCGTCCTAGCTGCGGCTAGCCAGCGGAGCAGAAAGAGTTCCTGATGGAGCGTGTTTCTCTAATCAGAGGCTCCTAGGGTATAAGTCCTTCCGTGTGTCCACAGTGGGGATGATGGTAGGTGACTTCTCCGGCTAGACACGTTTTGGAGAGCCACGTCCCCTTTTTCGATAGCAGTGAGAGTGAATGACTGAGTCTCTGTCATTCACTCTCACTGCTATCGAAAAAGGGGATAAAGGCTTGGCCAGGCTTTTTCAATTGAGCGCAGAGCACACAGATCAATGTGGTTTTATGGAACCACATTGATCTGTATGAGGAATCAAATGATATGGACCTACAGAATAAAGATAAAGTGTAATTTTTACCCAAAAATTTACTGCGTACAAATGGAAACCCCCAAGATTTACAAAATGGCGTTTTTTCTTCAATTTTGACGTACAATGATTTTTTTCCCGTTTCGCTGTAGATTTTTGGGTAAAATGACTGATGTCATTATGTTTTTTTAGGTGTAAAATTGAAAGGGTTATGATTTTTATAAGGTAAAATGAGGAAAAAACGAAATTGCAAAAACAGAAAAATGCTTGGTCCTTAAGGGTTACACTTTTCAGCACTATGCTATTTTAGCCCCTTTCCCAAAAAGAAAATGAAAAAATAGAAAAAAAAGGAAAATGCAAAAAAGAAAATTGAGGTAAAGTTAAAATATTTGCTGTAAATGGAAACAAGGAAAGTTTCAATCCACATCAAAGACTTTAAAGGGGTACTCCGGTGCTTACACATCTTATCCCCTATCCAAAGGATAGGGGATAAGATGCCTGATCGCGGGAGTCCCACTGCTGGGGACCCACGGGATCTTGCACGTGGCACCCCGTTTGTAATCAGTCCCTGGAGCGTGTTCGCTCCGGGACTGATTACTGGCGACCACACGGCCAACAGCATGTGACGTCACGCCTCCGCCCCCGTGTGATGTCACGCTCCGCCCCTCAATGCAAGCCTAAGGGAGGGGGCGTGATAGCTGTCCCCTTTGGATAGGGGATAAGATGTGTAAGCACCGGAGTACCCTTTAACCCCTTAAGGACCAAGGACATACCGGTACGTCCTGAGTCCATTCCCTTTCTATAACGCAGGGCTAATAGCTAATAGGGCGGCGGCAGTGATCGCGGTGCCGTGCGGTATTAACCCTTTAGACGCGGCGTTCAAAGTTGAACACTGCGTCTAAAGTGAAAGTGAAACCATGCCGGTTAGCTCAGGGAGCTGTTCGGGATCGCCGCGGCGTCCCGAACAGCTGTTAGACACGAGGAGGGTCTCCTACCTTGCCTCCTGGTGTCCGATCGCCGATTGACTGCTCAGTGCCTGAGATCCAGGCATGAGCAGTCAAGCGGCAGAATCATCGATCACTGGTTTCCTATGAGAAACCAGTGATCAATGATAAAGATCAGTGTGTGCAGTGTTATAGGTCCCTATGGGAGCTATAACACTGCAAAAAAACGTGGAAAAAAAGTGAATAAAGATCATTTAACACCTCCCCTATTAAAAGTTTGAATCACCCCCCTTTTCTATTTAAAAAAAAATCAGTGTAAATAAAAATGAAAATAAACATATTTGGTATCACCGCGTGTGGAAATGTCCGAATTATAAAAATATATTATTAATTAAACCGCATGGTCAATGGAGTACGCACAAAAAAATTCCAAAGTCCAAAACAGTGCATTTTTGGTCACTTTTTACATCATGAAAAAATGAATAAAAAGTGATCAACAAGTCCGATCAATACAAAAAGGGTATCGCTAAAAACTTCAGATCACGGCGCAAAAAATGACCCATACGTGGTAAAATAAAAAAGTTATAGGGGTCAGAAGATGACAATTTTAAACGTTTAAATTTTCCTGCATGTAGTTATAATTTTTTTCAGAAGTACGACAAAATCAAACCAATATAAGTAGGGTATAATTTTAATCGTATGGACCTACAGAATAAAGATAAGGTGTCATTTTTACCAAAAAATGTACTGCGTAGAAACAGAAGCCCCCAAAATTACAAAATGGCTTTTTTTTTTCAATTTTGTCTCACAATGTTTTTTTTTTCCGTTTCGCCGTAGATTTTTGGGTAAAATTACTGATGTCACTGCAAAGTAGAATTGGTGGTGCAAAAAATAAGCCATAATATGGATTTTAGGTGCAAAATTGAAAGGATTATGATTTTTTAAAGGTAGGGAGGAAAAAACGAAAGTGCAAAAACGGAAAACCACCTGGTCCTTAAGGGGTTAAAGACAATACTCATTCAACTAATATCCAGTTTCCCTGGTTTCGGAATAACAAAAAAGAGCATACACTGATTTTTTCAGAAATAATGTAATCTACATTGATCATCATTTGAAGGATTTTTTGTAAGGGGTACACCATGCCATTAGAACAGTCTTTTACAAAATAACCAAAGTATATCAATATAAAACCTTTATTTTATTTCTTTTTAAACTTGATAATCATAATTAGAGAACAGCAATGACTGTAGCACAGAGAAAGATTGTAAGTAAACTTTCCGATTGTAAGTAAACAGTCACCAATCCGTAGAAAGTGTACAGGCATTTGAATGATTTCCGCACATCTGCGCCTCCCACAGGACATCACTAGTTTCTCAGACTGCTCTGGTATGATTTTGATCCATTCTTCTTCCAGTCTCTTCCACAGTTCTGTGAATGTTGTGGGTTTCTTGGCTATAACTTGATCACCAAGGATTTTCCAGAGGTTTTCAATTTTTTCAATTGGATTTAGATCAGGACTCTGGGATGGCCATTTCATTGTTTCAATGTTTTCAGTTTTAAGGAACTGCTTTACTTATTTTGCTGGGGGGGGGGGGGGGGGAAGGGGCATTGTCCTGCATGACAATTGATGATGATTGAGTGATGAACCCAAGGAAGGAACCATGTGTTGTTTAAGAAGGTTCTGATACACACTTGTATCCGCTCTGCCATGTAGACTCCTGCTGCAGAAAACATTCCCCAAACCATGACACTTCCTCCTCCACCTTTCACTGACTTCTTTAAAACTTTGGGTTCAGTCTTTCCCCAGTTTGTCGACAAACATAATGTTTCCCATCAGACCACAATAAATTAAACTTGCTTTCAGCACTAAAATGAACTCTGGACCACTTCTCCTCTGTCCACACAACATGCTCCTCAGCAGTGGTGAGTCTAGCCTTTTGATTCTTTCGGCCAATGAGAGGTTTGGTCACTGCAGAGTGGGCTTTCAGTCCAAATGCTCGAAATGTCGAGACACTGTATGACGAGACAGATCCTTACCCTGTTCAGTGCTGAACTGGCGATCAATTGCAGCTGCAGTGTTGAAGCGATTACCGATGGAGATTCTCCGCATTATCCTGTCCTCTCTTACATTAGTCTTTCGAGGGCGACCAGCCTTCTTGGGGGACTTGAATGAGTTTGTGCTGTTGTAAAGCTACAATATCCTAGAAATCACATGTTTGAATGACCAACTTCTCTTGCCATGGCTGATAGGGTCACCCCTTCGGCCTTCATCTGTACAACCTGCTGCCAGAGGGTTTTAGGCACACAGGAATGGTACACCATTTTGGCAAGTCAGTGACAACTGGAAAGTTAGGCTTCCATTTAAATAGGGTTTGTCAGATCATTTAGGAAATTAGCACCAGTGGCCATATCAACACCAATAACTTGCATGTATCTAATAGTGTTCTTTTTCAATTATCTCATTTACATATTTATTCTGTGCTTTAGAATTAATACAGCTTATGAAATAAGCTAAAAATACTGCTATCTTACTCATGTTAGGATATATCCACATGGGACTACATTATGACCTTTTCATTTTGTGTGTTTTTCTCTAATTTTGATCTCCAGTGTACCTAATGCTGTAAAGTATGTAGGCAGAGATATAAGCTGGCAATACTGTTTTCTTTTATCCAGATCTTGCCTTTAGCTAGGTTAATAGGTACAGTCACTGTGTTGTTGCCTATAGTGGTGGTACTATGTTTATGCAAGTAAACAGTCTCTAATCCAGATAAGGTAAGTAATTAAAGACAAGAACACTCACCATTAATGCCTCCAGGCTGTATTTTCAGTATTGCAGGCATAATAAAAGAGAGCAACAGAGGTTTCACACAACCACTGCTATGCATCTTCCAGCTTCAGAAATTTCCAGGCACCAAACCTGTTGCTACTCCTAAAATGGAATCATGTTTGGACCACTTGGAAAAATACATTACTTTTGATACCTCTGTGTGCATATAAACACCAGAAGGCATCTACCTCCAAAAAGGGATACTTTTTGGACACTAATTTTAAAAAGCATGAAAAATCTGCTAGTGCAGTGTGTTTTTATGTAACTTGTTAGTTACCATCAGGTACCATGAATTTACCCATAGCCATACATGTTGCTGTAACTGAAATTAACCTAAAAACAGATTAAAGGTACATAGATACACTCCTTGGTGACCTGACAATATTTTAAAAGGATTTTAGAGCTCTTAGGCTGGGTTCACACCACGTTTTGTACGTACGGTTCCCGTATATGGCTGGGGGGAGGGGGGCGGGGCTTAATCACGGCGCCTTCACTCAGCCGTATAGGGGAACCATATTTAATGCATGTCTATGAGCCGACCGGAGTGAACCGCTGCGTTTTCGGCCGTATGCGGTTTCCCGACCGTAGGCAAAAACGCGGTCGACCACGTTTTTGCCTGCGGTCGGGAAACCACATACGGCCGAAAACGCAGCCGACAGGAGGCTGCGGTTCATTCCGGTCGGCTCATAGACATGCATTAAATACGGTTTTACCTACCACGAGTGCGATCATCAGTAGATTTAGAGGTATAAATAGATGCTTCAAAAAAGATACTTCAAAACTCAATACAATGCATGATAGATAGTGGGCTCTCTAGTCAGATTATAATCAGACTTATCACAAAACCAATATTGATGCAAAAGATTAACCCCTTAAGGACTCAGGGTTTTTCTGTTTTTGCACTTTCGTTTTTTCCTCCTTACCTTTTAAAAATCATAACCCTTTCAATTTTCCACCTAAAAATCCATATTATGGCTTATTTTTTGCGTCGCCAATTCTACTTTGCAGTGACATTAGTCATTTTACCCAAAAATGCACGGCGAAACGGAAAAAAAAAATCATTGTGCGACAAAATTGGAAAAAAACGCCATTTTGTAACTTTTGGGGGCTTCCGTTTCTACGCAGTGCATATTTCGGTAAAAATTACACCTTATCATTATTCTGTAGGTTCATACGGTTAAAATGATACCCTACTTATATAGGTTTGATTTTGTCGCACTTCTGGAAAAAATCATAACTACATGAAGGAAAATTTATACGTTTAAAAATGTCATCTTCTGACCCCTATAACTTTTTAATTTTTCCATGTACAGGGCGGTATGAGGACTCTTGATCTGAAGTTTTTATTGGTATGATTTTTGTTTTGATCGGACTTTTTGATCACTTTTTATTCATTTTTTAATGGTATAAAAAGTGACCAAAATACGCTTTTTTTGACTTTGGAATTTTTTTGCGCGTACGCCATTGACCATGCGGTTTAATTAATGATATATTTTTATAGTTCAGACATTTACGCACGCGGCGATACCACATATGTTTATTTTTTTTTTTTACACTGTTTTATTTTTTTTATGGGAAAAGGGGAGTGATTCAAACTTTTATTAGGGAAGGGGTTAAATGACCTTTATTAACACTTTTTTTTTACATTTTTTTTGCAGTGTTATAGGTCCCATAGGGACCTATAACACTGCACACACTGATCTCCTATGCTGATCACTGGCGTGTATTAACACGCCTGTGATCAGCATTATCGGCGCTTGACTGCTCCTGCCTGGATCTCAGGCACGGAGCAGTCATTCGTCGATCGGACACCGAGGAGGCAGGTAAGGGCCCTCTCGGTGTCCGATCAGCTGTTCGGGATGCCGCGATTTCACCGCGGCGGTCCCGAACAGCCCGACTGAGCAGCCGGGTCACTTTCAGTTTCACTTTAGAAGCGGAGGTCAGCTTTGACCGCCGCTTCTAAAGGGTTAATACCGCACATCGCCGCGATCAGCGATGTGTGGTATTAGCCGCGGGCCCCGGCCGTTGATGAGCGCCGGGACCGACGCGATATGATGCAGGATCGCGGCGTATATTTACGTCCTGCGTCGTTAAGGGGTTAATGCACCAGAAAAATGTATATGAAATGCTAGGTTACTTTACATTTCCCATATGGTTTAGGAAATCTCCGGATGTGCAGTGCATATCAAAAATATTCATCACCTGACAGAAACTAAAAGTGCTGGAGATACACGAGCAATGCACTCACGTGACTCTGGCACTCCCATTGAGATGCATGAAGGGGGCGTGTTAACCCTATGCTCCGGGCAAGGGGACTTTTTGGGCCTCATTCTGGAGATTGAGGGGTCGGGTTGGGGCAGCGGTTGTTCATGTCAGAATTCAGAGTACAATGGGCAGACTGGTTTGGAGGTGACAGAAGGCAACAGTAACTTAAATAATCACGTGTTACAACCAAAGTATGCAAAATACCATCTCTAAAAGCAAAACACTTTGAACTTTCAAGCAGATGAGCTACAGCAGCAGAAGACCATATCAGGTGCCACTTCTGTCAGCTAAGAACAGGAAACCGAGGCTACAATCCAAAAATAATTATATTATCCAGGTATGCAGAAGCATTTTTACAATGGGGTTTGAGGACTATATCAATTAACCTATGGTTAATTACCGGAGCCCCATGTAACCAAAATGATAAAAAAAAAACGTATTAGAAGAGACCATCTGGGGTGACAAATGCTGTGTTTTCTTTAGCAGCATCAGTGAGAGGTAGCTGCCAATATTCTTTAGTCAGATCAAGGGTAGAGACAAATCTAGCATTGGTTAGTCTCTAAGTCAGCTCATAAACCCTTGGCATCTGATACACATCAAACTTGGATACTTAATTTAACTTAAGAAAATCATTACAAAACTGCAGTGTGCCATCTCAATAATGTGTGGCATAATCTAACACTACTGGTATTTACTGATGTCCTCTTGCAATCCATCACCACTCTCCCTAGATACCTCTATAATGGGCATTGGTACTAAAGAATTTCTAAAATGTGACACAGAAGCAGTCAGTTGGCACTGTAGACAGGATTCACAGTACCTCTGCACTTCCTTGTGCACCCATGGCCAGTTTAAAACACAGCAAGATATGCTCTCTGGTCTTTTCCCACACCAGAAGTCTTTCTAGCACGTTTGTTTGCTAGATCTAAGACTACTTTCGGTGATATGATTGGGCTACCATGAGCTGTTTGAAGGAGATCTGCAGCCCTAGACACTCATCCCCTCAGGATAGGGGATAAGTGTCTGATTGCCGGGGGTTGAACACAAGGAACCCCCGCGATCTCCTGTACGGGACCCCAACTCTGCCATGGCTCTCCCATGCAGGAGGCGTGTATCGGCCATGCCATGGCGCCACAGCCGACACATCCCCTTCATGTATTTCTATAGGAGAGGTGGAGATGCAGTGTTCGTGCATCCCCGCCTCTCCCATAGAGCTGTATGAAGGTGGGGGTGTCGTCGAACTCAGTGAGGTCGACGACACACGCATTAGCCCCGCAGAGCCGTGGCAATGGTGGGTCCCCATACGAGAGATTGCAGAGGGTCCAGGTGGTCGGACCCCCTGCCATCAGACACTTATCCCTTTATCCTCCACACAATTTGAAGACAATATTTTTGTCTCCACACCGGATCACATCATGCTGAAGAATAAGCATTTTTATCCCATCAATTCCAGGACACCGTGTATGGACGCTTTTCAATACATAGTGGAGAACAAATTATTTGAATTGGAGAGAACAGTGTCATATTCGGTTCCCTGTTCCAACATGACCACGGAGGACTCCAAACCTATGAAACATTTGCAAGACTTTTTTAGCTGTTGTTAGACCTTTGGATAAAGGGGGCACTATGTTCATCTTGGACCAGGCATTGTATAGATTGGAAGTATGGAAGATACTAAACTATGGAGTTACTTACCAAAAATTAGAGCAGGATCCAGTGGAAAAAATTGGGGTCAGTATGAGAACGTTTATCAATGTGGCTTGATAACTTATTACAACCTCTCGTCAATCGAATTCCAAGTTATATTCAAGACATTTAAGAGTTATCAACATAATTTCAGGATTTTGAATGGAGTGACGACATGAGTTTGGTTTCATGTGACGTATGCTCCTTATATAGCGTTATCCCCCACGATTGAGCCTTACAAGCCCTTGAATACCACTTAAACAAATACAGCAATTATAGTAAGGAATTGAAACATTATATATTAGATGTCACCATTTTTCTTCTTTCTAAAAACTATATCACCTTCAATGCATCTTTCCTCCTCTACGCCAGAGGTTGTCCAATGGGGGCCAAATAGTCACCCTCTTTGGCCAACCTCTATTTGACCTGGTGGGAGGAAAGGGTCTACAGTTCAGACAATCCGTTTCACCGCCACATCGCATGGTATAGTCCTTATGTAGATGACATCCTTTCGGTGTGGCCGGGTCCCTGTGACTCTCTTATTTCTGCCCATTTTGTGAGAAAATTTGTATATGAAGAATGTGATGTCATTCATACCCGTCTTGTAAATAGGGGATATAATCATAAGTTGATATTGAGGGCTGAACACATTGTAAGAAGTAAAAGTAGATATGACTATCCATACAAAGGTCAAGATATTACAAAAAGATTCATCGCTTTCCATATCACCTACAGTATTTTCTACGACATTTTCTAAACAATTCAATTCTTTAAAAAAATAATACAAAAAGGCATCCCTATCTTACAATAAGACCATATTTTGAATAAAATTTGTAAAACAGGTTGTAGATATGTATATGTAGCCAGAAGAAATTGTTCTATAGGGAATATTATTTCCCCCAGTTTTTTCATAAGAGACTATTCACAGAAACCTAAACCTCAGTCCTCTTGGCTGTCATATGTGGGCAGTGTTCAATGCAGCCACACTAGATGCCCTTTATGTTGGTTTATACAAATAACCAAATATGTTTCTTCTTGCACAGCCTACATAAAACCTTCATAAATTGTAAATCAGATAATGTAGTTTATTGTCTAACATGTACAACTTGTAAGACATGTTGGCCAGCATTTATCATTGTAGGTGTAAGTGAAGCAGTTTTCTACACCTTTTTTTGTGTGCTGGTAATGTGTAGGAGCATCAAATTTATTAAATGGCCACAGAGCATTTGATAAATTTTGTGCAGGTCACAGTTTCTAAAATTTCTCTCTTTACATACACCAAAATACTAAGCCAAGTCTGGGTTGGTGTAGTTTTAGAGACTTTTGAGTGGCTTTGTGCCATTTTTTGCACCTTTTCACAAAAAAGGCGCAGTTCATAAAACCCTTCCATATCATGTATTTTTACCAAAATCAGTGGATTGCAACTCAAAATTAGCAGAAATGTGTAAAACAAAAGGTGCAAAAAAGGCGCAAATAAACCCTACTTGTGCCTTTTTTGCACTTTTCTAGACACAAAAAACTGTCTAAAGACAATGATAAATGTTGGCCGATATGTAGGTTCTACTACATGTAAATTCAAACAAAGAATCTCAGAACACCTAGCAGGAGCCCATCTCTCAGACACCATTCACACCGTGCAATCTTGGGTGCTTTAAAACACTTCAAAGATGTGCACAATGGCAATACAGATTCGGCACTATAAATGGGGCTTACCACCAACCACCCATCAAAACCAGCTTTGAATGTGTTACCTCACACAAGTGACAATTGTTCCCAGGAAAGCCTAACAGACCCTGATTTTTCAAGTCAAGTTTCTTACAGGCTTTCTAGGCAAACTGACTCTTAACTATTCTTAAAGCTCAGTGATGAGCCGAATCCAGAAAATATGCTGCTCTGGGCTTGTTAAAACATTGAGTGGCCCATGAAGGGGGTTAAAAAGACCCCACTACCAATCTACCTGTGGTATGAAAGGCCCACTACCAACCTGCCTTTCATCCTATAAAAATACAGGCCTGAAAATAGGACTAACCAGAAGTCCCTAAAAAGATAATTACCTGATGACAAGGTGAGTGGCTGCACGGAACAAAAAAGGCCAGGTCAAAGGCACAGTTAGAGAATCCAGAAGAAAAGTCTGCAGCACTCAAAAATAGTGATGACAAAATAGTGAATTTATGCCATCCAAAAAGATGCAAAGTTTTTGTCCCCAATGTGGCCGTTTCGAGCATACAAACAGGTTCATGTGCAGCATATAAACAGGCATGTGAATCAGTGACAATAATGATCATAATTAAATATAATTTCCATAAAATACATATGTCGGTGTACAAAAAAGTTACAGGTCAAAACAGTATCTGTGTACATAATAAAAATACATATAGAAGATGTGCATAATGTACAGTGTGTACAGTATAAATAGTGATAATAACCAATATAGGCTTAAGTGTAGAGAGGTGCACAGGCATGTGATCAATTCATTAATTCACAGATGGGGAAGGGAAAGCAATACACTCACCGATACCTGAGGAATAACATGCTCGATATTGAGACTAGAACAGGATAGACCCATGGGAGCGTAATCGCAGCCCGGTAACACACATAAATAAGTCCCATTGTAGCCAGTTGCTGCAAGAAAACCTTGGGGTTATGGGTAACCCCACATCCCACCAGGCACCTATCAACCAACAGCAGACAGAGAGTGCAAGAACATCCTTGTATCATGGATTAGGGAGGCGGAGAATCACTGTTGCACAGTCTATGGGATAGTGGTTACTAGTAGGGCAAAAAATGCAGTGGAACCGCATCTAAGTTGCATGATTGACAAAGAAACATAAACCTCTCACAAGAGAGAAAAAAAAACTTCGATATATAATTAGACAGGCTTGTTGGTATACTTCATACATCCACTTTCCAATCTGAGAAAAAAGGAGATAAAAACATTTAATTTATTTTATTTTAAATAAATTAGCATACAAACAAGTAAACATATAGGACCGTAGATGTCAAGGATTATGTCATACCTGGGGTGACATTAAATTCAACATTTATACCCTTAGGGAGCAAAGTGTCTAATTTAAAAAATCCAGCATAGTTCGCATCGCTTCATTAAAGCGGTGTGATCTCCGACAGCTTTAGGCAACGGGAAATGATCTATGAGTGTAAAGCGCAAATCACGTTCACCATGGCCCGCATCTGCAAAATGTTTTAACACAGGCAAATCCATCCGTTTTATCTGTGGTGGTTGATATGGGTACAAAAATGAAGGGTAGTTTTGACAACATATAAAAGCTAATAGGGACAGGAGAGAATGCATATGACCTATTTAGATGTACATGTAAGATGGAATTTGATGTTATATTCTTTGTTTGAGCATCAAGGGACAGTTAATGCATGTACAACAGTCAAGTATCTCTGGTTGTCACGTGGTTTACACAACACATCAGATCTTACTAATTTATCTTTCAAATTGTGTGGTCTGTGATAGGACATAAGAGGTGGATTGACTAGTTCAGGAAGATCAGGAAAACATCTAGAGAGGATAGACCAATGTTTATTGATAACTCTAGAGATCTTGTTAGAGAGGTTATTGTAGGTGGTTACAAAAGCAATGCAGGGTTTATTTACAGTCTGTCATTTAGTAGGAAGATGGAAAAGGGATTGTTGATCCTTTGCTATCACTTTAGCTTTACTGTCTTGTAAAAGGTCCATAGGGTAGCCCCTTTGAGAAAAATTGTAAACCATATGGTCCAAAGCAGGCTCAACCTGTGTATATGTGCTGATGATGCGTTTGGCTCGCATCATCTGGCTCTGAGGAAGCGATGTTATCATCGGTCTGGGATGACAACTCTGGAAATGGAGAACAGAATTGTGGTGGAAGACATAGACCAACATGGAGTGGTGGAAGACATAGACCAACTCCTCCTCCAGGGAGGCCACAAAGATGTTGGCATAGGTCGGGGCAACATTCGTCCCTATTGCAGTACCGGATACTTGAAGATAGAATTGATCATTAAAGGGGCACTCCGGTGCTTAGACATCTTATCCCCTATCCAAAGGATAGGGGATAAGATGCCTGATCAAGGGAGTCCCGCCGCTGGGGACCCCCGTGATAGCTGTCACATGCCGCCCGCCCTGTAGTCGCCGGTAATCAGTCCCAAAGCGAACATGCTCCGGGGACTGATTACAAACGTGTTGCCGCGTGCAAGATCATGGGGGTCCCCAGCGGCGGGACTCCCTCGATCAGGCATCTTATCCCCTATCCTTTGGATAGGGGATAAGATGTCTAAGCATCGGAGTACCCCTTTAAAGGAAAAATAGTTAGTAGTCAATGGAGATATGATAAAGTTCGTCTTGTCAGGGGAGAAGTCATGTCGTATGGCATAGTAGCGATACCTCTGTCTTATGGGATCGATGTGTACAAACTTGTAATATCCAGGGAGGCCATTAGCACACCTGGGGGGACAACCACATGTTACATTTTTTGGTAAAAAATGTTGATGTATCTAAGAGAAAGGACCTTGCCTTCACTGCATAGGGGCATAGTACATGGTCCAGAAAAATGGACAGATGACTTGTAAGTGACTCGTGGCCAGAGAAGTTCGGTCTTCTGGACAGGTCAATCAATGCTATATGGATTTTGGGCAACAGATACAGATACTTTATCATTATATGCGATAGGAAAAAATTTTGAATCAATACAATTCTCTGACTTTTCACAATATCATTTCATTCATCGTCACAAAATTCTCCTAGTTCCCTTTCCCATTTTCTCCTACTCAAAAACTCAATTCTTTGAGAAACAGCAAGTTAATAATTTTATTAACAAAACAGATTGACTTTACATAGAATTTCCCCTAAGTGATTCAAATAAAAAATGTGACTTTATAATCAACTTATCTTTATTCATAGTAGCATTAAATGTGTGTTGAATTTGAAAAAGAAAAATATCTCTACAGCTTTCATTTAACCCATACATTCTCCTAAGTGTATCAAAATCAAAAAGCTGTCCATTTTGAAAAAAATTTGCAACTTGTGTCAAACCCGACTTCCAATTTTGAAAAATTCCCTAGGAAGCTAATTTAACTATCTCATGGAATCCACATAGGGAAATATAGTGACCCCCTTCCCCCTTCTTTCAATCTCTCACTATATACACCTATCTATCTACCTATCTATCTACTAATCACACAAAATTGACCAACCCATTAGTACATAATATTGTATTCCCCAGTAGGGATCAGTGCAAACCACATAGCAAACAGAACTATACAATTTAGGCTATGACGATTAGTTGTATATTTGTCCATTACGAGCTGGCATCTTTTATATTCATAGCTAGTGAACACATGACTTGGGCATACATTGATAGTTCAGCTTGGCTGGGCTGGTGACCCATGCCAGCTGTGCCATGTTTACTGCAGCCAATGCAATGAGTGATTCCTCCTCCATTAATGATAACAACTTTGTAAATAGGATGGTACACTTTGATTGATCCTGTGATTGATATCTATTTTCAAGTAATGTATTTATGATTTGTATATACTTTTGCATTCTTAATGTACCTTAATATTACATGAATTGATTATATATGTATATTTATACACTCTATTATGCTTTATGGAAGATTTTATCATGACAATTTTTTTCAATCTCTGTTCATGTGTGCACTTGATTATTCTAATTACACCAATGGGAATGTAAGACCTTCTATAGCTGTGTATCTTTACGCTTAACAATTCTTCTTATCATGAACTGAAACGTTGCTGATGTTTTGACATGAGTTGAACAAATCCTGCACCACTCTTTGCCTATATTTGGTGGACCATGATTGGCTCCAGAACACTTGCACCCTCACTGGCTAAGTAGTATTGCATTCTCTTTGCAATATAATATGTTTGGAGACCACAGATAACGTAGAGGGCTATGATGAAGGTAGTACCTGACATATGTGTCACATAGCAAAATTGGGTTAACCCAATGTTTCTCTGTGAACCCTACAAATAACCTTATTTTAAATAAAGTTGTTTATGCATGCTAAGCAAGTCTAAATGACCAAAATTACTGGACAAGGATCTTCACAGGTTGATTAACCATGGTCTAAGGTGCAATATAGGACTCCACTTTACTCACTCTTGTGGTGATACTCTGTAACACGACACTCAAAGAGGTGTACCCAGAAAAATTCCCCTGGCTTTTCAGATAGGCTGGCATTAACCCAACGATAGTCCTTAAATAAAGCAGTGAAAGGCAGAAAGGTCCTTTTACAGCTTCTTCTTTCTTTCAAACACTCTCCTACTTGGAGGCTTAGACACTGTTGAATAAATGGACTTGGAATCAATGTAGGAACAGCAAATGTGTAGCCGGTTGCACATGGCCTATATGTGAGGTATACCAGAAATGTGCATCTAGCAAAGGCAAGGTCAGCAATAACTAAAACCGATTTAGGTCCACCTTTTACCCCCGGAAAGGAGGGCTGGACTATGAACTCTCCTGCAACCATCCAGTACCTGAAATGCACAAAATAAATTTAGCAAACCTTTTAATGCTCTGTCACTTCATAATACTCTATTGAGTAACAGCTGGGACTGCTCTGCTGAGAATATATATATATATATATATATATATATATATATATACACATACTATAAAGTGTAAAATATTTTTGTTTGACTTTTCTTGAGACCATTTTTCCATAAACATGAATCTCTTAACAAATTAGCAATACCATAAAGGAGCACTGAATTTCTTGCGTTATCAAAAAAAAATAAAAAAAAAATAAGAACAATTGTCTATGCTACAATGCTACAAAAGAAACAAATATGTTATTTATAGTCGACAGGATGATTTATGTCAGGTAGTAAAAACCTGCACAATGGAACTGTTAACATGTTCAACTTCTGAGGGTTTTTGAGTCTTTTTTCCATACAATACCACTGATACCCTATGAAAGCCAGTATGATCTCTTTTCAATTTTTCAAATGTGCTGCCACACATCTCGAGCAACCCGGACGGCTGCACCGCAAACAGGATCCGAAGGGATCATATATACCTGACGTTCATAAGGTTGTTGTGTGCCAACACAACCTTGCAAGGTGAGATCACAATCTATATCCACCTTATTGCTTTTACCAAGTTAAACCATACTGCCCAATAGGAAGCTCTGTTTTTGTATTTTTAATACAGCCCCACTGATCTCTTTTCAATGACTCGGTTAGAAAAAGAATTTACTGTCTCTCTGCCAGTTGCCATATGTGATATGGAATGAGAATGTTGAACCAGTTTATTTCTGGTGTGAGGGTTTGCTGGATCTTGCCATCTGAATAGATAACATTATAGCTACAATTACAATCCTTGCCGGTTGGATGTGTGAAGTTTGGAGAAGCTTTGTCGGGTTGTAATTAAACCTGTTTATCAGTGATGTTTCTTTTAGTATATAGTCAGATCACCATAATTAAGCTGCTGTTTCTTGGATGTAAGGATATACAGTGAGTCTATATTCTATGGATATGCATTAACATAGCAGAGCAGAATTTGCTTATTGATGTTTTTTTTTATTTTGCCTCGGTTACAATGTGTTAGGAAAGTGTTCAGACCCTTTCACCTTTTTTCAATTCAAGTACTTCATAATGAGAATATGTAAAAATAATTGTGGAAATTCCTACAAATGTATTAATTCCCTAATGGGGTACTCCGGTGGGGAGGGGGGGGGGGGGTTGGCGGATGGGACGGGGGAATTCAAATCAGCTGGTGCCAGAAAGTCAAACAGATTTGTAAATTACTTCTATTTTGAAATCTTAATCCTTCCAGTACTTATCAGCTGTTGTATGCTCCAGAGGAAGTTGTGTAGTTATTTCCAGTCTGACCACAGTGCTCTCTGTTGACACCTCTGACCATGTAAGGGACTGTCCAGAGCAGGGGAGGTTTGCTAATGGAATTTTCTCCTACTGTGTACGGTTCCTGACATGGATGGTTGATTTAAATGTCTTCAAGAGCACAGTGACCTCCAGTGACCTCCATAATCCTTAAATGGAAGTAGTTTGGAACAATGAGGACTCTTCCTAAAGTAAAATCAAAGTACAGAAATATTCTTAAATGGGCACTGTCAAATTCAAAAACCTTGTATATGTTGTACATCTTGGCGAAACATTATCCTTTATAATAAAATTCATAACAAAATTTTATTTTCTTTTTATAGAAATCATGGATTATAGAATCATGACTTTGTCCAAGCTGAAGCACAGGCATGGACAAAGTCCAGCAAGTGAGGATGGGCTAGCACTCCTCTGTGTTCTCTCCTGTCTTATAGTACTGTGGTAAGCTTGGGGGGGTGTAGGGGAATAAGGTGTAGCTGTGCAGTGATGAAAGGGCTCCTCTTTATATATATATCCTACCGCCACCCGTCCCAGGAACGATAGGGAGGAATAAAGGATTGTCCACAACCAGAGTTGTAGTAAACTAGAAATAACTTTACTGCAGATTTTATGCAGGATGCGATCAGCAAATAGTCTATACAGAGGACCGGTATTTAGACTCCTCACAGATTGGTTGGGACCTTGTAGGGAATAAGCTTGGTGGATTTGCTTTAAGTTGTTCCACTGAATTTACGGGGTTTGGTTTAGGTTCAGTAGTCATGTAGCATTAGAGTTTGAGTCGGGTGAAACTCATGGTTTAGCATGCGGCTGAAATTAGCAGGCTTCAGGCCTAATTTGCTTGTAGATTGGCACAGAGCTGTTACTGCTTTCGGAGCGCAGGAACAAGAGAGAGATCCTTGGGTAACAGCGCCCTTATATCTGAAGGGGCAGGCTCCAAGCTTATTAGTTCCCCAAACCTGTCAGTCCTAACACCAAGTATTGTGGTACATCAACTTTAGCATAACACATTTACTATGAATCTCATGACCTAAAGTCCTGTAAGTAACCGTTATATTATAAAACATATTAAATATATAAAATAAATTACATTTTGATGAGGTAACTAAGGGTTATCCCACTGAGAGAATCCTAACAGCATGAAGGAACTCTAACTATGGGGACTTACGACACAAGGTGCAGGACCATGTCCAGTACTGGGACACCACAGTATTCCTCTGTGTTCTCTCCGGTCTTATAGTACTCCTCTGTGCTCTCTCCTGTCTGATAGTACTCCTCTGTGTTCTCTCCTGTCTGATAGTACTCCTCTGTGCTCTCTCCTGTCTGATAGCACTCCTCTGTGTTCTCTCCTGTCTGATAGTACTCCTCTGTGCTCTCTCCTGTCTGATAGTACTCCTCTTTGCTCTCTCCTGTCTGATAGCACTCCTCAGTGCTCTCTCCTGTCTGATAGTACTCCTCTGTGCCCTCTCCTGTCTAAAAGTACTCCCTTGTGCTCTCTCCTGTCTGATCGTACTCCACTGTTCTCTCTCCTGTCTGATAGTACTTTTCTGTGTTCTCTCCTGTCTGATAGAACTCCTCTGTGCTCTCTCCTGTCTGATTGTACTCCTCTGTGCTCTCTCCGGTCTGATAGCACTCCTCTGTGTTCTCTCCTGTCTGATAGTACTCCTCTGTGCTCTCTCCTGTCTGATAGGACTCCTATGTGATCTCTCCTGTCTTATAGGACTCCTCTGTGCTCTCTCCTGTCTGATAGCACTCCTCTGTGATCTCTTTCTGATATTAGTCCTCTGTGCTCTCTCCTGTCTGACAGTACTTATCTGTGCTCTCTCCTGTCTGATAGTACTCCTCTGGGCTCTCTCTTGTCTGATTTAAAAAAATAAAATAAATAGGACTATTACCCAAACAGAACTTGTGTAATTTTTGCATAATGTCACCTTAATTTTTTACAAAATATATTTAGCTTTTTGGCAATACAAAATGTCAAAATCTAACAAACACACTCCTTTACACATTGTATTCTTTTGAAATCTACAAATGGTTGTGGGAATTGTGGAGCCAAAAGTAGAGGAATGATCTAGACAACTAATTTGTTGTATTCTGTAAAAAATGTATGACAAACTTGACATTATATTTTCAACATTTCAAGTTGGTGCAATTAGCAATATCTTTTTGTTTAAATGAGTACAGTACATATTAGTGTATAATGGGCAAGCTCAAAAGAAAAAATAAATAGAGGAGTACTGGTGCAGTTACAACAAGCAAACAATCACATCCAGGCTTTTATTTAGATAGACTCCCAGAAAATAGGAAAGTATTAGGGTGTGTTCACATTACGTTTTTCCCAATACGGGAGCACATACGGCAGGGGGGAGCTAAAAACTTGCGCTCCAGTATCCCTGCGTTTACGCTCCCATATGTAATTCATTTCAATGAGCAGACCGGAGTGAAAATTTTGGTCCGGTAGCCTCATTTTTGCGCCGTATGCACTTTTTCCAAGGACCTAAAACCGTGGTCTACCACGGATATAGGTCCTGTTGTGAAAATGAATATGGGGAAAAAATGAGCAAACCGGACCAAACGTTTCACTCCGGTCAGCTCATTGAAATTAATTACATACGGGAGCGCATACGCAGGGATATGGGAGGCAAATTTTTAGCTACCCCTGCGGTGTGCGCTCCCATAAGGGGAAAAACGTTATGTGAACCCACACATAATCAGCTTGTTTGCTTGAGTCAAATACACCACTCTTTAGAAGTACAGTTTTAGGACCCAATCCCCACAATGGTTTACTATTAAAAATAATTTTCAATATGGAAACCCATGAAAGGCAATAAGATAGCTTGTTTGTAAATTTTTAGACAAAAAACTTTGTGGCTGACTTTCAAGCCTATTGTGCGAGTGTAACATTGGTTACTTTATTTTTTCAATGTGCCAAAACTATGTATGCTCCAAATTATGCTAAATTTGACATATAATGTTACTGTTTGAATAAACAAAATGTCACCCCAACAAAGTGTCCTGCCTTTATTTTTTGAAGGTCAATTAAAAAACACAAACAGAAAAGAGTGGTTGAGCTACCTAGCACATGCCAAGTTGCCTTTAAATTTCACCAAATCAAAAATACATTTGCCACAGTTTTCTTTTTTTAAACAAAAAATTTGTGAAACCTTGAGGTATATGCAGCAATTAGGTCACCCTTCTCCGGTTTTAGCTTTGGTACAATGTTACGACGTACGTTGTCTTGTTTAGTTTGCTACTCTATGCAATCATCATACTGTTCTTGGTGACAGATCTGTTCCATCACATCAAATTTGAAATTTTGGGAGGTTGATTCATACAGTGGCTTGACTACCCAAGATGCTCTGCCCTAAAAATATTCAATACAATGCCGTAATGTGCCTACAGGATCCCCAGAATGTGATGCTTTCTTCACAGTTGCTTGTTGGCGACCAACATTTCTGTTACGGTCTGAAGTTCAGACATGATTCAAACACCAAATATTTGGCTTCTTGAACAATGCTGCAATCACCACTGTGTAAATCTTCAAAATCATCCAAGACAATAGTAAAATGTGGATTCAGTTGAGGATGTAGAATGAATAGGTAGCTGGAAGTTTACATCCCTACGATTTGGAGATTCTGAAAGGGTATAACATATTGAGGATAACAAGTTATCAGAGCCTTGATCAAAATCACTTCCTCCGCTGATGGTATAGGTGTCAAAGTCGTCTTGAACCATGGGCTTCTCCACTGTTAGATATGATGGATGTAAGTCCATGTCATTTAGATCCAAGTGTCTACATTCTAGAGAGCCAGTAGAGGTGGTTTGATTAGTTGGATTCAAAATTTGTTCACCCAAAAAAAACATAGTTGAAAGAGTTGAAAGTGTTATCACCTTTATCTTCAACTTGATTGGGCTTTTCATGTGCTTCTTGGGTGATAGTAGACTGTTTTTTGGTTTTTTTATGGGTTTTTACAGTGTTTGATGATGCTATGGGGACATCACTATTACTATCATCACAATCTTTATCCATCCTGGTCAGGGGAAGATTTGGAATTGCGGGAACAGTAGAGAGTTTTTTTGCCTTTACAATCTTTTTATGTTTAGTTTTGCTATGTGTTGCTTGTTGTTCCTGCAATGGTGGGAAACAACACATAATGTTTTGGGATCATGTTGGTATACGGACTTAAATGTGTTTATGTTTACTTTTGGCGATAACATTGTGTTTGTGGCCATATCCCTAGTTGTGGATAGTTGTGATGGTTTTAATGGAATTGCTGTTTCCACATAAAGTACACTAGCATGCTGACTTACATCAACAGAACCCTGTTTTACATCTGGGTGTGAAGCTTGGGTGTTTGAGAGTTTAGACATTCCAAAAAGCATGTTATATTTTTGGTTAGCTATTTGGGATGGTCCAGGAATGTCCTGTGCTTCCCAAGTTTGATTTACATCTTGTGGAATAGTGGAAGTGTTTTGCACATTTGCTGGCAAAGGTTGGTGGAAACACATATCCCAAATAGGTACATTGCGGACTGAGCTTGATTCCATCCCTGATGTTGTCACTACTCCCAAATTTTGAGCAGTAGTATATGTCACAATAAAGGAGGGAGTAGTAATTACAGGGCATGTATTGAGAGGCTGTGGTGTTATTGTTGTTGTCAAGTTAGTTGAGCACTTTTGTCTTTTTGCAGGGGCACCACACTTTTGAAGATCCAAATGCTCAAATACCGAAAGAATTGCATCCTTACGTAAATAGCGTCTCTCATAGCTATAGGTGTAGGAGTCTGGTGGGAAGTGATTTGAACATACTCGATAATTGTCATTCACAGTTCCAAGCCACACTTTATTCACCATGTTCTCAAAGTTGTTTTCAAACTGGCCAATACTCTGTAACCATGTTTGAATACTGGAAACATCTTTCGGGAAGGTATGTAATGTGATTGTGGGATCCCTTTTGCGCCATGCACTTTTACATCCTTTGACAATACAAGAGGACATGCTAGAAGAATGTGAGGATGTAAAAGTTAATAATGGTCAAGTTTGAATGACAAAATATACAATGTGTGTAAATAAACCACCACCAGGAAAGAAACACCAACATTCATGTAAAAAAATATGACACATATTGAGAAACCATTTTTGTCAATTGACTTGGTTTTTGCTCTGTTGGTTTGTCAGTCTCCCCCTGATTAAACTTTTATATCCAGTATTGTTGGACTTTTGAACCAATAATGGAAGCAGGAATTTTGGTTTCCGTAAAATGATTTGCTAAAAGTTTTGCCCTAGTTTCTCATGGATATCCATAATATTTTTGTTAAAATGCGTAAAGCGTTCTGTACTCCTAAAATCATATAAAATTGGGAAGGAAATGGCTAGGCGCAGATGTCCAAATCCCGGATGTTTGTTTGGTCCGCAAAAACGGTACCTGACCTTCCTTTTTTTTAGGGCCAAAATAGTTGATTTGGATGTGTCATATAATGATATGTTGAGTCAAACATTAGAATACATTTTTAGTTTATTAGACAAACCTTAGCATAGGAAAAGTAGCACAGTTGACCCTAGCAAACTACTAGATTGATTTGTTCATTTTGCAGAGCTGTTGTGAAAAATGAACTAAGCAATGTGAATGGTAACTAGGGGCAACTGAGCAACGTTGCCTATGGATACGTTTTTCCAAATCTCGTACAATGTTTGAAAACCTTTTTTTTATGAAAATGGACACAGTCATATTGAGGAACTAGCACCAAGTCCATATTGAATATTCTGTAAGGACATTCTTGTAGGAATCTACACACGTATAACTAGACTGGATTAAACATATAAGGCGATCATTTTACAAACATGTGCAGAGTTAAAGTTAAACAGTTGCCTATGGCAACCAATCAAATTGATGATGCATGTTTGAAAATTGTCTCTGCAATAAGAGATGCAAGAAGAGATCTGATTGGTTGCTAGGGGTAAATGGGCAATTTTTCATCTACTCATGTTTTGATAAAGCTCCCCCATAATTGTTTAAAGCAGGGGTTTTGCAGCCCGCACTAAGGATGGTTAATTTGTATTGCCCGACGGCAGGAACATGCAGTTCCGGGTGCCGGGCAGGTGACTTCTTCAGGCATTTAGGCCTGCTTCAGGCAAGCAGTGCTAAATGCTGGTAGACTTCACCCCTGCTCCTTCCAATAGAGCCTATTGCCTTCACTTACCCTGCCCTCCTCCTCCCAGTCTCCGGTTGGTCAGCCGGCCCGAGTCTGATGAGGGACGTCGCGCATGTGACGTCCCTCCGCAGACCTGCGCAGGAGGAGGTCAGTGACGTCACTCGTCAGGCCGGCGCCTTAGAGAAGCGCAGCGCAGGACAGGTAAGTGTGTCTATGTGTCTGTGTGTGTCTGTGTCTGTCTGTGTGTGTCTATGTGTGTGTCTGTCTGTGTGTGTTCCTAATGCTACCTAATGTGGGGAACACAATGCTACCTAATGTGGAGTACACAATGCTACCTAATGTGGGGAATACAATGCTACCTAATGTGGGGAACACAATACTACCTAATGTGGGGAATACAATGCTACCTAATGTGGGGAACACAATACTACCTAATGTGGGGAACACAATGCTACCTAATGTGGGGAACACAATGCTACCTAATGTGGAGAACACAATACTACCTAATGTGGGGAACACAATGCTACCTAATGTGGGGAACACAATGCTACCTAATGTGGGGAACACAATACTAACAAATGTGGGGAAACTGCTACCTTCCTAATGTGTGGAAACTGCTACCTTCCTAATGTGGGGAAACCACTACATGGGGAGGGAGGTTGCTGGTGGATGATGGCGGTGCTACTGCTGGTGGAGAGTGTTGCTGGTGGATGATGAGAGGCGCATGATGGGGGCATTATATGTGAGGGTCCCATGATTGGGGCATTATATGTGAGGGGCGCATGATGGGGGGCATTATATGTGAGGAGTGCATTATAAGGGCATTATATGTGAGGAGCGCATGATGGGGAATTATATGCGAGGGGAAAATGATGAGGGCATTATATGTAAGGGGCGCATGATGGGGGCATTATATGTAAGGGGCATATGATGGGGGGCATTATATGTGAGGGGCGTATGATGGGGGCATTATATGTAAGGGGCGCATGATGGGGGCACTATATGTTAGGGGCATATGATGGGGAATTATATGGGAGTGGCGCATGATGGGGGCATTTTATTTGAGGGGAAAATGATGAGGGCATTATATGTAAAGGGCGCATGATGGGGGCATTATATGTGAGGGGCGTATGATGGGAGCATTATATGTAAGGGGCGCATGATGGGGGCATTATATTTAAGGGGTGCATGATGGGGAATTATATTGGAGTGGCGCATGATGGGGGCATTATATGTGAGGGGAAAATGATTGGGGCATTATATGTAAGGGGCGCATGATGGGGGCATTATATGTTAGGGGCGCATGCGGCCCAGCCTCACCCAGCCGCTACCTCCAGTGGCCCCCAGAATTTGAGACCCCTGGTTTAAAGTATGCTCTTGCAGTTTCTCAAGATTTTAGGGTACTTATATGATCCAAAATAAACAGTTCTTTTCACATAAAGTTTTAGAACATATAGTACTGCATACAGCTGGGGGGAGATCAAAACGTGCACTCCCATATCTCTGGCATATGTGGCACGTATGTAATTTTTTTTATTGAAGCGGACAGAGGGAAAACCTGATTCCCAGAATTTTTGGCTTGCGATGTAGGCTCTTGAACTACCAGCCCTAAATCAGTGGTGGTACAGGGGTTTTGGGCCACCCAAAAAAAAAAAAACGGGTTTAAAATAAGCCAAACAGAGGCAGTGTTTGACTCCTGTTGGTTCCTTGAAAAACCATACATACGGCCAACATACTTCTGTGATACGTCAATGCACGGTTTTAGCTCCACCCAGCTGCCTGTGCTCCCGTGTGTATTCTTTTTTTGTTTTTGAGGGCTGCTTTTTAGCCATTCCTTTTTTTCACATTCAATGTTGGCTTGTTTCACATCATGTTTTTGACATACTGTTTTCACTCTTTTTTTTATTTCAAAGAAAACCGTATGGACCTAAAAACAGATGAGACAGTATGTGAAAAACTAAACCTTATGGGGGAGATTTATCAAAATCTGTCCTGAGGAAAAGATGCTGAGTTGCCTATAGCAACCAATCAAATCGCTTCTTTCATTTTTGAAAAAACCTCTGAAAAATAAAAGAAGTGATCTGATTGGTTGCTATGGGCAACTCAGCAACCTTTTCTATGGACAGGTTTTAGTAAATTTCCCCCAATATGTTTTTAAATCTTCTACTTTTTTTAAAAGTGCATACAGTTCCGTCCATTTGTATAATCCAAAAACACCTAATTATTAAAATAATTATAACCATTTTTTTATGGGAGGGGTGTTTGTTTGGAACGTTCAAATGTGCATGTGCAAAGTAAAAATACATATACGGTTTCCCCTATGGAACCGTATACATGTGTGTTTCCCATTGATGTCCGTGTTAAACAAAAACGTTTGCAATTGCACTTTTTATTTTCATTTTATTTTTATCTTCATAAAATTTGGATTAAAGTATTTATCATAAACAGAAATTCAAACAATGGTGAAAAAGTACACATATAACATGAAGAGGCAAAATCAATGTCAAAGTAAATAGAACCACACAACAGTGGTAAAATGGCTAATAACAATGGAGCATTACAACAACTGGAGTAATACTCAAGCAGGCTGAAGGACACAGCTCCTCATGTATAGGCATAAAGGCCCTAGGGCCACAACAAAAGGAAAAAGCGGGTGGAGGGAGACAACAACAAGGCCCACAAAGACAAACACCTTACAAAACATAACTCCCAAGGAAGGGAGAAGGGAAGAAAAAGGAAGAGAAAATAAGGGAGAAGAAGAGAGAGGCCAGAGGCGTCAAGGTGGCTGTTGATCAGAAAAGTGGTCCCAAGGTTCCCAGATAGAGAGAAAGGATGGGATAGTATTGATTAGAGAGGCCGTGAGGAATTGCAGTTTGGTTTTAAAACAGGAGACAAAATTGTGTTCAAGCACGGTTTTTACTCCGCTTTAAAAACGGTCCTGCAACGGCAAATGTTTTTGGTTAACATGGGGATCAATGGCAAACGCACATGTACCGTATTTATCGGCGTATAACACGCACTTTTTAGGCTAAAATTTTTAGCCTAAAGTCTATGTGTGTGTTATACGCCGATAAGCTGCTGCAGTTCAACGATTTTAAGCGGACGCTTTAAATCAACGAACTGCAGTGGCTTTGCAGGTGCAGAGACCTGCCATCGCTGCCGGCTTCTATGCCCCTGCCTGTCCTGGGGTCTAGAGCCCTGCTGCCGGCCCTTCTCTCCCTTTGGCTATCGGTGCCCCCGCCTGTTCTCTCCCCCTGGCTATCGGTGCCGCTGCCCCATTGCCGGCGCCGATAGCCAGGGGGAGAGAAGAGGTAGCGGCACCCATTGCCGGCGCCGCTGCCCCGTTGCCTCCCCCATCCCCGGTTGTATAAATACCTTTTGCCGAGGTCGGGTCCGTGCTGCTTCAGGCCTTCAGTGTGCTTCCCCTGCGTCGTTGCTATGCGCTGCGAGCATAGCAACGACACAGGGGACGTAGACCGGAGGCCTGAAGCAGCGCGGACCCGACCCTGGCAACAGGTAATTATATAACCGGGGATGGGGGAGGCAACGGGCCAGCGGCGCTGGCAATGGGTGCCGCTGCCCCTTCTCTCCCCCTGGCTATCGGCGCCGCTGCCCCATTGCCGGCGTCGCTTTTCTCCCCCTGGCTATCAGCGCCGGCAATGGGGCAGCAGCACCGGTAGCCATGGGGAGAGAACGGGCAGCAGATGGCCAGCGGGAGAGAAGCGGCAGCAGGGCTCTAGACCCCAGGAAAGGCAGGGGGAGAGAAGCGGGCAGCGACAGTCTCCCTCCCCCTGCCTTTCCTGGGGGCTTCTGCGGGGTCAGAAACAGTGTATCGGGGTATACACACGCACCCTCATTTTCCCAAGGATATTTGGGTAAAAAAATGTTTTTACCCAAATATCCTTGGTAAAATGAGGGTGCGTGTTATAGGCCGGTGCGTGGTATACCCCGATAAATACGGTATATGGTTCCATATGGGAAACGTATGTGGTTTTTACTTATCACATGCGCATTTGCATCCTAAAGTAATCAAGCAACACCCCTCCCATTAAAAATTAGCATTATTTTTTTTAACACATTTTTTTTACATATAAAAAAACAGCATACATGTTTAAAACTAAGACGGTTAATTTTTGTCCCTACATTTCCTTTTTATTTATTTTTTGGTTGACATACGATTTTCAAAAACAGTATAAAAAAGTATAAAAACGTGATTTGAACCCAATAACAAATTTTAATAATAATAATTACCCATTGACCCCATAAAAATATTGTTTTCCAGACCAAAAAAAGAAAGCATGAATGAGTTAGCATATATTGGTGAGGACATTGTCCACTAGGACTGTTTTTGGGCCAAAAAAAATTTGTTCCTGGTCAAGGTTGTTTGACATATAGCAAAGTGTTTAAAAAAAAATACTATGTAACACTATGGTATAGCATATTGCATAAAAGGTGCCACAAGGGCTAATCCCCTAGGGTTACACAAAATGAAAGGAGTACTCTGGTGCAGAGTATTCCTGCTCTGTCCTGTCCGGGCTGCAAAAAAAATGAAATTAAACCATCACTCACCTCCCTGGGTTCCCGCGGAGCATCACTACAGCTGATCGGTCCTCAGGTCCATCTTCTTCATACTTTCGTGTGTAGCGAAGCGTCACATGGCGCTCAGCCTATTATTAGTGGCGCTCTGCGGGAACCCAGGGAGGTGAGTGATGGTTTATTTTCATTTTTTTGCAGCCCGGGCAGGACGGAGCAGGAATACTCTGCACCAGAGTACTCCTTTAACCCCTTAAGGACCCAGCCCATATATACCTTAAGGACCCGGCCATTTTTTTAACATCAGACCACTGTCACTTCAAGCATTAATAACTCTGGGATGCTTTAACCTTTCATTTCGATTCCGAGATAGTTTTTTTCGTGACATATTCTACTTTATGTTAGCGGGAAAATTTTGTTGATACTTGTATAATTTCTTGGTGAAAAAATTTGATGAAAAAATTGAAAATTTTACATTTTTTTTTACTTTGAAGCTCTCTGCTTATGAGGAAAATGAATATTCCAAATAAATTATATATTGATTCACATATACAACATGTCTACTTTATGTTTGCATCATAAAGTTGACATGTTTTTACTTTTGGAAAACATCAAAGGGCTTCAAAGTTCAGCAAATTTTTCATTTTCACAAGTGGTAAAAGGAGAAAATGTCCCCGTAAGTTTGTAGATACATTTCTTTGGAGTAAGGACATACCTCATGTCTTGACGTAAACAGCTTGCACAACGGTCTCAGAGGTGCCGGAGATCAGTCAGGGTCCTTGAGCTTTGGCTTTCTCCTATGGAGCCAGAAAAGTGGGACCCCCCCTCAAGGGGCATTACATGGGGTAAATAACTGGGGCACACTAAACAACTAAAATGGGGTACAGTGGGACATAAAATTATAAAGCAGATTATGTTTCCAGAATGATGACCCAGAGCATAGCCAAAATTAAAAAATATGCCCACCCCAAACCCTATGCTCTGAATCATCATTCTGGGAATGTGATGTGTGTGGCCGTCCCTAACCTGTTGGGGGGGGGGGGTATATACTGTGTTCTTGGTGTGACTGTATTATATAATGGTGTGTGATTAAAAATCACACACCGTTATATATAGGGGGAAGCGCTGCCTCCAAAAAAAAGGGGGGCAAATCGCAGCACCCATAACCCCCAATAGCGCCCGGGTCACACTAAAAAAACTACAGAGGACCCTTGGAGACCTATTAGGGGGTCAGGGGGGGGATTTTTTTTTTACTTTTCACTACTTTTTCTATTTTTTACTCCTACCTTTCCCTGTTGGATTATCTGTCCCTGATCTAAGGGGGATCTTCGGTCCTGAGGGGGCTCCGATCTCTGCAGAGGGGGGGTCCACAGCTCCTTCCAGCAGCTCTTACTGTTGACTGAACTCAGCCAGTGGCGGGAGCTGCGGGAGGATGCTGTTAACCCCTCCCCTGCCGGCTGTCTGGGAAATAGCCGCGATCCTGGGGGGGGTGACAAAATTGCCACCTCCCCATAGATACAGTGGGTGATAGGGGGTGTATCCTACACCCCCGATCAGCATGTATCTCTGGGTCAGCGGGTCACAAGTGACCGGCATCACCGGAATCGCAGCAAATCGAAAGTGTGAATTCACTTTCGATTTGCCACGATCGCTGACATGGGGGGGTCTGATGACCCCCATGGGCATTTGCGCGGGGTGCCTGCTGATCGATATCAGCAGTCACCCCGATCCGGTCCCCGCTTGGCACACGGCGGGGACCGAAATTCCCACGGGCGTACAGGTACGCCCTGGGTCCTTAAGTTCCAGAGACCGAAGGCATACCTGTACGCCCTGGGTTCCTATGTGGTTAAGGAAATAATGTAATTTGAGAATGAAAAACACCTTTCCGGACTAAAAGCAACACAGATATGAAAACATCACAACCATTTGATTGTGAGAAATAGAGATGAACGAACTTACAGTAAATTCGATTCGTCACGAACTTCTCAGCCCGGCAGTTGATGACTTTTCCTGCATAAATTAGTTCAGCTTTCAGGTGCTCCGGTGGGCTGGAAAAGGTGGATACAGTCCTAGGAGACTTTTTCCTAGAAATGTATCCACCTTTTCCAGCCCACCGGAGCACCTGAAGGCTGAACTAATTTACGCAGTCATCAACTGCCGAACCGAGAAGTTCGTGACGAATCGAATTTACTGTAAGTTCACTCATCTCTAGTGAGAAACTTCCTTGTGCCAAACAATGTAGAAAAACCAGGTTGTGACAGTGCCCATTTAAATACATTAACTCCACAAATGGAGGTATAAATATGTCCATTTTTCCAGTGACTTAATGCAAATGGACGTATATATATATACTTCCATTCCCGATCGCAGCGCCGCGAGCGTGCGGTCGGTGATTGGTGGCTGGGGCCAGCAATCGCAGCTGTCAGGAGCAGAGCGGAGCTCCGATCCTGACGGTTAACCCCTTGAGTGCTGTGGTCAAACTGACCGCAATTTAGATTTGGCCGATTTGCCAAATTTCCCGAAAAAGTTTGGTTCAGAATTTATTTGTGGCAAATCTGTATTAAAAAACTGTTATTTTTGGCCTACAGAGAGCCTCAATAGGTTCTACACTTTGCCTTGCTGTAATATGCATAGGATGTGTGCTAGTTTAGCTGCCACTCGCCCCTAGTCTGCTGCAACCTCTGCCTGATGAATTAAGCCTCTGCCACTCCTCTGTGCACGTCCTGGAACTTCTCTGCCTGACATACTTAGTGCATATATGAGGGGAGTACAATATGCTCCACTAAGCTTAAAACAGTATTTGTCTACAACACCAGCAGGTGTGTACTTTTGGCTGGCCTTTCACAGTATCTAGGCCCTTAAGACTTTAGCATGAACAAAATGGTACACCACTTAGATGTATGTATGTGGTATGCACTTATGAGGGGGGGTACAATGCCATCCAATACGCTTAAAACAGTTTTTGTGTACAACACCAGCAGGTGTATACTTTTGGCTGTCCTTTCACAGTATCTAGGCTCTTAAGACTTTAACAGGAACAAAATGGTACACCACTTAGATGTACGAACAGGTTACACTTAATAGAGGACAATACGCTTTCAGTGCTCTGCTCACCCTAACTGTCTGGCTACTAATAGCTTTTCAGTTGTTGTACACACCAGTGCTGCAGCACACAGTCACTGTGTACTACACCCAAAATTGCACTTTCTCTCTCAATCGCACACCCTTCCCTATCAGTGCTTCTAGGCTGGATTTAGGCTTGAAGTGAATCGCTGCTGTAAAAAAGCTTTTCTGTACAACACACTGCTGTCTGTCCCTCTCTCTCTGCAATAGAACGCTGATGTGACTGGGAGGTAAATGCTGCTGTAAAAATGCTTTTCTGTGCAACACACACTGCTCTCTGTCCCTCTCTCCCTGCAATAGAACGCTGATGTGACTGGGAGGTGAATCGCTACTGTAAAAATGATATTCTGTGCAACACATTCTACTGTCTGTCCCTCTCTCTCTGTAATAGAACGCTGAATTGACTGGCCGCAAGATGGCTGCCAATTATATAGGGCTGTGACAACACAGGAATGGCTGGCTGCTGATAGGCTGCATGCTGCATGTGATTCAAGGTCATCTCGCCGACCCTTGCTCCCACGTTCCCAGGATTCCTTGCCCCTTGTCCTCCCATGTGGATCCGCTATTTTTGATGCCTGGCCCCTGGAGCCTCTACTGCGCTAAATGGAGTTTAATGAAGCGATTTGCGTGTCGATATTCGCATTCGTTACAAATCTATTTTTTTCTGAAATTCATAATGAATTCGGATTCATCAGATTTGATTCACTCCTTACTAATATTAGATATTGCCATGTCCATAATGACGTGTACTATAAAGCTATAATGTAAATGATCCCGCACGGTAAAATTTGCCAATTTAAAATGGTGGAATAAAAAAGATCAAAAGGTGATGCCAACAAAAAAAGTACAGCTTGTCCAGGAAAAAATAAGCCCTTACTCAATGGCGTTTGACGAAAAATAAAAAAGTTACGGCTGTCGGAACATGGCAGGGATAATAAATGATTGTCCACAACCGTAGGTTTCAGAAAATTGTCAGAACTTTTACTGCAAGTTTTATGCAAAATTAAACAGGAACAGTCTTTGTACAAGGAAAGTCTATTAGGATCCTGACAGATGGTTTGGACCTTGTGAGTTTAAGGTCAGGAGATTTATATGCGCTGTTCCGCTGGATTTAGGGGATTGAGTTTAGGTCGAGCAGTCATGCAGACTTTAGCGGGGAGTTGTATTGTAACTCATGATTTGGTAAGTTGCGGTATTATCAGGCTTCAGCCTGGTCTTGTCTTTGAAAGTTGCACAGATCTCTTCTCTCTGCTAGTCAGGAACCCAAGAGAGCGAGGATTGGCTGGCAGCTCACTTATATGGGCAGGGGCTGGCCTTGAGCTCATTGGTCCATATCATCTGTCAGTCACTTTACATAAGGGATTATGGTCTAAACATGTGACCACACATGTGACCTAGGAAGGTCCTTTAACATACCCTAAGAGAATTAACATTAGTCACATGACCGAAGGTCCTGCGACGCTATATACACAATTAAATATACACACATAAACATCACAAAATTAAAGAAGGAAGAGGTGACTAGGGGCTATCCCACCAGGAGAACCCTACCAGAACGGAGTAACTCTGGCTTTGGAGACCATCATACAAGGTACGGTATACTATACAGTACCGGGACACCACAAACCCCCTTACTTAAGACAAGTCAACCTCGACGTCTGTCCTCTAAGGCAGAGGGACGAAGTGCAACAGTTGCTTTGTAACAGTCCTGGGCATAATTTTTCAAATGTCTATTATTCAGGCTGTATGAACACAACAAGGTTATTTAACTTTTGTGGTATAAACATAAGTACAGATAAACTCACGAACAGGATTATGCTGTTCATGAATTTAGTAACAGGATGACATTATCAAACATTAGATACATCCTAACACTTTTACTCACTTTATTTATTTTTCTATTTTCTCTGACGGACTAGGAACATTATAAATCTCACTTGACACTTTTTTTTTCTTTTACCACATTTGTTATCTGTCTAGTACACTGAAGTTATACTGGCTTGCCTGAGGCTGTCTACCAATAACTAGCTACTAGGGTCCATTGGCTACACGCACTTATCCCTAGAACTCAACAGATAAACCTTACCTAGGTTACCCTTTTGAATACGTGTATACAATTAGGCTTACAGGAGCGCCTTCTGGCCTGGAAGATCATCCCAAACACGTAAAGAGAAGAAAATTAGTGTACATAACAGTGGCAGGAATTGAATAATGACATACACTACAATCCCTAAAGCTTTGTTTTGTAGTAACTTAGAATGTGAGGCTTTTTTTTTTTTTTGGTGTACTAAGTTAGAGTGAGGTAAGTACACTAAAGTGATTATTTGATGTACTATGTGTACATGAATTATTTGAAGAGTCAGTCTTGGTATCTTAAGGGTAGATTACCCGGAGTAGACCTTTGAGAAGGTATTAGTGATGGGTGAAAGGAATGTTACTCCCAGAGGAGCTGAGAGAGCCACCTACTTACAACTACTACAACACCTATTTTTTTTTTATATATATGTACACGTGCATAAAGCAAAAATTTTCGTGTACAAGAACCAGTTACATCTGGTTCACACTGAGAACAACATTTATTGAAATTACAACAAGTTTCAGGTGCATTCACCTGATAAGTGCAATTAGGCAAGGAAATGATATATTACTATTAGGTTATATACATTTGAATAGACACGCAAGGATCATCAGTCCACCTGCACTAGGAGTCCAACAGAACACGGCTACCACATTTAGCCGGGCACACACTTACGAATCTCCTAAGGCAGTGGTTCTTAACCTGGGTTCGATCGAACCCCAGGGGTTCGGTGAGTCAGTCTCGGGGGTTTGGCGGGGAGGTCGCAACAGGACAGGCAAACCAAGCAATTGCTTGGGGCCCCGAGTAGAGCCTGTGTTTACCCGTCCTGTAACAACTGGGCAATTCCCCCATCACTATTAACCCCCTGCAGCCCCACGTTAAGTTTAAATACGCAGGGCCGCCAGGACTTGGCGCACGCCGGGACGTCACTGACGTCCTGAGCGTGTGCCCATGGAAACGAAGGTGCCGAGGACTGGAGGATAGAGAAGGAGGAAGATGCACGCTGGCCAGCTTGGTAAGTGACCAGCGGCACATCATCTTCGGTGCTCCGACCACCAGTCCCGAGACCTTATGTGGGGGAACACTGCCTACATCAGTGGTCTTCAACCTGTGGACCTCCAGATGTTGCTAAACTACAACTCCCAGCATGCCCGGACAGCCGTTGGCTGGAGGTCCGCAGGTTGAAGACCATTGGCCTACATAATGTGGGGGAACACTGCCTGCCTAATGTGGGGGAACACTGCCTGCCTAATGTGGGGGAACTCTCTCTGCCTAATGTGGGGAACACTGCCTGCCTAATGTGGGGAGCACTGCCTGCCTAATGTGGGGGAACTCTGCCTGCCTAATGTGGGGGAACTCTGTCTGCCTAATGTGGGGAACACTGCCTGCCTAATGTGGGGGAACTCTGTCTACCTAATGTAGGGGAACAGTGCCAACCAAATGTGGGGGAACACTGCCTGCCTAATGTGGGGGAACACTGCCTGCCTAATGTAGGGGAACACTGCCTGCCTAATGTGGGGGAACTCTGTCTGCCTAATGTGGGGGAACACTGCCTGCCCAATGTGGGGGAACTCTGTCCGCCTAATGTGGTGGAACTTTGTCTGCCTAATGTGGGGGAACACTGCCTGCCTAATGTGGGGGAACACTGCCTGCCTAATGTGGGGGAACTCTGTCTGCCTAATGTGGGGGAACACTGCCTGCCTAATGTGGGGGAACTCTGTCTACCTAATGCGGGGGAACAGTGCCAACCTAATGTGGGGGAACACTGCCTGCCTAATGTGGGAGAACACTGCCTGCCTAATGTAGGGGAACACTGCTTGGCTAATGTGGGGGAACTCTGTCTGCCTAATGTTGGGGAACACTGCCTGCCTAATGTGGGGGAACTCTGTCCGCCTAATGTGGTGGAACTTTGTCTGCCTAATGTGGGGGAACACTGCCTGCCTAATGTGGGGGAACACTGCCTGCCTAATGTGGGGGAACTCTGTCTGCCTAATATGGGGGAACACTGCGTGCCTAATGTGGGGGAACTCTGTCTGCCTAATGTGGGGGAACTCTGTCTGCCTAATGTGGGGGAACACTGCCTGCCTAATGTGGGGGAACACTGCCAACCTAATGTGGGGGAACACTGCCAACCTAATGTGGGGGAACACTGACTGCCTAATGTGGGGGAACACTGCCTGCCTAATGTGGGGCAACTCTGTCTGCCTAATGTGAGGGAACTCTGCCTGCCTAATGTGTGTGGGAACACTGCCTGCGCCTAATGTGTGGGGGAACACTGCCTGCGCCTAATGTGTGGGGGAAAACTACCTGTGCCTAATGTGTCTTAATGGTTTTGTTCTTTATTGGTTATGTTCATTTTGTGCACCTATGTATAAATATACTTAATATATACCTCCTATGTTTTGAATTTGAAAAAAATCATATTTTATTTTTCCAATTAAGACCGGTTCGGTGAATGCGCATAAGAAACTGGTGGGGTTCAGTACCTCCAACAAGGTTAAGAACCACTGTCCTAAGGGCTAGGAGTCTCTTGACCCAGGGGTCAGGCACAAGCTTGGTGATTGTATGGATAACTCGAACTGTCTTAGCAAAGTTCTGCTTGGTGCCTCCTTGAACAATTTCAACAGTCTGTGAAGACAAAACTAAGTTTAAACATAAATGTCAACCCTTGGAAGAAGCTCTTTCGGTGTCGTCCAGCTCCTCTTGCAGAACCCCTGCCCCTCTTGACTTCAGAATTGGGAAAGGAGTCCCTGACAGGGTCGATGGTGGTGTCCTACACCACATTAGAGAGGGTAGAGTGGGACACTGAAGGGTTTAACATTGACCATGTAATTAATGGCTGCTGCTGACGATGGCAATGGCACAACCGTTGGTGCCGGTTGATTCGGCCACACCTTCTTGTCCGGAGTGGGCCGTGGCACTGTTGTTGGTGCCCGCAGTTTAGGCATCACCTTCTTGGCAGGAGTTGGCCTGGGCACTTCACTGAAGATAGAGGTATCCGTCTGCTGCTGTAGAGTCTCCCTCTCAGTAGGCTCATCAGTGGAGGCAACAGGAGCAGGCCATTTCAGCCTCAGCAGAAAGGGGTTCACCTCCCAATCGTCGAAGGGGGTAGTACTGGAAAGGAAGCTGGGTAGGAGCTGCGGGTCTGGTGACTGTGGCAACCCATTCTCCTTGCAGACCCTGTACAGGCGTGTGATCAACTATTTCACCCACCTCCAGTGAATGGAATTTCTTGTGGATGTAAGGCCTCTGGACAGCTCGATGGTTTACGAGAATGGTATAGCCAGTTTGGCAATGGATGAGGGTACCATAACCTCTGACCTTGTCGAACTTGGCCACCATGGCGCGGCGGTGCTCTAAAGGCTTTTCCCCTTTTCGGGGATAGTCCCACATGCGGATGAAGAGTGCTTCCAATTCCTTGGTATTTTGTTGGTAGTGGATCCACTCCTCCTTGGGGCGAATGAACATGCTTGGGGGCATGAAGTTCTCGGTGTCGGGCCTTTAGTTTTGCCATCAATTCGACCATTTCGGCCTCCTGACGGGCCCTCTCCCTCTGTACTGTGGGGACCGGTGGGAGTGGCTTCCCAGTCAGGGGTTGAAGAACATCATGCATATATTAGATCCTCTCTTGTTCGTTACGAATGTCCATTCAGGCAAACGTGGTGAGCGCGATTGTGCACTCAGCAAATTTAAATCAGACAAGGGTACTTCTGGCTCTGGGCTGGAGGAGGAAGAAAAGGCAGCTTCTTGTGGGGTACTTACAGAAGATTCCTCCGTCGGTATCTCAACCCACGAACCCCATGTCCGGTGGTGAGGGGACAGTCTCACCGGTGAAGATACTCCAGGTGTCCCAGCAGATTCTCCAGGAGGGGTGTCCGGCCAGTCGTCGTCATCGTCGGGCAATGGGAGAAGATTGCAGGCCCCCTCTGGATGCAACGATAACTGCTGCAGACGGTCGGCAAGGTCTTGGAAGAGTTGGGCTGCGACCGCCACAACTTTCCTCTGCTTCAGCGCCATCTTGGAACTCTCACCACATGGAACGCTACTCTGTACACTCCAACTCTTCCTCGTGCAGATTGAAGAGGTCGCTGTGCAGGGCTCCTTTTATAATGGGCTTCTCCAAAATGGCCGCCGGCCGGAAGGACATCATTGATGCAGCCCCGACTTCCAGTCCCTCGGCAAACAACAGCAGTAAATCTAAGTTCCCCTTTTGGCGTTTTTTTTTTTTGCGCACTTCTCCAGAAACGAATTAACTCTTGCAGCGTTGACCGGACCAGAGGATCGTAGCATGTATACACCTTGTGCTTTACACATCCTTGCAGCCAATAAATCTTCGCCTCCCCCCTTACTTTTCGCGTGCCCTCCTTGCACGCAACACCACACACACACACACAGTTTCGTACACTTGAATGGTGATTCACAGCACATGAATAAAATACTCTACATGGGGGGAGTACTCTGTAAATGGTGGCAACACCTGTAGGCACACACCCGTATCCTGTTCGTAAGATGCCAATAAGCTATGTGGTAAGCTTGTGGGGGTGTAGGGTATATGGGGTGTAGCTGTGCAGTGACTAAAGGGTATTTGATTAACCCTTAACACTCGTGATGCCAGGGTGAGGGCTCCTCTGTTTATACTTGTCCAATCGCCACCCGTCCCAAGAGCGATAGGGAGGAATAATAAATTATTTTCCACAACCAGAGGTTTAATAAAACTGTCAGAACTTTTACTGCAGGTTTTATGCAAAATTAAACAGGAACAGTCTTTGTACAAGGAAAGTCTATTAGGATCCTGACACATTTATTGTATACTATGCCTTCATTACTTATATTCTGTGCCTCCATTAATTATATACTGTGCCTCTGTACCTCCAATAACTATACCTATTTAATGTGCCTCTATTTATTAATTTTGCCCCAGCTATAGATACTATACTCACTTGTGTTGTGTCCCAGCCATGCCATTCTGTCTAAATGGGGTACCTCAAAGCCACTGGTAAATGAAAAGTAATTGGTTGAACTCTTTCCAACCCAAATGGTCACCCAAAATGAATCCCCCTGTCCCACGTGTGTTATCTTATGAAAAGCATGTATTAAGTCTTACACATCATTATAAGGTGTCTTACAATTTAACCTGAGGCTGAGCGTAACCCAAGTGACTGTAGATTTGTGATTGGAAAATCTTCATTGTGCAGTCATATTAATTTGGCAATGAATAATTCAGCAAAACGTGACTACCTTAGCTGGCGGAGTGGGGAAGCTGATCACGAGCAATGTGTGTGGCTGAAAAATGCCGTTGTTAATGCTTCAGCTTCTGGCCAGATGTGAGGCTGCTATTCTGCATGGCTAATTATCATGATCCATGCCATCATTTTCTATTGTGACCTGAATCTGGAGGAATCCTGCTGATAATGCCTCTCATTGTTTGCCGAGAAGCAGCCAGCTTACAAGTGGTCCAGCTTGGGAGGCTGCCTGCAATTTTTCAGTTTTCACACTGACAAATCAGGCATGTGGAAAGGAAAGAAAGAGGAGGAGGGAGATGAAGAGGGTTTCGGGGAAGAAGGGAGGACGAGTCACATGAAGGAGCTGCTCCTGTAGAGTAAAAGTGATCTCCTAACCATTTTTCTTTTTTCCAGCCACTTTTTGTTGACAGTATTTTCTATTCATTCCTCACCTAGTGCCTGCTACTTGATGTGAATGATTTACATTTTATCAGGGCTTTGCAAGTGAATATATATATATATACAGAATTTCTGTAACCAAAATGTACTGAATTTTATTTAACTTGTTACAGAAGATCAGATATCGTCTTTCTAAGTCAACCCTCAAGAACCAAAGGTTTATGTAAGTATTACAATATTTCAAGATACACGTATATTCAGTTCAGATAATAAGCTACACATTTGTATTCTACTAGATATGGTTTAATACTACATAGCTAATATTCAGTTACTGTATCTGTATTTCCAATGGACGTCTTATGTACCTGTGCCTCCTCTAATACCCATTATAAGCAATACTGTGTTGAAAAATAGCTCACATTATCAATATTTCTTGTAATATTATTGATTTTGGTACTGAAGAACTATAATCTATCTATTTGTCTATCATCAAATCTATCCTCTAATATATTGTGTGTATTTGTTAATATTCTTAGCAAATTGATAGCATGTATACTAATATTATTAGATTACAGTAGATTATGCATAGAATGTTATATCTATCTATCTATCATCAAATCTATCCTCTAATATATTGTGTGTATTTGTTAATATTCTTAGCAAATTGATAGCATGTATACTAATATTATTAGATTACAGTAGAATATGCATACAATGTTATATCTGTCTATCTATCTATCATCTAATCTGTCCTCTAATATATTGTGTTTAGTTGTTAATATATAGCTAACTGCTAGCATGTGTACTAATATTATTAGATTACAGTAGATTATGCGTATAATGTTATATCTATCTATCTATCTATCTATCTATCTATCATCTAATCTGTCCTCTAATATATTGTGTTTATTTGTTAATATATAGCTAACTGCTAGCATGTATACTAATATTATTAGATTACAGTAGATTTTGCGTATAATGTTATATATTATATTAATGCACACTGTACAGGTGTTGACCTGACTGTATAAACAGGTTGCTCATGACATAGTTTGTTGCTTGTCTGCATAAATTGTTATCAGTAAAAAGAACAGATCCAACTCCTGTTGTCAGATTATTATTTAAGTATAATTTCTACTAAGTTAAATTGTGAACTATATCTCATGAATTGCATATGTTTTCTAGCACTTGTGAACCACAGTCATTAGCTATGGATGTATTCATGAAAGGGTTTTCCAAAGCTAAAGAGGGAGTCGTGGCAGCTGCTGAGAAAACCAAACAGGGTGTGGCGGAAGCAGCAGGAAAGACAAAAGAGGGCGTCCTTTACGTGGGTAGGTAAAAACGGATCAATGAACCGCCAACTGTGACATTAGGATTTTGATATCCCTCAAGAGTAATAGATCAAATTAATTCTGGTCTTCCTACCAGTTTTTATTTTTGGTGCCTGCGCGGATTAGATTTTAACAATTTATATTTTGTTATTTTATTATTTTTAGCTTGATCACATTCATTCTGGTGGACACCCTTATTCATGAGAATTTAGGTAAACTAGAGGAATGGTCAGAACTATGGCAACTAAAATGTAATGTGTATAAGTGCATGATAAACCAAAGGGCAGAATATAAAATATTTGATACAGTCCTAACCTCAGTATCTGAGGAAAGGGATTAAGAGGTCATAATTTCAGAAGACGTAAAGCGCAACTGTCATGAAATGTTTGTGTAATAACACAGGTCCCAGCGCATGCGCCCTTCAACTTATGAAACGTGCGTGCTGCTGCATGTCCCGCGCTCTCTGAACCTAGCCCTGTGCAGGCGCACTGAGGAGGACGACGGCGGCGGGAACGAGCGCTCGCTGAAGGAGCGAGTGCTTGCTGAATGACACGCAGCAGCGTGCACGTTACATTAGTTGAAGTGCGCATGCGCTGGGACCTGTGTGTCAATCACACAGCGGTCCCAGCACTGACATACAAAGTGGGCGTGTGGGTGGGCGTGGCGGCGGTGGGGCATCGCGTACCTCGCACCATGCCTATCCGACCATCAGTGGCTTTGATTAAAAGCACTTTTTTGCATCGTGAAAGCCTGCAAATATGAGGTAAAATAATTGCTGTACACAACACCTGCACACAGTACAAAGGCTGTGCAGGTTATTACACTAAAATGTCATGACAGTTGGGGTACTCCGGTGGAAAACAATGTTTTTAAAATCAACTGGTGCTAGAAAGTTAAACAGATTTGTAAATGACTTCTATTTGAAAATCGTAATCCTTACAGTATTTATCAGCTGCTGTATGCTTTTCTTTTTTAATTTTCTGTCTGACCACAGTACTCTCTGCTGACACCTCTGTCCATGTCAGGAACTGTCCAGAGCAGGAGCAAATCCCCATAGCAAACCTCTCCTGCTCTGGTCAGTTCCTGATATGGACACAGGTGTCAGCAGAGAGCACTGTGGTCAGACAGAAAATAGATTAAAAAAGAAAAACCTTCCTCTGTAGTATACAGCCGCTGATAAGTACTTGAAGGATTAAGATTTTTAAATACAGTAAATATAGTAATTTAAAATCTGTTTAACTTTCTGGCACCAGTTGATTTAAAAAAAAAAATATATATATATAGTTTTCCACCAGGGTACCCCTTTTTAAAGGTAAGCAGACAATGTAATAGAGCTGCACTAGATGGGCCAAATGGTTCTTATCTGCAACACATTCTATGTTTCTATGAATCCTAATGGAATTTATGGCATACAGTTCTTTCAATGTTTCATAAGTTCAGAAAATATGTTTTGGTATATCAATGCTAAAATGCTATTTGATGTAATATACCTCTATTATTAGATACGCACTCACCCAGATCAGATGCCACTTCTAGGAGATCCTCATGGATACAAGTCGCGGAGACCGGATCCTAGCCAGGGAGAGCAGCGGCGCGTGGGAGAGTTATCAGACGCTGGCAGCCACGCGCTGCTGCTCTCCCTGGCTAGGATCCGGTCTCCACGACTTGTATCCATGAGGATCTCCTAGAAGTGGCATCTGATCTGGGTGAGTGTGTATCTACCCTTTTTCTCTGTGTGGATCTGTACATTTTTACTTTGCTTTAAGGTAGCGCACCCCCGATCCATGTTCTCCATAGTGACCGTTCACTGTCCGTCTGATGGTTCAGAATATAACCCCACTTCAGACATAGCAGTGCCGACATTCAGTTTCTAAGTTGTGAACTACCTCTATTATTAGGTTCTATATGTGTAAAAAAAAAAAAAAAGTAGAGGGATGACTCTGGAACCCTTATCTAGTCGTGGATTATTGGCTTAGAAAGCTGCATTTACAATGGTCACAAACACCAGGCATATTAAGTACCACTGTGTCTATGCAACCACTCCACCACCACCCCTACACAACTACAAAATGCATTACACAGTTAATGTCCCTAATATATCAATTACAGTGCCCCATATGGACAAATCACAGTGCCCCATATGTATCAAAGAGCTCCATTAAAAGGGTACTCCGGTGGAAAATATATATTTTTTTAATCAACTGGTAACAGAAAGTTATACAAATTTGTAAATTACTTCTATAAGAAATCGTAATCCTTCCAGTACTTATCAGCTGCTGTATACTACAGAGGAAGTTGTGCAGTTCTTTCAAGTCTGACCACAGTGCTCTCTGCTGACACCTCTGTCCATGTCAGGAACTGTCCATAGCAGGAAAAGTTTGCTATACTCTGGACAGTTACCGACATGGACAGAGGTGTCAGCAGAGAGCACTGTGGTCAGACAGGAAAGAACACTCAACTTCCTCTTTAGTATACAGCAGCTAGTAAGTACTGGAGGGATTTTTTATATAGAAGTACTATACAAATCTGTTTAACTGGCACCAGTTGATTTAAAAAATATATATATAGTTTTCCACCGGAAAAGGAGAAATAAAGAAGGCAAGCATTATTTTCTTGAGATTTTTTTCCACATTCAGAATTCAACCATTGTATATATGAAATATGAAATATGGTCATGAAACAAATAGCTATACTTAATAAGTTTGATGAATTAGTGTATGTGTGTATAAAGCTATTACAATTTGTAGAGACAAAATCTGCCGACTCCAGCTTTATTGTATACTTCTTTCTCTAAAGGCATTTAGAGTGCTGTAAATATGTGTAGGGGATAAACCAGACTCACATACACCGCCCTAACTACTGAATAATCTCCACAAAGCAGACATTCATCATGATGACACTTTTGCCCTACAATGGGCATTATATTGCATACTGCTGCTATAGATTATAACACTTCAAGTTCTCTCTGCCTCGCTATCTCTTCTTATTCCTTTCTGTCTCACCTGACACACTCCCCCCCCCCCTTGTTCTTTCTGACCCTCTCTTATCTATATCTCACTCATCTCTTTCAGTCTCTCTCTCTCTCTCTCTCTCTCTCTCTCTCTCTCTCATTTATCTCTCTTTCCATCCTTCTCTTTCTCACCTCATTTGTACCCTCTATCTCCATTGTTATCTTGCTTACTCCATCTCTCCCCTACCTTCCAGTTTTTTCCTCACTTGCTCTCTCTCACAAACACTTCCCTAAGCATTTCTTTACTATCTTCCATCTTTCTCTTTCTCACCTATCTTTATCTATCTCTCTCTATCTTTCTCTCTGTCTCTCTCCCTCTCTATCTTTCTTTCTCTATTCCTTTCTGTCTCCCCTGTCTCACTCTCCCCCCTCCCTTGTTCTTTCTGTCCCTCTCTTATCTATCTATCTATCTAATCTCTCTCTCTCTCTCTCTCTCTCTCTCTCTCTCACTCTCTCTCTCTCTCTCTCTCTCTCTACCCTCATTTGCACTTTCTATATTCTCATTTCTTGCTCCCTACATCACTCCCTTTCCCTCTTTTTTCCCTCTCCCTATCTTACCCTCAACCCTTCTCTTTCTCACCTCATTTGTACCCTCTATCTCCATTGTTATCTTGCTTACTCCATCTCTCCCCTACCTTCCAGTTTTTTCCTCACTTGCTCTCATTCAGTCTCTCTCACAAACACTCCCCTATACATTTCTTTACTGTCTTCCATCTTTCTCTTTCTCACCTAATTTGCACTCTCTTTCTTGCTATACCTTTCTTTCTGAATCTCTCTGTCTTTCCCATACCTTGCTGTTTCTTCCTTCCATGCCCTAACCTGCTACTTGCTCTCTCCCCTCAATTGCACCCTTTATCTTCCTATCCCTTGCTCCCACCCTCTATCCATCTCTCCTCTACCTTGCTGTTCCATCCTCCCATGCTCTCCCCTCCATCGCTGTTTCTCTCTCATCACTTATCCTATTGATTCCTTTATTTCCCTCCATTCTTTTTCTCTCTGTTCACAAAGAATTGCAGATCAGCGTCAGAGACGTAACTTGAAGCTCCTAGGACCCAATACATTATTTATAACTGGACTACCACCTACCATATTTTATAATACTTTTATAATGTGCCAGGGATCTTTTGGGTCCCCTCTGGCACCAGAATCTGGGTGCTACTGCCATCTTTGCACCCATTATAGCTTTTCCCCTGTTCAGAATCTAAGCACCATTCAAATATTTCCACAGTTTTATGCCTTGATAATGCTTCTCCACCTTATACATCTTATGGATTCTAATGATAAGCTTGCCTTAGGCGATGTGCAGTCACACACCAATCAGGCAGCCGTCTGAGAGTGTACCCTGGAGGAGAAAAGCTTGCAGTGCCTTTATTCTATAAAACATAGCATGAAATGTATGGTATATCATGCCAAACTGTGAATTATGAGCCAGAAAGAATTTGAGAGGTTGAAATGATAAAAATCACAGTTGTACAACATGCTTTACTTGTACACTAGTAAGCAATTATTACTACTGCTGCCTGGTAATACACCATGGCGGTCTTCAAGAACAATACTGTAAATCATATGTTTTAAAGTGGGATAATGTGGATAAAATAACATCTGACCCTTAATTTTTCACTATTTAAACAGTAAAAAGATTCAATATTGCTTGAATGTGCCCACATTATCTGACTAGTGGCTTTCGACCCTTAACCCCATACAAAAGGAATGGGTTGTTTTCCAATTCATGCACAGCACTGGATCAGGAGGAGCTCAATAAAAACGAAAAAGGCTGAAAATATGTCTTTACTTACTGTGGTAGACAGGGACAGATTATAAGGAGGGAAAAATAGGGAATTGCTTAGGGACATTCTCTTCCTAGAGGCCTTCTTGACCTTCCTAATATTCCTTCCAGTTCTTCCCAGATATTCCTAATAGCAACACATGAAAGTTGGCAAAGATTTGAAAACATATTTGGCAGAAAAGATTATTAATATTACAATTTAATATAATAATATTAACATTTATGGGACAATACTCCTGGCTGCATTGCTGAATGGAATAAAACTAGTGGCCGGGTGTGTTTGTTTAGTGTTACAGAGCAAGCAGCTGCCGGACACCACAATATTTTTCCTGTCTACTAGGCCAACGTGCAGCAATGCTCATGATCGGAGACGTTGCTAGGGGGCTAACGGGGCTGTAGCCCCAGGTCTCAGGCCCATAGCCCCAGGACTTTGGCTACCGCTGTTTTTTTTTTATTATTGCCACCGCTGCTTTAAGACAGCGGTGGCTTCTGGGAAGTCATGTGATGCCCTCCGTGCATAGTCGCAATCTCAGAAGATTTTAGCCTTTCACGCTCGGCTCAGTGCAGAAAGCGGGAGAACAGCATCTCCTTGCAGCAGACAGTCTGTGGAGCGCAGAGACAGAAGGAGCGCTCCATAGACCTGCTCCCTCTTGCCTGCACTGCACATCTTCTGGCCGTTCCACCACTTACACAGCATTTTTTATTTTTTTATTTTGCCCTACATAGAGTAGGCTTCGTAATAATATAAAAAATTATATAATAAAATAAAGTACTTAAATTAAAAGTACAACTTGTCCCACAAAAAGAAACCCTCTCACAATGCAGTCAGACGAAAAATTAAATTATGGCTGTTGGAACATCGCTGCATAAAAAAGGATTTTGTTGTGAAAAGGAAAGAACATAAAAAGCAATATGAACTGTGTACCGCCATAATTGTACAGAACACAGAATAAAGGTAACAACATCTCAGAATAGCTTCACTCAGAAAAAGCATTTCAAAGTTATTACCACTTAAAGAGACAGATTTTCAGATTTGAAAAATGGGTCTCTGCTATAAAGGTAAAAATGAAACAGTCTGTTGTTCCTTTGCTGCTCTCCTGCTTGCTGCTTTGGCCACTTTCTCTCCCTCCCTTCACTTCTTGCTATGTGACTACTGAACCTAACCAACCAATACTCCTAAGTGTCTCAGGGCAAAATAATATTTAAATTCAATTTTAGGGACTAGTCCCTAAGGACTGCCCTAAACTAGAGACAACTTAAATCTAATCTATAAAACTTAATTTTTATTGCTACTATTAAATTAACTAGTGCTTATTAGGTACCATAGTGAAAAAAGTTTTTAAAAAATCCGGTCATCCCCTCAGTGGCCACAGTATAAAACACATCTAATGTGTGTTGTTACAAGTGTCACTGTGGTTGTTGAAGGTACCCCCAGACAGTGCTGCCACCACTGACTTGAGAGAACCCCCACTGTAATATAGACTTGCTATTCTGCCACTGGGATGCCATTTTATAAAAAAATTACAGCCTCTCTATCTGACGTTTCGCCAGTGTATCCTGGCTTTTTCAAAGAGGTGAGGACCTCACCTTAAATATGTGACTACTGAAGCCTGAATAAAGTACAGTTATTTATTTACGACTGGTGAGTGCTATATAGATCAGTTTTCTTTTGTTTTGGACTTGTATTGGATTCTATATTTCATATGAACTCAGCCCTGCTGCCTATGATTCACCTGGTTCCCATTATCCTGTCCAGAGCTTGTAATAGTCTCCCACAGTGCCTCTCCAGTGTCCTCACTACCTATGACATGACATAATACCCCTTGCGTAAAGTGTGGCAATCAAAAGAAATCCTTGCTAGATGTGTATTTCCAAAATTTAAAATGATCTCCTATTCACAGGATAGGGGACAGCTAAGTGATTGGTGAGGTCTGCCTGCTGGGTCACGCACCGATTACCAAAATGGAGAAGTAATGTCCCTGATGGGGCGTGTCTGAGGGCATGCCTGAGGGTGTGGTTAGGGATGTGGCTGGGCTGTGGGCTCTAGCCCTGGGTCTTTTGGAGACCTAGCAATGCCCCTGCTCATGATGATTTCTTATTAAAGGCTTAGCTTACCAGGAAGCTGAGATTCAATAAAGTGCAATTCTAGCACCACAGATGGAAAGCACTTGTGCTTGGTAATCTGATTCCGTACAAAAAGTGAGAATGACAAATGAGTCATGAAATGAGATGTGAAGTGTGATACTGAGAGCTAATACAGAATTCCAGGCATCAAGCTGAGAAGTGAGAGCACTGTAAAGACATCATTTTCACACAGATTACAGGACTTTACTATAAGTAGCAACCATGACCTTCATTTCCATTACCTTTGTCAATGATCAGTAAAAAAAAACTGTTCACCTATAAAGGGATGTGGATTATTTTATGTGATCAAGTTTATCATGAAAAATAATTACAATGTATATTTATTCTGTGGTTTACAGGCTCCAGAACAAGAGATGGTGTTGTACATGGAGTAACAACAGGTATGGGATATTTAATTGTTTGGTCAAAAATATCCATGTAAGAACTTGTCCAAATCATTTGGTGTGCACCCTGGGTATAGGTCAGCATACTGGCAAAAAAGTAGCTCAAAATATACTGCAGCATGATCCCAGCTATCTTACTATTTTTAATGAAACAATCATAGTCTATGGCTATTTCCAGACACTGAAATTTCCGAGCATAATTCGACCGAAGAATTCTGCCGGAAATTCCACCAAAATGTACTTCCCATAGACTTTTAATGGGATTCCACTTAAATGGAATTGCTGCAATGGTAGTTACAAATTCCTTACCATTATTTAATTTTGTGAAATTCTGTGGCGGAATACCATTTAAGTCAGTGGGGCTCTGAATTTCAGAGGAATTCTGTGTTTTGAGAACACAGAATTCTCCTTAAATTCCACTGCAATTCCGCTGCAATAGCCTACTAGTCATTACATTCAGTCCATTTTCTAAAGGTTTACAGTTTCTGTGCAGGCCTCAAAAGCGCAGAAGACCACAATTTTAAGTCGTGCACAGACACAGTAGATGTTGGGAAACTGGGCTGAAATAGCTATTTCTCACTAGTAAATTATGTTTGGTTCATTAAAGGGGTACTACCATGCTGACAACTTATCCCCCATCTAAAGGATAGGGGATAAGTTTCCTGATCGCGCAGGGTCCCGCCGCTGGGGACCCCCGCAATCTCGCACGCAGCACCCCGCTCTCATCAGGCCCCGGAGCGAATATCCGCTCTGGGTCTGATGACGGGGCCGGTGATCGTGACATCACAGTTCCGCCCCCTCAATGCAAGTCTATTACAGGGGCGAGACAGCTGTTTCACCCCCTGCCATAGACTTACATTGAGGGGGTGGAGCGTGATGTCACATGGGGGCGGAGCCGTGACATCATGATACTCCGGCCCCGTGATCGGCAGTCATCAGACCTGGAGCGATGTTCGCTCCAGGGCCTGATGAGAGCGGGGTGCTGCGTGCGAGATCGCGGGGGTCCCCAGCGGCAGGACCCAGCGCGATCAGGCAACTTATCCCCTATCCTTTAGATAGGGGATAAGTTGTCAGCACGGTAGTACCTCTAATTTGCCTTCTGGGAGTACACCAAGGTACACATCAGTTTTGCCAGCATCTGCCAATATGCCAACATAAACTCCAAGTATTCACCAAAATCATGATGTGAACAGGCCCTTAGAATGTCCATGATTTAAAGTGTTAGGGTTGATTTCTCATCCTACAAAAACTTTGTGTTAGATCTCATAATGTGGAGCTCCTAAAGGCTCTTCTTGTCTGTTTACTCTGGTTCACAATTTTCTTATTGTTTATTGTTGAATTATGCCCCTGCTAGATGTTATTTATAAGGATTCCATTGTACTATAGTCTGGAGTTACCAAAAATAAGGAACCCATGTTATTTCTTCATTGTCATATTAGTGATAGACTTATTCTAACTAGTTTTTCCTAGTGTTACACTTTATTAAATAAAAATGACAAGACTGTACCTGTGTGAGTACTTTTTCTTTAACCAAACCTGTCTGGTCCATATGCCTCTCTAAATGGCTGACAATATAATATAATTGACTCATATGATATTAGTTAGTTGAATAGATAACAAAATGAACCTTAGTAATATGGCAATATAACAGCATTTTTCTGCCAAAAATGCAAATATGTTTTAGTCAGTCTACCAGGCTGCTCAGCTGTGTAGTGAGTCAGGCATATGTAAATTTTCCTTAGTACTCTGCACCATACTAGAATAATAGACAAGCTGCCCTGTAGCAGTAATATCACTGAAACAGATGCAAGCGTCAACACCTCTGAAATCTAGTGCTTGTCCGGAAGATGCAGTCAGTGGGGAGATAGTCAAATAAAGTATGCATCAACGCAGCACGCGTCCCGGCTACTACAGCCTTTCTCAACTGCTTGGCAACAATGTGAAAAAGGGCACCATTTAAGCGCCCGGCACTCAAATTACATGTCATCAAACACAAATCCAAACAGCCTCCCCTTGTGATGTAATCGTTACGAAATGAAAAGAATCATGTGACTCATTGTTATGAATGAATCATAGTAATGGGGGCGGTGCTTCAGGTCGGCCAGAGTTACTACAAGAGAGAAGAGAGACATATCCGTAAGTTTCTATGAAAATGTCACTATATTCAATACAATAGGCTAGATAGTTCATATTCGCGGTTAAGACCGCGGAGCTCCAAAGTGTCAAATTTATGTATCCAGTAAGCCTCCTCGTGGGCCAGCAGTTTCTTGAGGTCTCCACCTCTCCGGTGTGGAATGACCTCATCAATCACCTGGAACTGTAGTTGGGCAATGTTATGATTTTGATTATGAAAATGATTAGGGATTGGTAACAAGAGGTTTTTACAGAGAATACTTGATTTATATCTGTTGATGTGGTCTCCCACACGATGGGGGTTTCCCCAACGTATAGGAGACCGCACGGACACTTAATCACATATATAACATTTCTGGATTGGCATGTGAAAAATGTTTTGATTGGAAAAGTTCTGCCCAAGTGAGGGTGGGTAATTTTGTTAGTCCTCATCATATTGCTGCATTGAGCACAGCTCAAACATGGATATGTACCTGTCTTCTGGGTACATAAAAAAGATTGTCAGCTTTTCTTTGTGCTTCCAACATCCGCACGGATAAGTTTATCCTTCAAATTTGGGCCTCTTTTATTGCAGATTAAGGGGGTGTTGTTAAATTGTGAATTTTAATTCCGGTCTAATACTGTTCAGATGATTGAAAAAGTCCAATAGGGACATATGTGGCCCCTCTCATATACATACGATATTGTCGATATATCGACACCAGATTTTGGTTCTCAAAAAATGCCATATATGCGTTAGCATATGTGGGGCACATTTGCCCCCATCACAGAGCCTCTCTGCTGTTTAAAAAAGAAGTCCTCATATAAAAAGTAATTTTCTCTTAGAATTATGTTTAGCATATCTGCCAAGAAGTTTTTTTGCGCCATGGTGTAGTCACCTTGATTCAGTAACCACATTGTGGCCTCAATCCCTTTGTCATGATCAATTGAAGTATACAGGCTAATGACATCTATGGTCACTAGTAATGTATCGTCCATGATTCCCGTCACTGTTTCTATCGTCCTGAGAAAGTCTGTAATATCTAATAGAAACGCAGGTGTGGTTTTAACCCAAGGAGTAAGTGACTTTTCAAGGATGATAGAGAGAGGTGATAGGACCGACTCTGTGGAAGCTACGATTGGGCGCCCTGGAGGGTCGATTAGTCCTTTATAAATCTTTGGTAGTATGTAAAATACTGGTGTAATTGGATGTTCTATCTTCATATATGTGGCAAGTTTTTCCTTCAATAACCCCTAGTTCTCGATATTTCTGGATAAGGGTAGTAAGCAAATTCTGAACGTGCGGTAAAAGATCTCTGTCCACTTTCTGATATGTTTCACTATCTTCCAATTGCCGATGGATTTCTTTTTTATATTTTATAGTGTCCATGATTACAATCGAATCTCCTTTATCGGCTGATTTAATTGTAATATTTTTATCGGCAGATAGTGAATCAAGTGCACGTCTTTCAACACGTCGATAGGTTATTGAATACAGGATATTTACCATGAGTTATATCTTTAGTCAACCGATCAACATCCATTTTTACCAGATTAACAAAAGTCTCGACTGGATGGTACATTTTTGGAGAATTGCATCTACTCCTAAGTCGCAGATTCAAGCTCTCCAGTGTCATTTTATTTTCCACATTATTAACGGTAGATATTGTAGTTCCAAATGGTGGGTTCTCACCCGAAAAATGTGTCTTTAATCTGATCAAACTAAACAATGTTTCCAAATCTATGTCTAGGTCAAAAGTATCCAGTTTTTGCACTGGACTAAAGGAAAGACCTTTTTGGAGTACTGCAATTTCTACCCGGGATAGACATCTAGAGGATATATTAGTAACTAAAGAGTCGGTCCTACCTGTGACCTTGTTAGTACTGGACCTCCTGGTTCGCCGATGATGGCGGCCTTCTCTTCTCCTCCTCCTCCTCGACGTCCTCTCCGTCTCTGAAAAAAAGGGCGTCTGTTGCGATGGGTGGTGGTGTAGTCGCTTGAGCTGGAGGAGGAATATCCTCCTCAATTGTATGAAGGATTCCCTTGCCGTGAGAAAACAGTGGGCTCCCGCCATCTGTAGATCCTGTTGTTATGGTAATCTTCCATATCTCTAAGGAATTTCTTCCTCTTTCTCTCCTCCAATTCCTTGCGTAAGGTCTCAATTTGTTTGTCAAGATCCTGTTTCAGTACGGTGAAATCATCTATTTTTAGAGAATCTCGTAGTTGCAGGGAAATGGCATCCAATTCCTTTTTAGTCTCAGTAATCGCTTTCTGTAGTCTTTCCACTGGATTCTTATACCTACCTTGGATACCCTTATCCCTGGCACCCACCTTCACCTACAATGCCGACCTAACTACTTTGAGGAGATTGTCAAAACCTGTCTAGTATTGTCTGAGTTTACCAACAATAACCAATAACAGCTCAGCTTTCATATCTTAACAAGCTCTGGTAAAATAAAAGCTGATCTGGGATTGGTTGAGGTGTGAAACAAACACAGATTTACTACTAGACAGTTTTTGATTATTTCCCTGATTGTATACTGGGCTAATGATTCTCTATTGCTGTTACAAATGACAGAAATCTCAATTGAACCGTAATGGACCCCATTATCAGATCATTATCAAGTGGCCATTATGAGGGAATAGAACCAAGTTTTTCATTAACATACATAACCCTAACATTTATCATATTTATCTGCATATAACACACATTTTTTAAGATAAATTGTTAAGCGTAAAGTCTGTCTGTGTGTTATACGCTCATACACTCTTTCTGGCCCTGCAGAAGCTGCTGTGGTTCAATGATTTAAAACGGCCACTTTAAATCATGTAACTGCAGCGGCTTCTGTGGGGCCAGAGTCCCACTGACGGCCAGTTCCCATGTCCCTCCCCATCCCCCGCTTTTATATTTACCTGTTGGCAAGCTCCTTCAGGCTTCAGCGGCGTCCTGCGCAGCGGCTTATGCAGGGCCAGATTTTATCAGGTATACACGCATTTACACGCACTTTCATTTTAACAAGGATATTTGGAAGAAAAAAATACTTTTTTTACCCAAATTTCTTTGCAAAAATGAGGGTGTGTGTTATAGACTTGTGTATTTTATACCCCGCAAAATCCGGTAAGTACTGTCCTATACACTGGATTTAACTTTTAAATGAATCCTAAATAGCAAACATGTATACAGGCAGGAAGATTGTGGCCATCTGTCAATCCTTTGAAAATAAAAATAGAGAAAGTCATCCAAAATGTCTTGCTTTCTTCTAGTTTAGTGGCAATCCTGTGCCAAGTTAAAGGCCTAAGTGATATAAAATAAAAGACCAATTGTTAGGTATGCATTGCCTGGCAACCAGATTGCAAAACAGCATTTTGCACTGTGGATGGAAAAACAAAAGAGGATAAGCAGTGTTAAGTACTTTATCTTTCAGTCTGTGTCTAGAATGTAGATGTTTTAAAAACTGTTATGTAAAGATGCTTTAGATAGAAAACCCTTTCCTAAGAAACATTACACATTTTTAAGTTTTACGTAAAAAAATTTGATAACTAAGTTAATATAAAGGGAATGTTAAGCTGCACAGTTTATCACGCTAAAAGCTGCAGACATGGACAGATGGCAAAAAATTGTGCTAGTCTTAGGTTTAGCTTCCAGCACTGAGCCTTGTAATTATGCCGGGCCGGGAGGAGTGGGGAAGGGAGGATGTGTACTCTATGACTCTTAGAAGCTTAGAAGCAAAACATGATTTTATAACTTTTCAAACAGCTGTCTGCTTAGAAACTGGTATCATTTATTTTGTTTTCCTATCAGCTATCTGCCCATGTCTGCAGCTTTCAGCATGATATAGAGCAGACATATTACCTTTTAGAATGATGGTATTTGTATTTCTGATACTTTCTCATACACTGATTTTCTTTTTATGACTCTGCATTCATTATTACAAAGTGTAGGTTTATCTCAGGGCATATGGTGTTAGGCAGCATGATGGTTTAGTGGTTAGCAATGCTATCTTGCAGCACTGCAGTTTTAGGTACATAGTCTATCTGGACAATTTTGTGTTGTATTTGTGTGGGTTTCTATTTTATTTATTTTTTCAAACTCCAATTTAAAAAAATCATCCTGATAGGTTAATGTGAAATGTAGATTGTAAGCTCAAATTAAGACAGCAACCAATATTGAGTAAGAAGTTCCATGCAGTGCTGCAGAATATGTTGGCGCTATATACATAAAGACATTAATAATTTTTATTTTATGGTTTGTATCTAGTGGCTGAAAAAACCAAAGAACAAGTTTCTAATGTGAGTGGAGCAGTAGTTACGGGAGTGACTGCAGTTGCACACAAGACAGTGGAGGGTGCTGGAAATATTGCTGCTGCCACAGGACTGGTGAAGAAAGATCAGCTGGGTAAACAGGTATGTTTTAAAAAAAAAAAAAAAGAAATATCCAGCTTTAAAGTGGTTCTCCCTTGTTTATACTGTTTTTTGTTATTATGTTTGTGTGTTATGTGTGTATAAGTATGTTTTTTTTTATGTGTGTTGTGATTATGTATATATGTATTTTCTTACCTTTTGTGAAGATCTGGAAGCTGGCCCCTTTTTCTTCCAGCAGCTTGCTGTGTAACCTCGGCCTCCACCATGTTGTGTTCGGTAAGTGGGATGTCGGGGTGTGTGTTCTTGCTTCTGTCCTTCCTATCTTCTGACGTCCGAGGCAAATCTTTTCTTCCTGTTTCTTCCGTGGCTCAGCGACGAATCTGCAGCCTCTTCCGGCACATGCGCAGTTTTTTGTTTTTTTTTACCAATAAAGTTTTTTTTGTCTAATTGACAAACTGTCTGCGCATGCGCGAGTACGCATGTGCTACGCTAACAGCGTAGCATACGTTAGGTCTACGCTAATAGCGTAGCTTCGCGCAAGCGCAGACAGTTTGTCAATTAGACAAAAAAAACGTTATTGGTAAAAAAACAAAAAACTACCTGCGCATGCGCCGGAAGAGGCCACAGATTCGTCACTGAGCCACGGAAGAAACAGGAAGAAAAGATTTGCCTCAGACATCAGAAACACACACCCCAACATCCCACTTACCGAACACAACATTGCGGAGGCCGAGGTTACACAGCAAGCCGCTGGAAGAAAAAGGGGCCAGCTTCCGGATCTTCACAAAAGGTAAGAAAATACATATATACATAATCACAACACACATTAAAAAACACATACTTATACACACATAACACACAAACATAATAACAAAAAACAGTATAAACAAGGGAGAACCCCTTTGAGGACAGAATGTAAAAAGTAAGTCTTTAATTCTCAATAAAATATGTGGGTTATTAAAAAAAATTTCAAAAAAAGTCATTGTTAGGGGTGACTTTTTTACTTTTACAATTGGATTTTATTTTAAATCCAATCATTAAAGCCACTGTGACAGAAAAAAAGGTTGTGTAAATGAATGACAACTGTCCTGGGCTCTTGTTTCTCATATTGGCACAAGGAAATCAAAGACCCATATATATTTTAGCATTAATTTTCATATAGAAAACAAATGCATACCAGTTATCCTTTTCATTATAATATTTATAGATATTCACAGCATATCATGAATATAATTTTTTTGCATCCTATTCAAGCATAACTATGATAATGAATAGAATATACTAAACAATAAGCCACTTGAAACATCAAGCTTTTAAAGCAATGGCCGCTTTCACACTATAGAATTATTTGTTTTAAAGATCCGTTATTATCCGTTAACAAAACCAATAAAAATGGACGTTCAAAAGGCCGTTACTAAATCCCATTATAGTCTATGGGATTTTTACATTAACTGTTTTAACCTGTCATAGCCCGTTATTAATAATGGACGTTCTTTCATCCATCACAAAATAACGTCCGCTATTAATAACGGGCTATGACAGGTTAAAATGGATAATGTAAAAATCCCATAGACTATAATGGGGTTTTGTATGGCCGTTTAAAGTCAGTTTTTAATGGTTTTGTTAACGGATCATTATAACGGATCTTTAAAACAGATGAATTTGTAGTGGGAAAGGAGTCTTACTGAAGATGAGGAAAATTAAATACAGGGAGTAGACTGTGTTTCTATGATTTTACTCATTAATCATTTTCACACTACTAGGCTATAGACAGATCCTTTTGGATAATAGATGAGATGTGTGCTTGTGTCCCATTATTTTGGACACACACTGTATTGTCCATATACTGTACAAAGTAGGTCACTGTAGGGGGAAATTGATCAATAATGGTTGTCCTGTGTATGTTTTTACCCCTTATTTATAATTTTTTGCTTCATTTTTGTTGTCCAGATTCAAATTCATCATATCTACACTCTTTGATGAATCTGATTTGGGCAGCTGTTTTTTGGACAGTTGCTGTGGACAGCGATTTTTCAACACCATAAACTACATGGTGTAGAAATGCAACAAATGAACATAGGATGCGACAAAACGGGCGACGATGTGCGTTTGTCACACATAATGAATTTGTGTCCACTGGATAAAAACGTCTAAATTTAGACGAAACACAGTTTGGTATGAAAAGCTGCATAAACGGTTTGGCGCATCAAATAGTCGCACGCGATCAAATGTGACAAATGATGTGACAAATATAAGCAAAAAAAAAAAGTGGTAAACAGCTTGATGAATTCCTCCCTGTATGCCTACATAGTGGCATATGCAGCAGCCTACCATTTAGTACAATTTTCCTATCTAATGCATACATTTATCTGATACTGAAATAAAATATAAAGAAATTACTGGATCCTGGTCTAATGGGACACTTAGACATTAAACATTGTATATGTATTGTAGACTCACCTGTTTATTTGAATGGGTGCAATATCATTATATGACACCCATTCAAATGATTGAATTAGGGATTCTTTTAGATAGCCTAGGGGGCCTGATCACATACTCTCGGTCACCTCTCCCGTCCCTGAGATGGAGCGCTTTTTAGGCCCACTGATGGTTGAGGCAATTTGATTATAATATGGGGTGTGTTAGATTGTGTTCAGTGCAGATGGTTGGGGGGTGCGTAAATATTTAATGTTTAGGGACATGTATTCAATAAAAAGAATCTCAGGAGAGCACAGCCAGGGCTGAATACACACCCTTAAACATTAAATATTCATGCAGCCCTATCACAGTAACCGCACTGGACACAGTTGAACACAGCCCATATTATAATCACATTCCCGTTCCAAAGGATAGGGGATAAGATGTATGATCGCGGTGGTCCCACCACTGGGGACCCCTACAATCTGTCATTGCGCCATCATGCCCCCTCCCATAGACTTGCATTGAGGGGGCAGGGGAGAGGAGTTGTGACGTCATGATACTCTGGCCCCGTGGTCGTCACGCTACACACTCGAAGCCTCCAGCGATGCGGAGAGCTCACAAAGATGGGTGCACAATGACAGATTGTGGGGGTCCCAGCGGCGGGACCCCCGAAATCATATATCTTATCCCCTATCCAAAGGACAGTAAGACAATAAGATGTGCTAGGGCCGGAGAACCACTTTAAAGAGACAGACCCCTGTGGCTGTTTTAAAAAAAAAAATTTCACATCTTTAACAATCAAATGTTTTAAAAAGTATATTTGGAAAATGCTTAATTTTTAAGAATGTATTAAATAAAATGACGGTAACGCTATAACCACAGGCCCTCTTTAACATTTGTTCCCACAGCTCCACTTCTCTTTACTGAAAGGAGGTAAAGTAGAGTGGGTCTTAAAGGGGTACTCCCATGGAAAACTTTTTATTTTTTAGATCAACTGGTGCCAGAAAGTTAAACAGATTTGTAAATTACTTCTATATAAATATCTTAATCCTTCCAGTACTGTTCAGGGGCTGTCTACTACAGAGGAAATGTTTTTCTTTTTTGATTTCTCTTATGTCACAACCACAGTGCTCTCTGCTGACCTCTGCTATCCAATTTAGGAACTGTCCAGAGCAGGAGAAAATCCCCAAAGCAAACATATGCTGCTCTGGACAGTTCCTAAAATGGACAGCAGAGGTCAGCAGAGAGCACTGTGGTTGTGACATCAGAGAAATCCAAAAAGGAAAACATTTCCTCTGTAGTATACAGCCCCTAAAAAGTACTGGAAGGATTAAGATTTTTTAATAGAAGTAATTTACAAATCTGTTTAACTTTCTGGCACCAGTTGATTAAAAAAAAAAGTTTTCCAGAGGGTTCTTTATTTTTTTCTTTATTCTTTGCTGGGTACATTTTCTGGATATTCTTCATGAATATAGTAAAGTAGATTTGTTTTGTGTCTTATGCAAATGATTTGTTAAGATGTGCATGACTAATGTCACTACGGAACTATATAAAAATATATATGACAACCTGTACTGATGACTACAAAATAAGATGAAAAAGCTTCAAGGCTGCAATTTCCAAACATGAAATGATGAAAGCACATTGAAGGAGCTGGCACAATCGCCTATGAGTCAGATGAAGTGTCTGCTGTGAGACATGGCAAGTCTCAATGGCTGGAACAACAATGGCAGACCATTCAGCTTCATGTTACTTGAATTGCTGCAGTGAGCAGATGAACAGCACTGATGCATCAGTGACCCCACCATTAGCAGCAGGGACAACAGGAGCCTGCCATTTGGCTTTGCAAAATATCACAGGGTGATACTGATGGCAGTTGTGGTGGGACTGAACTGAACAGATGCAATGCCTTACTGCACAATGCTTGAATGTGTTAGAGGAAAGGCTGTTATTATAGCGGCATTGGCTCTTAATTAATTGAAGTTTATATCCTTGAATTTGTTTTTTGAATCCTTCCATCTAAATAATCGATGGGTATGAGTCAACCCCAGCCCCGGACAATTCCATTTATTCTATCCCAAAGCTGATGTGATAACCTTCAGCAACCAAGCCTGTAGCAGTAGCTGTTGATGTTGACCCGCTGTTATTATGTTTAGCAGTTGTACAATGTATACCAATTATAATGGACTCCGGGAAATTAGCTGCAAGGATTCTGTAACATTGAAACATTATGGTGGATAAATGAAGCAATTGTGCTAGCTTAAGTACAGGCGAATGAAATGGCAATTTAATAGATGTGTTCTTAAGTAGTATTTTAATCTTTGGTTTACAATTGTAGCTAGAAGTTACCATCTGTGCACTGAACCTTATCACTGATTTGGAAACAATTTACTAAAGTACATGACTAAAGCACATGAATCTGATTCTTGTCGCGTATCCATCACTTTTTCTAGAAGTAGAGTAGAGCAGATTTTTTTGGGAAATTACATAACAAGATATATATATATATATATATATATATATATATATATATATCCAAAGCAGGAGGCAGCACATCCAGTTAAGCAATGGTAGGTGCAAGCAGGTCTATGGGGTCCCGGTCTCAGGGTCCAACAGCATATCCAAGGATAAAGACAACAGCAGCACACTAAAGTATCCAAATAAACGTGGTTTATTCCATGAACAAAAAGTGCAATGACAGTGACAGGAATCTTTATTGGGGATCGCCATATTTTCCCAAGGTACCTGTTGTGTGTGGATACCAGGTATAAGGAAGTGAATATCTCATTCAGGGAAAGCTGGGAGAGATATGGGGAATTCAGGAAATAGTTCAAATTTCTGGTGAGCCTTAGCTTGCTAGGGAATTTAGTAAGTCCTTGATTTTTTTGGTATGAAAGACAGGTTTGGTAGTAGGGCCTTTCCTCCCCTTCCGGGGCCTGTCTAGAATTTCAGGTTGGCCCTAAGGCAGCATAGATTAATACTTGGCTTACAATAGGTGTAACCAAGTCTGCACTGAAAGGCTGTGAAGAACCTCGAAAAAGGGTTGGAGTCCTGAGGTGGGAAGCTTTAAAAAGGGGTTATTTACCTTGTGTGAGTAACTAATTTTTTTGGATGGCTGGGAGTAAGGGCTGGATAAAAAGAATTTATTTTGTATTTGTCTGTGCCTGAAGTTAAGGCTCTATTTGTTATGGTACTGAAAAATGAAAACAGTAGAGTCCCTTTTTAAACGTTACTGCCATGGCCCTAACTCTGACTGATTCTGCAGAACTAATCTCTCACAATTTTTCATACTTTACCATATTAACACAGCTGGTAACTCAGCACAAAGTATTTATTGGTTGACAGTATATTGGTTGACAGATCTAATTCAAAGTGACAACCAAGGCACATGGGAGAACGTAGAGGCAGTATGGAGTCACTGTCACGATGCCGGCTGGCAGGTAGTGGACCCTCTGTGCCAGAGAGGGATTGGCGTGGACCGTGCTAGTGGACCGGTTCTAAGCCACTACTGGTTTTCACCAGAGCCCGCCGCAAAGCGGGATGGTCTTGCTGCGGCGGTAGTGACCAGGTCGTATCCACTAGCAACGGCTCACCTCTCTGGCTGCTGAAGATAGGCGCGGTACAAGGGAGTAGGCAGAAGCAAGGTCGGACGTAGCAGAAGGTCGGGGCAGGCAGCAAGGATCGTAGTCAGGGGCAACGGCAGAAGGTCTGGAAACACAGGCAAGGAACACACAAGGAACGCTTTCACTGGCACTAAGGCAACAAGATCCGGCAAGGGAGTGCAAGGGAAGTGAGGTAATATAGGGAAGTGCACAGGTGAAAACCCTAATTGGAACCACTGCGCCAATCAGCGGCGCAGTGGCCCTTTAAATCGCAGAGACCCGGCGCGCGCGCGCCCTAGGGAGCGGGGCCGCGCGCGCCGGGACAGAACAGACGGGGAGCGAGTCAGGTAGGGGAGCCGGGGTGCGCATCGCGAGCGGGCGCTACCCGCATCGCGAATCGCATCCCGGCTGGCAGCAGGATCGCAGCGCCCCGGGTCAGAGGACGTGACCGGAGCGCTGCAGCGGAGGGAGTGAAGCGAGCGCTCCGGGGAGGAGCGGGGACCCGGAGCGCTCGGCGTAACAGTACCCCCCCCCTTGGGTCTCCCCCTCTTCTTGGAGCCTGAGAACCTGAGGAGCAGACTTTTGTCAAGGATGTTGTCCTCAGGTTCCCAGGATCTCTCTTCAGGACCACAACCCTCCCAGTCTACTAAAAAAAAATTTTTCCCTCTGACCTTTTTGGCAGCCAAAATTTCCTTGACCGAGAAGACGTCCGAGGAGCCGGAAACAGGAGTGGGAGGAACAGATTTGGGAGAAAAACGGTTGAGGATGAGTGGTTTGAGAAGAGAGACGTGAAAGGCATTAGGGATACGAAGAGAAGGAGGAAGAAGAAGTTTATAAGAGACAGGATTAATTTGACACAAAATTTTGAAAGGACCAAGATAGCGTGGTCCCAACTTGTAGCTAGGGACACGGAAGCGGACATATTTAGCGGAGAGCCATACCTTGTCTCCAGGGGAAAAAACGGGGGGAGCTCTTCTTTTCTTATCCGCGAACCTCTTCATGCGTGAAGAAGCCTGTAAGAGAGAATTTTGGGTCTCTCTCCATATAATGGAAAGGTCACGAGAAATTTCATCCACAGCGGGCAGACCAGAGGGCAAGGGGGTAGGGAGGGGGGGAAGAGGGTGACGGCCGTACACCACGAAAAATGGGGATTTGGAGGAAGATTCAGAGACCCTGAAGTTATACGAAAATTCGGCCCATGGAAGGAGATCTGCCCAGTCATCCTGGCGGGAGGAAACAAAATGTCGCAAATAATCACCCAGGATCTGGTTAATTCTTTCTACTTGTCCATTGGACTGGGGATGATATGCAGAGGAAAAATTTAATTTAATCTTGAGTTGTTTACAGAGAGCCCTCCAGAATTTAGACACGAATTGGACCCCTCTATCCGAGACAATCTGCGTAGGCAACCCGTGAAGACGAAAAATGTGTACAAAAAATTGTTTAGCCAACTGAGGCGCAGAAGGAAGACCAGGAAGAGGGATGAAATGTGCCATTTTGGAGAATCGATCAACGACCACCCAAATAACGGTGTTGCCACGGGAAGGGGGTAAATCAGTAATAAAATCCATACCAATCAGAGACCAAGGCTGTTCGGGGACAGGCAGAGGATGAAGAAAACCAGCGGGCTTCTGGCGAGGAGTCTTATCCCGGGCACAGATAGTGCAGGCTCGCACAAAGTCCCCAACATCCGTCTCCAGAGTCGGCCACCAATAGAAGCGGGAGATGAGTTGCACAGATTTCTTGATGCCCGCATGACCTGCGAGATGGGAGGAGTGACCCCATTTGAGGATTCCGAGGCGTTGGCGTGGAGAAACAAAGGTCTTTCCTGGAGGAGTCTGCCTGATGGAGGCAGGAGAAGTGGAGATCAGGCAGTCAGGTGGAATGATGTGTTGCGGAGGGAGATCAACTTCTGAGGCATCCGAGGAACGAGAGAGAGCATCGGCCCTAATGTTCTTATCGGCAGGACGAAAGTGAATCTCAAAATTAAATCGGGCAAAGAACAGAGACCACCGGGCCTGGCGAGGATTTAGCCGTTGGGCCGACTGGAGGTAGGAGAGGTTCTTGTGGTCGGTGTAGATAATAACAGGAAATCTTGATCCCTCCAGCAGATGCCTCCATTCCTCAAGTGCTAATTTAATGGCTAGAAGCTCTCGATCCCCGATGGAGTAGTTCCTCTCCGCTGGAGAGAAGGTCCTAGAGAAAAAACCACAAGTGACCGCATGCCCGGAAGGATTTTTTTGTAGAAGAACAGCTCCAGCTCCTACTGAGGAGGCATCAACCTCCAATAGGAAGGGTTTGGAAGGGTCAGGTCTGGAGAGCACGGGAGCCGAAGAAAAGGCAGACTTGAGTCGTTTAAAGGAGTCTTCTGCTTGAGGAGGCCAGGACTTGGGATCAGCATTTTTCTTGGTTAAAGCCACGATAGGAGCCACAATGGTAGAAAAATGTGGAATAAATTGCCTGTAATAATTGGCGAACCCCAAAAAGCGTTGGATAGCACGGAGTCCGGAGGGGCGTGGCCAATTTAAGACGGCAGAGAGTTTGTCTGGATCCATCTGTAGTCCCTGGCCAGAGACCAAATATCCTAGAAAAGGAAGAGATTGGCATTCAAACAGACATTTCTCAATTTTGGCATAGAGTTGGTTGTCACGAAGTCTCTGAAGAACCATACGGACATGCTGGCGGTGTTCTTCTAGATTGGCAGAAAAAATTAGGATATCGTCCAGATATACCACAACACAGGAGTATAACAGATCACGAAAAATTTCATTGACAAAGTCTTGGAAGACGGCAGGGGCATTGCACAGTCCAAAGGGCATGACCAGATACTCAAAGTGTCCATCTCTGGTGTTAAATGCCGTTTTCCACTCGTCCCCCTCTCTGATGCGGATGAGGTTATAGGCGCCTCTTAAGTCCAATTTAGTGAAGATGTGGGCACCTTGGAGGCGATCAAAGAGTTCAGAGATGAGGGGTAAGGGGTAGCGGTTCTTAACCGTGATTTTATTAAGACCGCGGTAGTCAATGCAGGGACGTAGGGAGCCATCTTTTTTGGACACAAAGAAAAATCCGGCTCCGGCAGGAGAGGAGGATTTACGGATAAAGCCCTTTTTTAGATTCTCCTGGACGTATTCGGACATGGCAAGAGTCTCTGGGGCAGAGAGAGGATAAATTCTGCCCCGGGGTGGAGTAGTACCCGGGAGGAGGTCGATAGGGCAATCATAAGGCCTGTGAGGAGGTAGAGTCTCAGCTTGTTTTTTGCAGAAAACATCCGCGAAGTCCATATAGGCCTTAGGGAGACCGGTTACTGGAGGAACCACAGAGTTACGGCAAGGGTTACTGGGAACCGGTTTTAGACAGTTCTTGGAACAAGAGGACCCCCAACTCTTGATCTCCCCAGTGGACCAATCCAGGGTTGGGGAATGAAGTTGAAGCCAGGGAAGTCCAAGGAGAATCTCCGAGGTGCAATTGGGGAGGACCAAAAGTTCAATCCTCTCATGATGAGATCCGATGCTCATAAGAAGGGGCTCCGTGCGGAAACGTATGGTACAGTCCAATCTTTCATTATTTACACAATTGATGTAGAGGGGTCTGGCGAGACTGGTCACTGGGATGTTGAACCTGTTGACGAGAGAGGCCAAAATAAAATTTCCTGCAGATCCAGAGTCCAAGAAGGCCACTGTAGAGAAGGAGAAGGCAGAGGCAGACATCCGCACAGGCACAGTAAGACGTGGAGAAGCAGAGTAGACATCAAGGACTGTCTCACCTTTGTGCGGAGTCAGCGTACGTTTTTCCAGGCGGGGAGGACGGATAGGACAATCCCTCAGGAAGTGTTCGGTACTAGCACAGTACAGGCAGAGGTTCTCCATACGGCGTCGTGTCCTCTCTTGAGGTGTCAGGCGAGACCGGTCGACCTGCATAGCCTCCACGGCGGGAGGCACAGGAACAGATTGCAGGGGACCAGAGGAGAGAGGAGCCGAGGAGACGAAACGCCTCGTGCGAACAGAGTCCATATCTTGGCGGAGTTCCTGACGCCTTTCAGAAAAACGCATGTCAATGCGAGTGGCTAGGTGAATAAGTTCATGTAGATTAGCAGGAATTTCTCGTGCGGCCAGAACATCTTTAATGTTGCTGGATAGGCCTTTTTTGAAGGTCGCGCAGAGGGCCTCATTATTCCAGGACAATTCTGAAGCAAGTGTACGGAATTGTACGGCATACTCGCCAACGGAAGAATTACCCTGGACCAGGTTCAACAGGGCAGTCTCAGCAGAAGAGGCTCGGGCAGGTTCCTCAAAGACACTTCGGATTTCCGAGAAGAAGGAGTGTACAGAGGCAGTGACGGGGTCATTGCGGTCCCAGAGCGGTGTGGCCCATGACAGGGCTTTTCCGGACAGGAGACTGACTACGAAAGCCACCTTAGACCTTTCAGTGGGAAACAGGTCCGACATCATCTCCAGATGCAGGGAACATTGGGAAAGAAAGCCACGGCAAAACTTAGAGTCCCCATCAAATTTATCCGGCAAGGATAAGCGTATCCCAGGAGCGGCCACTCGCTGCGGAGGAGGTGCAGGAGCTGGCGGAGGAGATGACTGCTGAAGCTGTGGTAGCAACTGTTGTAGCATAACGGTCAGTTGAGACAGCTGTTGGCCTTGTTGCGCTATCTGTTGTGACTGCTGGGCGACCACCGTGGTGAGGTCAGCGACAACTGGCAGAGGAACTTCAGCGGGATCCATGGCCGGATCTACTGTCACGATGCCGGCTGGCAGGTAGTGGACCCTCTGTGCCAGAGAGGGATTGGCGTGGACCGTGCTAGTGGACCGGTTCTAAGCCACTACTGGTTTTCACCAGAGCCCGCCGCAAAGCGGGATGGTCTTGCTGCGGCGGTAGTGACCAGGTCGTATCCACTAGCAACGGCTCACCTCTCTGGCTGCTGAAGATAGGCGCGGTACAAGGGAGTAGGCAGAAGCAAGGTCGGACGTAGCAGAAGGTCGGGGCAGGCAGCAAGGATCGTAGTCAGGGGCAACGGCAGAAGGTCTGGAAACACAGGCAAGGAACACACAAGGAACGCTTTCACTGGCACTAAGGCAACAAGATCCGGCAAGGGAGTGCAAGGGAAGTGAGGTAATATAGGGAAGTGCACAGGTGAAAACCCTAATTGGAACCACTGCGCCAATCAGCGGCGCAGTGGCCCTTTAAATCGCAGAGACCCGGCGCGCGCGCGCCCTAGGGAGCGGGGCCGCGCGCGCCGGGACAGAACAGACGGGGAGCGAGTCAGGTAGGGGAGCCGGGGTGCGCATCGCGAGCGGGCGCTACCCGCATCGCGAATCGCATCCCGGCTGGCAGCAGGATCGCAGCGCCCCGGGTCAGAGGACGTGACCGGAGCGCTGCAGCGGAGGGAGTGAAGCGAGCGCTCCGGGGAGGAGCGGGGACCCGGAGCGCTCGGCGTAACAGTCACATAGAGGTCAATTTCTATCATGCACAACAACTGCATAAAGCCTGTATACCCATCCCATACCCTTATGGGTTTACTCCACGTACGCTGAGGGGAAAAAACATACAGATTGATTTATTGGCTTCCTATGAGGTTGTACTTAGTGTGTGGAAGCTCCATTGGGGATAATGATTGATGTGGATGATGGCAATCTCTGTACAGCAGAGATTTTTGGTAACTGATTGACAATGCAGATTTTATGTTTTTGTTTTGTTCTCTCAAAATCCAACAGAAAAAGGATTAATTATGACTCAAATAAAATTGGATAGGTACAGTTGAAGGCACAGTAGGAATTGGACGATTTTCTAATAGATATTGGGGCCCAGAAGAATCTGTCAGAAGTTGACACCTCCTGACTCCATTCAGAACACATAAGCCAAGTCAAGTCAAGCTAAACGCTTGGAGAAATCGGGAGAGGTTATTCATAAGTGTATGGCTACCTTTAAGACCCGGGCCATTTGAAGGAATTTGGAGGCCCCAAGCAAAATAGACATGGAGGCCCCCCTCCACCCCCTCCCCACCTTACGCACGCAAAGCCTACAGGAACCACAGCATAGCCATACGGTTTAAGTATCTCCCTATGTTCTTCTTACTACTCCCCCTTCCTATTTTCTTCTTACTCCTCCCCACCCTTCCTGTGTCTTTCTTCTTACTACTCCCAACCTTCCCCATGTTCTTCGTACTACTCCCCCCTCCCCCTCCCTATGTTCTTCTAACTCCCGTTCCAGTGTCCTGCTTACTCCCCTCCTCCCTCCGTTTGCCTGTCTTACTCCCCCTCCCCTGTCCTTCTTACTCCCCCTCCCCATCCCTATGTCCTTCTTATTCCCCTCCCCCATGTCCTTCTTACTCCCCCCTCCCCATCCCTGTGTCCTTCTTACTCCCCCGCTCCCTCCCTTTGTTTTTTTTACTCCCCCCTCTGTGTTTTTTTTTACTTCCCCCCTATGTTCTTCTTACTACTTCCCCTCCCCCTTCCTATGGTCTTCTTACTGCTCCCAACCCTCCTTGTGTCCTTCTTCTTACTACTCCCCCTCCCTATGTTCTTCTTACTACTACCCCCTTCCCCATGTTCTTCTTACTTATCCCCCCTCCCCCTCCCTATGTTCTTCTTACTCCCCTCCCAGTGTCCTTCTTACTCCCCACCCCCTATATTCTTCTTACTCCCCTGCCCCCACCCTTGGCCCGTCTTACTCCCCCTCCCCCTGTCCTTCATATTCCCCTCCCCATGTCCTTCTTACCCCCCCTCCCCATGTCCTTCTTACTCCCCCCTCCCTCTGTCCTTCTTACAGCCCCCCTCCATCCCCCTCCCTATGTTTTTTTTACTCCCCCCCTCTATGTTATTTTTCCCTCCCTACCCTACCTATATTCTCAGTTACCTCCTGCGGCTCCTTCCCTGGACCCTGTAGTGTGGTCGAGCTCTTCTACCTCTTGGCTGTCACTCAGTTCGGCCAGGTACCATGTGGTACAGGAGATTCAGTTTGCTGTTCCTGGCCGGACTGAAAGGAAGTGAGCACTCAGTGTACACTTCCTGTCAGTCTGACCAGGAAACTGAATCTCCTGTTCCTGTACCACGCGGTACCCAGCTGGACTGACATCCAGGAGGAAGAGGAGCTCGGCCACGCTACAGGGAAGGGGAGGAACTTGGGAGGTGACCAGGAGTGCTGCAGCTGCCTTAGGCTCTCTAAAGAGCCAGCTCGGGGCCCCAAGCAAGTGCTTGGTTTGCCTGTCCTCTAGCAACGGGACTGTTTAAGATGCCTACACACTTACAACAGCTGCCAGCCAAATATTTGGTAACTATTCTTCTAGTGCTCACCATACACATACAGTATCGGTTTATGCAAGTGTTCTTAAAGGGGTTTTACTACGGAGATAGATCTAAATCAATGCAATATGTGAAATTGAAAAACTTTTAAATGTACAACCATTTCTAAAAATGTACTATTTGAGATATATATATATATATATATATATATATATATATATATATATTTTTTTTTTTTTTTTTTTTTTTTTTTTTTACATGTACATTTTCTGTTGCCATTTGCCCTTGGTTATGACCATCTCAGGGCATCCAATGAGACAGTTAAGCATGTTCAGTTCACTTGCATATTTCTTTTTTGACATTGTTGCAGTGATTCCCAACCAGTCTGCCAACAGCTGTTGCAAAACTAGAACTCTTAGCATGTCTGCACACTGCTATACTATGTCTGTTGGCAAGGGGAATTGTGGGCTTTGTTGCATGACAATCAGGGTCACCATTCAGGTAGGAAACCAGGAAGTGATTATATCCATTTGGGAGAAGAACTATACAGTGATTTAGGTAATTTTAACTAAAAAAAAAAAATGCCCAATTGTGCCCCTTGACATAAATCTGGATATGGTGCACATTTGATTTTACCAACCTTGTTTCATGGGAAAATCCCTTTAATGAGGGGAGGGGAATAAACCTCTGCAATTACTTCTGGCACAAAAAGGACAATAAAACTTATCATGCCCTATCCTTCTTTCCTCCAACAACATTTGTCATGGGAGAGAAAGCAGAACCTCAGGCATATAAAATAGTTGGCTAGTTCAGCTGAATTTGGCCAGCTTTGCTCTTACGTGTTTGGACACTTTTAAAAAAGGCAGCCTCAAGACTGCTTTCATGTATCGTTTTATGCTGAGTAATGTTGTCTTCACGAAAATACCTTTTGCATACTTACATGCACCATTTGTCGTTGGCATATGGTGGAAAATTAGACAGTGTATGGGACAATAATCTTTTCATCTCACTTGTTATTGAAAAAGCATCACATGAGAAAATTAAATGTGCCAAGCACTAACAAGGCAATAACACACATTTAACAGTGTTTCTCTTCACCTCCTACATAGCGGAGAAATGTCATCCTTGCCTTCATCCAAATGCTCAGATATTTACAAAAGATATTTATTTACCCATTCAGTGCCTGTTAGGGCACTTGTACTACTGCATTGGCAGAGCAGAAACTGTTACCCCAACGTACACAAGGAAGGCCTACAAAAGAGGAAAAGAGGGGGCTATAAAGTAAAGTAGTTTCAAATGCACAGCAAAGATTTGCACATGTATCTTGCATTCAACTATCAAGTAACACTAGGGTAAGCCTATTCAATATAACATTTTGCAATTAAAAAAATGCACAAAAACTGAGCTTGTGCGAAAATTTTGGGCAAATTTGCCACTCTGTGTAGACAGAGCATCCTTAGACCAACAAGCATAGACACTACTGCCGACTCTTCCTGTGCCACCCCCTTTGCCATCTCCTGTACAGTCTTGTAGCTTGATTATTTGGGGTATTTTAATTGTTACTTATTGGTCATGTTATGCTAAATCTCGACCAAACCAACAAATAAGTGTTAAAAGTGCAAGTCTCATTTCTTTACCTGGGAGACGAGCTCCTCATTTATTGATACTGTCTCATAGAAGATGTTAGTAAGGTACAACATAAACCAAACTGGTTCTAAATCTAGCAGCAAGTAATATATATTCAAAGAAGGGTACTGCTATTAAATTGGACCTGTGGCCAACCCCCGTAAAAAAAAATTGTCTGACAACTCAGTGACTCAGTCAAATGGTTGTGAACTTAAAGGAGATCTCTGGGGAAAGATAACTTTTTCTCTATCCATAGGATAGGTGGCAAGTAGCTGATCATGGGACATCCGACCGCTGGGGCCCCCTGCGATCACCGGGATGCAACATGGCGCTCAGCGAGGACTGTGTGGTGCAGCCGGCACATGCTCCATTTATTCCTATGGGAACGCCGAAAAAACCCGAGTACAGCTCTCTGGTCTTTTCGGTGCGCCCATAAAAATGAATGGAGCGTGTGCCATCTGCCAGTAGACAACATGCGCTCTTCAATGAGAGCGCCGGGGTCCCGTCCAAGTGATCATGAAGGGGCGCCAGTGGTTGGACTCCCCGCAATCAGCTACTAATTCCCTATCCTGAGGATAGAGGATAAGTTATTTTCCGACAGAGTACTCCTTTGATTTTAACAATAGGAGTAAATATCAGGTGATGGGCAGGGATATAAAGTCAGGGGGGTGTGTATGTTTTATTCTGAGGGGTATGTATGGCTAATTCACAATTTATGACTGTATAATCCCGCATATGACTGTAACGCCTCTGGTTGACAACCACCAGCGTACCATGCTCTGTGCCATGTCTTGGCTGTAAACCCCGGCCTTCCTCCTCTGGACTCTCTCCTACTGCTTCAGCCATTGCTTCAGTTTCCCCTCTGCTCTCTAGGGGCTGCACGTGAGCACTGAATGAGACTTTTAGGGCCAGAGTGCGCTCTCTATTTGATTCCCCTTCAATCCCTGCCAGGAGCCACCTATAAGAGAGCACTCCTCCCTTCCTGTGGTGCCTGAGCAACATTGTAGCTTGTCTACAAAGGTTCTTGTCACGATGCCGGCTGGCAGGTAGTGGACCCTCTGTGCCAGAGAGGGATTGGCGTGGACCGTGCTAGTGGACCGGTTCTAAGCCACTACTGGTTTTCACCAGAGCCCGCCGCAAAGCGGGATGGTCTTGCTGCGGCGGTAGTGACCAGGTCGTATCCACTAGCAACGGCTCACCTCTCTGGCTGCTGAAGATAGGCGCGGTACAAGGGAGTAGGCAGAAGCAAGGTCGGACGTAGCAGAAGGTCGGGGCAGGCAGCAAGGATCGTAGTCAGGGGCAACGGCAGAAGGTCTGGAAACACAGGCAAGGAACACACAAGGAACGCTTTCACTGGCACTAAGGCAACAAGATCCGGCAAGGGAGTGCAAGGGAAGTGAGGTAATATAGGGAAGTGCACAGGTGAAAACCCTAATTGGAACCACTGCGCCAATCAGCGGCGCAGTGGCCCTTTAAATCGCAGAGACCCGGCGCGCGCGCGCCCTAGGGAGCGGGGCCGCGCGCGCCGGGACAGAACAGACGGGGAGCGAGTCAGGTAGGGGAGCCGGGGTGCGCATCGCGAGCGGGCGCTACCCGCATCGCGAATCGCATCCCGGCTGGCAGCAGGATCGCAGCGCCCCGGGTCAGAGGACGTGACCGGAGCGCTGCAGCGGAGGGAGTGAAGCGAGCGCTCCGGGGAGGAGCGGGGACCCGGAGCGCTCGGCGTAACAGTACCCCCCCCCTTGGGTCTCCCCCTCTTCTTGGAGCCTGAGAACCTGAGGAGCAGACTTTTGTCAAGGATGTTGTCCTCAGGTTCCCAGGATCTCTCTTCAGGACCACAACCCTCCCAGTCTACTAAAAAAAAATTTTTCCCTCTGACCTTTTTGGCAGCCAAAATTTCCTTGACCGAGAAGACGTCCGAGGAGCCGGAAACAGGAGTGGGAGGAACAGATTTGGGAGAAAAACGGTTGAGGATGAGTGGTTTGAGAAGAGAGACGTGAAAGGCATTAGGGATACGAAGAGAAGGAGGAAGAAGAAGTTTATAAGAGACAGGATTAATTTGACACAAAATTTTGAAAGGACCAAGATAGCGTGGTCCCAACTTGTAGCTAGGGACACGGAAGCGGACATATTTAGCGGAGAGCCATACCTTGTCTCCAGGGGAAAAAACGGGGGGAGCTCTTCTTTTCTTATCCGCGAACCTCTTCATGCGTGAAGAAGCCTGTAAGAGAGAATTTTGGGTCTCTCTCCATATAATGGAAAGGTCACGAGAAATTTCATCCACAGCGGGCAGACCAGAGGGCAAGGGGGTAGGGAGGGGGGGAAGAGGGTGACGGCCGTACACCACGAAAAATGGGGATTTGGAGGAAGATTCAGAGACCCTGAAGTTATACGAAAATTCGGCCCATGGAAGGAGATCTGCCCAGTCATCCTGGCGGGAGGAAACAAAATGTCGCAAATAATCACCCAGGATCTGGTTAATTCTTTCTACTTGTCCATTGGACTGGGGATGATATGCAGAGGAAAAATTTAATTTAATCTTGAGTTGTTTACAGAGAGCCCTCCAGAATTTAGACACGAATTGGACCCCTCTATCCGAGACAATCTGCGTAGGCAACCCGTGAAGACGAAAAATGTGTACAAAAAATTGTTTAGCCAACTGAGGCGCAGAAGGAAGACCAGGAAGAGGGATGAAATGTGCCATTTTGGAGAATCGATCAACGACCACCCAAATAACGGTGTTGCCACGGGAAGGGGGTAAATCAGTAATAAAATCCATACCAATCAGAGACCAAGGCTGTTCGGGGACAGGCAGAGGATGAAGAAAACCAGCGGGCTTCTGGCGAGGAGTCTTATCCCGGGCACAGATAGTGCAGGCTCGCACAAAGTCCCCAACATCCGTCTCCAGAGTCGGCCACCAATAGAAGCGGGAGATGAGTTGCACAGATTTCTTGATGCCCGCATGACCTGCGAGATGGGAGGAGTGACCCCATTTGAGGATTCCGAGGCGTTGGCGTGGAGAAACAAAGGTCTTTCCTGGAGGAGTCTGCCTGATGGAGGCAGGAGAAGTGGAGATCAGGCAGTCAGGTGGAATGATGTGTTGCGGAGGGAGATCAACTTCTGAGGCATCCGAGGAACGAGAGAGAGCATCGGCCCTAATGTTCTTATCGGCAGGACGAAAGTGAATCTCAAAATTAAATCGGGCAAAGAACAGAGACCACCGGGCCTGGCGAGGATTCAGCCGTTGGGCCGACTGGAGGTAGGAGAGGTTCTTGTGGTCGGTGTAGATAATAACAGGAAATCTTGATCCCTCCAGCAGATGCCTCCATTCCTCAAGTGCTAATTTAATGGCTAGAAGCTCTCGATCCCCGATGGAGTAGTTCCTCTCCGCTGGAGAGAAGGTCCTAGAGAAAAAACCACAAGTGACAGCATGCCCGGAAGGATTTTTTTGTAGAAGAACAGCTCCAGCTCCTACTGAGGAGGCATCAACCTCCAATAGGAAGGGTTTGGAAGGGTCAGGTCTGGAGAGCACGGGAGCCGAAGAAAAGGCAGACTTGAGTCGTTTAAAGGAGTCTTCTGCTTGAGGAGGCCAGGACTTGGGATCAGCATTTTTCTTGGTTAAAGCCACGATAGGAGCCACAATGGTAGAAAAATGTGGAATAAATTGCCTGTAATAATTGGCGAACCCCAAAAAGCGTTGGATAGCACGGAGTCCGGAGGGGCGTGGCCAATTTAAGACGGCAGAGAGTTTGTCTGGATCCATCTGTAGTCCCTGGCCAGAGACCAAATATCCTAGAAAAGGAAGAGATTGGCATTCAAACAGACATTTCTCAATTTTGGCATAGAGTTGGTTGTCACGAAGTCTCTGAAGAACCATACGGACATGCTGGCGGTGTTCTTCTAGATTGGCAGAAAAAATTAGGATATCGTCCAGATATACCACAACACAGGAGTATAACAGATCACGAAAAATTTCATTGACAAAGTCTTGGAAGACGGCAGGGGCATTGCACAGTCCAAAGGGCATGACCAGATACTCAAAGTGTCCATCTCTGGTGTTAAATGCCGTTTTCCACTCGTCCCCCTCTCTGATGCGGATGAGGTTATAGGCGCCTCTTAAGTCCAATTTAGTGAAGATGTGGGCACCTTGGAGGCGATCAAAGAGTTCAGAGATGAGGGGTAAGGGGTAGCGGTTCTTAACCGTGATTTTATTAAGACCGCGGTAGTCAATGCAAGGACGTAGGGAGCCATCTTTTTTGGACACAAAGAAAAATCCGGCTCCGGCAGGAGAGGAGGATTTACGGATAAAGCCCTTTTTTAGATTCTCCTGGACGTATTCGGACATGGCAAGAGTCTCTGGGGCAGAGAGAGGATAAATTCTGCCCCGGGGTGGAGTAGTACCCGGGAGGAGGTCGATAGGGCAATCATAAGGCCTGTGAGGAGGTAGAGTCTCAGCTTGTTTTTTGCAGAAAACATCCGCGAAGTCCATATAGGCCTTAGGGAGACCGGTTACTGGAGGAACCACAGAGTTACGGCAAGGGTTACTGGGAACCGGTTTTAGACAGTTCTTGGAACAAGAGGACCCCCAACTCTTGATCTCCCCAGTGGACCAATCCAGGGTTGGGGAATGAAGTTGAAGCCAGGGAAGTCCAAGGAGAATCTCCGAGGTGCAATTGGGGAGGACCAAAAGTTCAATCCTCTCATGATGAGATCCGATGCTCATAAGAAGGGGCTCCGTGCGGAAACGTATGGTACAGTCCAATCTTTCATTATTTACACAATTGATGTAGAGGGGTCTGGCGAGACTGGTCACTGGGATGTTGAACCTGTTGACGAGAGAGGCCAAAATAAAATTTCCTGCAGATCCAGAGTCCAAGAAGGCCACTGTAGAGAAGGAGAAGGCAGAGGCAGACATCCGCACAGGCACAGTAAGACGTGGAGAAGCAGAGTAGACATCAAGGACTGTCTCACCTTTGTGCGGAGTCAGCGTACGTCTTTCCAGGCGGGGAGGACGGATAGGACAATCCCTCAGGAAGTGTTCGGTACTAGCACAGTACAGGCAGAGGTTCTCCATACGGCGTCGTGTCCTCTCTTGAGGTGTCAGGCGAGACCGGTCGACCTGCATAGCCTCCACGGCGGGAGGCACAGGAACAGATTGCAGGGTACCAGAGGAGAGGTGAGCCGAGGAGACGAAACGCCTCGTGCGAACAGAGTCCATATCTTGGCGGAGTTCCTGACGCCTTTCAGAAAAACGCATGTCAATGCGAGTGGCTAGGTGAATAAGTTCATGTAGATTAGCAGGAATTTCTCGTGCGGCCAGAACATCTTTAATGTTGCTGGATAGGCCTTTTTTGAAGGTCGCGCAGAGGGCCTCATTATTCCAGGACAATTCTGAAGCAAGTGTACGGAATTGTACGGCATACTCGCCAACGGAAGAATTACCCTGGACCAGGTTCAACAGGGCAGTCTCAGCAGAAGAGGCTCGGGCAGGTTCCTCAAAGACACTTCGGATTTCCGAGAAGAAGGAGTGTACAGAGGCAGTGACGGGGTCATTGCGGTCCCAGAGCGGTGTGGCCCATGACAGGGCTTTTCCGGACAGAAGACTGACTACGAAAGCCACCTTAGACCTTTCAGTGGGAAACAGGTCCGACATCATCTCCAGATGCAGGGAACATTGGGAAAGAAAGCCACGGCAAAACTTAGAGTCCCCATCAAATTTATCCGGCAAGGATAAGCGTATCCCAGGAGCGGCCACTCGCTGCGGAGGAGGTGCAGGAGCTGGCGGAGGAGATGACTGCTGAAGCTGTGGTAGCAACTGTTGTAGCATAACGGTCAGTTGAGACAGTTGTTGGCCTTGTTGCGCTATCTGTTGTGACTGCTGGGCGACCACCGTGGTGAGGTCAGCGACAACTGGCAGAGGAACTTCAGCGGGATCCATGGCCGGATCTACTGTCACGATGCCGGCTGGCAGGTAGTGGACCCTCTGTGCCAGAGAGGGATTGGCGTGGACCGTGCTAGTGGACCGGTTCTAAGCCACTACTGGTTTTCACCAGAGCCCGCCGCAAAGCGGGATGGTCTTGCTGCGGCGGTAGTGACCAGGTCGTATCCACTAGCAACGGCTCACCTCTCTGGCTGCTGAAGATAGGCGCGGTACAAGGGAGTAGGCAGAAGCAAGGTCGGACGTAGCAGAAGGTCGGGGCAGGCAGCAAGGATCGTAGTCAGGGGCAACGGCAGAAGGTCTGGAAACACAGGCAAGGAACACACAAGGAACGCTTTCACTGGCACTAAGGCAACAAGATCCGGCAAGGGAGTGCAAGGGAAGTGAGGTAATATAGGGAAGTGCACAGGTGAAAACCCTAATTGGAACCACTGCGCCAATCAGCGGCGCAGTGGCCCTTTAAATCGCAGAGACCCGGCGCGCGCGCGCCGGGACAGAACAGACGGGGAGCGAGTCAGGTAGGGGAGCCGGGGTGCGCATCGCGAGCGGGCGCTACCCGCATCGCGAATCGCATCCCGGCTGGCAGCAGGATCGCAGCGCCCCGGGTCAGAGGACGTGACCGGAGCGCTGCAGCGGAGGGAGTGAAGCGAGCGCTCCGGGGAGGAGCGGGGACCCGGAGCGCTCGGCGTAACAGTTCTGCTGCTATTCTGATCTAAATAAATAAGTGCAGCTCACGACTATACTAACCAACGTCTCTCTGGACGTTCACTGTTGCAAATCTATTCCTGTAATATTATATATACACTGCTGATTAATGTATAATTGCCCTCCAGTAAATAGTCCAAACTTCGCTAACTTTTAAATGTATTATGTCAATTTAATACTGCACCATTCGGCATCCAGTAATCCGACCAGTCTCACACAGTTGTTATAGATTGAGAGACTGCCGGTATAGTTGTTAAATCCGCATACTCTCTCTCTCGTGCTGTTTATCAGTGGAAACACAGGCAGTACGTGTTCCGCAAGTGTTACAGCAGATAGTACACTGTACCTCTCACTTACAGTACTGTGATATTGTTGGGACGGGCCCGGCAGAGCCGATGTAGGTCCGGAGCAGCTTGCGGTGAGGGCTGTGTGTTGGAAGATCTCTGGACTGGTAAGCCGGAGCGGCGTCTTGCGTCAGACTAGTAGTGAGGGTGAGCGGAGGACTCAGTCGAATATCTCAAAGTGATGGAGCAACAAGCTGTAGCTACAACTTCTTGCTCCATCCATTAAAAAAATGTAATACTATATGCTAAAATAAGAGTCACAGATGTGTACCAAACATTTCTACAGTGCTCCAAGATGCCTGCAGCAAATTTTAGGGATCAGATAAGCATTTCCTATTTCATTTACAATGCCTGAAACAAAAGTGAGCTCAACTTAGGCTCAACCCAATCTTGGAGTTCCCCAACTCATTATTGTTACTGCCAATTGTATGACCTATAATTATTGTGATGTATATTGTGATGGTGTGTTTTGTGATGAGCATACTGTATGTCTTTGATTCCTTTTGCTAGCCAATAAGAAAAGGTGCTAGTATAGGCACAGAAATGGCCTCATGTGATATTGGTGTAGGAACTGTTAAGCTCTGGAGTCAACAATGCTGATGGGATTATGCTATTTTGCTACAAAGGGACAGAATTGAACCAAGTTTACCTGCAATTGGTTGGCAAATTTGAGTTGATGGTTAATAGTGTTGAGCGGCATAGGTCATATTCGAATTCGCGATATTTCCAGAATATATGGACAAATATTCGTGGTATATTCGCTAAATTTGCATATTCGTAATATTTGTATTTTATTTTTGCATATGCAAAAATGCACATATGTGAAAATTAACAAAAACAAAAATTAGCATATGCTAAAATTAACATAAGCGACAATTCGCATATGCAAAAATTAGCATATGCAAATTTTCACATATGCGAAAATTCGTACACCAGTCTCACACAGTAGTATTAGAGCCTTCTTTACACCACACAAGCCGGAAGCAGAGAGGGATGATCACTGGGATGTGTACTGTAAAAAAAAAAAAAAATATTAATATTCATAATTACGAATATATAGTGCTATATTCACGAATATTCGCGAATTCACGAATATGCGATATTCGTGAACAAAATTTGCCTTGCGAATATTTGCGAGCAACACTAATGGTTAATTCTGCAAAGTACTCTCAATGTACTGTCTATGGGAAAGTGTGAAGACAATGCAGACAGAAGAGCCCCCTGTGAAGTTAACAGTGACCTAGGAGAGAGAGATAATATTTAAATTAGATACAGTACATGGATAAATTCAGAATGTTTTGGCAACAGAGCCACCTACCATAAGCTGACACCAACAAGCTTGAGTGCCCAGCGCCAGTGGTAGTTCACACAAGTAAAACTGCATGTTTTTTGATTTGGGGAAAAAAGTAGCATTTGTCTTCACCTTAGCATTTTTTTTTTATTTTTTTTTTTGCATGTCACTACTTCCATGCAGCGCAGTTGCGGTTGCACCACTTCAAAACCAGCATTAAAAGCAGCATGGTGGATTCATTAGTGATTTTGTGGTGGAACAGTTATAGTGTATATGAACATGGTGGTTACCAGAATACCAACTATATTATATATTGTGTGATTTTGTCATAAAAATTGATAATGATGTATACTTAAAGGAGTACTCCGGTGCACACTTTTTTCATGTTATCCCGTCCGGGCTGCAAAATAAAAGAAAATGCACTTTATCTTACCTGCCAACGAGCCTCCGGAGCTCCGGTACGGGTGTTCGGTCCCCGGGCTGTATTCTTCTTACTTCCTGTTAGCCCGGCACGTCACACGGAGCTTCAGCCTATCACTGGCCGCAGCGATGTCCCGCCTCGGCCGGTGATAGGCTGAAGCTCCGTGTGACGTGTCGGGCTAACAGGAAGTAAGAAGAATACAGCCCAGGGACCGAACACCTGTACCGGAGCTCCGGGGGCTCGTTGGCAGGTAAGATAAAGTGTGTTTTCTTTTATTTTGCAGCCCGGACGGGATAACATGAAAAAAGTGTGCACCGGAGTACTCCTTTAACATAAATTTAATGTGGGAAACACTGTCCTGCATGCAGTTGCTATCCCCTGCAAGTTTCTAAAGCCATCCAAGTCGGAGTAGTTTAGAGCTAAGAGCTGTGTCTCACCAGTGTTCAGACCTTTGCTGATCAGGAGAACAAGCTGGGAGAAGTCTGTGCTGCTGCGTGCTCTTCTCCCTGCCTTTGTGTCACATGATCGAGACATGCTCAAAGACTTACATTGCAAGTTTTTCTGGATCACATGACACAAAGTCGGGATGGAACCCACCGAGCGCAAATTCTCCCAGCTCTTTCACCTAAACGGTAGAGGTCTGAACACTTGGACCCCCGCCTATCCAAAAGTTTTTACAAATGGCAGAGGCCATTTCAATTCTCATTTTTATGTTACTGCTTAACCCCTTAAGGACGCAGCTGATTTTCACCTTAAGGACGCAGCCCTTTTTCGCAATTCTGACCACCGTCTCTTTAAGCATTAATGACTCTAAGATGCTTTTATCGAATATTCTGATTCTGAGATTGTTTTTCACGACATATTCTACTTTATTTTGGTGGTAAATTTTCGGCGTTACTTGCATCCTTTCTTGGTGAAAAATCCCAAAATGTCATGAAAATTTTTAAAATTTTGCATTTTTCTAACTTTGAAGCTCTCTAATTGTAAGGAAAATGGATATTCCAAATAAATTTTATATTGATTCACAAATACAATATGTCCACTTTATGTTGGCATCATAAAATGGACATATTTTTACTTTTTGAAAAAATTAGAGGGCTTCAAAGTAGACCAGCAATTTTCAAAATTTTCATGAAAATTGCTAAATCTGAAGGGGCAGATGTTACAGAACTACAACTCTCCAGGCATGCTGAGAGTTGTAGTTTGGCAACATCTGGAGGGCCACCATTTGGGCACCACTGTAGTAGTGGTCTCCAAACTGTGACCCTCACGATGTTGCAAAACTACAACTCCCAGCATGCCCAGACAGCCAAAGGCTGTCTGGGCATGCTGGGAGTTGCAGTTTGGCAACAACTAGAAGGGCAGCAGTAAGGATGGCTTTACTGCCCCCTTCCTTCCCCCCCCCCCACCGTCGTCTCCCTACCTGCACCGCTGATCTCCGCTGCCTCCACCGATGATTGCCAGGCCCCTCGCGTCTTGTCCTCAGGTAAACACCTCCATCTTCTCCCCCCATTCTGCCCGACATCCAGGGGTGGGAAGAGTGGGGGGTTTCCATGGCAACCCCCTGTCCTGCGCTGCCATTGATCAGAATTCATTTCTGACTAATGGCAGGGGATAGGAGGAGATCGCAGCACTGCGACCTCACTCCTATCCCTCAGGATGATCGGGGTTGTCACTGACAGCTGATTGGCATCCCGGTTCGGTCCCCATATGCCCTACGTCCTTAGGGACTCGGGATGCAGGGCGTATGCATACACCCTACATCCTGAAAAGGTTAAAGGGGTACTCGGGTGGAAAACTTTTTTTTTTTTTTTTTTTTAATCAACTGGTGCCAAAAAGTTAAACAGATTTGTAAATTACTTCTAGTAAAAAATCTTAATGCTTCCAGTACTTATTAGCTGCTGAGCACTACAGAGGAAATTATTTTCTTTTTGGAACACAGAACTCTCTCCTGCCATCATGAGCACAGTGCTCTCTGCTGACATCTCTGTCCATTTTAGAAACTGTCCAGAGTAGGAGAAAATTCCCATAGCAAACATATGCTGCTCTGGACAGTTTCTAAAATGGACAGAGATGTCAGCAAAGAGCACTGTGCTCCTCTGTAATATTCAGCAGCTAATAAGTACTGGAAGGATTAACCCCTTCCCGACCTATGACATACCTGTACGTCATGGGTGGCAAGGTGTTCCCGACCCATGACATACAGGTACGTCATGGACATTACTGCCGCTACTCGCGGCACCCCGCAGCGCCCGGAAAGATGGTGGCTATCACTGATAGCCAGCCATCTTACCGTGCGACCACGGGGGGTTTCGTCCCCCACCCCCCCCAGCGATCGCTGCTATCAGCTTGTCAAATCTGACTAGCTGATAGCAGCGTTTCGCTATCAGAATACTTAGCAGCGCGGTGTGTGAGTTCCGATCACGGGGATCGGGACACACACCGCTCTGCTAAGTGTCCCTGACCCGTCCCCCGGCGTCACTTACCCGTCGGAGCGGTGTCCCGAGCGGTCCCGGCGTCCTCCGTGCGGTCCCGGCTGCGCTGCGTCCCGGAGGTGAGTTTCCGGCAGCAGTGCGGCATCTTCATTGGCAGCAGTGAGATCGCCGTAAAGCGATCTCACTGCTGCCTCTGAGAGTTTCAAAACTGCAACTCCCAGCATGCCCAGACAGCCTTTGGCTTTCTGGGCATGCTGGGAGTTGTAGTTTTGCAACATCTGGAGGTCCACAGTTTGGAGACCACTGTATAATGGTCTCCAATCTGTGCTCTTCCAGATGTTGCAAAACTACAAATCTCAGCATGCTCAGTCTGTCCAGGCATGCTGGGAGTTGTAGTTCTCTAACATCTGGAAGAGCACAGATTGGAGACCATTATACAGTGGTCTCCAAACTGTGGACCTCCAGATGTTGCAAAACTACAACTCCCAGCATGCCCAGACTGCCCAAGCATGCTGGGAGTTGTAGTTCGGCAACATCTGATCCTTCAGATATTGCCGAACTACAACTTCCAGCATGCCTTGGCAGTCTGGGCATGCTGGGAGTTGTAGTTTTGCAACAACTGGAGGCACACTAGTTGGGAAACATTGTCCGTTTCCTACCTCAGTGCCTCCAGCTGTTGCAATTGTTGCAAAACTATAACTCCCAGCATGCACTGACAGACCATGCATGCTGGGAGTTGTAGTTTTGCAACAGCTGGAGGCACACTGGTTTGGAAACACTAAGTTTGGTTGCAAAACACTTGAAAGTTTATTACTTAACTTAGTGTTTCCAAACCAGTGTTCCTCCAGCTGTTGCAAAACTACAACTCCCAGCATGCACGGACAGCCAAATGGCATGCTCGGAGTTTGCAACAGCTGGATGTTTGCCCCCTCCCCCCAATGTGAATGTACAGGGTACACTCACATGGGCGGAGGTTTACAGTGAGTGCTGCAAGTTTGAGATGGCGCAAATTTTGCGCTGCAGCTCAAACTTCCAGCGGCAAACTTGCTGTGAACCTCTGCCCATGTGACTGTACCCTAAAAACACTACACTACACTAACACTAACCTAAAATAAAAAGTAAAAAACACTACATATACACATACCCCTACACAGCCCCCCCCTCCCCCCAAAAAATGAAAAACGTCTGGTACGCTACTGTTTCCAAAACGGAGCCTCCAGCTGTTGCAAAATAATAACTCCCAGTATTGCCGGACAGCCATTGACTGTCCAGGCATGCTGGGAGTTTTGCAACAGCTGGAGGCACCCCGTTTGGGAATCACTGGCGTAGAATACCCCTATGTCCACCCCTATGCAAATCCCTAATTCAGGCCTCAAATGCGCATGGCGCTCTCTCACTTTGGAGCCCTGTCGTATTTCAAGGCAACAGTTTAGGGCCACATATGGGGTATCGCTGTACTCGGGAGAAATTGCCTTACAAATTTTGGGGGGCTTTTTCTTCTTTAACCCCTTATGAAAAGGTGAAGTTGGGGTCTACACCAGCATGTTAGTGTAAAAAAATAAATTTTTTACACTGACATGCTGGTGTTGCCCTATACTTTTCATTTTCACAAGAGGTAAAAGGGAAAAAAGACCCTCTAAATTTGTAACGCAATTTCTCGTGAGTACGGAGATACCCCATATGTGGGCGCAAAGTGCTCTGGGGGCACACAACAAGGCCCAGAAGGGAGAGTGCACCATGTACATTTTAGGTGATTTGCACAGGGGTGGCTGATTGTTACAGCAGTTCTGACAAACGCAAAACAATAAATATCCACATGTGACCCCATTTCGGAAACTATACCCCTCACGGAATGTAATAAGGGGTGCAGTGAGCATTTACACCCCACTGGTGTATGACAGATTTTTGGAACAGTGGTCTGTGAAAATGAAAAATAAAATTTTTGATTTGCACAGTCCACTGTTTCAAATATCTGTCAAACGCCAGTGGGGTGTAAATGCTCACTGCACCCCTTATTAAATTCCATGAGGGGTATAGTTTCCAAAATGGGGTCACATGTGGGGGGGTCCACTGTTCTGGCACCATAGGGGCTTCCTAAATGGGACATGCCCCCCAAAAACCCTTTCAGAAAAACTCACTCTCCAAAATCCCATTGTCGCTCCTTCCCTTCTGAGCCCTCTACTGCGCCCGCCGAACACTTTACATACGCATATGAGGTATTTCCTTACTCAAGAGAAATTGGGTTACCAATTTTAGGGTGATTTCTCTCCTTTTACCCCTTGTAAAAATAAAAAAATTGGGTCTACAAGAAAATGCGAGTGTAAAAAATGAAGATTTAGAATTTTCTCCTTCACTTTGCTGCTATTCCTGTGAAACACCTAAAGGGTTAAAACACTTACTGAATGTCATTTTGAATACTTTGGGGGGTGCAGTTTTTATAATGGGGTCATTTATGGGGTATTTCTAATATGAAGATCCTTAAAATCCACTTCCAACCTGAACTGGGCCCTGAAAAATTACGATTTTGAAAATCTTGAGAAAAATTGGAAAATTGCTGCGGAACTTTGAAGCCCTCTGGTGTCTTCCAAAAGTAAAAACTTGTCAATTTTTTAATGCAAACACAAAGTAGACATATTGTATATGTGAATCAATATGTAATTTATTTGGAATATCCATTTTCCTTTCAAGCAGAGACTTTCAAAGTTAGAAAAATGCTAAATTTTCAAAATTTTCATGAAATTTTTAGATTTTTTATCAAGAAAGAATACAAATATCAGTGAAATTTTACCGATAACATAAAGTAGAATATGTCACGAAAAAACAATCTCGGAATCAGAATGATAAGTAAAAGCATTCCAAAGTTATTAATGTTTAAAGTGACAGTGGTCAGATTTTCAAAAAATGCCCAGGTCATGAAGGTGAAAATGGGCTGGGTCATGAAGGGGTTAAGATTTTTTTATAGAAGTAATATACAAATCTGGTTAACTTTCTGGCACCAGTTGATTTAAAAAAAAGTTTTCCACCGGAGTACCCCTTTAAACTGTGTAATCATTGCTATTACAGTCTTTTGGCTTCCATCAGGTGAATGGGGACCAATAAATACATTTTCCACATGCTCCACAATTTCCAAATGTTTGACATGCAGCTACGACACGTCAAAAGTTTTTCCAAATGACAGTGGCCATTTAAAGTCTAATATTTATGTTACTGCTTAAAATGTGTAATCATTGTTTTTACAATCTTTTGGCTTCCATCAGGTGAATGGGGATCACCTTAGTTTTACACATAAGGGTGGTAAATGTTGTTATGCTAGATTTCAGTATGTGAATCTAAGGCTATGTTCACACAGTGGAACAGACACAGAAAAAGGTTGGTCCCACTCCTGGTTTTGCTTTTAAATACTGGAAAAATACTGCACAAAATACCATGTGTGAACATAGCCTCAGAGAGATATAGAATATATATGAATCTGAGATTATTTTTGTTACTAGAAATTTTTGTCTTCTTTGATACATTATTATTATTAAATTATTATTTCCCTTTAACATTTTATTTTGCAAATGAAACTCTAATTACTCTACAGACTTTGACAGTTAATTTATGTAAAAATACAAGAATCTTGGCAGAAAACCAATGCTAGAGCGATAAGTAATTAGATTATAGCTGACAAATGTTTGGGTCCTGCTCTATCCCAGCTCTAATTATAATGGTAAATTACACCAGGCAAGTGGAAGTGTGGTATGGCAGGGGGATGTGAGGTGCAGGGCAGATGTTGTCATCCTAGGGGCAGATGGTATTAACCCCTTGTGTTCATGACGCCAGGGCGTGGTTTAGCCTTAATCACCCAAAAGGTATATCATTGGATCCTGGGTTAGGCTCAGGGGCAATGAAGACACTGACGCCAAGTTACGGACAACGGTAGCTTTACTGAGGGTAGACAGTTGTTACAGTCTATGCAGTGCAGCCAGGGCCCAAAGAGGTGACCAGTAACAAAGATACCTCAGAGGTTTGCTGGGACTTGTAGTAGAGAGGAGAATTTAGTGCAGGCCACACTGAGTAGACAGAAGACTTGACTGACAGGACAGTGACTTCAGCTTACTTGCACTTGACTTGAGGCTGCAGAAATTGACTTGAGGCGGCAGACATTGACTTGAGGCGGCAGACATTGACTTGAGGCCTCCACTGCTCTCGACACACACTATAGGCACGACTAACCTCAGCAAAGACTTGGAGCAAAAGAGCAAAAGAGAAAGAGGCTAGCTCCTCCCAGGACTTATATAGGGGAGATTAGCAGGGAGCCCATAGGTCACCTTTGGGGTCAGCTAGTCACTAGTACCTCCTGGGTAACAATCACATGGTACATTTATTAAAGGTACAAAACACAAATAATACATAACCTATTTACATGGGGGAACAACTGCAGGGGGCCAAGGGGACACTGAGCGACACTGCCTGACAGGGCAGGGTAGAAGGTAGAAACACCATCCCGTACTGGGCCACTACAGAAGTACCATTAAAAGCTAATGCATTTCTTGCCACCATGACAGTGATTATTCTTGGCATTTGATGACGCGTTCTGGATTGAATTCATTAGCTTGGAATTCCCATTGCTGCTCAAACTATAGTACTATGAACAGATACTATGAACAGATACTTAAAAATGCTAATTATTGGATTAGCTTTACAAAATCCTTCTACTCTATATTCCATGATATTATAGGACATCACTGAACATGTTACATTTGATGTTACTTAATACTATTCTTATACTATGTTTTGCAGGACCAATCGTACTTTTTAATGCCATCCTTAATTTTCCGATAAAATGTAACATGAAAAAAAAAACTGCAATGTAATTCAATATGCAGTAAAAATGTCATGTTACCATGTTACCTTTACAATGGGAGTCATTACAATTACTGCAATACCCAATATATAAATTTGTAAAGTTTAAAACTGTTAAAAATTAAAAAGAATTGCCATTGCCATATTCTGACCCCTATAACTTTTTTGCTTATATATCTATGGCGATGTGTAAGTGCTAATATTTTGTGATCAGTTGTTTTTATTAGTAAAAAAATTGGAATCCAAATCATTTTAAAGTGCTTTTTATTTATTGTATTTCTGAGATGTAACATGACCAAAAATCTGCAATTCTGAAGTCATTATTTTTTGTCATCTATAGCATTTACCACACGGGATCAATTATATTATATTTTAATAGCTGGAATATCCACACGTTGCAGTATAAAATATGTACTTTGTTTTTACAGTTTAGATGTTTATTTTTGTTAATTGTGGATTTTTGAATATTTAAAATATTTTTCTTATACAGATTAATGCAATGCTATTGCATTGCATTTTTGTCTGTTAAATCAGTGATCTACTAATACAGCCTGCTTGATACCCTTATAGGCAGCAAAAGAAACAAAAACGGAACTTGTTCCAAGTGCCAGATCCCTTGGGGTAGTCAGTCTAACAGAGTAGACCAATTTCAATAAAAGATAACATTTATTCCAAGCATAAATCAACGCGTTTCAGACCCGAAACGGGCCCTTCATCAGGACAGGCATTCTGTCCTGATGAAGGGCCCGTTTCGGGTCTGAAACGCGTTGATTTATGCTTTGAATAAATGTTATCTTTATTGAAATTGGTCTACTCTGTTAGACTGACTACCTCAAGGGAACTGGCGCTTGGAACAAGTTCCGTTTTTGTTTCTTCTGCTGCCTATACCATTACCGGACCAGACACTGCCTGGAATCGGGGGAATCAAGCTGCAGGATCCCACTCTATGATATATGCGATACCAGATGTTGTGCTCTGAGCGCAACATCACAGGGTGAGTGTTATTACCAGCATCTCCCTACCTGTGCCTAACGTACTTCACCAGGGGCGCTATTGTGTTCCTTTTTTTCTCTTTTTATCTTTGCTTGATACCCTTAGAAGGCCACTATTAATGACCGGCAACAGTGGCTTGCTGTGAAGAAAGAGAACCTTTTTTTTACTTTCAGCATAATGGCTGGTAGTAAGCCACCTGTATAGTCAGGACATATTTATGGTAGTTAATGCTTAGATGAGCAGAGTTAATTTGATTTGATTCCTGTGTGAACACGGCTGTATTTTGCGTTTTACGCAAATCAAGAGCAGCAGAAGCCCTTCTTTGGACTGTTACACTTTCTTTGACTGCTATTTGATGCTGATTCCTGTCTCTACTGAACTAAGTTATTATAATATACTATATAAAATATAGAATTATAAAAAAATACAATAAATATGCATTTGCATTAGTTTTAGATTCACCTTGTATTTTTACTATTCAGTAGCTTCACACAGAGGCAGAAGAGAAATAAAGATTTTTTTTTCTTGAAAGTAGACAAGAATACTTTTCTTCTTCTATTTTTAGTATTCAGAAACAGTACAAGACGTTATCAGCAAGCAGTAGATCTGTCAAGGTCAGGATAGCACTTCCATCAGCAGGGCCTTAAATTTTCTGCTGAGACAGAGTTGGTAAGAAAACAAAGGCAAATATATCAACTTTTCATGTCATTACCTTTCTCAGCTTGAATATATTAGTGAGGGGTTCTTAGCCAAGATAACAAAGTGCACAATTTGACTAGTTTCTAACAACTAATTCCATAATGTTTGAATGTATTGGTATATGTGGTAATTATAAAGATATTTTCTCCATCTTTAATGATACATTCATGTTATATAAAATCTATCAATCTATCTTAGGGGTGTAGCTAGGGGAGCTAATGGATGCAATGTGGGGGTCAACAAGCCAGGTTGTCTTAGTCGGGTTATTTAAGTACAGTGTTGGGCAGCAAACTGAACCTTTGCCCTACAAAAAGAAAGGTCTACACTAGAAGTGCCTTACTAAATAAAGTAAGACACACATTAAGTTGGTTTTAGCTTCATGTTCCATATTGCAGCCGCCTGAATTCTTCAGTTAGGACATATGGCCGGCTACCATGGGTGAGGCACTTACAATATTCCCATTTAGTGTCTAGCCTCATGCTTGGGCCACAGTTCTACCAGATATTAATCACCACAGAATGGTGAAACTACTAAAGGTTCAGACATTCTGGTTGTTATACTGATTCTAAAATGCAGTCATATAACACCTATCTGAAATTAAATGATGGAGGAAAAATTTTGTAAGGAGAAACATTGAGGAGGACACAATACTAAACCAGTGCTATTTTCAGGAGAGATGAGAGTAACAGGGTTCAGACATCAAAATTTAAAGGGGTTCTCCACCATAAGGGGATTTTAGTTCGTACCTGGCAGACAGTAATGGACATGCTTAGGAAGGATCTGCGCTTGTCTTGGGGCTAAATGGCTGTGTTGTTGTGGTGTCCCGGTACCGCATCCTATACGGTACCTACCGTATTTTTTGTCCTATAGGACGTACCGGCGTATAAGACGCACCCAATTTATAGGTGCAAAATCAAAAAAAAAATAAAGATTTTGAACCCAATAGTGGTCTTCAACCTGCGGACCTCCAGATGTTGCAAAACTACAACTCCCAGCATGCCCGGACAGCCGTTGTCCCCGCCGCTCCGGACCCGTCACCGCTGCCCTGGATGTCGCTCCATCGCTGTCGCCGTGTCCCCGTCGCTCCGGAACGTCTCTGCTGCCGGCTGGGTTTCCTTGCTCTCCCTCGCTGCCATCACGTCATTGCGCACGCCGATGCACGTACGCGACGACGTGATGACGAGGAAGGAGAGCACTGGCCATACAGGGGATCCCTGAACGGAGAAGACACCAAGGAGGTAGGAAAGGTCCCTCCCGGTGTCCTGTAAGCACTAACCCGGCTCTTCAGTCGGGCTGTTCGGGACCGCCGCGGTGAAATCGCGGCGGTCCCGAACAGCCCGACTGAACAGCCGGGTTAGTGTCACTTTCCCTTCAGACGCGGCGGTCAGCTTTGATCGCCGCGTCTGAAGGGTTAATACAGGGCATCACCGCGATCGGTGATGTCCTGTATTAGCCGCGGGTCCCGGCCGTTGATGGCCACAGGGACTGCCGCGATGGGGGTGTATTCGCCGTATAAGACGCACCGACTTTTTCCCCCCAGTTTTGGGGAAGAAAAATTGCGTCTTATACGCTGAAAAATATGGTATGTATCTGTGGTTCCCCATAGCCAGAGTCCCTAGGGATCCCTGTGGTGTAGTTTACCCCTTGTCGCCTCTATTCCAGCTCATAGACCAGTAATTTATTTAAGGTTAATGTAAATAAGGTAATATATATGTAAAAAAATGGTTAATTACCTGTTCCATAGCGTTGCAGGACCTGCGGGTCACGTGACTAGGTAAACTCTATGGTATTCTGCTTAAGGACCTTTGGAGGCCCTGTGACATAAGTAATCCCATTACTCTCTGTAATGGTGAATGACAGATGTTCGGACCAATCGGATTCACCCCGCCCCCTGCCCATATAAGGGAGCGGCGGCCATGTTTTCTCTCTCTTGTTCCTGGGCTCTCAAACGAGAAGAACCTGTACCGCAGCTAACGCAGTGAGTTAGGCCCGAGCCTTGCGGCAACAGCCGGATCATTCAAAATATAGAGTTTATCAATTCCCAGACACTCTGCAGCATCACCGGACCTAATAATACCCCTAAATCCGGACGGATCTGCAAATATCTACCCTAAATTCAGAGACTGTATAAATAGCTCAAGGTCTGCAACAACTGTCAGTCACTAAGCAACATAAGGACTGTTTGTACGAGACTGTTACTGTGCCTTGGATGTATCGCAAGCACTTAAGTAAAGTTGTTCAAGTTCAATCTCCTTGTGGACCTTTTATCATTTCATGCACCTATCGTTACTGGGAAGGGCGGCGATAGGCCAGAGCATTGCCTCAGCATAACAGCCCTCAGCCTGGCATCACGAACTACAGGGTTAACCTTAACCCCTCATATACCAATACCATACCACCACTACCATACACCCCCCAAGGGCTACCACATTGTGAGGTTACCATAACACTGTGGCTAGCTGTTTGTGAACTGGTATTTCCTGTTTGACTTTTCTTTTTTTGACTGCAAATCCCACAATTCCATTTTCCTCCCTCCCACACATCAGCCACCCCACCCATTGAAACATAAATGAGTTGCATCCATCAAAAGACCTGTGGTCTTCAATCAGGATGCCTCCAGCTGTTGCATTAGTTACAGATTGATCCCTCCACCCATTGAAGCAGACAAGCTCCCTGTCATCAGCTGCATTGCAAGCTGGGAAAAATCTGAGACAACAGTCATTTTGTATGCTGATAAAAATAAATGTTGGGGTGAAAATCACAGAAGAGTTGTGAGAAAACCGTCACACACAGGTACAGACACTATATTATGAACTACACTAACTTTACAGCCCCTGTAGCATAGTCAAATAAAAAAAAAATCCTGGAATACCCCTTTAACATTATAACATATTTAATTAAAATTGGAATACCCTTTAATAGTGCATATAACTTGGGATGCAATTGTTGTTTGTCATCCAATAAGTGCTTTTTAATCTAAAAAGGTTGAAAACCTTTTACAAATAAAGCTATTAAATCATAAAAGGAGAATATCAGCATATTTTTTTTTTTTTTTTTTTGCAATTGATCTTACTCTGGTTTCTATGGCTACATCCATGCATTTTTTTTATGTACAAATGAAAGAGGCGAGCTGATTGGTTGCTATGAGCAACTCAGCAAATTTTCCCCTGGAGAGGTTTTGATAAATTTCCCCTTATGCATCCTCTACTTTATACCAGTATAGATAAGAAATTACATTCTGCTACATTCTGCTATATGTAAAAGTATAACAGTTTTAATGTTGTGTCTCCTAAAATAACTCAACACACAGCCATTAATGTCGAAACCTTGTCAACAAAGGTTAGTAAACCCCTTAATAAAAAGGTCCAGATTGGGCCCAAAGTGTCAATATTTTATGTGGCCACCATTATTTTCCAGCACTGTTTTAAGCCTATTGGACATGGAGTTCACTAGAGCTTCACAATTTGCCACTGGACTCTTCTTCCTACATGACAACATCACAGAGCTGGTGGATGTTAGAGACCTTGTGCACCCCCCACCTTCCTTTTGAGGATTCCCTATAGATGCTCAATATAGTTTACGTCTGGAAACATGCTTGGCCAGTTCATCACCTTTCCCCTTAGCTTGTTTAGTAAGAGAGTGTAGCTCCACATGCAGAACCAGATCATGACACTCTAACCAGTGGCGTTGCGACCCGGGTGCGGGGGGTGCGGCCCGCACCGGGTGACACCAACCTAATGGGGTGACACCAAGACGCTCCGCAGCACCCACCCCCCCATCTGTGCCAGACCGGCCTCCCATCCGTCAGCACAACCCCCCCCCCCCCGCGCTGTGTGTGCCCGTCCATCAGCAACCCCCCTCTTTCTCCTGCACTGTGCGCCCGACCGTCATCACACACCCCCTCACCTTCACCAGCATTGTGCCCGGCCTCCGCTCCCACGTCTGCGCCGGCCTGACGTCACACCGTATGGCCGCGCAGGAGGACGTCAGTTACCTCACTCGCACGGCGCCCGGTGAGAAGGAGCGCTGCGCTGGATGGGTGAGTGTGTGTGTCTGTCTCTATCTATGTTTGTGTGTGTGTGTGTGTGTGTGTGTATGAGACTCTGTGTGTGTGTGACTGTGTGACTCTGTGTGTGTGTGTGTGTGACTGTGTGCATGTGTGTGTGACTGTGAGTGTGTGTCTCTCTGACTGTGTGTGTGTATTTGTGTGTGAGTCTCTCTGTGTTGTATGTGTTTTTTTTTGTGTGTGTGTGTGTGTGTGTGTGGGGGGGGGGGTGGGTGGTATAACCAGCAATCTATTGTGGGGAACCTGCGGCCTAATGTGGGGAAACTACTACCAAGTGTGGGGAGTGTATGCTACCTTATGTGGGGAGTGTATGCTACCTTATGTGGGGAATCTGTGCTACCTAATGTGGGGAATCTGTGCTACCTAATGTGGGAAATCTGTGCTACCCAATGTGGGGAAATTGCTACCTAATGTAGGGTAACTGGTACCTACCTAATGTGGGGGAACTGGTACCAAATGTGGGGAATCTATGCTGCCTAATGTGGGGAATAGATGCTACCTAATGTGGGGAAACTGCGACCTACCTAATGTGGGGGAACTGCTGCCTACCTAATGCTCCCCCCCCCTGGCAGTAGCACCCTCATCATCCACCAGCAACACCCCCCCCCCCCAGCAGCACCTCCATCAGCAGATCCTGATGGTGGATGATGGCGGTGCTCCTGCCAGGAGGATGATCCTGCCGATGGATGATGGGGATGATACTGCCAGGGGGGATGGCTAGTAGCACCCTCATCATCCTCCAGCAACACCCCCTGAGTAGTAGCACCCCCATCATCCACTAGCAACACCACCAATACCCCCCTCCCGTGGTAATAGCATCAGCTAACGGATGTTGAGGGGTGTTACTGCGGTTGTGGTATTATATTCAGAGGGTGCACTGTATGGCAACGTTATATTCAGAGGGCGCAGTTTGTGGTAGTATTATATTCAGAGGGCGCAGTTTGTGGTAGTATTATTAGAGATGAGCGAACTTGCAGTAAATTCGATTCGTCACAAACTTCTCGGCTCGGCAGTTGATGACTTATCCTGCGTAAATTAGTTCAGCCTTCAGGTGCTCCGGTGGGCTCGGAAAGGTGGATACATTCCTAGGAAAGAGTCTCCTAGGACTGTATCCACCTTTTCCAGCCCACGGGAGCACCTGAAAGCTGAACTAATTTATGCAGGAAAAGTTATCAACTGCCGAGCAGAGAAGTTTGTGACGAGTTGAATTTACTGTAGTTTGCTCATCTCTAATTATTATATTCAGAGGGCGCAGTGGGTGGTAGTATTATATTCAGAGGGTACAGGATGTGGCGGTATTATATTCAGGGGTACAATATGTGGCAAATTTATATTCAGGGGTACAGTATGTGACAGATTTATATTCAGGGGTACAGTATGTGGCAGATTTATATTCAGAGGGTACAGTATGTGGCAGATTTATATTCAGAGGGTACAGTATGTGGCAGATTTATATTCAGAGGGTACAGTATGTGGCAGATTTATATTCAGAGGGCACAGTATGTGGCAGATTTATATTCAGAGGGTACAGTATGTGGTAGTATTATATTCAGTGGGTACAGTGTGTGGCGGTATTATATTCAGGGGTACAGTATGTGGCAGATTTATATTCAGAGGGTACAGTATGTGTTGGTATTCAGAATGTACAGTGTGTGGTAGTATTATATTCAGAGGGTACAGTATGTGGCAGATTTATATTCAGAGGGCACAGTATGTGGCAGATTTATATTCAGAGGGTACAGTATGTGGTAGTATTATATTCAGTGGGTACAGTGTGTGGCGGTATTATATTCAGGGGTACAGTATGTGGCAGATTTATATTCAGAGGGTACAGTATGTGTTGGTATTCAGAATGTACAGTGTGTGGTAGTATTATATTCAGAGGGTACAGTGTATGGAAGGTTTATAATCAAAGAGTATAGTAGTATTATATTTAGAAGATACAGTGTCTCTCAGGTTTATAATAATAATTGTTTTCATATAGAGGATGAGAATGCGCTGACATAGTGAGGAGACGTGTGGGCATCACATTCTGCAGAGAGAAGTTTTAGCTGGAACAAGTCCTGGCGGTATGTACCATCCGAATTAGATAAGGAAAGACTATAGAGAAGACGTCACCTGTAGTCACTGATATCATTGTACATTCTCCTCACTATAGAGAAGACGTCACCTGTAGTCATTGATATCATTGTGTATTCGCCTCACTATAGAGAAGACGTCACCTGTAATCACTGATATTGTGTATTCTCCTCACTATAGAGAAGACGTCACCTGTAGTCACTGATATCATTGTACATTCTCTTCACTATAAAGAAGACGTCACCTGTAATCACTGATATCATTGTGTATTCTCCACACTATAGAGAAGACGTCACCTGTAGTCACTGATATCATTGTGTATTCTCCTCACTATAGAGAAGACGTCACCTGTAGTCACTGATATCATTGTGTATTCTCCTCACTATAGAGAAGACGTCACCTGTAGTCAGATATTGTGTATTCTCCTCACTATAGAGAAGATGTCACCTGTAGTCACTGATACCATTGTGTATTCTCCTCACTATAGAGAAGATGTCACCTGTAGTCAGATATCATTGTGTATTCTCCTCACTATAGAGAAGATGTCACCTGTAGTCACTGATACCATTGTACATTCTCCTCTCTACATCAGAGCTGTAGTCACTTGTCAGTTCTACAGTTAGGTCAGTGAAACTACAACTCCCAGCATAACCTCACCACTGCTCAAAGGGGTACTCTACTGGAAAACATTTTTTTTTTTAATCAGCTGGTGCTACAAAGTTAAACAGATTTGTAAATTACTTCTATTTAAAAATCTTAATCCTTCCAGTACTTATTAGCTGCTGTATAAGCGATTCACAGGAAGTTATTTTCCTTTTTAATTTATTTTCTGTCTGACCACAGTGCTCTGTGCTGACACCTCTGTCCATGTCAAGAACTGTCCATAGTAGGAGCAAATCCCCATATCAAACCTATCCTGCTCTGGACAGTTCCTGACATGGACAGAGGTGTCAGCAAATAGCACTGTGGTCAGACTGGAAAGAACTACACAACTTCCTGTGGAGCATACACCAGCTTATAAGTACTGTAAGTATTAAGATTTTAAATAGAAGTAATTTAAAAATCTGTTTAACTTTCTGGCACCAGTTGATATAAAAGTAAATGTTTTCCAGTGGAGTACCCCTTTAAGTAATTCTGGGAGCTGTATATTTCAATGGTGAAAACTTCTTTAACACTTTCCCATTCTGTGGCAACTGGTATATCTGATTATTATACTGGAATTTCTCACAATGCGCTACACCAGTGGTGTCTGTCACAACAGGCTAAAAACTTACTGAGGGGGGGGGGGAGGTATGGGGGTGACACCATTTTCTACCGCACCGGGTGACACCAACCCTAGCAACGCCACTGACTCTAACCACCATGCTTGACTGTAGGCACATGTATATTTGTACTCCTCACCTGGTTGCACCACACACGCTTGACACTATCTGAAACACATATGTTCATCTTGGCCTCATGAGACCACAGGGCATGGTTCTAGTTATCCATGTTCTTAGTCCGCTTGCCTTCAGCAAACTGTTTGTGGGTTTTCTTGTACATCTTTAGTAGAGGATTTTCCTTGAATAAAAGTTATGCAGAACATTTTGATGCAGTGTGCGGCATATGCGGTCTGAGCACTAACAGGCTACCCTCCACCCCTCAACCTCTGCAGCAATGCTGGTAGCATTCATACTTTTTCCCAAAAACTATTTCCCAAAGACAACCTCTGGATCTAACACTGAGCATGTGCCCTCAACTTCTTTAATCAACCATGGTGAGGCCTGTTCTAAGTGGAACCCTTCCGTGGAAACCTTTGTATGGTCTTGCCCTCTGTGATGAAGCTCAGTTTCAGGGTCTTTGAAATCTTTTTATACCCAAGTTGATCTTTATGTAGAGCAACAATTCTTTTTTTTTCAGATCCTCAGAGAGTTCTTTGCCATAAGGTGCCATATTGAACTTCCAGAAACCAATATTATAGAGTATGAGATTAAAGGGGTATTCCAGAAAAAAACTTTTTTTCTATATCAACTGGCTCCAGAAAGTTAAACAGATTTGTAAAATCCTTCTATTAAAAAATCTTAATCCTTTCAACAATTATCAGCTGTTGAAGTTGAGTTGTCTCTTTTCTGTTTGGCAACAGTGCTCTCTGCTGACATCTCTGCTTGTCTCGGGAACTGCACAGAGTAGAAGAGGATTGCTATGGGGATTTGCTTTTTAACTGGGCAGTTCCCGAGACACGTGTCATCAGAGAGCACACCAGAAACAGAAAAGAACAAGATTTTGTATTTTTTAATAGAATTAATTTACAAATCTGTTTAACTTTCTGGAGCCAGTTGATATATAAAAAAAAAACTGTTTTTTCCTGGATAACCCCTTTAATCACACCATATTTAAGACACCTGCTTCCCATTCACATAGAGTCACATGACAATAGGAAGGCAAATTTGGTCCACTTTTATTGCCACAGTTTAGACAGTAATGGCTGTGTGTTGAGCTATTTTGAGAGTATTGGCCCTAAACAGTAAAAGGTGAAGTCCTAGGTGAGCTAGCGGATAGCCTTGCTTGGCTAATCAGTCAGAGTAGCAGAAGGAGAAGTGATTTAGTTGATCCAGGAAGTGTAGTTTGGACTCCCTCTAGGACAGCAAGCTGGCTGTAATGGGGAGGCACGGTTCCTTGCCAGTGGCACACAGCACGGGCAGTGAAGTGGACTATGACAAGCTGTGGCAACACAGGTGGAGTGTTCTTTCTCCATTATGAGACAGATGAGGGGTCTGAGGAATACATGGCAAGAGGATGAGAACAATGTGTGTGTGTGTGTGTGAACAGTGAGTAGAAAAGGTTACAGGAAAGTGTATGTTTTAGTCAGTTGTCTAAAATGTTTTTATTTACTTTTAGTCTATTTTAAGTCATTAAAAAAGTGTTGGTTAAAGCTATGACCAAAATGATAATACTGCTGTAACATGTGGGAAGCATTACAATGAGTCATGTACTAAATACCCCAGAGAGACTGTAACTCACTTTTACAACTTCAGGTATTTTGACTTGTTCATATGATTTTGACGTGATACCCCAAGTAGAGCATGCCTACATATTCCATTAGAAAGACATTGAAAGCATCATTCAACATAAGCTGAAACGAATACAGACTTTCTGACAAGAGCTAAAACTTTCCAAATCTTAAAGATTGTCATCTTGGGTGGGTAGAATACGATCAACGTGCTCTAAAGGGTGTTCCTCAATTTTTCACATAAAGATGAAGTGGCAGTGGAGCAAGGAATTACCGCACCCTTAAAGGAGATAGAGCTGTTATTCCAAAATCTCTCAGAAGAGAAATAATGCAAAGATTGCGCTCTACTTACTGAGGTGCAGAAAGAAGTTTACACTATGTAGACTTTCGTCTTGAATGAGTATAATATGAGCCTTATGCAGTAATAAACAACTAAAAGCATACGTGTCTTTTCAGGAACATTTCAGGATAAGTAGTCCTATGGGGATATATATAACCTGGATATGGAATTTTTCATTGGCTTTTTTTTCCATTTTTCCATTTCTTACATTCATTTGTACCATGGGTTTATGTAATGTTTGTTTAAACTACTTTGCCTACTAAAGGAGATTCTTCAACCATAGGCAATTACAAACTGAATTTTGGAAATTATCAAAATGGAACACATCTGGCATGACAAAGAATAGCTGATAACTGGACTAATTGTTCATGTTCTGGGCTTTCTGAAATATTATGTCTAACCTATAAGTGTATCCCATGTGAACTGGACAAAAGCTATTATGCTGCTAAGAAGTTTTTAGAAGTTTTATGTTGTACTATTGTCATGTTATATCAGCTTTAGTTGTGTTTCAATACCCCAGATTTTTCAATATCCTCTCATGAGGAGGGGCTGGACGTGAGCTGCAGTACTGGCAGGGGGTCTGGGTGCTGTAAGAGTTACATGGCCTGATGTGCTGGGGAATCTGGTGCTACAGAGATTAAAATGTTGTACTAGTGTGACATGGAGGAGGGTATCTGTGCTGCAAGGGGTTCTTGTGTAGTGGGGGGCTGATATGATGCATGTGGTAGCTCTGATAAAGTTGGGGTTCACATACTGTTTGTGGTGTTCTGGTGTATCATAGGTTTCCTGTATGTGGGGGTTTTGTTGTAATGGGGGCTGAATTGTTTCAATTATTATTATTATTGTTATCATTATATTTTATAGCACTTTTAGTTCCACAGCACTGTAAGGGGTTGGCATATATGTCAAAACACAAGTGCAAGTACAATGAACATGGAACAGTAAATGACAGACTGACAAAGAGGGAAAAGGGGCCTTGTCCATAAGGGTTTACAATCTAAAAGGGGAGGGTTTGATTGTATTATAAGGAGTCTGAGTGTATTAGGAGTTCTGGGATTTGATATTAAGAAGTTGGCCACTACACAAGGACTTTTATTACACATGTAGTGAATGATAGATTACTTACTTCCTGTGCGTTATAACAGTAACCAATCCAATTGTAGAACAATGAAATGCAGAGCACTCACCTGGAATTCTCTTGATTAAAATGTAGCTTTATTTCTTACATCATCTTGGGCAGCAGGGGAGCGGAAAGGAAAAGAAGCGTGGGGGAGAGAGAGACGGGCGACTGTCTCTCTCTCCCCCACGCTGCCTTTCCTTTCCGCTCCCCTGTTGCCCAAGATGATGTAAGAAATAAAGCTACATTTTAATCAAGAGAACTCCGGGTGAGTGCTCTGCATTTAATTTTTCTACAATTGTATTGGTTAATTATATGTTGAATGCGAGCACCTGAAGTGGAGTGTGCATTGTTGCCATGGGAGATCACACCATATCGATGACCTTGTTTGGTGGTGCCGAGGCACTTTCTATTAGTGACTGTTTTGCATTATAACAGTGTTACTCCTGTAGGAGACTTTGCCTCCTAAATCTGCCATCTTGCAGGTAACTTCTCCCATCCATAACATGATACCCTATGGGGAAGCATATGATCTTACTAGCCAACGCTATTTTATATGTGCAGTGTACTGCTATGGCTAAAGGCTGAATGACAGTATGGTCACAAACTACTCCATAAGGTGCCATGTTATGGATGGGAGAGTATACCCATCATAATATGTATACCTACATTGTTTTGTTGTACTTCTTATATCTTAAAAACCTAATCAAAATTAGTTTAATAGTTATGGACAGGAGAGATTCTTAATTATGCAGAACACTGAAATGCTGTAATAAGGCTCAGGCAGTAAGTGATCTATCATTACATTTACTACATATTTAACACAAGTACTTTGGAGGTGGTCAACCCATTTAATGTAAATGATCTGAGTATATTGTACCATACCTTTTTCACACCCCTAAAAAGGACACTTCCATTTCTACCAAACACTATTCTCTCCTAGGATGACATCTCTACTGAGAAAAGTTATGTGAAATATTTCTTCCCTTTCAAGTGGGTGATGCCCAGTTGGGGTCCATGACAACTTTTTAAATATTGCTCCATTTTTCTTTTGTCATCAACAGTTGCAGGCATCTAAAAAGTCACACCTGCCTCACAATGTAACACAAACACACATACACATTACACTGTAGCAATAAAAAACACTAAAAATCCTGTACTTGATGCCAGATCCTTCAACTGAGCACTGCGTTTCTTTAAACACTAAATGAAAAGTATGTTGTGTCTAGAAAAAATTCTAGGGCTTGTCATTCCTTACAAGCTCTCCTTTTCAGTTGTTGCTACTAAATATAAGCTTTGCAGAAAAGACACATTAAGATGAGTGCATTTCAAAATAGCAGTTTTATTATGCAGATATAAGCTTTGTGTTTTGGGTAGATGACATGATCCTTTACGTGATAAGGTGCGTGATCAGTAGAATGTGTGACAGGCAGCGAATAATCTTGTCTAATAACAAAAGCTGCCTTCCATCACTGTATCTTCTTACTGTGGGAAATGTTAAAGGGCTTATGAATGGTAAAGGTTGAGGTATTGATGGATTTCTAATGAGTTGGAATGGAGCCATTGAAACATTTTCCTCTCTAGTCCATGAGGGACTGTCCCGGCCAAAGAGCAGATGTAAAATGTAATTAATTTGTGCAGCTCGCAAACATAACAGCAGATTGGGGACATACAAAACAGAATTAAAGGCACCTGCAGACATCTCTTTTTGGTTAGCTTCTTGTAGTCATGGAGGTGGAGCCTCTTGACCCATTAGTCAACCTGATTGATGTCCTCAAAGCAGGAATACATTATCACAAGCTATGCAGACCCTATACATGCACCATTGTTTTTTAGTTCATGAGCATACACTGCATGTACTTGCTACAAAAAATAAGAAAACATTTAACACAACTAAAAATTGTGTTCACATACACATTATAAAGGTATAATAGTTTTACGCACAAGGGATATATCAAAAAGCTATTGACAAAATCCAAACAATACTAGAGATCACGAAAAAAGTCACCTCTATTCCACCAAAGTGTTAAATTAAATCTGTCACCTGTTTTATGCTGCTTAAACCACAGGCAGCACTTAAAATGTGCAGGGAGCATGATCTGGGGTTCTTGGGGGTTGTTCCTGAGTGACACATGACACATATTTCCCTATATGTGTATTGGGAAATACGTGTCACTTGGTGCTGCTGAGAGGGAGAGCAGCCTCAGGAACCAGCCCCAAAGACTAGTTACCTGGGTCACGGTGGCTTTTTAAAACTGATTTCTCTGATTGCCCGAGCATTTCTGGGCACACAAACAGGTGACAGGTTCCCTTTAACCACACATAAGATATAATAAAAAGAAAGTGTCAAGAATCTTCTTTAATAAAGCACGCAAAGTGTAAAAAGATAAATCTCCCGTAAGAAACTTAAGAATAACCGTATAACCAAACGTAAGTAAATGACTAAAAACAGATGCTTAAAGGGGTATTCCTATCTGGACATTTATGGTATATCCAGGGACGTGCACAGACATTTTGGAGGGCAGGGGCTCAAGTAAAAAAAGAGGGCACTTTTCATAATTTAAAAAACGTCTGCCAGATTTAATGTGCTGCGTCCCAGGGATACAGCCAGGCCTCCTCTACATTCCTATGCCCATAAAAGTTGGTGTTTTTTTAAAATCATGTCAAGAACAGTTTCTATGAAGGTCTGCCATGTGTATATACACTTTGTCTGTGCTGTCAGTCTTATTTACAGAAAACATGTGACAGCTGCCCTATAATATACTGTATTATAGAGGAGATTTATACAAAACCTGTGCAGAGAAAGAGCGGTGCAGTCGCCCATAGCAACCAAACAGATCGTTTTGCAGAGGGATTTTCCTCTGCAAAGGTTTTAATAAATCTCCCCCTATATGCCCCCACCTGAGTTCTATATGACAGAACCCATCACCAATCACCCAGCACCCATCACCAACCACCCAGCACCCAATCACCCAGCACCCAATCACCCAATCACCCAGCACCAATCACCCAGCACCAATCACCCAGCACCCAATCACCCAGCACCAATTACCCAGCACCAATCACCCAGCACCCATCACCAATCACCCATCACTCACCACCAATCACCCATCACTCAGCACCAATCACCCATCACCCAGCACCCAATCACCCAGCACCCAATCACCCAGCACCAATCACCCAGCACCAATCACCCATCACTCAGCACCAATCACCCATCACCCAGCACCCAATCACCCATCACCCAGCACCCAGCACCAATCACCCATCACTCAGCACCAATCACCCATCACTCAGCACCAATCACCCAGCACCCATCATCCAGCACCCATCACCCAGCACCTAGCACCAATCACCCAGCACCCAATCACCCAGCACCAATCACCCAGCACCAATCATCCAGCACCAATCACCAATCAATCATCCAGCACCAATCACCCATCACTCAGCACCAATCACCCAGCACCAATCACCCAGCACCAATCACCCATCACTCAGCACCAATCACCCAGCACCCAGCACCCATCACCCAGCACCCAGCACCCATGACCCAATCACCCAGCACCAATCACCCAGCACCAATGATCCAGCACCCATCACAAATCACCCAGCACATATCACCCATCACTCAGCACCAATCACCCATCACCCAGCACCCATCACCCAATCACCCAGCACCAATCACCCAGCACCAATGATCCAGCACCCATCACCAATCACCTAGCACCCAATCACCCAGCACCCAATCACCTAGCACCCAATCACCCAGCACCAATCACCCAGCACCAATCACTCAGCACCCAATCACCCAGCACCAATCACCCAGCACCAATCACCCATCACCAATCACCCAGCACCCATCACCAATCACCCATCACCAATCACCCATCACTCAGCACCAATCACCCAGCACCAAATCACCCAGCACCAATCACCCAGCACCAATCACCCAGCACCCAGCACCAATCACCCATCCCCAATCACCCATCCCCAATCACCCATCCCCAATCCCCAATCACCCAGCCCCAATCACCCAGCCCCAATCACCCAGCACCCATCCCCAATCTCCCACCTTATGCAGGAATCTCCACACAGCTCTGATTCTTACACTGAAGAGATGGACACCACACTAATATATGCTTACATGCTACAATATATAAGAGTTGGAAAAAAAAAGAATTATACAAAGACGGCGGGGCATTGCACAGCATACAGGATGGAGGCAGGGAAGCTCCGCCTCCATTGCGCACAAGACTGACTTCACATACTAGCAATGTGGGGCAATACCTAGAAAATGGAAAGACCAATTTTTGTATACTGCACTGTAACCTAATGTATTGGGTTTAGTGCGAGTAAACAGGCTGTCAGTTTCCCTTTAATTATATAACGTACCCCCCTTAATTCCCTATATACTGTGCCACCATTCATCTATTAATTCCCTATATACTGTGCCACCATTCATCTATTAATTCCCTATATACTGTGCCACCATTAATGAACTATATACTGTGCCACCATTCATCTATTAATTCCCTATATACTGTGCCACCATTAATGAACTATATACTGTGCCACCATTCATCTATTAATTCCCTATATACTGTGCCACCATTCATCTATTAATTCCCTATATACTGTGCCACCATTAATGAACTATATACTGTGCCACCATTAATGAACTATATACTGTGCCACCATTAATGAACTATATACTGTGCCACCATTAATGAACTATATACTGTGCCACCATTAATGAACTATATACTGTGCCACCATTAATGAACTAAATTTATTGCAGGATAATTTTATGGGCCAGTTTGTGGAGGACCCAACAAGAAGTGATGCCTTGTTGGATCTGATCATTTCCAACAACGCAGAGCTGGTTGGTAATGTAACTGTGCGGGAAAACCTTGGGAATAGCGACCACAATATAGTTACTTTTGACTTAAAATGTAGAAAACAAAGACAGGCGGGGAAGGCAAAAACATATAACTTTAAAAAGGCAAATTTCCCTGGGCTGAGAGCTGCACTACAGGACATAGACTGGGGGGAGGTGTTCTCAAATACTGATACAGAAGGTAAATGGGACATCTTTAAATCAACTCTAAATAACTATACAGCTAAATATATACCAAAGGGGAACAAATATAAACGATTAAAACTAAATCCTACATGGCTGACACATGATGTTAAAAGAGCAATAAACAACAAAAAAATAGCCTTCAAAAAATACAAATCTGATGGGTCAGCTATAACATTTAAACAGTACAAGGAGCTTAATAGAATCTGTAAAAATGTAATAAAAACAGCAAAAATTCAAAATGAGAGACAGGTGGCCAAAGAAAGCAAAACTAATCCTAAATATTTTTTTAGACATATAAATGCAAAAAAAACCAAGGACAGAGCATGTAGGACCCCTTAATAATGATAATGGGGAGGTTGTCACAGGCGATCAAGAGAAGGCGGAGCTACTGAATGGGTTCTTTAGTTCTGTATACACTATGAAAGAAGGAGCTGACATTGGCCAGGTCGGTGCTGGTAACACATCATGTAATGTACTGAACTGGCTTAATGTAGAGATGGTACAAGGTAAGTTAAGTGATATAAATGTAAGCAAATCCCCAGGACCGGATGGACTACACCCAAGAGTTCTTAGAGAGGTAAGTTCAGTAATATCTGTACCCCTGTTCATGATATTTAGAGATTCTCTGGTGTCTGGTATTGTGCCAAGGGACTGGCGCAAGGCGAATGTGGTGCCAATCTTCAAAAAGGGCTCTAGGTCTTCCCCAGGAAACTATAGACCGGTAAGTTTAACGTGCATTGTGGGTAAATTGTTTGAAGGACTTATAAGGGATTGCATACAGGAATACATAGGGGATAATTGTATTATAAGTGATAGCCAGCATGGGTTTACTAAGGATAGAAGTTGTCAAACCAATCTAATTTGCTTTTATGAAGAGGTGAGTAGAAGCCTTGACAGAGGAATGGCTGTGGATATAGTGTTTCTGGATTTTGCTAAAGCATTTGATACTGTCCCTCATAGACGTCTGACAGGTAAGTTAAGGTCTTTGGGTTTGGAAAATTTAGTTTGTAACTGGATTGAACACTGGCTCGTACCCAGAGAGTGGTGGTCAATGATTCGTACTCTGATTGGTCCCCGGTTATTAGTGGTGTACCCCAAGGTTCTGTACTGGGCCCGCTGTTGTTTAATTTATTTATTAATGATATAGAGGATGGTATTAACAGCTCTGTTTCTATCTTTGCAGATGACACCAAGCTTTGTAGCACAGTACAGTCTATAGAGGATGTGCATAAGTTACAAGATGACTTGGATAGACTAAGTGTCTGGGCATCCACTTGGCAAATGAGGTTCAATGTGGATAAATGTAAAGTTATGCATCTGGGTACTAATAACCTGCATGCATCGTATGTCTTAGGGGGGATTAAACTGGCAGAGTCACTGGTAGAGAAGGATCTGGGTGTACTTGTAGATCACAGACTACAGAATAGCATGCAATGTCAGGCTGCTGCTTCCAAAGCCGGCAGGATATTGTCATGTATCAAAAGAGGCATGGACTCAAGGGACAGGGACATAATACTCCCCCTTTATAAATCATTGGTACGGCCTTACCTGGAATATGCTGTTCAGTTTTGGGCACCTGTCCATAAAAGGGACACTGCGGAGTTGGAAAGGGTGCAGAGACGCGCGACTAAACTAATATGGGGAATGGAACATCTTAGCTATGAGGAGCGATTAAAGGAGTTACAATTGTTTAGTCTTGAGAAGAGACGTTTAAGGGGGGATATGATAAATGTATATAAGTATATTAATGGCCCATACAAAAAATATGGAGAAAAACTGTTCCAGGTTAAACCCCCCCAAAGGACGAGGGGGCACTCCCTCCGTCTGGAGAAGAAAAAGTTTAGTCTCAAGGGGCGACACGCCTTCTTTACCATGAGAACTGTGAACTTATGGAACAGTCTACCTCAGGAACTGGTCACAGCAGGAACAATTAACAGCTTTAAAACAGGATTAGATACATTCCTGGAACAAAATAAGATTAATGCTTATGAAGAAATATAAAATCTCATCCCTTCCCCAATATCGCGCCACACCCCTACCCCTTAATTCCCTGGTTGAACTTGATGGACATATGTCTTTTTTCGACCGTACTAACTATGTAACTATGTAACTGAGCCACCATTAATGAACTATATACTGAGCCACCATTAATGAACTATATACTGTGCCACCATTAATGAACTATATACTGTGCCACCATTAATGAACTATATACTGTGCCACCATTAATGAACTATATACTGTGCCACCATTAATGAACTATATACTGTGCCACCACTAAGGGTGTGTTCACACGTGCGTATTTTCTGCTGCAGATTTGCTTTAGCAGATTTCTCTTCCCATTGTCAATGGGAAGCAAAAACTGCAGCAGATCTGCAGCAAAAAAAAGGCACATGTGAATGCACCCTAAGGATCTATACACAGTGCCAGCATACATAAAAAATATAATGTTCCAATATAATGAAATATATACTGTGCTTCCATAAATTCCCTATATACTGTGCTTACATTCCTCCAATAATTCCCCAATAATGTGCTTCATACAATACATACAAGCACATAACATAAAGACACATACAGTACATAGGTAATATACACACATACATAGAGATACTTTGACACATATATACAGGTACAAATATACATTAAGAAACATAAATACACAGACACACACATAACATGGAATATATACTAAAAGATATAGCCAATAAGCACATCATACATACAGGTACACACATACAATCACTTACAGATATATACACACATACATAGATTCACTTGCTCATATATATATATATATATATATATATATATATATATATACACACACACATACATACATACGTAGATTCACTTGCTCATATATATATATATATATATATATATATATATATATATATACACACACATACATACACACACATACACATACATACATATACATAGAGTCACTTGCTCACATATATAGGCACATACATAGAGATAGACACACACACAAACACACACACATATATATATATATATATATATATATACACACATCATACAGACACACTGACATACAATCACTCATATATACACACTCACAGTCACTTACACTAAGGCCCCAGCCATCCCTCTCTGCACAGACACATACATAGAGATACACACAAACACACACACACACATATGTATACACACACACACTGACATACAATCACTCACTTATATTTTCAGTTACTTACAGTAAGTAAGGGCTCCATCCCCCTCTGCACAGGCTGAGTGTGTGGCCGGGCAGACAGTGGGCGGGGCTTCTCTCTGCCTCCGCTGTTCCTGTCTCCTCCGTGTGGAGAGAAGCAGAGAAATGGCAGATAATGACAGGGTGAGTGGCGCCCCCTTGCTGCAGGGAGGGCACAGCACCCTCCATTAAACCACATACAACTCCCCAGCAATGGATCCTTCTTACTTCACCTGTCACCCTGAGTCTGCACCTCCTTTTGTGAGGGCACTAGAGGGGCAGGTGAGGAAAAGGGCAGGGGCTCCAGCCCCCTTTCACTCCTATGTGTGCACGTCCCTGGGTATATCCATAGGACATGTCAAAAATGTAGAATAAAAATGCAAGTTCTGATGAACCGTACTCATGCACAGAACTTGCTGGGCGGTGCACAGTTGCCCTGGCAACTATACCATCCAAAGTCAGATTGGACGGGAGAGCAGCTTTAGACTTAGGATTGAAATGTTCTATAGTAGTGACTACATGTGATCTTTCATGGATTATAATAGATTGAACAAAATAACACCTATTTTTCTCTTTCTACATTGCATTTTCAGCAAATGCTAGATAACAAATCTTTATACCATTATCTTTTCTACAGCTCTTTTTTATTACTTTGTTATTTATTTGCCTTTTAATTGTATTTATCTACTATTGTAAAGTCCCCCCCCCCCCCCAGTACATGCAATTTATATACAGGGTGGACCATTTATATGGATACACCTTAATAAAATGGGAATAGTTGGTGATATTAACTTCCTGTTTGTGGCACATTAGTATATGTGAGGGGGGAAACTTTTCAAGATCGGTGGTGACCATGGTGGCCATTTTGAAGTCGGCCAATTTGAATCCAACTTTACTTTTTTCAATAGGAAGAGGGTCATGTGACACATCAAACTTATTGGGAATTTCACATGAAAAACAATCATGTGCTTGGTTTTAACGTAACTTTATTCTTTCATGAGTTATTTACAAGTTTCTGACCACTTATAAAATGTGTTTAATGTGCTGCCCATTGTGTTGGATTGTCAATGCAACCCTCTCCTCCCACTCTTCACACACTGATAGCAACACCGCAGGAGAAATGCTAGCACAGGCTGCCAGTATCCATAGTTTCAGGTGCTGCAGAATGGGCAAAACAAAAATTGGAACAGGACCCTCAGTTTACGCAGAAGATTTTGTTCAGTGATGAGGCAAACTTTTATGTGAATGGTGAAGTTTACAAACAAAACCACCGCTATTGGTCTGACACTAACCCACATTGGATAGATCCCTACAAGACTGTTGGAACACAAAAATTGATGGTATGGTGTGGTATATGGGGTACAAAGATAGTGGGGCCATTCTTCATCAATGGAAACCTCAAGGCCACTGGATATGCGAAATTGCTACATGATGATGTGTTTCCCTCTTTATGCACTGAAGCTGGCACGTTCCCTGAGTTTTTCCAGCAAGATCGTGCACCACCACATTAGGGGTGTCAGGTCCGAGCATTCCTAGATGAATAGTTTCCTGGAAATTGGATTGGTCGTCGTGGGCCAGTTGAATGGCCCCCAAGGTCTCCCGATCTGACCCCCTTAGACTTTTATCTTTGGGGTCATCCGAAGGCAATTGTCTATGCTGTGAAGATAAGAGATGTGCAGCACCTTAAACTACGGATACTGGAAGCCTGTGCTAGCATTTCTCCTGCGGTGTTGCTATCAGTGTGTGAAGAGTGGAAGAAGAGGGTTGTATTGACAATCCAACACAATGGGCAGCACATTGAACACATTTTATAAGTGGTCAGAAACTTGTAAATAACTCATGAAAGAATAAAGTTACGTTAAAACATAGCACGTGATTGTTTTTTTTTGTGAAATTCCAAATAAGTTTGATGTGTCAAATGACCCTCTTACTATTGAAAAGACAAAATTTGGATTCAAAATGGCCAACTTCAAAATGGCCGCCATGGTCACAACCCATCTTGAAAAGTTTCCCCCCTCACATAAACTAATGTGCCACAAACAGGAAGTTAATATCACCAACCATTCCCATTTTATTAAGGTGTATCCATATAAATGGCCCACCCTGTATTAGGTCAACATAATTTGATCATGATTTCTATGATTTTATGATTCATTATTTTGGGTCTGAACCTGCAGACATTAACTATAGCATTCTATTGTATAGCCAGTGTGTGAGTGCATTGAATTTAGCAATCTGCTTTGTACATACACTAATATACAGTATTTAGTATAGGGAGCACTTATTTTGTATTTTGTTGTATTGTTTGCACTCTAACTCTAAGTTCACAGGTATCATTATAAAGGCAGCAACTTCATCAAAGCTTGGCACATACCAGAGTGGTTTTTGGTGTAGAATATGTACTGGTGGCCCTGTAATGTGATTTGGAAGCTAGTCTAAGATGTTCTACTAGTGGACCCTCACTGCATGTATACTTTGTATGTGTATATCAATGTATCAGCTGTTATACATGCAAATACAGAACACTGTCACCAGTGACTTAACTAACATTTTTAACCTCTCCCTCTCATTAGATGTTGTTCCTTCCTCCTTCAAACATCATGTCATAACCATAACCAAAACATTTCTGGACTCGTCCTGTGCCACCAACTATTGACCAATCTCTAATCTCACCTTCTCCAAACTCCTGGAACACTTGGTCTGTTACCGCCTAATCTGCTATCTCTCTGCAAACTCACTCCTTGACCCCTTACAGTCTGACTTCCGTTCCTTACACTCCACAGAGACAGCCAAATATAAAGGCATTTCTTTATATTGATTCTCCTAGATCTCTTTGAGGCCTATGTCACTGTTAATCTCCAAATCCTCCTCAGTATGGTCTGCTCCATTGGTCTTAAAGGGGTTATCCAGGAATAAAGAAACAGACCTACTTTCTTTCAAAAAACGCTCCCATTCTGTCTCCAGGTTGTGTGTAGTTCTGCAGCTCAGTTCCATTGAAGTGAATGGAGCCATGTTGTAAAACCACACCCAACCTGGAGACTCACATAGAACTGTTTTTGAAAGAAATTAGCTATGTTTTTCTATTCCTGGATAACCCCTTTAAGCACTCTGCTCTCTCCTGGATTTCTTCTGACCTTGCTAACCATTCTTTGATGAAACCTCTTTCCATGACATAACCCCTGCACTCCTAAAAAATACAAAAGACTGTTTCTCACTAATCATGTCCTCTCTATGTCTTATTAAAGTGTACCTGTCAGATCCCACAAAAAAAAAAAAATGTTTCTCAGTAGCTAATCCTGACCATGTGCATCTAATTTTTATGCCTCTATCACCTATATTTATTATAAAAATACCTTTTCTCATTAGCTCACATTGTTAGAAATCCTCTCAGGGAAAGGGGCGTGGTGGGGAGAGGTCTCATCATAAACAACATTTAAAAAGTTTTTGGATCTGACAGTGTCCATTTAAACTAAATCTAAAACTAAGCTTCCTGTATTTTCTCCATCAACTAATCTACTTAAATCTGAGATTTTCATCTCAGTGTGTGGTACTACCATGACTCTCGGACAGCAAGCTTGCTGTTATGGAGTAATGCTGGAATCTGATCTATCTTTCACTCCATATATATATATATATATATATATATATATATATATATATATATACCTTATTTATTGGCATACAACGCTCATTTTTCAAACTAAAATTTTAAGCTCAAGGTCTATATGCATGGTATACGCCAATAAACTCTTTATCTTTCTAAAGCGGCAGCTTTAAATCATGTAACTGCAGCTGCTTCTGTGGGGCCAGAGTCCTGCCGCTGCCAAATTCCCATGTTCTCCCCATCCCTGGCTTTCTTATTTACGTGTACTGTGGGCGTGTTCCTGCAGGCTCCAACGACGTCCTGCGCTGTCGCTGTGCGCTGCGCACTTACGAGTGACATCGCGTTGAGGACGTCACTCGTCAGTGCACAGCAACAGTGCAGGATGCTGCAGGAGCACGCCCACAGGAAAGGTACATATGAAATCCGGGGATTGGGAGGGACATGGGAATTGGGCGGCAAAGGGACTCTGGCCCTGCAGAAGCAGCTGCAGTTACATGACTTAAAGCGGCCACTTTAAATCACTGAACCGCAGCAGCTTCTGTGGGGCCAGAAACAGTTTTTTGGGGTATACACGCATTTGCACGCACCGTCATTTTAAAACTTTTTTACCCAAATTTCCTTGGAAAAATGTGGGTGCGTGTTATAGGCCGGTGCATGTTATACCCCAATCAATGAGGCATATAGTCTCTTTTATGTTCTTGTCACTAGCACCTCATTCAAACAGCTAAAACTATCATTGTTGCTTTGATTCATTGTCGTCTTGACTATTGTAACTTATATCTAATAGGCCTTGCCTTCTCTAAACTCTTCCCTCTCCAGTCCATTCTAAATGCAGTAGACTCATATTCCTCCTTTGCCGTTACACTGATGCCTCGCCCTGTGTCAGTCACTACACTGGTTACTAGGGATGAGCGAATAGAATTTGACGAATCTGAATTCATTACAAATTTCAGCAAAAATTCACTTCGCAATTAATCCAAATATCGCTGCGTTTCGATAGCACGAATGGCATCATTAAACTCCATTTAATGCTTTCCAGGCTCCAGGGCATCTAAAATGGCGGATCCACATGTGAGGACATGGGGTAAGGTACTCTGAGAAGGCGGCAAGGCGGGTCGGTGGGAAGACCCTGAATCACATGCAGCATGCAGCCTATCAACAACCCTATATAATCAGCAGCCATCTTGCGGCCAGTCACATAAGTGTTTTATTTCAGAGAGAGCGTTTCACTGCAGGGAGAGATAGAGCATTGTGTGCGTTGTACAGAAAAACAGCTTCACAGCAGCGATTCACCACCAAGTCCAAATCCCTGTATAAAAGCACTGACAGAGAGAGAGAGAGAGAGAGAGAGAGAGAGAGAGAGAGAGAGAGAGAAAGTACACTTTTGGGTGTAATACACAGCGACTCCACTGTTGCAGTGGGGGGTACAGCAACTCTAAAGCTTAAAAGGGCCAGTTAGGCAGAGCAGTAAAAGCCATTGTCACCTGCTATTAGTGCCTAATAGTACTGTACTGGGCTCTACTACACAGCGATTCTGTATTGCAGCAGTTGGGTGTACAACTGTAAAGCTAACAGGGGCCAGTAAAGGTAAGCAAGAAAAGCCACAGTTACCTGATTACAATGCCTAATACAGGTTGCGTAGCAGAGCTTCTTGTCCTCTCATAAGTGTAACATGTGCGTACATAGGTGGTGTAGGTTTTTTCCCTGACAAACAAATTTTGGCCTAGTTACTGCAAATGACCAGCCAAAGTTACACCCTTGTTTTTGTAGCCTTATACAGTTTTAAGCGGAGTGTATTGTCCAGCTCTCATAAGTGTAAACTGTACGCACAGCTATGTGGTGTATGTTTTTTTCCCCCCTGAAAAAATAAGTTTTGCCTAGTTACTGTAAAAATCCAGCCAAAGCTACTACCTTGTTTGTGTAGCCTTATACAGTTTGTAGTGGAGCGCATAGTCCTCCTCTCATAAGTTTAAACTGTAGGTACACCTACGTGGTGTATGTTTTTTTTTTCCTGAAAAACTAATTTGGGCCTAGTTACTGTGAAAGGCCAGCCAAAGCTACACCCTTGTTTCTGTAGCCTTATACAGTTTGTAGTAGAGCGCATAGTCCTCCTCTCATAAGATTAAAGTGTAGGTACACCTACGTGGTGTACGTTTTTTTCATGAAAAACTAATTTGGGCCTAGTTATTGTGAAAGGCCAGCAAAAGCGACACCCTTGTTTCTGTAACCTTATACAATTTGTAGTGGAGTGTATTGTCCAGCTCTCATAAGTGTAAACAGTATGTATGAAATTTTAATCTATTTTAAATCTTCAATTAAAATTTTACAAAATATCTTTAATCCTTTCAATGGTGAGGCCCTATGGTCTCTTCAGGATGTTGCGAAACCCAGGCTGGGTCATTCTGCCACTATATGGTCTCCTCTTGCTTTCGCCAATTCCAGGCTGTGTAATTTTGCCACATTATGGTCTCCTCATGCTGCTGCCACCTCCAGGCTGTGTCATTGTGCCACCATATGGCCTCCTTATGCTGTTGGTACCTTAAATTAAACTTTTAACATTTTAATCTATTTTAAATCTTCAGTTTAAATTTTACAAAATATCTTTAATCTTTCCTATTGTGAGGCCCTATGGTCTTGTTGGGCTGTTGCCACCTCTAGGCTCTGTCATTGTGCCGCCATGTGACTCCTTGTTATATTGGGTTTTGTGGTCATACAGTATTAGTTGAAAGTAAACACTTTGGGAACCTGGGACATTAAACTTGTGAATCTAAAAAATATCAATTTAATCTTTTCAAGACTAAAGCCCCATGGTCGTTGTCATATATTACTTCTGGAATTACCACATGAATCCAATAAAGCAGGTTGAAACAATAACAATGAACCATAACTGATAAAATAAAACATTTGCAGTTTCACACAGAGTAAGACAGCCCCCCCCCCCCTTATTATTATTATTATTATTATTATTATTATTGCTTACTTATTTATGTTTCTGGGTTTTTATTACCTCAGAGACTGGGTCCTAACACCAACCAGCATGGAAATATAGCTTGGATGGCTGTGCTTAGTGTCCTAATGCTGCCTGGCATTAGGATCTGGTGTGACACCGACTGGAGGTAAAGAGAACCAGTAGTGATATATAGATAAATATAGGATAAATCAGGCAGGTTTAGCCTGTGTTTATCCTATTTCTTACTGTTTTGCTACATTAAAGATGAGGTTAGCCACAGTCAAGGGACATTGTGAATGCATTATTTCTGCCAATCTGTTCCTAGTACTGAGAAATTACAGATGAATGACTCACACTGCCCCCACTATTCTCCATGATTTCTGATAACAGATGTAACATTGTCTGTAAAATGTCAAAAATCAATACAATCACATAGTATCACTTTAGTGGTGAAAATAGGAAGGCTATTGAAGTGATGCAGTGATGCTTGATGAATGCCATCATTATATATATATATATATATATATATATATATATATATATATATATATATATATATAGTTGGCACCCCTGAAATTTTTCTAGAAAATGAAGTATTTCTCACAGGAAAGGATTGCAGTACCACGTGTTTTGCTATACACATGTTTGTTCCCTTTGTGTGTAATTTCACACCTAACTCCAAAAATGGACTGAACAAAATGATTGGCACCCTTTAACCCCTTAAGGACTCAGGGTTTTTCCGTTTTTGCACTTTCGTTTTTTCTTCCTTACCTTTAAAAAATCATAACCCTTTCAATTTTCCACCTAAAAATCCATATTATGGCTTATTTTTTGCGTCGCCAATTCTACTTTGCAGTGACATTAGTCATTTTACCCAAAAATGCACGGCGAAACGGAAAAAAAAATCATTGTGCGACAAAATCGAAAAAAAAAACGCCATTTTGTAACTTTTGGGGGTTTCCGTTTCTACGCAGTGCATATTTCGGTAAAAATTACACCTTATCATTATTCTGTAGGTCCATACGGTTAAAATGATACCCTACTTATATAGGTTTGATTTTGTCGCACTTCTGGAAAAAATCATAACTACATGCAGGAAAATTTATACATTTAAAAATGTCATCTTCTGACCCCTATAACTTTTTTATTTTTACACGTACGGGGCGGTATGAGGACTCATTTTTTGCGCCGTGATCTGAAGTTTTTATTGGTATGATTTTTGTTTTGATCTGACTTTTTGATCACTTTTTATTCATTTTTTAATGTTATAAAAAGTTACCAAAATACGCTTTTTTGGACTTTGGAATTTTTTTGCGCGTACGCCATTGACCGTACGGCTTAATTAATGATATATTTTTATAGTTAGGACATTTACGCACGCAGCGATACCACATATGTTTATTTTTTTTTTTTTTTACACTGTTTTATTTTTCTTATGGGAAAAGGGGGGTGATTCAAACTTTTATTAGGGAAGGGGTTAAATGACCTTTAGTAACACTTTTTTTTACTTTTTTTTTGCAGTGTTATAGGTCCCATAGGGACCTATAACACTGCACACACTGATCTCTCATCCTGATCACAGGCGTGTATTAACACGCCTGGGATCAGCATTATTGACGCTTGACTGCTCCTGCCTGGATCTCAGGCACGGAGCAGTCATTCGTCGATCAGACACCGAGGAGGCAGGTAAGAGCCCTCCCGGTGTCCGATCAGCTGTTCGGGACGCCGCGATTTCACCGCGGCGGTCCCGAACAGCCCGACTGAGCAGCCGGGATACTTTCAGTTTCACTTTAGAAGCGGCGGTCAGCTTTGACCGCCGCTTCTAAAGGGTTAATATCGCACATCGCCGCGATCGGCGATGTGTGGTATTAGCCGCGGGTCCCGGCCGTTGATTAGCGCCGGGACCCACGCGATATGATGCGGGATCGCGGCGCGATCCCGCTTCATATCGCGGGAGCCGGCGCAGGACGTAAATATACGTCCTGCGTCGTTAAGGGGTTAAAAATTGTGTAAAAATAAGATTGTTTCAAGCATCTGATGCTCCTTTAAAATCACCTGGGGCAAGTAACAGGTGTGGGCATTATAAAAATCACACATGAAAGCAGATACAAAGGAGAGAAGTTTACTTAGTCTTTATATTTGGTGTCTGGGTGTGCTACACTAAGCATGGACAACAAAAAGAGGAGAAGAGAACGGTCTGAGGACTTGAGAACCAAAATTGTGGAAAAATATCAACAATCTCAAGGTTACAAGTCCATCTCCAGAAATCTAGATTTGCCTTTGTCCACAGTGTGCAACATTATCAAGAAGTTTGCAAGCCATTGCACTGTAGCTAAACTCCCTGGATATGGATGGCAGAGAAAAATTGATGAAAGGTGTCAACGCACGATAGTCCGGATGGTGGATAAGCAGCCCCAAACAAGTTCCAAAGATAATCAAGCTGTCCTGCAGGCTCAGGGAGCCTCAGTGTTGGTGCGAACTATCTGTCGACATTTAAATGAAATGAAACGCTATGGCAGGAGACCCAGGAGGACCCCACTGCTGACCCAGAGACATAAAAAAGTAAGACTACATTTCACCAAAATCCTTCTGGGAAAATATCTTGTGGACAGATGAGACCAAGATAGAGCTTTTTGGTAAAGCACATCATTCTACTGTTTGACGAAAATGGAATGAGGCCTACAAAGAAAAGAACACAGTACCTACAGTGAAATATGGTGGAGGTTCAATGATGTTTTGGGGTTGTTTTACTGCCTCTGGCACTTGGTGCCTTGAATGTGTGCAAGGCATCATGAAATCTGAGGATCACCAACGGATTTTGGGTCGCACTGTAAAGCCCAGTGTCAGAAAGCTGGGTTTGTGTCCGAAATCTTGGGTCTTGCAGCAGGACAATGACCCCCCAAAAAAGAGGGGTCAAGTTAAGTAAGGGGGGAGGCGAAGAGTACAGCGGAGTTACAAATTGTGAGAGAAAGAGCTGAAGTTAGTGCGGGGCCTTCCTGCGCACGTGATCCAGAGACCCCGCCCACTTAAGCCCTCGGTGCCACGGCGGCCATTTTTTTGGAGTCTAGTGCTGGAGACCAAGAAAGAGAGATAGTTCAGCACGGGAAAAGGCGCAGAGTGTGACAGCGGGTTGTAAGTTGTAAGGAGCCGGAACAGTACGGGACTCTGAGACACCAGATTGCCAAATTGAAGTCCTATATAGAGTCACTTCAGCTGCCGATTAACACACTCAAATTTCAAGTAAAGGCTATTGAGTTTCAAGTCACCGCTCTCAAATTTGAAATCTATGTTCTCAAGTTCCAGATAAGAGAACAACTGCGTATCCCCTCGGGACCTAGGAATTCAAGATTTATTTAAAGGGCCAGCATACCAAATACAAAGATGTCAGAACCTGCAAGGCACAGTCCCCATCTGAGCAGCAAGGGGGCAATGATCCAGTGACCCCACCAATGGGGTCTCCACCCCTAGTCAGAAGGGTGCTGCCGCGTTCACCAACACTTTCTACCTCACAAAGACGTGATCTCCTTGTGATTCCAGCAAGACCTTCGTCACAGGCGGAGCAGGACCCAGCAAGTCCACCTTCAGTCTCTCCCTATGTACTGGGAGCCCCTGTTGGTGCACCGGTCTTCTTGGGGAATCCTGTGCTTCCCACCTACAATGGTGACCCTTTTACATTGAGAGACTTTAAAGAAAAGTTCTACAGCCTCTTTGGATTTTATGCATTACCGCCTCATTAACAGATACAGTTGCTTCTGGGACAGCTCCAGGGACCCGCCTTGGGGGAACTTTGCACCTGGCCAGCGTCTGACAAAGCCACAGTGGGACAGATTTTTGAAGGATTTTCTCAGGTGTTTGAATCTCATTCTCCCTTGGAAGGACGCCTCAGACTATATGAACGATGTCAGAAACCAGGTGAGACTCTCATATGCAGTAGCTTTACAGAGCGCATTAGAGGCGGTAAGTTAGACGGCATCACGCCCGATCAGGGCAACCGAGTACTGATGGACCGTTTTATGGAAGGGGCACTGAAAAAATGGTACATGTCGTCAGTGCTCAAGGAGTCCAGCCTGATCCGGACAAAGTGAGTGCCGTCAAAGAGTGGCCTACCCCCAGGACAGTGCGAGACGTCCGAAGCTTCCTGGGATTTTCTGGTTATTACCAACGCTTCATCCCCCACTTTGCTCAAATTGCTGGGCCCTTGACTGCAATAGAGGAACCGCCCGGGAGAATTATAATGGGAGGCTACCCATACAGTGGGCCGAAGAACAAGAAGAGCCCTGCCGTTCCGTTTATATACAGACGCTAGCTTCGAAGGTCTGGGAGCAGTCTTATCTCAGGTGCAAGATGGCAAAGAGAGGGTAATTGCCTACGCCAGCCTACATCTCCGAGGCGCTGAGAAGAATGATGCTAACTACAGCTCCTTCAAACTGGAGCTCCTGGCCCTGGTCTGGGCCATTACTGAGAAGTTTAAAGACTATTTGGCTGCTACTCCCTTCACGGTCTACACTGATAACAACCCCTTGGCCCATTTGAACACTGCTAAGTTGGGAGCTCTTGAACAGCGCTGGGCCTCTCGGTTGGCCAACTATGATTTCAACATCAAGTACCGCAGTGGAAAAACTAACGTTAATGTGGATGTACTTTTTCGCATGGCCCCGGGGGAAGCACCTCCTGCTGAAGATGTGTGGGAAGATGTGGAGATGCCTCCCTTCTACCGAAGGTTCGTGAGCCAGAGTGCTCTAACTGCCCAGGAGGGATTTATCCACATGGAAGACCCTTCAGGATGAAAGCTGGGTTATCGGGGAACTTTTAAACTATTGCCTCCACAAGAAAGTGCCCACTCGGCTGCACAAGACACAAGGGGACTGAAGCGGCTGTGGCGACAGAGGAATCGCCTGTTCCTGCACAAGGGGTCGGTCTACCGAAATTCCCTAGACCCAGTTTCCGGAGATCGCATACATCAGATTGTGGTCTCTAGAAGAGATGCAGCCATGGTCCTGAATGCCTATGATGACCAGTCCGGACATTTCGCCGAATGCTCCGTGTGCAATGTTATCAAAAATCCCTGAAGGGACGCAAGGGCCCCTTTACATCCCATCTGTACGGAGAGGCCGAACCAGATTGTTGCCTTAGATCATGTGAAGTTGGCCCCCACTCAATCGGGCTACTGTCATGCTCTGACCATGGTGGTTCATTACTCCAAATGGGTGGTCGTGGTCCCTGTCAGGGACCTTACCGCCAAGACGGCTGCTCAACTCTTCTATCTTCATTGGATCCAACATATGGGGTGTCCCGAATCGGTCCTCACGGATCGGGGAACCGCCTTTGAAGCCCATTTGTTCCAAGAACTTTGCCAGTTGCATGACTGCAAGAAGATCCGGACGACGGCCTACCATCCCCAAGGGAATGGGCTCTGTGAAAGGATCAATCAAGTGTTCATCCAAATGCTCAGAGCTGCCTCTGTCTCAAAGCATGAAGAGTGGCCCCAGTTGTTGCCTGAACTCCTAGAAATTTACAACAACACTGTCCACTGTTCTACAGGGTATGCGCCCTTTTTCCTGATGATGGGCCGACACGGCCAATTGCCAAAGGATCGGACCTTCGGGCTGCAGGCACCTTTCAACAATTTCCCTCGGGTTTCCCAAGGTTGGGTGTCGGAGCATCAACGAAGAATAGAGGAGGCCAAAAACATTGTTGAGAAGAAAATGGGTGAAGTTCATGAACGCCAGCAGAAAGATTATAATCGACATGCTTCGGCTCAGCCCTTACAGCTTGGAGATAAGATGTGGCTCCGAAAGTTCCCTAGAACCCATAAATTGGACTCATTGTGGGAAACGGAACCATATACCATTACTGCAGTCCCTTACCCTGAAACGGATGTATATGAGATACAGAAAGAAGGGTTCGAGACGCAGGTGGTCCACAGAAACTGAATAAAAGTGTGCCTGAAAGAAGACTTGCTTGGCTCACCTCCTTCTACTCCTTCTACTCCACCTTCAGCAAGGCCAGTGAGAGAATACCTACCGGGAGAAGGAATTCATCCCACTATGGACGTTCCTTTGTTCCATCTCAGCAGCCTACCATGTATTGGGTATTCCGTTTCTAGCTCCATCCAGCCAGCTGCCAGTGGTTGCTCAGCCCAGTCAGGTGCCAGTAGCCGTTCCACCAAACCAGTTACCAATAGCTGTTGCTCCCTGTCAATCACCATTGGTTGTTACACCCAACATCAGTCCTGCTCCTGTGACTGCTCCAAGTCTTGATGCACCTTCTCCACCTGACTTCAGAGAATCTCCCAGTCCAACCGAAGATGTTGCTTCTGTTTCCAGCCCTCCAGCTGGTCCCTCGGGGACTGAAACTCCTGCAGAATCGTCAAGTGAAGAGACTCCTGATGACTCGGAGGTGGTGTTGCGGCGGTCTCAAAGGACTACACAGGGCAAACTACCCTTAATGTACCAAGATTCACATTCAGTACCTGCTCACATAGTACCTTTGATAACTCACTTCAATGCCCTACCTATAACTTTTTAGTACTCTAGACTACTCACTTAAATGTACTACTTCAGTCTATTTCAGTACATACACAAAAACAAAATGTATCTCACATTCAAGAAACATTTGGGAATTGTATCCTATTGATACCCAATTCCGGCCACTGTTAGGTACACTCATATTTCTCTTCTCTGTGTTACGTGTGTGAGATGCTCTACCTGGCCAGTAGGTGCTCTTTTGAGTATAGAATTAAACACCTAGTTCTAAAGGTAACCTAGGCAGGTTATTTTGAAGTGCTCTAGGGGTAAGTAGTGTGTAGCCGATAGACCCCAGCAGCCAATCTTACTGTGACCTAGCTTCCGGCTAGCCAGTATACCTTTCGTGTACTAACAGGTAACTCATTGTTGGCAAAAAAGAAAAAGCTGTGTGAGATTCCAAAATGTTTAGTCAGCTTGAAGCTAAATATATAGAGAGCTGTACTAATGTCTAGTTAGCCTCATAAAATGTGTAAGAGAGCTAAAACCAAATGTTTTAGGAGCTAGTAACTAAATGTCAGATAGCTGCCTAATTGTCTAGTAAGCTTTAAAATGTATAGTAAGCTTAATTAAAATGTCTAAGAAGCTAGAAACTAAAGGTCTAGATAGCTTCATAATTGTCCAGATAGCTTCATAAATGTCTTGGAAGCCTTTATAAGTGTCTAGTAGGATTACTAGTCTAAAAATGTTTAAAATGCCTAGAAAAATATCTAGTAGGTTTAAAAGTACCTAATGTGTATAAAAGTTTTGTTAGGATATAGATTCTGTCTAGTTAGCAATCCTGTTCTACCTGCCCTAGTCCCTCTGCCTTAGGGGACAGGCGTCGGGGTCGACTTGTTTTAAGTAAGGGGGTTTGTGGTGTCCCGGTACCGGATTGCATCCGTTACCTTGTGGTGAGGTCCCCAAAGTCAGAGTCCCTAGGTACCGGTGGGGTCCTCATCAATAGTTAGCCCCTTGTCACCCCTTTAATAGTTAAAATTATTCAAATTAAATGTGTAAATATGTAAATAATGTATGCTTACCTTGTTGTGGTGTCGCAGGACCTGCGGGTCACGTGATGCATTACAAAACTCTATGATTTTCTAGTTCAAGGACCTTTGGAGGAAGTCAGGTGATCGCCCACCATGCATTGTAACGGTGAGTGACAGTTGACACCGACCAATCCAAAACGGCCCTGCCCATATAAGGGAGCGGCGGCCATTACTCGCTCCTCTTTCCTCGTGGGCTGCTGATGAAGGAGGATCTGCGCATCTGTCATCAGCAGTGACTAAGCCCAAGCCTTGCGGCAACGGCCATCTTTACAAAACTGTGAGTTATCTCAATCCCTGTTAACTCATCAAGATCACCGGACCTAAATAGACCCCTAAATCCGGACGGATCTCTGCACCAATCTAATTCTAATAATCCTTTGGATAAGTCAATGGTCCTCGGCATCTGTCAATCACTGCCGTGCTATATAGAGACTGTATTGCTAAGACTGTTGCTGTTAATTGGATGTACCGCACGTACTTCAGTAAAGTTTATGCAAGTTCAAGTTCATCTCTATTGTGGACCTTCATTCATTTAAGCGTGCACCTATCATTTCTGGGAAGGGTGGCGATAGGCCGAAGATTTACCTCAGCGTATTAACCCTCACCCTGGCGTCATGAGTGACAGGGGTTAAATTAACCCCTCATATACCGAAGCAACACCACAACTACACTACACCCCAAGGCAGTTATCACACTTCATTTTCTAGAAACATTTCAGGGGTACCAACATTTACGGCCATCACTGTACTGTATATGTTGTATCAATCTTTGGGGTTTTATTTGGAGGAAGCTGTATTCTAGTTTTTTACATCTGTCATTTGCGAAGGAAAACTGCATGCTTAACAAAAATATGATAAATTTACTGATGAAGACATCACATATACATAAAAAAAAACAGCTTATTACCCTGATGGAGGTCAATTTGATGTATTATAAGCAGTGTGCCATTTACATGTAATTAAAGCATACCTGACTTTTCAAAATATATTTACAAACCCTCATAATTTTTGTTAGAGTAATGACAAGGGGATTTCTGTAATTCCCCTACGGGTGTGGACCTGCAAGTATTTCAATGGTTTTCAGCCTTAATACTGCTCCAGGATGCGGAAACTGGACTTCTGCTACAGGGGAAATGCCAGGTCGCTACCGTAAGAGTGATCCAGAGTAAGTGGCAGTTGGCCAAGCAGACAAGAACACCCTGGAGCAGAGCACCAGGGATACAGGCAGGAGGAGCAAGCTGCTGCTGGAGATGGTATTATCATAGGACAGCATGGGCAGAACCAAAATTGTGTCATAGGAGCATAAGGTCTTTGGAACAGCAAAGCTGAGAGGCTCAGATGCAGCCAGGTGGTGCAGACCAGATGAGAGTTCAGGTCGACAATCCGGGTCATACACTGGAAAATCAAGCAGGTACAAGGGATCAGGCTGAAGCAGGGTCAGGATATCAGGTCAGACACAGGTGACAACAAACAACAGACAGGCATCTACACTTATAGATAATACAATGCTGCTCAGGCACCACATGAAAGGAGGAGTGCTTTTCATATAGGTGGTACCTGGCAGGGATTGGAGGAGGACAGGATCAGAAGCTTACACTGGCTCTATAAGAGGAGACTTGTGCATGCTCATGGCCCCTATGGGGCACATCAGAAACTGTTGCAGCACTCAAAAATTCATTAGGACGTCCAGAGTCTACAGGGAGGCAGGAGAGCTGCACACATGACATGGTACTGGTAAGCAGCAGTACATGCCTCACTTAGGCAGACTTCAACTGCAGGACTAACAATATTAGGGCATCGTTTTTATTGGGGCTCTGAGAGACCCCTCCATGGTTCACAGCTATTTGTCATTCTCTCCATTACAGTTGTCAGGCTTATAACAGTACAGGACCAACCCTTTACTTGTATGTCATGACATTGCATTGGTGATGTTCAGTGGACTGACCAGGTTGGCACTGTGGTGGGGGATGATTTTCTGTATAGTACAATAGATGGCATGCAGAAGGAAAAGGGTTACTGATGCACTAGCTTTTCAAGGTGCTTTAGTTGCAAAAATAAAACAAAAACAGTAGCACAGCAAGTTAGCAGTAACACTAAGCACTGAATAGCTGACAGTAAAGATAGAGACTTTCTTGCTCTCTCCTGCACTTAGCAGTAGCTAAGCTGTTTGAAGTTCTTTGAAACAACAGTGACCCTTTAAGGTTCATATTCTGTTTACACATTGTTTGCCAAAATAAGATTGAATCATAGCATACAAGAACAAAAAAAAAAAACAATTAAACCTAATATGTCAGTAAAAATAAATGGCTATATATGCTATGTAGCCCTTGCCTTGCTCAGTTTTAACATGATCAGATCTACTGTAGAACCAGGTGAACATTGAAGCCCTTAGAAGTGATCAAGCTCCTTATAATGACAGCTACAGTTTCCCTAGAAGTGACAGTCAAGTGATAATGCACAGTGGCAGCAATATGGATGTTTCTCTGGCGTGGCTTCCAGAATCATTTTCACGATGACATCTTTATTAATTTTTTTATTTAAAAAGATGATGATTACTTTATTTGTGTTATTGGATTTGGACATCATCATTATGAGATTATAACTCAGGTCATGTCTTCCTCTTGTTGGAAAGGATATTTAATGTAAAACAATCCAGCAGCTCATGAGTGTAATGGCAATCATTAATGTGTTGAAAAACTCTCAACCACATAGTTAACCCGAGAGCTGCTTCTTCTGACCTCATGTTCTAACCTCTGTTTCTGTAATAACCCATAACACAGCCAAGTAATTTCCTTACACAAAAGAATATTTCAATTTAAGTTGTGATTTTTTCTTCATATTGTAAGAAGTCAGATGTTAGACCACTACTGGCTGTAAATTAATCAGTAAGCTTAAATATAGGCAACATCTGCCAGACGAGACCACACATCCTTGTACATTATATTCATTTTAAAAGAGATTTCTCCTTAAAAGGAAATGTTTCATACTTAAAATTACAGAAAAACTAGTTTAAGAAAATTGTGTTGTTACAAACTTGTTCGTAGCTTTTAACCTTCAAACTTTCCTTAAATATAAGTAAATATATAATGTATTAGTTACCTTGTAAGCAGATTTACCTTTTAGCAGGTTTTTATGGTGTACAAGTTTGTATAGAATATTTAACCCTGAATCTGCACTTATCTCTCATTAGTTAATCGGCCCTTCGAGCGCTGAGATATCACCGTTTATAAAGATATGCAGATTAGGATTTGGAGCCCACTGGGTATTACCCTAGGCTGGTAGAGCCCATCACAGTTTGGCCCTTCACCAGTTAGTCACTCTCCTGTCAATCAGAGGAACAGAGGAGGTAAGCAGGCACAGAGGGGAGTGCATGTCACGATTCGGCTTCCAGGTAGTGGATCCTCTGTGCCAGAGAGGGATTGGCGTGGACCGTGCTAGTGGACCGGTTCTAAGCCACTACTGGTTTTCACCAGAGCCCGCCGCAAAGCGGGATGGTCTTGCTGCGGCGGTAGTGACCAGGTCGTATCCACTAGCAACGGCTCACCTCTCTGGCTGCTGAAGATAGGCGCGGTACAAGGGAGTAGGCAGAAGCAAGGTCAGACGTAGCAGAAGGTCGGGGGCAGGCGGCAAGGTTCGTAGTCAGGATGGGTAGCAGAAGTTCAGGTACACAGGCTTTGGACACACTAAACGCTTTCACTGGCACAAGGCAACAAGATCCGGCAAGGGAGTGCAAGGGAGGAGACTAGATAAAGGCAGGGAGCAGGTGGGAGCCAATTAAGCTAATTGGGCCAGGCACCAATCATTGGTGCACTGGCCCTTTAAGTCTCAGAGAGCTGGCGCGCGCGCGCCCTAGAGAGCGGAGCCGCGCGCGCCAGCACATGACAGCAGGGGACCGGGACGGGTAAGTGACCTGGGATGCAATTCGCGAGCGGGCGCGTCCCGCTGTGCGAATCGCATCCCCAACGGCCAAAACAGTGCAGCGCTCCCGGTCAGCGGGACCGACCGGGGCGCTGCAGGGAGAAAGACGCCGTGAGCGCTCCGGGGAGGAGCGGGGACCCGGAGCGCTAGGCGTAACAGTACCCCCCCCCCTTAGGTCTCCCCTTCTCTTTGTCCGGTAACTGCCTCCCCTGGGATGAGGACACCGGGAAAGAATGGAGGGTTTCCTCAACGGCAGGCAGTACAGCAGAAGAGGCTCGGGCAGGTTCCTCAAAGACACTTCGGACTTCAGCAAAGAAGGACTGGACTGTGGCTGTGGCAGGATCATTGCGGTCCCAGAGCGGTGTGGCCCAAGACAAGGCCTTTCCTGAAAGAAGACTTACTACGAATGCCACCTTAGACCGTTCAGTAGGAAACAAGTCTGACAACATCTCCATATGCAGGGAACACTGAGACAAAAATCCACGGCAGAGTCTGGAGTCCCCATCAAATTTGTCCGGCAGGGACAAGCGGAGGTTAGGAGCGGCCACTCGCTGCGGAGGAGGTGCAGGAGCTGGCGGAGGAGATGGTTGCTGCTGTAGCAGAGGCAGAATTTGCTGTAACATGGCGGTCAACTGCGACAGCTGCTGTCCTTGTTGGGCAATCTGCTGCGATTGCTGAGCGACCACCGTGGGAAGATCAGCGAGACTTGGCAGCGGCACCTCAGCGGGATCCATGGCCGGATCTACTGTCACGATTCGGCTTCCAGGTAGTGGATCCTCTGTGCCAGAGAGGGATTGGCGTGGACCGTGCTAGTGGACCGGTTCTAAGCCACTACTGGTTTTCACCAGAGCCCGCCGCAAAGCGGGATGGTCTTGCTGCGGCGGTAGTGACCAGGTCGTATCCACTAGCAACGGCTCACCTCTCTGGCTGCTGAAGATAGGCGCGGTACAAGGGAGTAGGCAGAAGCAAGGTCAGACGTAGCAGAAGGTCGGGGGCAGGCGGCAAGGTTCGTAGTCAGGATGGGTAGCAGAAGTTCAGGTACACAGGCTTTGGACACACTAAACGCTTTCACTGGCACAAGGCAACAAGATCCGGCAAGGGAGTGCAAGGGAAGAGACTAGATAAAGGCAGGGAGCAGGTGGGAGCCAATTAAGCTAATTGGGCCAGGCACCAATCATTGGTGCACTGGCCCTTTAAGTCTCAGAGAGCTGGCGCGCGCGCGCCCTAGAGAGCGGAGCCGCGCGCGCCAGCACATGACAGCAGGGGACCGGGACGGGTAAGTGACCTGGGATGCAATTCGCGAGCGGGCGCGTCCCGCTGTGCGAATCGCATCCCCAACGGCCAAAACAGTGCAGCGCTCCCGGTCAGCGGGACCGACCGGGGCGCTGCAGGGAGAAAGACGCCGTGAGCGCTCCGGGGAGGAGCGGGGACCCGGAGCGCTAGGCGTAACAGTGCAGTGTGGTGAGTGATGCAGTGGGGCAAAATTGTGAAGGCTCTAGTAGCCGAGGGGAACACTCAGTGGGTTCCAAAGCCTAATTTGCATATCCCTATACACTACACGATGTTTTGGCTCTGGGGGGGGGGGGGGTATATTAACTAATGAGAGATTTGTATGGATTCAGGTCAGACTAATCATTAAAGGAGTACTCCGCCGAAAAACATCTTATCCTCTATCCAAAGGATAGGTTATAAGATGTCCTATCGCGGGGGTCATGCTGCTGGGGACCCCCGTGATCTCTGGCGTGGCATCCCAGTCATCCTTGCACAGAGCGAACTCTGCTCCTTGCCGGATGACTGGCGACTACAGCCACCATGCCCCCTTCATTCATGTCTATGGGAGGAGGCGTGACATACTAGCCCCCTCCTATAGATATGAATGAAGGGGGCATGGCGTGACGTTACGAACTCAGAAACTCCAAGCTCCATGTCCCTGTGGATAGAGGTCCCTGTGGATAGGGGATAACAGTCAATATCTAGACAGCATTACAAAGCTGGAGACTTAGTTAGATTAAATGCACCCACTGCATAGCCCTAACTTTATCCCCTAAAAACCTGTTGATGGGTCTACTTAAAAAGGCTTATTCAATGCCTGGAAAGTCAAATGTTTTTCATACTATTTGGAATAAACACAGTTTAGGAATGATCTAAATACAATGTATAACTGTTACGCCAAGCGCTCCGGGTCCCCGCTCCTCCCCGGAGCGCTCGCTACACTCTCCTCACTGCAGCGCTCCGGTCAGATCCACTGACCCGGGGCGCTGCGATACCGCCTCCAGCCGGGATGCGATTCGCGATGCGGGTAGCGCCCGCTCGCGATGCGCACTCCGGCTCCCGTACCTGACTCGCTCTCCGTCAGTCCTGTCCCGGCGCGCGCGGCCCCGCTCCCTAGGGCGCGCGCGCGCCGGGTCTTTGCGATTTAAAGGGCCACTGCGCCGCTGATTGGCGCAGTGGTTCCAATTAGTGTTATCACCTGTGCACTTCCCTATATCACCTCACTTCCCCTGCACTTCCTTGCCGGATCTTGTTGCCATCGTGCCAGTGAAAGCGTTTCCTTGTATGTTACTAGCCTGTGTTCCAGACCTCCTGCCGTTGCCCCTGACTACGATCCTTGCTGCCTGCCCCGACCTTCTGCTACGTCCGACCTTGCTTCTGTCTACTCCCTTGTACCGCGCCTATCTTCAGCAGCCAGAGAGGTTGAGCCGTTGCTAGTGGATACGACCTGGTCACTACCGCCGCAGCAAGACCATCCCGCTTTGCGGCGGGCTCTGGTGAAAACCAGTAGTGACTTAGAACCGATCCACTAGCACGGTCCACGCCAATCCCTCTCTGGCACAGAGGATCCACTACCTGCCAGCCGGCATCGTGACAGTAGATCCGGCCATGGATCCCGCTGAAGTTCCTCTGCCAGTTGTCGCTGACCTCACCATGGTGGTCGCCCAGCAGTCGCAACAGATAGCGCAACAAGGCCAACAGCTGTCTCAACTGACCGTTATGCTTCAGCAGTTACTACCACAGCTTCAGCAATCATCTCCTCCGCCAGCTCCTGCATCTCCTCCGCAGCGAGTGGCCGCTTCTGGTCTACGACTATCCTTGCCGGATAAATTTGATGGGGACTCTAAGTTTTGCCGTGGCTTTCTTTCCCAATGTTCCCTGCACCTGGAGATGATGTCGGACCAGTTTCCCACTGAAAGGTCTAAGGTGGCTTTCGTAGTCAGCCTTCTGTCTGGAAAAGCCCTGTCTTGGGCCACACCGCTCTGGGACCGCAATGACCCCGTCACTGCCTCTGTACACTCCTTCTTCTCGGAAATTCGAAGTGTCTTTGAGGAACCTGCCCGAGCCTCTTCTGCTGAGACTGCCCTGTTGAACCTGGTCCAGGGTAATTCTTCCGTTGGCGAGTATGCCGTACAATTCCGTACTCTTGCTTCAGAATTATCCTGGAATAATGAGGCCCTCTGCGCGACCTTTAAAAAAGGCCTATCCAGCAACATTAAAGATGTTCTGGCCGCACGAGAAATCCCTGCTAATCTACATGAACTCATTCACCTAGCCACTCGCATTGACATGCGTTTTTCCGAAAGGCGTCAGGAGCTCCGCCAGGATATGGACTCTGTTCGCACGAGGCGTTTCTTCTCCCCGGCTCCTCTCTCCTCTGGTCCCCTGCAATCTGTTCCTGTGCCTCCCGCCGTGGAGGCTATGCAGGTCGACCGGTCTCGCCTGACACCTCAAGAGAGGACACGACGCCGCATGGAGAATCTCTGCCTGTACTGTGCTAGTACCGAACACTTCCTGAAGGATTGTCCTATCCGTCCTCCCCGCCTGGAAAGACGTACGCTGACTCCGCACAAAGGTGAGACAGTCCTTGATGTCTACTCTGCTTCTCCACGTCTTACTGTGCCTGTGCGGATGTCTGCATCTGCCTTCTCCTTCTCTGCTGTGGCCTTCTTGGACTCCGGATCTGCAGGAAATTTTATTTTGGCCTCTCTCGTCAACAGGTTCAACATCCCGGTGACCAGTCTCGCCAGACCCCTCTACATCAATTGTGTAAACAATGAAAGATTGGACTGTACCATACGTTTCCGCACGGAGCCCCTTCTAATGCACATCGGACCTCATCACGAGAGGATTGAACTTTTGGTCCTTCCCAATTGCACTTCTGAAATTCTCCTTGGACTTCCCTGGCTTCAACTTCACTCCCCAACCCTGGATTGGTCCACTGGGGAGATCAAGAGTTGGGGGCCCTCTTGTTCCAAGGACTGCCTAAAACCGGTTCCCAGTAACCCTTGCCGTGACTCTGTGGTTCCTCCCGTAACCGGTCTCCCTAAGGCCTATATGGACTTTGCGGATGTTTTTTGCAAAAAACAAGCTGAGACTCTACCTCCTCACAGGCCTTATGATTGTCCTATCGACCTCCTCCCGGGCACTACTCCACCCCGGGGCAGAATTTATCCTCTGTCCGCCCCAGAGACTCTTGCCATGTCTGAATACGTCCAGGAAAATTTAAAAAAGGGCTTTATCCGTAAATCCTCCTCTCCTGCCGGAGCCGGATTTTTCTTTGTGTCCAAAAAAGATGGCTCTCTACGCCCTTGCATTGACTACCGCGGTCTTAATAAAATCACGGTTAAGAACCGCTACCCCCTACCTCTCATCTCTGAACTCTTTGATCGCCTCCAAGGTGCCCACATCTTTACCAAACTGGACTTAAGAGGTGCTTATAATCTCATCCGCATCAGAGAGGGGGATGAATGGAAAACGGCATTTAACACCAGAGATGGACACTTTGAGTATCTGGTCATGCCCTTTGGCCTGTGCAACGCCCCTGCCGTCTTCCAAGACTTTGTTAATGAAATTTTTCGTGATCTTTTATACTCCTGTGTTGTTGTATATCTGGACGATATCCTGATTTTTTCTGCCAATCTAGAAGAACACCGCCAGCATGTCCGTATGGTTCTTCAGAGACTTCGTGACAATCAACTCTATGCCAAAATAGAGAAATGTCTGTTTGAATGCCAATCTCTTCCTTTCCTAGGATACTTGGTCTCTGGCCAGGGACTACAAATGGATCCAGACAAACTCTCTGCCGTCTTAGATTGGCCACGCCCCTCCGGACTCCGTGCTATCCAACGTTTTTTGGGGTTCGCCAATTATTACAGACAATTTATTCCACATTTTTCTACCGTTGTGGCTCCTATCGTGGCTTTAACCAAAAAAAATGCCGATCCCAAGTCTTGGCCTCCTCAAGCGGAAGACGCCTTTAAACGGCTCAAGTCTGCCTTTTCTTCGGCTCCCGTGCTCTCCAGACCTGACCCATCTAAACCCTTCCTATTGGAGGTTGATGCCTCCTCTGTGGGAGCTGGAGCTGTCCTTCTACAAAAAAATTCTTCCGGGCATGCTGTTACTTGTGGTTTTTTTTCTAGGACCTTCTCTCCGGCGGAGAGAAACTACTCCATCGGGGATCGAGAGCTTCTAGCCATTAAATTAGCACTTGAGGAATGGAGGCATCTGCTGGAGGGATCAAGATTTCCAGTTATTATTTACACCGATCACAAGAACCTCTCCTACCTCCAGTCTGCCCAACGGCTGAATCCTCGCCAGGCCAGGTGGTCTTTGTTCTTTGCCCGATTTAATTTTGAAATTCATTTTCGGCCTGCCGATAAGAACATTAGGGCCGATGCTCTCTCTCGTTCCTCGGATGCTTCTGAAGTTGAACTCTCTCCGCAACACATCATTCCTCCTGACTGCCTGATTTCCACTTCTCCAGCCTCCATCAGGCAAACTCCTCCAGGAAAGACCTTTGTTTCTCCACGCCAACGCCTCGGAATCCTCAAATGGGGCCACTCTTCCCATCTCGCAGGTCATGCGGGCATCAAGAAATCTGTGCAACTCATCTCTCGCTACTATTGGTGGCCGACTCTGGAGACGGATGTTGTGGACTTTGTGCGAGCCTGCACTATCTGTGCCCGGGATAAGACTCCTCGCCAGAAGCCCGCTGGTTTTCTTCATCCTCTGCCTGTCCCCGAACAGCCTTGGTCTCTGATTGGTATGGATTTTATTACTGACTTACCCCCATCCCATGGCAACACTGTTATTTGGGTGGTCGTTGATCGATTCTCCAAAATGGCACATTTCATCCCTCTTCCTGGTCTTCCTTCAGCGCCTCAGTTGGCTAAACAATTTTTTGTACACATTTTTCGTCTTCACGGGTTGCCCACGCAGATCGTCTCGGATAGAGGCGTCCAATTCGTGTCTAAATTCTGGAGGGCTCTCTGTAAACAACTCAAGATTAAATTAAATTTTTCTTCTGCATATCATCCTCAATCCAATGGACAAGTAGAAAGAATTAACCAGGTCTTGGGTGATTATTTACGACATTTTGTTTCCGCCCGCCAGGATGACTGGGCAGATCTTCTACCATGGGCCGAATTCTCGTATAACTTCAGAGTCTCTGAATCTTCCTCCAAATCCCCATTTTTCGTGGTGTACGGCCGTCACCCTCTTCCCCCCCTCCCTACCCCCTTGCCCTCTGGTCTGCCCGCTGTGGATGAAATTTCTCGTGATCTTTCCATCATATGGAGAGAGACCCAAAATTCTCTCTTACAGGCTTCATCACGCATGAAGAAGTTCGCGGATAAGAAAAGAAGAGCTCCTCCCATTTTTTCCCCTGGAGACAAGGTATGGCTCTCCGCTAAATATGTCCGCTTCCGTGTCCCTAGCTATAAGTTGGGACCACGCTATCTTGGTCCTTTCAAAATTTTGTGCCAGATTAATCCTGTCTCTTACAAACTTCTTCTTCCTCCTTCTCTTCGTATTCCTAATGCCTTTCACGTTTCTCTTCTTAAACCACTTATCATTAACCGTTTCTCTCCCAAATCTGTTCCTCCCACTCCTGTTTCCGGCTCCTCGGACATCTTCTCCGTCAAAGAGATTCTGGCATCTAAAAAGGTCAGAGGGAAAACCTTTTTTTTAGTGGATTGGGAGGGTTGTGGTCCAGAAGAGAGATCCTGGGAACCTGAGGACAACATCCTAGACAAAAGTCTGCTCCTCAGGTTCTCAGGCTCTAAGAAGAGGGGGAGACCCAAGGGGGGGGGTACTGTTACGCCAAGCGCTCCGGGTCCCCGCTCCTCCCCGGAGCGCTCGCTACACTCTCCTCACTGCAGCGCTCCGGTCAGATCCACTGACCCGGGGCGCTGCGATACCGCCTCCAGCCGGGATGCGATTCGCGATGCGGGTAGCGCCCGCTCGCGATGCGCACCCCGGCTCCCGTACCTGACTCGCTCTCCGTCAGTCCTGTCCCGGCGCGCGCGGCCCCGCTCCCTAGGGCGCGCGCGCGCCGGGTCTTTGCGATTTAAAGGGCCACTGCGCCGCTGATTGGCGCAGTGGTTCCAATTAGTGTTATCACCTGTGCACTTCCCTATATCACCTCACTTCCCCTGCACTTCCTTGCCGGATCTTGTTGCCATCGTGCCAGTGAAAGCGTTTCCTTGTATGTTCCTAGCCTGTGTTCCAGACCTCCTGCCGTTGCCCCTGACTACGATCCTTGCTGCCTGCCCCGACCTTCTGCTACGTCCGACCTTGCTTCTGTCTACTCCCTTGTACCGCGCCTATCTTCAGCAGCCAGAGAGGTTGAGCCGTTGCTAGTGGATACGACCTGGTCACTACCGCCGCAGCAAGACCATCCCGCTTTGCGGCGGGCTCTGGTGAAAACCAGTAGTGACTTAGAACCGATCCACTAGCACGGTCCACGCCAATCCCTCTCTGGCACAGAGGATCCACTACCTGCCAGCCGGCATCGTGACAATAACTATATGAATGGAAAGTATAGTTTAGAGGTCTTTTCATGGTATTTAACCATGACAAGAGAACTTTACACCTAGCCTATTCCTTTAGAGGAAAAGAAGATTCACCATCATCAGAAACAGGAGCCTTAGACCTCCTTTAAGGGGTTATGTCCTTTATAAAATGTATGCCCTATTTATAGGATAAGGAACAAGTTGCTGATCACGGGGGGTGGGTGGGGGGGGGGGGGCGGGGTCCTACTGCTGGGACCCCCGAGCAGTCTCCTGTACGAGGCTCCGGTTCTTACTTCAGCATTCAGGGTCTGCCACTTCTCCCCATTGCCCTCCAGCCCCCACCTTCTGAGACATACTGTTACAGAAGTGACAGCCCGGTCAGCTAATCACTGGCTGAGACAGGACCCAGTGGTCAGACCCCCTGCGATCAGCAACTTGTCCCCTATTCTTTGGAAAGGGGATACGTTATTATAAAGTGCAAAACCCCTTTAGGGTCTATTTACACGTACAGTCTCCTGTGCATATTGTGTTAATACATCATAAAAGTGTAATATTCACTTATATAAACTTTTGACATGTCTCCAGACATGTTAAAAGTTTAGAATGCACCAGGTTTTAGTCCTGAGACAAGTGGGTCTCAGGAAATAAACCAGGTGTGATCTTTTGTCTGGAAACATGTCAAAAGTTTATATAAATGATAATATCTTTAAGGTTCCCATACATGTAATAGCAAAGTAAGCAGGGCTAACCAATTATCTTATGCATTTTTACATACACCAAAAAAGGACAATCACAAAGATGTTTTGATAGTGACTTTCCCCTGGTCTTAGATCGGGCTATTGTTGGTGTATTTAAAGTATGCAGTCTTGACTTATATGGTATATGTTGTAACAGTATCCCCTGAGGACACTGTCATCATAGACAGAAGAAACATGTTGGAAGCATTTGTATACATTAGGACCTTCTAAATAGATTACTTTACTGTCCATATCACCTCTTCACCAATTGTCATTAAAAGTAATTGATGTACTACCCACAGGCTACATTCTGGTGGCTTTTATGAGTTTTCCTGAATAATTCATTTTATCAAACTTGTATTACTTTATTTTTGCATATTCCATATTTTAAACATATATTTCAGCAACAATATAAAGAAAAGTGTACGTTTCCAACAAATCCATCCTAAAAAAATAGAGCTAGTGAGCTCTTCATGTGTTCTGTCTGATAGACCACTGTGTCAAGCCCGGAAATGCATCAAAGATTTCCTATGTTCTATTTCTATTTCTTTCAAGAATATGTTTGGGGGAGGGGGGGGGGGAATAAAAAAGACTTCATTCAAGAAGCAGTAGATAATTCCAGTATTGTGCTGTGTATATTATTCACTTCTTTATGTGGTTCTGTAATTCATTATTTTTTTTTTTTCATTTCAGAATGAAGAAGGATTTGGACAAGATTTGGAACATACAGACATTACGAAGCCAGAGGATACATATGAAGTGCCCTCTCAGGTATGAGATGCCCTCTCTGCCTTCTTTACTTGAATGGAACTATGTTGCAAAACCAGATATAGCCTATTTACAGGAAACACTGTATAATTTCAAAAAACCCTTTTATGTGTCACCTATATATTTTATATATATATATATATATATATATATTTATTTTTTATTTTTTTTTTTTTTGCTATTCGGAGCCAGATACTGTAACATGATCTTTTTTTCTCATCTGTTTTTATGTTCTGTTTTTGTTAAAGTGTACCTGTTGTTAACGAAAGCTTTTATATAATGTAGATAATACCATTTTATGTATATTTGTAATATACATTGGTTAAAAAAATATGTATATTTTTGGTTCAAAGAATTGCCTGTGTGTCTATGAGGAGTCCAAATACAGGAAGTGAGGGCAGGGCAAGCAGGGCTCAGTGCAGGCTCCTGGCTTGTCAATTATCCTGATGTGTGAGCCGGGGGCATGTCACAGAGCCTCACTGCACAGAGCCCTGCTTGTCCTCACTGCAAAGAGTCCTGCTTGTCCTCAGTGCACAGAGCCCTGCTTGTCCTCACTGTACAAAGCCCTGCTTGTCCTCACTGTACAGAGCCCTGCTTGTCCTCGGTGTACAGGGCCCTGCTTGTCCTCAGTGTACAGAGCCCTGCTTGTCCTCAGTGTACAGGGCCCTGCTTGTCCTCAGTGTACAGAGCCCTGCTTGTCCTCAGTGTACAGAGCCCTGCTTGTCCTCAGTGTACAGGGCCCTGCTTGTCCTCAGTGTACAGGGCCCTGCTTGTCCTCAGTGTACAGGGCCCTGCTTGTCCTCAGTGTACAGAGCCCTGCTTGTCCTCAGTGCACAGAGCCCTGCTTGTTCTCAGTGTACAGAGTCCTGCTTGTCCTCAGTGCACAGAGCCCTGCTTGTCCTCAGTGTACAGAGCCCTGCTTGTCCTCACTAAACAGAGCCCTGTTGTCCACCCAAATTTCCTGTATTTGGACTCCTCATAGAGACACACATGCGATAGCTGCAGGGACAAATGTACACTTTTTTTTAACCACTGTGTATTACAAATATACATTTAATGGTAATATCTACATTATATAAAATGTTTTTTTCTAATGACAGGTACACTTTAACTGTTTTTAACAGCATTTTGATACATGCTTTACAGAAAGCCCCATGGACATGAACACAATAGACCGAAGTGGACCCTATTCACATGATTGTGAGAGGTTTCTAGACCTGCTCTGTGACCTGTGCAAAGGTCATTCTACAAGGAAGAGGAGACTGAGATCTGAGCTTCAGCTATTGAGAATAGTGTCTTATCTACATATTGGGGTCCTCTTTTACTGTACTCGTGTCTGCGTTGATAATGAGGACAATGCAGGAAAGTGATCTGTACAGAAAAGGAAGTATAAGCTGCTTATTAAACCTAGTGGAAAAAATGGAAACTGTAAGATTTCAGGAATGTGTTATAATATAGAAAATAAAATTAAAACATAGCAAAAAAGTATAACATTTTTTTTAAATATATTTAACAAAACATTTGATTGAAATAATAGGTTATTTTCCGATCGCACATTACCTATAAGTAATGCAACCTAAACTTACAGCTTGACATAGTTTTAAGACATGATGGGGTTTATTTTGTAAACCCATATGATTAAAATAATACCCAAATTATAGAGGTTTTGTTTTATTTTACTACTTTAAAAAAATTATAACTTCTTGCACTAAAATTAGCATGCTTAAAACACTCTTAGTTTTCCATATAGAGGGATGGGCCATGATCTGTAGCTTTTATCAGTACCATTTTTGTTTTGATGGGACTTTTTGATTGCTTTTAATTACCTATTTTCTAGTATATAACGTGAAAAAAAATATTCATTTTTGCGGTGATCCCCATCAATTCCCCAAGCTAGCCAGAAACTGAATTTCCTGCACTTTGAAACTACATTCAACTTTGCCATAGGTACCAGTTTCTGATAGCAACTGGGACCCATCTGGTATGAAGGGAAGGAGCTGGATGGGGCACAGGATGTATATGTATGTAAGGTGTCCTTAAGAGGTTAAAGGGGTTATCCGAAAATCGAAAAACAGAGATAATTTCTTTAAAAAATCGCTCCCTGTCTGTTTCCATCTATCTCCATTCACTTCGATAGAACTGAGCTGCAGAACCCCACCCAACCTAGAGACAGATGGGAAGATGTTTTTGAAAGAAACTAGCTATGTTTTTCGATTCTTGGATAACCACTTTAATATTTGAATATGTATGTAAATACTAAATTTGATAATTCTTTTTATGCACAAACTGTGCAGAATTGACCAGTAACATGTATCCTAATAAATGTTACTATATACCGTATGTTATCTGTTGCTGTTACCATAGTGATATACACAGCAAAGAAATTATGCAGAGCCACAAGTAAGGACGACTAAATGGTGTGACATATGGGATGTTTGATGTAGCTTTTCTACAGAACTCTACTGATTTGGCTGTACATCAAGCACAGAGAAACTGAAACACTTCGGAGATTTTTTCAGTATATGATTAAAATGTCTGATGGACCTTTCTGTATAAATCGGCCTATTTTTCTTTTCCCTATTAAATCCTCACCTAAGCCTGATAATGCTAATAAGCAGCCAGGATCTTTTGATCTTTGTTCACTAGATACTTTGCTTGACTGAACAGCATTAAAGGGGTACTCCACTGGAAAACATTTTTTTTTTTTTTAAATCAACTGGTGCCAGAAAGTTAAACAGATTTGTAAATTACTTCTATTAAAAAATCTTAATCCTTCCAGTGCTTAATCCATCAGCTGCTGTTATGATCCACAGGAATCTTTTTTTTTTTTTTTTTCCTTTCTACCTGACCACAGTGCTCTCTGCTGACACCTCTGTCCATTTCAGAAACTGTCCAGAGTAGGAGCAAATCCCCATAGAAAACCTATCCTGCTCTGGACAGTTCCTAAAATGGACAGAGGTGTCAGCAGAGAGCACTGTGGTCAGACAGAAAGGAAATTCAAAAAAGAAAAGAACTTCCTGTGAATCATAAAAGCAGCTGATAAGTACTGGAAGGAATAAGATTTTTTAATAGAAGTAAAAATATGTTTTCCAATGGAATACCCCTTTAATATACATAGAAACATAGAATGTGTCGGCAGATAAGAATCATTTGGCCCATCTAGTCTGCCCAATAATCTGAATCCTACGAATACTCCCTGGCCCTATTTTATATGAAGGATAGCCTTATGCTCATCCCATGCATGCTTAAACTCCTTCACTGTATTTGCAGCAACCACTTCTGCAGGAAGGCTATTCCATGCATCCACTACTCTCTCAGTAAAGTAATACTTCCTGATATTACTGCATAAACCTTTGCCCCTCTAATTTAAAACTATGTCCTCTTGTGGTAGTTTTTTTTCTTTTAAATATGCTCTCCTCCTTTACCATGTTGATTCCCTTTATGTATTTAAAAGTCCCTATCATATCCCCTCTGTCTCTTCATTCTTCCAAGCTATACATGTTAAGGTCCTTTAACCTTTCCTGGTAAGTTTTATCCTGCAATCCATGTACTAGTTTAGTAGCTCTTCTTTGAACTCTCTCTAGAGATACAGCCTCCAGTACTGCGCACAATACTCCAAGTGAGGTCTCACCAGTGTTCTCACCGCGGCATGAGCATTTCTCTCTTTCTACCGCTTATACCTCTCCCTATACATCCAAGCATTCTGCTCGAGTTTCCTGCTGCTCTATTACATTGTCTTCCTACCTTTAAGTCTTCTGAAATAATTACTCCTAAATCCCTTTCCTCAGATACTGAGGTCAAGACTGTGTCTAATATTCTATATTCTGCCCGAGGGTTTTTACGCCCCAGGTGCATTATCTTTCACTTATCCACTTTAAATTTCAGTTGCCAGAGTTCTGACCATTCTTCTAGTTTGTCTAAATCCTTTTCCATTTGGAGTATCCCTCCAGGAACATCAACCCTGTTACATATCTTTGTGTCATCAGCAAAAAGACATACCTTACCATCAAGACTTTTTGCGATATCACTAATGAAGATATTAAACAATGTTGGTCCCAGTACAGATCCCTGAGGTACCCCACTGGTAACAAGACCTTGCTATGAACATTCTCCATTGACTTCAACCCTCTGTTGTCTGTTACTCAGCCACTGCCTAACCAACTCAACAATATGGGAGTCCAAGCTCAATGACTGTAGTTTATTGATAAGTCTTCCATGTGGGACAGTGTCAAAAGCCTTACTAAAATCTAAATATGCGATGTCTACTGCCCCTACTATTTTTTTAGTCACCCAGTAAAAAAAAAAAAACAATAAGATTTGTTTGACACGATCTCCCTGAAGTAAACCCATTACTTCTACCACGGGAGGGGGGGGGGGGGGGGTAAAAAAGGACTGCGCAAAAGTAAAAGCCTGTAGTTAAAGCAATATCACTCTACATCATGTACATCTAGCCAGCTACAGGATCAAAGCTTCAGTGGAGGCCATATCCAAGGATATCCTGGCATGCATCTCGATAAAACTGGACCACCGCCTAGACATCTGCCATGTCACCAATGAAAATCACTTTGGACATTTGTAGTTTATAGATTAAACTTGGATAGATATATGGCCTCATTTACTAAGGCTTTGCACAGTAGATTGTGTAGGGTTGCTTGTGTCGCAAGTGTGTTTTGCACTCAGTAAACCTGAAGAAGGGGCGCTGGTTATCAGGGAAAAGGAGCATGTCTCCCAAACAAACTACATTTTTGAAGTAAAAAAACTAAAAATTTACTAATTTTCCCCTCCGAGAGGAGGGCAGCGGACAAATCTGTGAAACTTTTAACATGCCTTGTGAAGTTGGTGAGTGGTCAGTTGTAGATGACTCACTAAGTGTTAAGTTATATTTTAACACTACACTTGATATAAAGAACATACTTTAAGATTGGAGGCCACTACTTTTATTTAATTTTTTTTCTGTTTTATTTGCTAATCTTCCCACATAAAATGTGGTGGATTTGAGCTCTAGACAACATGACAGCTCAGGGCATGTGTATAAAAGCAAAATGTAGGGAAAACCACCAAATTCAGGATACAATAGTAAATACCATGAAAAAATACCTGTCGGGAGAAAAAAATAACCACAAAGAAAACTACACTACACGTAGTAAATGAGAACCTATGTCAATTTTTATGATAATTAATTTGTGTTATGTTCTCTCGGTTATCATTTCCAAGGCTATAACTTTGCACCATTCTTTTTGATTCCCCCGGAATTAGTTTTTGGGAGCTAAGGCTCAGTGCAGACCTTTCCTTTAAAGGTGTATAGCAGAAAAAGTGTAGTGTAGTGTAAAAACGTCTGCCAGACTTAATGGGCAGATGTGCTGCGGCCCAGGAATACAGTGGACTCCCGCCAGTTGGTGTTTTTGTAAAATCGAGTCAAGTTTCTATGAAGGTCTGCCATGTGTAAATACACTTTGGCTGTGCTGTCAGTCTTATTTACAGAATACATGTGACAGCTGCCCTATAATATACTGTATTATAGAGGAGATTTATCAAAACCTGTGCAGAGAAAGAGCGGTGCAGTCGCCCATAGCAACCAATCAGATTGTTTTGCAGAGGGCTTTTCCTTTGCAAAGGTTTTAATAAATCTCCCCCTATATGCCCCCACCAAAATCTGCAGCAGATCTGAGGAAGTCACCAAGAGTGACGGAACGCGTGGGGACTTAGGGACTTTGTGAGACACCCACTCTCTACATGATAGTGTGATGTATATATATTTGCTCCCTTGATTTTATCATGTGACTTGGTTATTTGAATTATTTATTGTTGCAGCAGCAGTGTATGGATTGTTAAGCTTGGTTGATATAGAAACTGCACTTTTTGCAGCTAGACTGTATACATTTTTTACCCATAAGAGCTGCTATCTGTGTACCTTAGAATATACTGTGTTGGGGCCAGAAGTCACAGGGGGATTATTGCGTCTCATTTTTTAGACATATAGATATTAGACGGGTGTCTTTGTTTGTGGGGGGAGTACCAGAGCAAGTCTGGGATCCCTCCCTATGGCTTTAGGTCGGTCCGAGATGTTTTGTGGACCTCCTTTTTAAATGTTTTTAACATTACATGGCTATTTTTTGCATAATAAAGAAATTCTTTGATATATATATTTTTGGTGTGCTATCACTTTCTGCTTTTTCTTTTCTAATTTTTGGTTGTACTGCAGCAAAAATAGGCACATGTGAACGCAGCCTAAGGATCTATACACAGTGCCAGCATACATAAAAAATATAATGTTCCAATATAATGAAATATATACTGTGCTTCCATAAATTCCCTATATACTGTGCTTTCATTTACGTGCTTACATTCCTTCAATTATTCCCTAATAATGTGCTTCATACATTACATACAAGCACATAACATAAAGGCACATACAGTACATTGGTAATATACACACATACAAAGAGACAGTTTGACACATACATACAGGTACAAATATACGTTAAGAAACATAAATACACAGACACACATATAACATGGAATATATACTAAAAGATATAGCCGATAAGCACATCATACATACAGGTACACACATACAATCACTCACAGATATATACACACATACATAGATTCACTTGCTCATATATATACACATATACATGTATATATGACGAAGCGCGTCACAGCGCGATACGGTCTGTTGCCCATCCCCCCCCCCCCCCCCCCGCGCCACCGCATCCTTCAGCTCTCCCGCACTGCTCGTGTCCAGTTTTCTACATGTCTTCAGATGAATGATGAAATAAAAGCCTGAAGATTTAAAGACACAACCTACCTGGTGAGTGCTTCGTTCATTCTTCATAACATACTTTCCTTTAAAGGGTTTTTACAAGAGTAGGAAAACTGTTGGTAGCCGCTGGCATTCAGTGCATCCCGCTGCTTACCACGGTCGAGCCTCATGCTTGGTCCTCCCTCCTTGCTGCAGGTTCCAGACTTCCTTTTCTGCACTGTTATAGGCGGCGACTGTTTCTGGTGCACCCCATATGGACTGCAAACATGCAAAAACTGTCACTTTAAAGGGTAGCTCCCACCATCCTATATATTTTTTTTCTGTCCCTGCCTTTTGCACATCTATCCCTAACCCACTCCCTGTTTTTTTTTTTTTTTTACTATATTAAAAATAACTTTTTGTCTGCCTGGTAGTGTGCTCACTACCAGGCAGTTTCCCCAGCAGGCACCACGTCACTGATGCCTGCTGGGGTCGACTTCCGCCCTTAGTTCATCTACACAGGGTGCTTCCAGCTGTTTCACCACTACAACTCCCAGCTTGCCCTGACATCTATTGGCTGTCAGGGCATGCTGGGAATTGTAGTAGTGAAACAGCTGGAGGCACCCTGTGTAGATGAACTATAAGTTAGTGCCATATGGCGCTACCCCATTTCCTCCGTCACACCGCTACCCCCCCCCAACACACCCCGTTCCCTCTGTCACACCGCTAATCCCCCACCCCGTTCAGAAACCCGGAACCCCGCTTCCTTACTGATACTGCAGAGTCCGGCAGTGAGCGTGCAGGATCAGCGGCGGCGACGACATGTGCGGGAGGAGTGGCCTCCCAGCCAGTGGCCGGGGAGCCAATGCGCTCACTCCCGCCTGTCTGATTGACAGGCAGGGAGCGAGTGCAGTGTAAATGAATTAGGACCGATTGCCCGGCCACAATCGGACCAAATTCAGGCGTGACGTCATGCCGTGTTGCAGCCGGCCACTAGGAGGGAGACCCCCTAGTGGCCAGTTTTCAAACGTAAAATTCACCCTGAAAATGAGAAAATAAAGTACAGCATAAGTAAGACAGAATTGGTAGAGATACAATTTACAAGGTGAACAAGTCACAAATAACGTCACCAATGTTTACAGTATTTCCTCTAGAACAATTTCTGTTCAATCGGGTTGCTTTGCTTTGGTTTAAACGGGCATAAATATATAGGCTGACATTTATCATTGTCTTTGGACTGTTTTTGGTTCACACATTTCTGCGGATTTTGAGTTTCAATCCACTGATTTTGTCAAATACACATGATATGGAAGGGTTTTATGAACTGCGCCACTGAAAAGTTTCTAAAACTACACAGGTCCAGACTTAGCATTTTGGTGTATGTGAAGAGAGAAAATTCTGAAAATGTGACCTCCACAAAATTTATCGAATACTCTATGACCATTTAATAAATTTGGTGCTCTTAAACATTACCAGCAATCAAAAAAAAAAGTAGAAAAATAGTTATAACACAGGATCTGTTATATAGCATATTTAACTGGTTAACAACTAAGGACATGTATACTTGTCCTTGTGCCATTAAAGGGGTATGGCGCGGACTCCCGACTCGAGCCCGTGTCAGACCGGCCAGCCCTATTGTAGCTGAGGGCCAGCTGCGGCCAGCTATTAACCCTATAGATTGCCGCTGTCAAAGCTGACAGCGACGTCTAAAGGTACCTTTAACTGCTCCCTGGTGGTCCAGTGGGGTTGATCCCCGGGGGGCGATCCACTTCTGATGTAGCCAGAGGGCTTACCTCTGTTCCTGTGTCGGCTGTTGCCCTGTGAATGATAAAGCCTGGCAGGGCTTTATCAATCAAGTATAGAGCACACAGACCACATTGAATGGTATGAGGAATCAAATGACTCCTAAAAATCCCCTAAGAGGACTAAAAAAAATAAATAAGTTTAAAAACACACACATTAACCCCTTCCTTTTTAAAAGTTTAAATCACCCCTCTTTTCCAAAATTCCATATAAAAAATATATAAACATAATAAAAATAAACATATGTGATATCACCACGTGCGTAAATGTCCAAACTATAAAAACAGAAGGTTAATTAAACCGCATGGTCAATGGCATACACGAAAACAAATTCCAAAGTCAAAAATTGTGTATTTTTGGTCACTCTGTATACCCTAAAAAAAATTATAAAAAGTGATCAAAAAGTCAGATCAAAGCAATCATGGTACCAATAAAAACATAATCATGGCGCAAAAAAATAGCCCTCATAAAACCCTGTGTACGAAAACATAAAAAAGTTATAGGGGTCAGAAGAGGACAATTTTAAACATACAATTTTTGGTGCATATAGTTATAATTTTTTCATTGTAACTGTACCCACAGAATAAATATATGGTGTCATTTTAACAGAAAAGTGCACTGCGTAGAAGCCCCCAAAAGTTACAAAATGGCGTTTTTTTCCAATTTTGCCCTCAAATAAATTTTTTCTGGGTTCACCGTAAATTTTGTGGTGAAATTACGTCATTACAAAGTGCAATTGGTGGCGCAAATAATAAGCCCTCATATGAGTCTGTAGGTGCAAAATTGAAAGCATTATGATTTTTAGAAGGTCATGAGGAAAAAATTAAAGCGCAAAAACGGAAAAACCCATGGTCCTTAAGGGGTTAAATGGACTTATCAGAGGCATGATGGATCCTTTTAATGAAAACTTCAAAGCCATGTTTGCTATATTAGCCTATAGGTGACAGTCCAGTGACAACTCATAATGACAACTAAATTCTACTAAAGTGATGAAGAATTGAAATAATGATGTCCTTGTCATCAAAAAATGGCACCAAATGTAAATAATGTATTTATGAATGACAGTGTTAGCACCTGATGTGGGGGGGGGGATCTGCTTTAGGCCACGTTCATGTCATTTTTTTCAAATACAGTTCAAGGGAATTTGTTATGACTTTCATGATGCGTGAGCCACAAGTCATTGGTCCCCTGTGACAGTCATTGGGGTGGTCCCCTGTGGCTTCTCCCACCCCACTAGCCTTAAATGATAGATCTCTCTCTCTCTCTCTCTCTCTCTCTCTCTCTCTCTGGTGAGATGTAGGTGAACAGTGTATGTTTGGCCTCTTTCAGGCTACCATAAGTTAATAATTGCAAAAAAAAAATCATAAAAATATTATACTACTGTATGCTACTATAGAAAATGCATTCAGTGGTTGCTGTATTAGCCTATAGGTAACAATTATCACTGCTCTCAGTACATCTTGAAGCTCCGGTGATCACTAGAGCTTTCCTGTGTCTAATGACTACTCCTTCTATTTAGTTTGCAGACTGAGTACACAACCAAACTACCCAGCACATGAATTGGGGCACTGAGTGTATGGCAGAGATGGCAGCACATTGGAGGTGTCCTGGTTCACCTTCTTCATTTCAGTGCCCAGATCCACACACTAGGATTTTTTGGGGGGCATATTAAGCATATTTTAATAGCTCTTAATGACAGCAAAACAACACAAAATGAAGATTGACTCTTGAGCACGTATGTAACTGATCCTCATGGTCATGACATAGCCCGAAAACATGTCTTGCATAGATCTGTTTGTCATGATGGCTTCTGGAAAATGTTCCGAACTTTAAGAATGTTTGAATGTCACTAGTGGTCAGTGATATGGGAAAATGTTATTGTCTCTCTACATCCGTGTCTATTCATTTGTGTATTTCCTTATTAGTACAATGGCTTGGGTACACTGTCTTCACACAGTTGGCACTTGTAAAGCACTGGTAGCTACTGTAAAGGTCTCCTACTCTGCCAGTAAGTCTTGTAAGAAAGCACTGTCAAGGTGAAGCTTAAATATGCCCATATACAATACATTGTAGCCTTCTGTAGGAGTATACAGCAGGAGTCCTCTTAAAGTAATTTCCAGTGTAAGATTAAGTGATCAACACAACCAAAGACTTACATTATGCCAATAAAATATGCTAAAAATCATAAGGCTATGTTCACTTGTGGCAGATTATTGTTAACATGTCTGGGACTATCCTAATTGATTTAAATGGAGTTTGTAGACATCCATGCACATTCTTCAGGAACCATCCATTCAACTGCATGAAATGGATCGTCAGTCACATACATTTCTGTAACCAATCTTATTTTTTCCTTTTTTTTTTTTGTAGAACACAAATTAATGTATCTGGTGTTAACCCCTTAACAACACAGGAGTGTAAATGTATGTCCTGGAGCTGTGGTACTTAATGCACCAGGACATACATTTACGTCTTATACATAACTGCGAGCATCGGAGCGATGCTCGGGTCATGCGCGGCAGGTCCCAGCTGCTGATAGCAGCCAGGGACCCGCCGGTAATGACTGACATCCGTGAACGCGTGGATGTCCGCCATTAACCCCTCAATCAATCGGCGATCCGATCATCCAGAAGGCAGATGGAGGTCCCCTCAAATGCCTCCGCTGCCTTCCACAGGTCTCCTGCTCTGGTCTGAGATGGAGCAGGCCAGAGCAGAAGATGACCAATAATACTGATCAGTGCTATGCCCTATGCATAGCACTGAACAGTATTAGCAATTGAATGATTGCTATAATAATCCCTTATGGGGACTATTTAACTGTACAAATAAAAGTTAAAAAAGTAAGAAAAATAAAAGCTAAAAAAAATGTAAAAAATCCCCTCCCCCAATAAAAATGTAAATTGTCCGTTTTCCCCATTTTACCCCCAAAAAGTGTTAAAAACATTTAAATAAACATATTTGGTATTTCCACATGCGTAAATATCCAAAATATTAAAATATAATGTTACTTATCCCGTATGGTGAACGGCGTGAGCGTAAACAAAAAAGTACAAAATTGCTGCTTTTTTATAACATTTTATTCCAAATAAAATTGATAAAAAATGTATTAAAAGTTTTATATATGCAAATGTGGTATCAAAAAAAAGTACAGATCGCAAAAAATGAGCCCTTATACAGAAAAATGAAAAAGTAGAAGGATTTTAAACGCACTCATTTGGTTAAAAAGTTTGCAATTTTTTTAAGCTGTACAATAAGAGAAAAGTATGTAATCATGGGTATCATTTTAATTGTATTGACCCACAGAATAAAGAAAGCAGGTCTATTTTACCATAAAGTGTACAGTATGAAAACGAAACCTTCCAAAATTTGCTAAATTGTGGTTTTCTTATCAATTTCACCATACAAATTGTATTTTTTCGGTTGTGCCATACATTTTATGGTAAAATGAGTGATGTCATTTCAAAGGAGAACTGGTCACACAAAAAACAAACCCTCATAATAGTCTGTGGATGAACATATAAGAGAGTTATTATTTTTAGAAGGCAAGGAGGAAAAAATGAAAACATAAAAATAAAGTCCTTAAGGCCCAAATGGTCTGAGTCCTTAAAGGGGTACTACCGTGGAAAACTTTTTTTTTAAATCAACTGGTGCCAGAAAGTTAAAAAGATTTGTAAATTACTTCTATTTAAAAATCTTAATCCTTCCAGTACTTTTTAGGGGCTATATACTACAGAGGAAATGCTTATCTTTTTAGATTTCTTTGATGTCATGACCACAGTGCTCTCTGCTGACCTCTGCTGTCTATTTTAGGTACTGTCCAGAGCAACATATGTTTGCTATGAGGATTTTCTCCTGTTCTGGACAGTTCTTAAAATGGACAGCAGAGGTCAGTAGAGAGCACTGTGGTCATGACATCAGAGAAATCTAAAAAGATAACCATTTCCTCTTTAGTATATAGCCCCTAAAACGTACTGGAAGGATTAAAATTTTTAAATAGAAGTAATTTACAAATCTGTTTAACTTTCTGGCACCAGTTGATTTAAAAAAAATAAGTTTTCCACGGTAGTACCCCTTTAAGAAGTTAAAGACAGTCTAATTATATTTTTTTCTTTGTGACTATTTTTGTTAGCTTTATTACATTTCATGTTGAAGGTGCTAAGCTCATTGGAAGCAAAAGTTTGGCATTTGGAGTTCTGACATTATTATGCAAGTATCTAGAGCCTGACAGTCTCACGATGATAATGAAGGAACATGTTGGATCTCATGAATATCAAATAAAATCTTAAAATAGCCAGAAAGATAAACTAAGGGAATTATAAATTGGGTTCCTTATATGGCACTATTCTATCTTATCATTTTGTCAATTAAACTCATAAAACACAGAGAGAGAGTGTGATAATATCAATAAACCAAAAATACAAATATATTAGTTTTGAGTAAGATGTCAATAAAATACCAGTTGTTTCTAAGGCTCTAACAATTTATTGCTAGTTGTTTTGAAATGACAACATAAGTACAAACTCATATAAAAGTAATGTCTTCTTGCATTTTTTCATTCTAATATAAATCAAGATGAAAGGCGCTATTCAGTTGAAGTGAAGTTACACCAAAGATAGACAATGGCTTTGGTGAGCATGTGTAACATTTGTTTGTAATATAACAGTTTTTTTTTATTTTATCACCTATTTTACCAGTATCTATTTAAGCGTGGACATGCAGGATTTCATGGATTTTAATATATCTTAAATTTTTATTGCAACAATTGTAGATTCAGTGAATACCTAGGATACAATAGATCTCATTTATAAAGACCGGATTCACACATAATATTTCTGTCAGTATTTTTAGCCAAAACCACAAGGAGTTCAATACAGAGAAAACTATAATGGAAAAAAGTGCACCTTTTTTTGTTGGACCAAATCCGGGTTTGCCTAAAAACGACTAACCAAAGTAATAACCCAAATGTGGTTTGTGAACCTAGCCTAAAACTGTCAGATAGAATCAGGGTAACAACCATAAAATTTCCCTTGAAGAAGAGAAGTTCCAGGCAATTTAAAGGGTTACTTCGGTGGAAAACTTTTTTTTTTAATCAACTGGTGCCAGAAAGTTAAACAGATGTGTAAATTACTTCTATAAAAAAAAATCTTAATCCTTCCAGTACTTATTAGCTGCTGAATACTACACTGGAACACAGAGCTGACTTCATGACCACAGTGCTCTCTGCTGACATCTCTGTCCATTTTAGGAACTGTCCAGAGTAGGAAAAAATCCCCATAGCAAACATAATGCTATTGTCACGCACCTGGATGTAGGCTGTCACGAAGCTGGAAGTGGATCCTCCACCTGTGTGGCTAATGACTCAGACCGTATTGGGGAGCGGAGTCTAAGGTGCCACTGATCTTCACCAGAGCCTGCCGCAAGGCAGGATGGGCTTGCTGTGGCAGGCGACACCCAGTTGACCACACAGGTAACTGGGCAAGGTGAGGTACTGAAGGATGAGGCGGTAGCATAGTCAAACGTAGCAGAGGGTCAAGGCAGGCGGCAAAGGTTCATAGTCAAAAAATGTAGCAGGAAGGTCTGGATACACGAGAATGGCAAAACAGGTAATGGGAATGCTTTCTCTCAGGCAAATGGCACTGAAGATCCGGCAGAGAAGTGGGGGAGGTGCAGGGACTTTAAAGAATAGTGTCAGGTGCGAGTGATAATTGTGGGCACACTGGCTCTTTAAATTTTAAATCTCTGGCGCACGCGCGTCCTACGGGACGGGAACATGCATGCCGGGGCTGAAGCACAGTAGCAGAGGAGTCAGAGAAAGCAGGTAGTTGACAGGCCGGGATTCGCATGCGGGCGGGTCCCGCGATGCGAATCCCGGCCCCGCCGGGAGCAGGGACAATGCACTCGCAGCCGACATGTGCGGCCGGAGCGCAAAACTGTAACAGCTGCTCTGTACAGTTTCTAAAATAGACAGAGATGTTAGCAGATAGCACTGTGGTCATGATGTCAGCAGAGAGCTCTGTGTTCCAAAAAGAAAATAATTTCCTCTATAGTATTCAGCAGCTAATAAGTACTGGAAGGATTAAGATTTTTTAATAGAAGTAATTTACAAATCTGTTTAATTTTCTGGCACCAGTTGATTAAAAAAAAAAAAAAAGTTTTTCACCGGAGTACCCCTTAAAAGGATCCCCAAAGTCCATGAGATTTACAGCCCCTCTCTTTCCAGCACTGGTAAATATTGTCAATTCTCCTTTTCCTTAGTAAGATGTGGAGACTGCGAACGTGAGACACAAAATCACAGCTTTAGAGCCCCAAATTACCATTAATAGACTATGTAGCTGTATCAAAGTGCATGTTGGCATGCCTTTTTTCTACTTTAGGCTCTGCTGACTGGCTTTCTCTCTACTTTGGTGTGGTGCACAAAAACTGTCTATGGTACCACATGCATTATCAGCCCAATATGTAGACATGTAGGATCAGGAGCTAAAGCAGGAAGCCATAAAACTCCAGATGAAACCACAAACTAAAGTTAGACCTCAAAACTAATATAGACCCCAGTTCCAAACTCAAAATAAATTCAGTCCTGAAGACAGACTGCTGAATAAATACAGACATCAGGTAAGACTTTAAATTCAGTTCAGACATCAGACGAGACTGCCGAAATGTATAAGACTCAATACCAAAACTGCTAAATAAGTCAGGCCTCAGCCTTCCTAAGTAAATCACACAAAAAACATAGCCAATAAAGAAATACAGACCATAACAACCCCCAAACCTTAGCCAGACCCCCTCAACAAATAAGACCTCAGAGCAGATTCTCCCTTAAAAATCTGACTTTGGAGCAAATCGTAGAATAAATTATGTATGTACTCTTCCTCACTACCTGTCAGCAGAATACAGGTACCACATGAAACCCCAAAATATTAACTCCAGATATAACATTAATATAATAGTATATAATGGTAATATTTCTAGCTGCACATATCCAATAAATGAAGCCATGGGCCGTAGGAAGTTAGCAGTGAGAGCATGTGTGCCCCTTTTTCTAGTGATGGATGGGTATCTTGGTTCCTGGGGAAATGACAGTGATCCTTTAATAACAATTGAACATCCAGACATGAATGCAAAATATTATTATGTAATGGGTAAGCATGTGTCAATGGTCAAGGCTGCCATTAACCATTTAAAGTACTGAATGAAGGAACATAAAAAGAATGAACAACTGATTGTTGACCATTTTTTTACTGCACTCTAAAACTAGCTAAAAACTAAATCTGCAGAAATGACACCAAGTTTTCAGACGATACTGCAAAGAAGCTGCATTTATTCACTATTACCCAATGATAAAGTTGTTTAAAGGTTACCACAGGAGAAGATGGCAGCTGGACCATGCTACCGGTGACATGTCCCCGGCAGCACGATCCAGCTTCCATCTTCATCTCTGTAACCTTTACATGATTGACACGATTGCGAGTCAGCTTTTGAAGCCGCAGCAGCCGAGGTTCATTCACTGTGTTCAGTTCGCACAACACAGCCAGGTGAGTTATAACCACCACCTGTTATTTGGGATTCCACACAGGGAAGCACTCCTTGTGTTTTTGCTTGTATTCCAATAATAAATTGGAACTTTTAAACATAAAAAGAAAAATAATATAGTATATAGTCTTCTTTTAAAGTGAATATTCCCGCTATACAAGTCCAAGTATCCGGCAACACCCTATCTGTCTGAACTCGGCCCAACTTAGAGTTCTAGTATTATCAAGTGTGTGGTGCCGTAAACCCTCTAGCAGTCCTTATAATACAATACCAATCAAAAAATCTGTAAGAGAAATAGAGGGCTGCAACTCACCAAGTCCTTTATTATTTCTTTATTCCATACAAGAATTAAAACAAATCCATCAGGATAGCAACTTCATGCGGACGCCCGGGTAGGGTGCTTCAGTGCTTATCCCTTAATGCAAATAGGTGACAGATGTTTTGATTGATATTGTATTATAAGGACTGCTAGAGGGTTTACAGCATTCCAATGGAAAACTTTTTTTTTATAAATCAACTGGTGCCAGAAAGTTAAACAGATTTGTAAATTATTATATAAAGAAAGGTGTCCTGGCACTGTCAGTGATTCACTATGTTGCACAATGTGTCTCCTGCTGGCAGGCAGGTGACACGCAGCCCATACTATATGCAACAGGTGTCTGTGGTGCTACACGATGTCAAACAGAGTTCAAACACAGCCGCAGCAGAAGAAAGAGTTCATTGGAGAACTCACCTCGGACACCACAAACTCTTTCTTCTGCTGCTGCTAGATTTGTAATTTACTTCTATTAAAAAATCTTAATCCTTCCAGTACTTATTAGCTGCTGAATACTACAGAGGAAATTATTTTCTTTTTGGAACACAGAGCTCTCTGCTGAAATGATGAGCACAGTGCTCTCTGCTGACATCTCTGTAGTTTAAGAACTGTCCAGAGTAGGTGAAAATCCCCATAGCAAACATATGCTGCTCTGGACAGTTCCCAAAATGGACAGAGATGTCAGCAGAGAGCACTGTGCTCGTGATGTCAGCAGAGAGCACTGTGTTCCAAAAAGAAAATAATTTCCTCTGTAGTATTCAGCAGCTAATAAGTACTGGAAGGATTAAGATTTTTTTATAGAAGTAATTTACAAATCTGTTTAACTTTTTTTTTTTTTAAATAACATTATATTATTATATTAAACTTAATTGTACAAATTGTAATTTTGCTTCATAAAATTTTTGAAATACATAGTGGAAATACATAGCTTGGTGAGCCTTATAAGCAGATCCTAATTTACAAATCTGTTTAACTTTCTGGCACCAGTTGATTTAAAAAAAAAAAAAAAAACTTTTCCACCAGAGCACCCCCCTTAATGTTTTTACTCTGAATAATTTTATTGCACCGGGTACAGTGAGCAAATTGATGGTTTAAGGTCAGAGTGTTTTTTAATATTTTTCTTCTTTTAAAATGAATATATGCATTTACTCTTTGGCTTTTGAAAGACTAGAACAATCCTACTAATGAAAGGTCACCCAGATAAGCATATTTAGCTATATGGTCAGCTTCAGTGCCATCCTTTATCAGGGAAAACAATAACAATCAACTGGAAAGATCCAACTAATAGTAAAGTAAACTACTAGTTCCCCTAATTCCATGAACATTAGACAATTGTTTTAACGTACATTGGGGCCGAACTGTCTTCCATGTCTGTTGCTGGTGCATACAAACTCCTAGGTTTGATCCTGTGGAGAACACTGATGGCTGATAGAGGCCTTATATATAGTTATAAATATACTATTGTCTGTGTTGATATTTTCTTCTGTATATTAGATAAGACAATTTTAACGAACAAATGGTCAAAGGCATCCTCATATCTAAATCCACTGTTTGGAACATGAATGCCACATTGTTTTGCAATAAACAGACATGTATTTGTAATTTTGTCTGTGTTCATAATGAGAGCAATTCTTAGCAGGGACAATAGGTCACTTGCTGGCACTCCACTAATACTCTGTTATTCTGCTTTCTGTAGGAGGAATATCAAGATTACGATCCTGAAGCATGAATATTGTGAGCAAGCGTCATACACATACAATATTCAACAGATCATGATGCATTCCAATATACTGAGATTTTATTCATATTTTATTTTCAACTGTAAATAGAAGTCTTCCATCAGCAAAACAAAGTATTACTAACCTTGATTTCCTCTCAGGTTAGATAATTCCGCTCTAGGGGTCACCAATGAGTGGTTATATTGTGCTATGGATGTTGTGGCTTCAAATAATGGAAAAAAAACAAAAAAAAAAACACCTAAGTGTCTATTAATGTCTGACTTAATACTTGTAATATTGCTTGTTTTCTAGTGGTTTCGTAATGTTTCTATTTTCCTATGCTTTTGTATGTTTCATATGTTATTACTGTCTTCTGTAACATAATATTGTGAGATCCGTTTCTAAGTATCTAGTATTTCTGACTGTGAGTCATGATCTATGCACCAAATAATTGAAAACCCCCATATTTCAATGGTTTATGTTTCTTCAGCGATGATATTGGATAATCCTCATTGACATTGATTTACCATAAGGTTTGGAGAAGGAAGAATGTTTTCCTACTGAACTAGTGGACTTAGCATGATCTTCAGTTTGTGGGCATGCCTGACCGGAAATTCTGTATTATACAGTATGTGATGAAAATACTTTGGATGCATCAATAATGTTGTTTAACAGTTTAGACATGTACACTTATTAGATTTGGCTGAATATGTTTACTGTTTGTATTTGTGTTCTATAGTTTAAGAAACAAAGCACAACAATTACTGTATTTATATGAAATTATACCACTACACCACGAATGGGTCATCCTTCTATTTGAGACAATATTGTATTGTATAACTGTGCTGTCCCCTAAGAGGTACTTTAAATCTCTGTCTATATTATACATGGATTACCGTATTTTTCGCCACTGGGGGGGAAAAGTTGGTGCGTCTTATATGGTGAATACACACCTATCGCCGCGGTCCCTGCGGCCATCAACGGCCGGGAGCCGCGGCTAATACAGGACATCACCGATCGTGGTGATGCCCTGTATTAACCCTTCAGATGCGGCGATCAAAGCTGACCGCCTTGTCTGAAGCGAAAGTGACACTAACCTGGCTGCTCAGTCGGACTGTTCAGGACCGCCGCGGTGAAATTGCGGCATCCCAAACAGCTTACAGGACACCAGGAGGGACCTTACCTGCCTCCTCGGTGTCTGCTCCATGCCAGGATCCCCTGCATGGCCGGCGCCCTCCTTCGACGTCATCACGCCGTCGCACACGCCGTCCCGTCATCCAATAGGAGCGGCGTGCGTAGCGACGTGATGACGGAGAGTGTGGATCCCAGGGAAGAAGACGTCTGGAGCATCGGGGACACCACGGGGATGCAGCGACAGTGATGGAGCGACATCCAGGGCAGCGGTGATGAGCAGTGATGGGTCCGGAGCGGTGGGGACACGTATTACCTCCTATACCAGTGGTCTTCAACCTGCGGACTTCCAGATGTTGCAAAACTACAACTCCCAGCATGCCCGGACAACCAACGACTGGGTTCAGAATCTTTTTTTTTTCTAGATATTGCTCCTTTAAAATTGGGTGCGTCTTATATGCTGGTGCGTCCTATAGGGAAAAAAATATGGTAGATTCCTTTTCTAATATGAATAAGGCAATGCAAGGGAGAAGTAACATCTTCAGAGCTGTGCTCTTAATTTTTTAAATGTTTTTGAGCAATTAAGTTGTAGAGATTTATTGATTAGAAGTCATATGGAAGACAATAAAGCATATACACACCAGGCTTTTATATAGTCTGTAATTATGAAGACATATAGGTGTGACCTGGAGCTGTATACATAAAATGGTAAAATATTTTGAACAAAAATGTACTTAGATGTATTAGACCACTAAAATATTAAAGAAGTAAATTTGTAAACTATCATATAATTTTACAGTATGGCTGCAAGACATTCATACAAATCTGGTGTGAAAACTTGTGTCAAGGGAAAACCTGTTTTAAAATCCCATTTAAAAATAGTGTTAATTGCTTGCAGACTATCGTGATTTTGGGCCAGAGTTGCTGGGAGTCCCGTAGACTTGTATGGGACTTCCAGCAACTTTGTCTATAGTCTGAAATCAAGTCTCACAATCAAAAGTGATCCCTATATTTTCAGCCATATCCTACCTTTTAAATTCTCTTTTGCTTCTTATAACAGATATAGCAGTTCTTATTTCTCTACAATACCTTGATGTTTTCTATACCAGCTCCCAACTTGGAACCACTAATCTTTAAATTTTCAACTCGAATGAATGTAAATACATGAGGGGGATTCACATGAGATATCTAATTTATAATTCTTAACATACAATATCCCTTTTTACATCTTCGAAAGTAAACATTTGAGATTTTTTTCTTATTTTCGGCGAGAAAGAGTATATATTTTCGGTCTATATAGAATAAAGAAAATAATGCTGTTTCCTATATTGAACTGTTATTAAAATATAGAATACAATTGAAGAGGATCTGTAAACTATATGAAAAAAGAAAAAAAACTCAAAAACATTATCATATTGTACATTCATTGTAATTTAACAATAAATAAATGTCACCAGTGTGATTCCAAAGTTTTGTTGTACATTTTCGCTAAATAAAAGTAGTGGCACATATTGGAACATTTTAATATAGTATCTTATTGTATTGCTTTTTTTTTTATTTATCTGGCTGTCCAGAAACTTTTGGTTTTGTCTGGTACCGCAACTTACTTCTATTCAAGTGAATTGGGCGGAACTGCAATACCAGACACAGCCTATGTTGTTGCTTCACTTATAGGGACCTTGAACTTGGGTAAGACCAACAGGGATGATGATAAAAAGGAAAAACAGAAAAAGAGGGAAGAAAAAGGTGATGTTTTCTGGATGCAGTTGTTTAATTATATGTATAGATACAGATAACGAATAGCAAAAAGCAGCTTCTTTTTTGTATAGAGGGTCTTCAATTTCTTCTTACAGCTTCCCTAAAAGAAGAATTTTAGGTCATCATTTTCAAAATTTTAAAATTAAAAAACTCAACTTAATTGGAAAAAAAATTTAAATGTAAAAACTCTACTTCTTCCTTTAAAAAAATTTCAAAATAAAAAAAAATGTACCGTATTTATCGGCGTATAACACGCACTTTTTAGGCTAAAATTTTTAGCCTAAAGTCTATGTGCGTGTTATACGCCGATACACCCCCAGGAAAGGCAGGGGGAGAGAGGCCGTCGCTGCCCGCTTCTCTCCCCCTGCCTTTCCTGGGGTCTAGAGTGCTGCTGCCGGACCTTCTCTACCCCTGGCTATCGGCGCCGCTGCCTGTTCTGTCCCCCTGACTATCGGTGCCGGCGCCCCATTGCCGGCGCCGATAGCCAGGGGGAGAGAAGCGGCGCCGACAGCCAGGGGGAGAGAAAGGGCAGCGGCACCCATTGCCGGCGCCGCTGCCTCGTTGCCTCCCCCCATCCCCGGTGGCATAATTACCTGGGTCGGGTCCGCGCTGCTGCAGGCCTCCGTCGTGCGTCCCCGGCGTCGTTGCTTTGCACTGCACGGCGCTGCGCATGACGTCAGTGCGCCGCGCTGTGCATAGCAACAACGCAGGGGACGCGCGCAAGAGGCCTGCAGCAGCGCGGACCCGACCCAGGTAATTATGCCACCGGGGATGGGGGGAGGCAACGGGGCAGCGGCGCCAGCAATGGGTGCCGCTGCCCCTTCTCTCCCCCCGGCTGTCGGCGCCGGCACCGATAGTCAGGGGGACAGAACGGGCAGCGGCGCCGATAGCCAGGGGGAGAGAAGGGCCGGCAGCAGGGCTCTAGACCCCAGGAAAGGCAGGGGGATAGAAGCGGGCAGCGACTCCCTCTCTCCCCTGCCTTTGCTGGGGGTGTATCGGGGTATACACGCGCACACAGGCACCCTCATTTTACCATGGATATTTGGGTAAAAAACTTTTTTTACCCAAATATCCTTGGTAAAATGAGGGTGCGTGTTATAGGCCGGTGCGTGGTCAATTTCATATTGCAACTTCCCTAAAGGAAGAAAAAAACACCTATTTTCTGTCTACAGGTTCCTGCTCCAGGTTCCCTAAAGGAGAATTGTGTTACAATTAAAGAATTTTCTAAATTTACAAAAACAATTTCTTCACTGTCATTGGGTTCTTTACTATTTCAAGACACCTCACCAATTCTGCGGCTATTCTCATAAAGGGATCATTTTTGGAATGCCTGGAAAAAGCTATTACGTCCTCCACCAACACCAGCAGGCATCTGCCAAATACCGGGGATACTTTATGCTGCTTAATGTCAGTGTTAATAAGCATAATACATCCAATAGCGCATTAAACAAGCTGTTAGTTACCTGGGTTACCGCATGTCAATAAAAATGAACCTTAAAACCACTTTAAAGCTACTTGAATAAAATCCTAGCAGTGTTATGCACTGCTTTAGAGCTCTTAGGCAGTGTTATACATGTGTTTAAGGTTTTATTTCATTGCCAGTTCGCGGCAAACTAGTTCGACCAGAACCGAAAGTTTGGTGAGCCCAAAGTTCTCTCATCTTTAACCAAGACCAATATTACCAATAATAACAGTATACAAGGAAGAAATATTATCTCCAGTCATTTTACTATTATACTATTACTGACCAAATCCTGTATACTGAAACCAATATTACCAATAATACCAGTGTACAATCAGGAATATTATCACCATTATCTCCATTATCCCTGGACTGTAACATCATTGTGTAGACATTATCCCTGTACTTTGACGTCACTGTGTGGAGTATTCACAGACTGTGACATCACTGTGCATATTAACCTTGTAATGTGACATCACTGTGTGCATTATATCCCTGTACTGTGAAATCACTGTGTGCATTATGCCTCTTCTGTGAATAATGTGCAAAATGATAATACAGAACAGGTTTAATATTCAAGGTGATATCATAGTACAGGAATAATTTGCACAGTAATGTCACAATACAGCATGTACTATGTCACTATGTACATAGGCATTGCAAGGCAGGGGGTAGTAAGGGTGGTATGACATGGGTCAGGGCACGGTATTTACACTTTAAAATTGATAAAAGCTGCCAGGTAATCTTCTCTTTGTTGGTGGCCACAGAAGAGGCTGGAGCCGAGGCCAAGCACAAACTTACAGAAATAGGCACCAGAAGTGATAAGATGACTCCTCCTTTCTCTCCTGCACTCTTTTTTGGTGAGCAGTCAAGTGGGACAAAGAAGTAGTAAACGTGCCTGTATGTCTCTATGTGTGACAGAGGGGGTAATTTACTTACAGTGCAAGGTCTTAGGCAGCTGCCTAAATGGCCTAATGGAAGTGCAACCACTGGTTGAGACAACTCCACTGACTGCATTTCCCACATTTATTATTTTCTTTAGGCAACTGGCTGCTGTTTTAACCAACCCTTCACCAATTAATTTTATAGATTTATACACCATTTAAAAAAATAAGGGAGGAGATTTTCAAAACATGTCAAGAGGAAAAGATTGCTTCTTTCATTTTTAAGAGGCCTTTTCAAAAATTAAAGAAGCAACTTGATTGGTTGCTAAGGGAAACTCAGCAACTTTTCCTCTGGACAGGTTTTGACAAATCTCCCCCCAAGGGGTTTCTCATTCGCATTAAGGTGACAAATTGTGTTAATGGCTGCTCTTATGGCTTTACTGTGAGACTTTGTTATCTGCAGAAAATCTTATGTGGTTTATTTGGTGTTTTGTGGGTGCATATATATATATTGGCAAACCATCCGGCCTCTTAACAAAAGGTTTGCTGAACATGTCCGATCACTAAGAACTGGAAAGGGTAGCCCCAGATTAATTGAGTTTATGAGGCTAAAAAATAGCTCACAGTTTATTTTATTAATTAGAGATGAGCGAATCGAAGCTGACGAACCCAAATTCGTTACGAATATCATGAGAAATTTGATTCACAATGAATGCGAATATTGCCACGATTCTATCGTCCGAATCGCTTCACTAAACTCCATTTACTGCAGTCCAGGCTACAGGGCATCTAAAATGACGTACCCACATGTCAGTACATGGGGCAAAGAACGCTAGGAAAGCGGGAAGTCAAGGCGGGAAGGCAGGTAGGTGGGTTGACCCTGAATCACATGCAGGATGCAGCCAGTCACCCCTGTGATGTCACAGCCCTATATATTCTGCAGACATTTTACAGCTCGTCATTTCATTCATTACACTGAAGAAAAATAGGACGGACATCGCTGTGTGTGTGTTACACAGAAAAGCTTGTTGCAGCAGTGTTTCACCTCTTAGTCACCTCAGCCTTCTTTAGGACACAGAGCACAGCGTTTTTCCACAGAAATTAATTCTTACTGCAGCAATTAACCCCTCAATCACTGTGAACAGCATTGTATTACAGAGAAGAGCAGAGACCTGTGTGTTGCCTCAGCTGAAGAAACCTTTTCAGAGTAGGGAGAAATATTTTTTTAGGGCAAATCTGTGTCTTTGTTCCACAACAACTGGTCTGCTGGTTATACTAGTCTGTAGACGGTATAATCCATACCCAGCAGTCCATTCCTAATAGTATTGGAGAGAGGTTCTTTTTGCAAATTTTTTTTTCTAGCGTACTGCAGCGCATTTTTCTGCCCTCATAGGAGCATACCACATACCTACATCTAAGTGGTGTACTATTTTGTACCTGTTAATCTGTCAAGGGCCTACATACTGTGAAAGGACAGCCAAAAGTAATCACCGGCTGGTGTTTTATTTAAATAGTTTTTGAAGCGTACTGTAGCACATTTTTGTGCCCTCTTAAGGGCATACCACATATTTACATCTAAGTGGTGTACTATTTTGTACTTGTTAATCTGTCAAGGGCCTACATACTGTGAAAGGACAGTCAAAAGTAATCACCTGCTGGTGTTTTATTCCAATAGGTTTTTTTAAATGTATTGTAGCGCATTTTTCTGCCCTTTTTGTTCCACCACAAATGGTCTGCTGGTTATACTAGTCTGTAGATGGTATAATACATACCCAGCAGTCCATTCCTAATAGTCTGTGAAAGAGTGCAATTTTGTGTTTAGTACACAGCGACTGTGAACTGCAGTACTGTTGTGTACTGCTGATGTTGTGTAAAAATATGTTTTGTAAGCGTACTGTAGCAAATTTTTCTGCTCTCATAAGTGCATACCACATACCTACATCTAAGTAGTGTACTATTTTGTACCTGTTAATCTGTCAAGGGCCTTCATACTGGGAAAATCCAGGCAAAAGTTTTCACCGGCTGGTATTGTACTCAGATACTTTATTTAAGTATACTGTAGTGCATTTTTCTGCCCTTATAAGTGCATACCACATACGTACATCTAAGTAGTGTACTATTTTAAACCTGTTAATCTGTCAAGGGCCTAGATATGGTGAAATTCCAGGCAAAAGTACTCACGGGCTTGTGTTTTTACTCAGATACTTTTTTAAGTGTACTCTAGCACATTTTTCTGCCGTCATAAGTGCATACCACATACATACATCTAAGTAGTGTACTATTTTGTACCTGGCGTTTTTAGCGTTAAAGGTCCTGAAGCAGACACTGTTGAGGAACCTGAGGAGGACATCAGTGACGTGAAGACACCTGTTGATGATGATGATGATGATGATGATGAAGCCGATCGCAATTGGGAGCCGGGTGCAGAATGGGCTTCATCATTATCAGGAGAAGAGAATTGCAGGTTGCCCGTGAGGCAGCAGCTGAGCCAGCAAGATGGTAGCATGGTTGGCAGTCAGCATGGTGGGAGTAGTAGAAATTTTGGAACCAAACATGCCCGGAGGAGACGACCTGCTTCGCGTCAGCTTACCTTCCCGGGAGGTAGTGGAGCAGGGGTTCCTGGACACGGCGGCAGTAGCAGTCAATTAGTGCGGACTGTTGGTGGAAAAATCAGCTACTCAGCGGTGTGGCAGTTTTTCATCAAGCATCGGGAGGAGGTTCACATAGCCACATGCAAGATATGTCGACAGAAGGTGAAGCGTGGCCAGGGTCCCAATGTTGGCTCCATGGCCCTGCATCAACATATGCTTCGCCACCATAAAGTGACCTGAGAGAACCGTGGCTCCGATGTAGTGGTCCAGCCTGCATCACCTAGTGGCATGCTGCTCCCTCTTTCAGCCAGCCAAGGCTCCACCACCTCAGCTGAAGGGAGCTGTGTGTCATACCCTCCTTCTCTTGCTCCAGATGCTCCTGCTCCTCCTACTTTTTTTCAGTCATTCCGCCAACAATCCATTGGTGAAGCCATGTCCAAGAGACAACAGTATGCACCCACTCATCTAATGGCGCAGAAGCTGAATGTGCTCCTGTCCAAGTTGCTGGTGCTGCAGTCCCTCCCTTTTCAAGTGGTAGACTCTGCACCTTTCAGAGAACTGATGGCTTGTGCCGAGCCGAGGTGGAGAGTGCCAAGCCGTAATTTCTTCGCGAATAAGACAGTACCAGCTATGCACAATTTTGTAGAAAAGAAGGTGGGCAAGTCCTTGAGCCTGTAGGTGTGTACCAAAGTGCACGGCAGCGCCAAAGTCTGAAGCTCTAACTATGGTCAGGGACAATACATGTCCTTTACGTCTCACTGGGTGAATGTGGTTCCTGCACAGCCACAACACCAACTTGGACAGGTCACGCTGCTTCCTCCTCCACGCTCCACGACGATGTCATGCTGCCTTGGTGAACGGAGTCACACATGGGAGGAACTGTAAAAAGTCATTCGTAAAGAAATCGAAGCATGGCTTACTCCACAAAAACTGGAAATGGGAACCATGGTGACTGACAATGGGAAGAACATCTTGCATGCGCTGCGACTGGGAAGGCTGAGCCATACACCCTGCATGGCACACATGTTCAACTGGTTGTGAAGCAGTTCCTGAAGTGTTCCCCCCATTTGCAAGACATCCTAACCATGGGAATGAAACTTTGCATGCATTTCAGCCACTCGTACACCGCAAAGCACACCCTCCTTGAGCTGCAGCGTGAGAACGGAATCCCTCAACGCAGTCTCATTTGTCACATTGCCACATGTTGCAATTCCACCTTCCATATGTTGGACCGTCTGTACGAACAGAAAAAATCCATCACTGATTTCTTGAGGATCCAAGTGGATAGATGTACTCCCCTGTGTAACTTCAATGTGAACTTCATACGTGACATCTGCCCGTTTGCTCAAGCCCTTTGAGGAAGCCACACTATTAGTGAGTCACCCAGATTACGGGATGAACAACGTCATTCCACTGCTTCATTTCTTACTGTACGTGTTGGAAATGATGGCTGGTCAGGGTATTGGAGATGTGGCACTGGAGGAGGAGGAGGAGGGGGAGGGTCACAGTGGAGCACAGTTTGGGTTTCACCAAATGGGCGGTTTTTCTAGTAATCTGACAGGAGAGGAGGAGCAGGAGCAGCCAGAGGAGCTAGAGGGTAATGAGGAAGGCGAGACAGGATCCAGACACATCGTGGCAGTATGCAGTGGAGATGGAGGCAGGGAGTCCCTCTGAGTCACTTGCACAAATGGCATGATGCATGCTAATGTGCTTGCGTAGTGACAGCCGAATTGTCACCATTCGGCAGCAGGAGGACTTTGGGATCTCCACCTTATTGGACCCTCGCTATTGCCACAAAATAGGGGCCTCTTTTACACCCACTGAGAGGGAGGACAAAGTGACCTACTACAGAGACATCCTATGTAGTCAGTTGGCAAATGCCTATCGGCGCCATCTTTCATCCTCTCAGAGGTCTGTTTTGGGGAGCCCCCTGCGCTCATCTTTCATTGCCATGGCTGCTGGGGAGGGGTGGCAGGAGCAGTACAAGCTCAATCAGCAGCAGCCTGAGTCTACAGTAGATTTCTTCACCCACACAGTGAAGCAACTCATCAGCAGCAGGTACACCTGGAGCAGGACCTGAACCAGCAGGTGGTGACATACCTTGACATGCCCATGACAAGACACCTTGAAGATCCGCTGGACTTCTGGGCAGCCAAACTTGATTTGTGGCCTCAACTAGAAGAGTTTTCCCTGGAAAAGCTGTCCTGCCCGGCCAGTAGTGTGCCTTCAAAGCAGGTGTTTAGTGCGGCCGGGGCCATAGTCACCCCAAGGAGAATTTGTCTGTCCAAGAAAAATGTGGAGAGACTGACCTTTGTAAAGATGAATCAGGCATGGAACAGCCATGATTTCCACCCACCAATGCCTGATGTATCAGAGTAGATTGACCATGGTGCCACACCAACACTTCACAAATATGGATAGTGCCAAACAGATGGTGCTGCTCCGCAGTTACAAACATTCCCCCGCATCAGACCTTTTTTCACCCACCTTCGTCACTGGGTACTGGTATTGCCACCCACCACACCACTCTATCACCAGATAACTTTCAGGACTCCGGAAGCTGCTGCTGCTGCCACCTCCAGGCCATGCCATTCAGCCACGATATGGTCATTTCATGCTTCACCACCTTAAGGCTTTGCCATTCATCCACTATATTGTATCTCCATGCTACAGCCACCTTCAGGCTATGCCATTCAGACACTATATGGTCTCCTCATGCTTCATCCACCTCCAGGCTGTCATTCAGCCACTATATGGTCTCCTCATGCTTCAGCCAATTCCAGGCTGTGCCATTCAGCCACTACATGGTCTCTTCATGCCTCAGCCAACTCCAGGCTGTGCCATTCAGCCACTATATGGTCTCTTTATGGTTCAGCCACCTCCAGGCTGTGCCATTCAGCCACTATATGGTCTCTTCATGCCTCAGCCAACTCCAGGCTGTGCCATTCAGCCACTATATGGTCTCTTTATGGTTCAGCCACCTCCAGGCTGTGCCTTTCAGCCACTATATGGTCTCCTCATGCTCCAGCCACCTCCAGGCTGTCATTCAGCCACTATATGGTCTCCTCATGCTTCAGCCAATTCCAGGCTGTGCCATTTAGCCACTATATGGTCTCCTCATGCTTCAGCACACTCCAGGCTGTGCCATTCAGCCACTATATGGAATCCGCACGCTTTAGCCACCTCCAGGCTGTGCCATTCAGCCACTATATGGTCTCCTCATGCTTCAGCCATCTCCAGGCTGTGCCATTCAGCCACTATATGGTCTCCTTATGCTTCAGCACACTCCAGGCTGTGCCATTCAGCCACTATATGGAATCCGCACGCTTTAGCCACCTCCAGGCTGTGCCATTCAGCCACTATATGGTCTCCTCATGCTTCAGCCATCTCCAGGCTGTGCCATTCAGCCACTATATGGTCTCCTCATGCTTTAGCCACCTTCAGGGTGTGCCATTTAGACAATATATGGTCTCCTTATGCTTCAGCCAACTCCAGGCTGTGCCATCATTCAGCCACTATATGATCTCCTCATGCTGTCACAAACTCCAGGCTGTGCCATTCAGCCACTATATGGTTTCCTCATGCTTCAGCACACTCCAGACTGTGCCATTCAGCCACTTTATGGTCTCTTCTCATGCTGCCACAAACTCCAAGCTATGCAATTCAGGCACTAGATGGTCTCCTCATGCTTCAGCCACCTTCAGGCTGTGCCATTCAGTCACTATATGGTCTCCTCATGCTTCAGCACACTCCAGGCTGTGCCATTCAGTCACTATATGGTATCCTCATGCTTCAGCCACCTTCAGGCTGTGCCAATCAGCCACTATATGGTCTTCATGGTTCAGCCACAAACTCCAGGCTGTGCCATTCAGCCACTATATGGTCTCTTCTCATGCTTTAGCCAACTCCAAGCTGTGCCATTCAGCCACTATATGGTCTCCTCATGCTCCAGCCACCTCCAGGCTGTGCCATTCAGCCACTATATGGTCTCCTCATGCTTCAGCCATCTCCAGGCTGTGCCATTCAGCCACTAAATGTACTCCTCATGCTTCATCCACCTCCAGGCTGTGCCATTCAGACACTTTATGGTCTTCTCCTGCTTCAGCAACCTCCAGGCTGTGCCATTCAGACACCATAGGGTCTCCCCATTCTGCCACCAACTCCAGGCAGTCATTCAGCCACTATATGGTCTCCTCATACTGATGCCACCCCCAGGCTCTGTCATTGTGCTGCCATGTGACATGTCACGTTTGATTTGGTCCTTTCTACCCACACGCCGGGGCCCAGGACATTAAAACTTGGGAGTTAAAACTAAAAATTCAATTTAAATTTAAAAATCTTAAATTTAAATTTAAAAATCTTAAATTTCAATGGTCTCCTCATGCTTCTGTCAACTCCAGGCTGTTCAATTCAGACACTACATGGTCTCCTCATGCTTCAGCCAACTCCAGTCTGTCATTTAGCCACTATACGATCTCCTCATGTTTCAGCCACCTCCAGACTGTGCAATTCAGCCACCAAATGGTCTATTCATTGGAAACAATAGGCATTAAATGACGGCGGAATTTCACATGGAAATTTCGACTTGTGAACATGGCCTCAAACTTCTAAGCTGACCACCAAATTTGAAGATTGTGCCATGGGATAAATGCCTATTTGAACTCTCACCTAATCCAAGGTCACAAATCAGCTACATCAGACAGCACTGTGTTCATTGCGGCAGATTTGTCAAAACCTGTCCAGAGGAAAAGGTTCCCATAGCAACCAATCAGATTGCTTCTTTTATTTTAACCAAGGCATCAGAAAAAATTAAAGTAGCCATCTGATTGGTTGCTATGGGCAACTGGGCAACATTTCCTATGGACAAGTTTTGATACATCTCCCCCATTCTGATTTAGGAATCTCAGTTTGAGCACAAAACATGTTATCCTGGGGACAGCACCAATTTTTCCATTTTTAAAGGAACTTGAGTTGAATGGACTACTTTTATTTATTTATTTTTACTTTTTTTTTTTTTTTTTGCTACATCTGACAAACAGCTTTTCTGGATTTGATGACTACTATTACAGATCATTCCCAATGCTGTAAGTGAAAATTAGCATGCAGTATGTGATTTGTGGTGTTATCTGGGAGTTTGTAGTGTTATCTGAGCCGCATTAATCTTTAGCAGTATTTTAACCAGAAGCCAACTACATTTATGGACAAAGTGACTTTAGGCAGCTTTCAGATGACCTTCTCTTAGGAGTAAAATAGTAATGTTGGCACAATGTATTGCTACAATCGGGTAAATAAATCTAAAAAAAAAAAAAAAAGATCAGTTATAAGTGAGAAATTCGCACATCTCTCCCCAGCTCAGACTAATTTTTTCTCTGCATCTGCGATATTACAATAGCCCACTAAAGCATTATGCTGATTTAAAAAATACTGCTACCTCTGAAGAAAAGAATAAGAATGCAAAGGAATGTTTTAATGTCAGCTGATGTTCCTGTCCTTATCATCAAGAACACACATTCTAACTGAATGCATTTCTAAATGTATCATGAATATAATGCAGGATCCTGTCGCATCTTGTATTGTACAAAGAAAAAATGGATTTCTCAGGACATTGCTGTTCAATAGCAGAGAAAGAAAGAGACGGTCTCTGTCCTATTAAAAAACAGATCCTGACAAAAACTTGCAAAGCGGAGACATACACCTAAATATGATAGTAGCCCTCTTAATGAATACAATAGAGAAAAAGAAAAAAAATCAAGACATTTGAAAAGAACAGCCAAATATCATATGAATAGTGTTGAGCACGAATAATCGAAATGCTAATTTTTACAGCGAATATCGTCACTTTGCGATTTTGTCAATAGTTAGAATATAGCAAAACGGTATATATATGTAATGATGAATATTCATTTTTTTTTCTTCTTCACAGTACACATCACAACAATTATGTGTACTGTGTAAAAAAAAAAAAAAAAAGTGATCATCCCTCCCTGCTTCTAGCCTGTGGTCCAAAGAAGGCTCCAATATTATTTACTATGTGAGTGTGTCGGTGTGGAGCGTGAATATTTCGTATATGCGAATATGCAAATATTTGCCAATATTGACACTTCCAGAGGACACTGATTCCTCCCTTCTTTTAGGTGAAAGATATCATTTCATTACTAATTTTCACATGGAAAAAAAAGGGAACGAACATAGTGAATATGCGAATTAGGACGAATATTCTTACCTAAATATCACAAATTCGATTATGGCCCCTGCTGCTCATCACTAGATATGAACAGGCTTAAATTAAGCCAATTTTTTAGTTTTTAAGGAAGACCTGTCAGAAGTCTTGAGTATGATTGCACTCTTTGACCTATTCAGAGGTCAGAGAGTGCAATCATACCTGATGTCTAGGTTGTGCAGTTTACACAACTAAGAGAAACATGAAGCTCACAACCACCCCTGCATATGCCCAGGAGGGGGGATTTTCGTAGGTGCTTACAGTGCACTCCTCCCAACTATGACTGATAGCTCTAGCATTCATTGAGGAGACCACTATCAGACATAGCTGAAAGAAGGGGGTTAGAAACCCCTAAGGCACCTGACAAGATGATCCTACCTCCTAGACACTTGCAGAAGTAGTGGCTGAGTGCTTAAAATGGTACTCCGCTGCCCCAGTGTTCAGAACTTTTTGCTCTGAACACTTGGACATCACCCCCATGCCCCTTGTGACATCACACCATGCCCCCTCAATGCAAGTCTATGGGAGGGGGGGGTGACAGCCACCATGCCCTTTCCCATAGACTTTCATTGAGGGGGCGTGGCAGTGACATCATGACCCCACCGCCCACACCCAGCATTCTAAATGAACGACAGGTGCTGCACAGATATCGCGGGGCCTCCAGCAGTAGGACCCCCCACAATCAGATATCTTGTCCTCTATCCTTTGAATAGGGGATAAAATGTCTAGGGGCGGGGTACCCCTTTAAACAATGTTTTTCTAGGTTAACATCAGGTATGGTTGAACATTCGTAGAAACATTAGTTCCCTATAATTGACTTTTGACTTCATATCCCATCCTCATATATTGTTGTCATATCCCGACCTCCTATCCCGTCATCGCATCCCGACCTCCTATCATGTCCTCCTATCCCGTCCTCCTATCTCGACCTCCTTTCCCGTCCTCCTATCCCGTCCACCTATCCCGTCCTCCTATCCCGTCCTCCATTCCCGTCCTCCATTCCCGTCCTCCTTTCCCGTCCTCTTTTCCCATCCTCCTTTCCCGTCCTCCTTTCCCGTCCATCTATCCCGTCCTCCTATCCCATCCTCCTATCCTGACCTCCTATCCCGGCCTCCTATCCCGTCCTCCTATCCCGTCCTCCTATCACGACCTCCTATCTCGACCTCCTATCTCGACCTCCTATCCCGTCCTCCTATCTCGACCTCCTATCCCGTCCTCCTATCTCGATCTCCTTTCCCGTCCTCCTATCCCGTCCTCCTATCCCAACCTCCTATGTCGACCTCCTATCCTGACCTCCTATCCCGACCCGTAATATGTGTACCAGTTATTGAAATATCTCCAGCCGTACGGAAGTTATGTGGGAACATACATTTCCCATTGATTTGCATGGGACTTTAAACAAAAACCTCGACCCTCACAAATGGGGGTAGTTAAGGGTTAAATTAACTATCCTATATTTTAACTGGACATATAAGTAACATGTGACCAAGTATTATCGAAATATCTCCAGATGTTTGGAAGTTATGCAGTAACATATATTTCCCATTGACTTGTATGGGACTTTAAATATAAACCCCGCCCCTGGCAAATGGGGGTGAGTAAGAGTTAAATCACCTATCCTATGTTTGTTGTTGACATATAAGTAACATGTGTACCAAGTTTCATGTTAATATCTTTAGCCGTTTGGACGTGGTGCTGGAACATACACACATACATACATACACACACATGTTGAGTTTTATATATATAGATTCCTTTCAAAAATAAAACTTCATTTGTGTATATTGCCTCCAAGTACATATTCTCACGATTCTACCAAAACAATGAATCAGTCAGGCATATATGATTTTTATTGTAGAACTTAATTAGAACTGCTCTTCCAGCTGTTTACTGTTATTTCAGTAATCTCTGTTTATGTTACTGTTCGTGAATCAAGAATCATCTATTGCTCCCACTAAGTTTGCTGGAGTGTGAACTGTGCATTACATGGACAGGTTTAATGGTGTTAACCCCTTAACACTGCAGTACAATTAAAGGAGTACTCCGGAGCGCTGGTACTTAAATAAAAAAGATTACCTCATCTGATAGCTCTTTCAAAGACATGTGCCCACTAGCCCACTGATCCATGTGCCCACTAGCACAGTGTTTCCATACCAGGGTGCCTCCAGCTGTTGCAAAAATACAACTCCCAGCATGCTCGGACAGCCTTCGGCTGTCCGGGCATGCTGGGAGTTGTAGTTTCGCAAGAGCTGGAGGCACCCTGGTTGGGAACACTGCACTAGCGGTGTCACAAGAATGCTGCAGCACTACGCAAATAGCGTAGGGCTAACGTAGGCAGCGATAGGAGCCTAGCGTTATCCCTATGCTATTTGCATAGTACTGCACATGCGCAGAAGCGATGAGTCACCGGGCGAAGATGGCGCCGGATCGTGAAGAAGAAGCGGTCGAGCGTCATCAAAGGACCCAGCTTCCGGCCAGATGGAAAAGCATGGAGAAGTACGGGAAGAAGCCGACATGGACAACGTGAGTATATTACAATGTGATATAACTTTTATTAATGCTTCATTTCCCCCACAAACAGGTTGCGTCGGAGTACTCCTTTAACCTCTTAAGTACCCAGCCATTTTACACCTTAGGACCCGGCCATTTTTTGAACATCTGACCACTGTCACTTTAAACATTAATAACTCTGGAATGCTTTTAGTTATCATTCTGATTCCGAGATTATTTTTTCGTGACATATTCTACTTTAACATAGTGGTAACATTTTTTGGTAACTTGCATCCTTTCTTGGTGAAAAATCCCAAAATTTTATGAAAAATTTGAAAATTTAGCATTTTTCTAACTTTGAAGCTCTCTGCTTGTAAGGAAAATGGATATTCAAAATATTTTTTTTTATTCACATATACAATATGCCTACTTTATGTTTGCATCATAAAATTGACGTGTTTTTACTTTTGGAAGACACCAGAGGGCTTCAAAGTTCAGCAGCAATTTTCCAATTTTTCACAAAATTTCCAAACTCACTATTTTTCAGGGACCAGTTCAGGTTTGAAGTGGATTTGAAGGGTCTTAATCTTAGAAATACCCCACAAATGACCCCATTATAAAAACTGCACCCCTCAAAGTATTCAAAATGATATTCGGTCAGCCTTTTAACCCTTTAGGTGTTTCACAGGAATAGCAGGAAAGTGAAGGAGAAAATTCACAAGCTTAATTTTTTACAATCGCATGTTCTTGTAGACCCAATTTTTGAATTTTTACAAGGGGTAATAGGAGAAAATGTATACTTATATTTGTAGCCCAATTTCTCTCGAGTAAGCAAATACCTCATATGTCTATGTAGAGCGCAGTAGAGGGCTCAGAAGGGAAGGAGCGACAAGGGGATTTTGGAAAGTACGTTTTTCTGAAATGGGTTTTGGGGGGCATGTTGCATTTAGGAAGCCCCTATGGTGCCAGAACAGCAAAAATAAAAACACATGCCATACCATTTTGGAAACAAGACCCCTTGAGGAACGTAACAAGGAATTAAGTGAGCCTTAATACCCCACATGTGTTTCCCGACTTTTGCATATGTAAAAAAATAAAATAAAATTTCACAAAATGTGTGTTTCCCCCCAAATTTCACATTTTTGCAAGGGTTAATAGCAGAAAATACCCCCCAAAATTTGTAACCCCGTCTCTTCTGAGTATGGTGGTACCCCATAAGTTGACCAGAAGTGCACTACGGCGAACTACAATGCTCAGAAGAGAAGGAGTCATATTTGGCTTTTTGAGAGCAAATTTTGCTCGGGGGGCATGTCGCATTTAGGAAGCCCCTATGGTGCCAGGAGAGAAAAAAAAAGCCCACATGGCATGCCATTTTGGAAACTAGACCCCTTGAGGAACGTAACAAGGAATAAAGTGAGCCTTAATACCCCACAGGGGTTTCACGACTTTTGCATACGTAAAACAAAAAATTTCACTAAAATGTGTGTTTCTCCCCAAATTTCACATTTTTGCAAGGGTTAATAGCAAAAAATACCCCCCAAAATTTGAAACCCCATCTCTTCTGAGTATGGAGGTACCCCATAAGTTGACCTGAAGTGCACTACGGGCGAACTACAATGCTCAGGAGAAGGAGTCATATTTGGCTTTTTGAGAGCAAATTTTGCTCGGGGGGCATGTCGCATTTAGGAAGCCCCTATGGGGCCAGAACAGCAAAAATCCCCCACATGGCATACCATTTTGGAAACTAGACCCCTTGAGGAACATAACAAGGGGTAAAGTGAGCATTTACCCCCACTGGTGTCTGTCAGATCTTTGGAACAGTGGGCTGAACGAAATTTTTAATTTGCACATCCCACTGTTCCAAAGATCCGTCAGACACCTGTGGGGTGTAAATTTTCACTGCACCCCTCATTACATTCCGTGAGGGGTGTAGTTTCCAAAATGGGGTCACATGTGGGGTTTTGTTTTTTTTGCGTTTGTCAAAACCGCTGTAACAATCAGCCACCCCTGTGCATATCACCTCAAATGTACATGGTGCACTCTCCCTTCTGGGCCTTGTTGTGCGCCCCCAGAGCACTTTGCGCCCACATATGGGGTATCTCTGTAGTCTGGAGAAATTGCATTGCAAATTTTGGGGGGCTTTTTCCCCTTTTACCTCTTGTCAAAATGAAAAGTATAGGGCAACACCAGCATGTTAGTGTAAACAATTTATTTTTTTACACTAACATGCTGGTGTATACCCCAACTTCACCTTTTCATAAGGGGTGAATGGAGAAAAAGCCCCCCAAAAATTGTTAGGCAATTTCAACCGAGTACGGCGATACCCCATATGTGGCCCTAAACTGTTGCCTTGAAATACGACAGGGCTCCAAAGTGAGAGCGCAATGCGCATTTGAGGCCTGAATTAGGGATTTGCATAGGGGTGGACGTAGGGGTATTCTATGCCAGTGATTCCCAAACAGGGTGCCTCCAGCTGTTGCAAAACTCCCAACGGCTGTCCAGCAATACTGGGAGTTGTTGTTTTGCAACAGCTGGAGGCTCCATTTTGGAAACATTGGCATACCAGACGTTTTTCATTTTTATTGGGGAGGGGGGCTGTGTAGGGGTATGTGTATATGTAGTGTTTTTTACTTTTTATTTTATTTAGTGTAGTGTAGTGTTTTTAGGGTACAGTCACACGTGCGGGGGGTTACAGCGAGTTTACCGCTGCGAGTTTGAGCTGCTGCGCAAAATTTGCTGCATCGCAAACTTGAACCCTGATACTCACTGTAAGCCCCTGCCCATGTGAATGTACCCTGTACATTCACAGGGGGGGGGGGGACCTCCAGCTGTTGCAAAACTACAACTCCCAGCATGCACAGTCTATCAGTGCATGCTGGTAGTTATAGTTTTGCAACAGCTGGAGGCACACGGGTTGGGAAACACTGAGTTAGGAAACAGAAAATGTTTCCCAACCAGTGTGCCTCCAGTTGTTGCAAAACCACTACTCCCAAACATTCTCAGGCATGCTGGAAGTAGTAGTTCGGCAACATCTTTAGAGCCAGATGTTGCCGAACTACAACTCCCAGCATTCTTGGAGTTGTAGTTTTGCAACATCTGGAGGACTACAGTTTGCAGACCACTAATACAGTGGTTCTCAATCTTTGCCCTTCCAGATGTTGCAAAACTACAACTCCCAGTATGCCAAAACTGTCCAGGCATGCTGGGAGTTGTAGTTCTGCAACATCTGAAGGGCCAGATGTTACAGAACTACAACTCCCAGCATGCCTGGACAGTAAGGGCATGCTGAGGATGTGTAGTTTTGCAACATCTGGAACGGCACAGTGATCTCGAAATTGTGGACCTCCAGATGTTGCAAAACTGCAACTCCCAGCATGCCCAGATGCCAAGGGCTGTCTGGGCATGCTGGGAGTTGTAGTATACAGGGTTCCATTACAGCAATGGATGTCGCTTTACTGAAGAGGAACTCACCTGTCGCCGCCGCCGTCTTAATCGTCTGGATCCGGGTCTTCAGGGACGAGGTAAGTACCGGGGCCGGTCCCCAGCACTCCCCCGTCCCCCGTCGCGTCCTCCGGTCTTCCTCCCGTCCTCTCCGGACTTCAAAGGGCCGGGCAGGGCGGGAGGAAGTAACCGCCCCCCCCCCCCCCCCTGCGATTGGTCGGTTAACTAACCGAAGAATCGCAGGGTATAGGAGGAGGTCCTATACTTTAGCATGGTCCTGGCTGTCTGTGACAGCCGGGATCATGCAAAATTACCGGGCGGTCGGGTCCCAGAGACCCGATCAGCCCGGTATCGCTGCAGATCGCAAGGGCGCCCCTCGGCGTTTGCCCTGGATGCCTGCTGAAGCATTTCAGCAGGCATCCGGTTTCGATCTCTGCCGGCGCGCGGTAGGGACCGGAAAACGCCAGGGCGTATGGATACGTCCAGGGTCCTTAAGGCCCAGGGTGTGAGGGCGTATCCATACGCCCTGGGTCCTTAAGTGGTTAAAGTGTATGTGTCATTAACAAAAACTTTTGATAGAATGTAGACAATACCATTATATGTATGTTTGTAATATACATTGATTAAAAAATGTATATATGTTTAGGTGAAAAATGCTGTCCCTGCAGCTACTGCCTGTGTGTTTCTGTGAGGAGACCAAATGTAGGGATTGTGAGCCAGACAAGCAGGGCTCTGGCTCTTGGCTTATCACCTGTCCTCAGTGCACAGAACCCTGCTTGTCCTTCGTGTAAAGAGCCCTGCTTGTCCTCAGTGCACAGAACCCTGCATGTCCTCAGTGTACAGAGCCCTGCTTGTCCTCAGTGCACAGAGCCCTGCATGTCCTCAGTGTAAAGAGCACTGCCTGTCCTCACTGCACAGAGCCCTGCTTGTCCTCAGTATACAGAGCCCTGCTTGTCCTCAGTGTACAGAGCCCTGCTTGTTCCCAGTGTACAGAGCCCTGCTTGTCCTCAGTGTACAGAACACTGCTTGTCCTCAGTGCACATAACCCTGCTTGACCTCAGTGCACAGAGCCTTGCTTGTCCTCACTGCAAAGAGCCCTGCTTGTCCTCAGTGCACAGAACCCTGCTTGCCCTCAGTGTACAGAGCCCTGCTTCTCCCCCCACACTTCCTGTATTTGGACCCCTCACAGAAACACACAGACAATAGCTGTAGGGACAAAAAATATACTCATTTGTTTAACCAATGTATATTAAAAATAAACATATAATTCCATTATCTGCATTATATAAAAAGTTTTTGTTAACGACAGGTACACTTTAACCCCTTAAGGACCAACCCAAATAAACCTGTCTGCCCCTGAAAGACCAGGCCTGTTTTTTCAAATCGGGGATGTCTGTCTTTATTAGAGAATAACTCTGGAAATGTTTTGCCAATCATGATAATTCTGACATTGTTTTTTTGTCACAAGTCGTCCTTCATGTACATAGTAAAAGTAAGCAGATATCATTTGTAGTTTTTTTTTTACGATGCAAAAAATCATGAAATTTTTTAGAAAATTACGATTTTTTGCTATTTTAACACTAATAGGTTGCATATATTTATACATACTCACCAAATAGTTTATGAAACTTATACTTTCAGATGTCTACTTTATTTTGACTGCATTTTTTTTGTTTTTAACCCCTTAAGAACCAGGCCATTTTACACCTTAGGACCAGAGCATTTTTTTGAACATCTGACCACTGTAACTTTAAACATTAATAACTCTGGAATGCTTTTAGTTATCATTCTGATTCCGAGATTGTTTTTTTGTGACATATTCTACTTTAACATAGTGATAACATTTTGTGGTAACTTGCATCCTTTCTTGGTGAAAAATCCCAAAATTTGATGAAAAATTTGAAAATTTTGCATTTTTCTAACTTTGAAGCTCTCTGCTTATAAGGAAAATGGATATTCCAAAAACATTTTTTTTATTCACATTTCTAAAACTACTTTATGTTTGAATTATAAAATTGACGTGTTTTTACTTTTGGAAGACACCAGAGGGCTTCAAAGTTCAGCAGCAATTTTCCAATTTTTCACAAAATTTTCAAACTCACTATTTTTCAGGGACCAGTTCAGGTTTGAAGTGAATTTGAAGGGTCTTAATATTAGAAATACCCCATAAAAGACCCTATTATAAAAACTGCACCCCCAAAGTATTCAAAATGACATTCAGTCAGAATTTTAACCCTTTAGGTGTTTCACAGGAATAGCAGCAAAGTGAAGGAGAAAATTCACAATCTTCATTTTTTACACTTGCATGTTCTTGTAAACCCAATTTTTGAATTTTTACAAGGGGTAAAAGGAGAAAATGTATACTTATGTATACTTTGTAGCCCAATTTCTCTCGAGCAAGGACATCCCTCATATGTCTATGTAAATTGTTCGGCAGGCGCAGTAGTGGGCTCAGAAGCGAAGGAACGACAAGGGGATTTTGGAGAGTACGTTTTTCAGAAATGGTTTTTGTGGGGCATGCTGCATTTAGGAAGCCCCTATGGTGCCAGAACAGCAAAAAAAACACATAACATACCATTTTGGAAACTAGACCCCTTGAGGAACGTAACAAGGAATTAAGTGAGCCTTAATACCCCACAGGTGCTTCACGACTTCTGCATATGTAAAAAAAAAAATTTTTTTTACAAAAATGTGTGTTTCCCCCCAAATTTCACATTTTTGCAAGGGTTAATAGCAGAAAATACCCCCCAAAATTTGTAACCCCATCTCTTCTGAGTATGGAGGTACCCCATAAGTTGGCCTGAGGTGCACTACGGGCGAACTACAATGCTCAGAACAGAAGGAGTCACATTTGGCTTTTTGAGAGAAAATTTTGCTCGGGGGGCATGGCGCATTTAGGAAGCCCCTATGGTGCCAGAACAGCAAAAAAAAAAAAACACATGGCATACCATTTTGGAAACTAGACCCCTTGAGGAACGTAACAAGGAATAAAGTGAGCCTTAATACCCCACAGGGGTTTCACGACTTTTGCATATGTAAAAAAACATTTTTTTTTCACTAAAATGTTCTTATTCAATGAAAATGAGGTTACAAATTTTGGGGGGCTTTTTTCCTATTTTCCCTTGTGAAAATGAAAAATTTAGGGTAACACCAGCATTTTAGTGAAAAAAATGTTTTCTTCTCATTTTCCCATCCAACTTTGTCAAACACCTGTGAGGAGTTAAGGCTCACTATACCCCGTTGTTACATTCTGTGAGGGGTGTAGTTTCTAAAATGGGGTCACATGTGGGTATTTTTTTTTTTTTTGCGTTTATGTCAGAACCGCTGTAAAATCAGCCACCCCTGTTCAAATCACCTATTTAGACCTCAAATGTACATAGTGCACTCTCACTCCTGAGCCTTGTTGTGCGTCCGTAGAACATTTTACGCCCACATCTGGGGTATTTCCGTACTCAGGAGAAATTGTGTTACAAATTTGGAGGTCTTTTTTTGCTTTTACCGCTTGTGAAAATAAAAAGTATGGGGTAACACCAGCATGTTAGTGTAAAAAATAAAAAAAAAATTATACCAACAGGCTGGTATAGACCCCAACTTCACCTTTTCATAACGGGGTAAAGGGATAAAAAGCCCCCCAAATTTGTAGTGCAATTTCTCCCTAGTACGGAAATACCCCATATGTGGCCTTAAACTGTTTCCTTGAAATACGACAGGGCTCTGAAGTGAGAGCGCACCGTGCGCTTTTGAGGACTTCATAGGAATTGCATAGTGGTGGACATAGGGGGATTTTATGCCAGTGATTCCCAAACAGGGTGCCTCCAGCTGTTGCTAAACTCCCAGCATTCCTGGACAGTCTGTGGCTGTCCGGAAATGCTGGGAGTTGTTGTTTTGCAACAGCTGGAGGCACTGTTTTGGAAACATTGCCGTACGATACGTTTTTCATTTTTATTGGTGGGGACAGTGTAAGGGGTGTATATGTAGTGTTTTACTCTTTATTATGTGTTAGTGCAGTGTAGTGTAGTGTTTTTAGGGTACATTCACACTAGAGGGCGTTTACAGTGAGTTTACTACTAGGAGTTTGTGCTGCGGCAACAAATTTGCCGCAGCCCAAACTTGAAGTACAAAACTAACTGTAAAACTGCCTGTGTGAATGTACCCTGTACCCTCCTATCCCGACTTCCTATCCCGTCCTCCTATTCCATCCTCCTATCCCATCCTTATATCCTCGGAATCTGTAGGAGAAAAAAGAGAGGAGACCGATACCGGCGCCTAGTGCATTACCCTTGGTAACAAAAGTAGTGGAGTTCAAGGAAATACCAAAATATCCATATAGATGGCCGCTCACCTAGAATAAGAAAAATGAAAGCCTATCACCCCAGTGATAAGGGGGTACTGAGTGTTGGTGGAGTTGCTGCTTGCCTTCTAGGTTGCAGGGAACAGCTGCACTGCTGTCCTGTTGCAAGCGAGGAGGACAGGATATGAGGACAAGTATAGGTGAAAAGAACCCTTTAGAGATGGCGCTGCGGCTTCCTTGAAAATGAAGAGGATGGACTGGATATATTTTAAAAGGTTCACAGTGGAGCCACTTTTATCAGATCAAAGAAAAAGAAATTGGGGATGATGCATTTCAGGAGGTGCCCTCCCTTCCTCAGATCAGGATGCTTACAGTTAAACAAGTGAGCATATAAATACATAAAAAAAAAGCCAAAGTGCAGGTAAGGGGATGTGGCTTAGTGACATCATACAGGTAGACATACTCAAATAACAGTATATACAGTATAAATAATTGATTCACAGATGTGTATGCAAATGGATCAAGAGAACATGTACAGATACATATAAATAGTTGTAAAGTTACTACAATATTCATTTATTGGTGTGTGCGGGAGATGTAGGGCCAGAAGTACGCCCCTGTCAGTAAGAATGAGCAGGCGGCAGCTTCCGGAGGCCTCCCGACACCTAGTTGTTATAGACGCATTGCATGCGCAGCGGTCACGTGACTGCACATAGCCAATAGACGCCAACGTGGATCGCAGATGTAAATAATGCGATCCACACTGTCACATCATAGCGGAGCTCGCAGACGCTGTAGTGCAGTGACTGCGAGCTGCTAGAAGTCCTGGGTCAGGGGACGGAGCATCAGTGGGAATGAGTAATCATAACAGGTAATCAGGGTACCTGTGTGAACGATGTCAAGTGTCCCTATATGGCAGTGGCTAATATAAATTTTGGTGGGTAAATAGCAGTATATGATAGGTAGATAGGTAAATTACATTATATGATAGGTGGATGACAGAGGCTCATCCACGATGATAGAGGCTCATCCACGTAATGGTAGGTGGGGAAGGTAGTAGGTAGGGGAATGAATAAAAGGTTAATTCAATGGAAAGGCAGTCTGGACACCATATTAGATGATAAAGTGGGCCATGGGGACATGATATAAATGTGTGGACACCGCGTGGATGGACAGATCAGGACAGGGGATGCATAATATATATTGTTATATATGTGCAATTACACAAAAGATATGCATAATATGCGTTGTTGTATATGTGCACTTACACAAAAAATATAATGATAAATTGAAGAGGTAAAAACCAGTGTGTACATTAAATATTATATTTAAAAGTGCTCTATAGGCACCATAGATCAAATAAAAGCACAAATGGGGGGTTAAAATAGGGGGTCATAAAATGATTACACATGAAACCAATAGATGGTGATAAGCTCTTAAATTCCAAGTAAGAGTCCTAGAATAAAAACTGCTAAAACCTTTTTATTCTAGGACTCTTACTTGGAATTTAAGCAGCTTATCACCATCTATTGGTTTCATGTGTAATCATTTTATGACCCCCTATTTTAACCCCCCGTTTGTGCTTTTATTTGATCTATGGTGCCTATAGAGCACTTTTAAATATAATATTTTATGTACACTCTGGTTTTTACCACTTCTATTTATCATTATTATATTTTTGGTGTAAGTGCACATATACAACAATGCATATTATGCATCCCCTGTCCTGATCTGCCCATCCACGCGGGGTCCACACATTTATATCATGACCCTATGGCCCACTTTATCATCTAATATGGTGTCCACACTGCCTTTCCATTAAATGAACCTTTTATTCATTCCCCTACCTACTACCTTCCCCACCTACTATTACGTGGATGAGCCTCTGTCATCCACCTATCATATAATGTAATTTACCTATCTACCTATCATATACTGCTATTTACCCACCAACATTTATATTAGCCACTGCCATATAGGGACATTTAATACCGTTCACACAGGTACCCTGATTACCTGTTATGATTACTCATTCCCACTGATGCTCCGTCCCCTGACCCAGGACTTCTAGCAGCTCGCAGTCACTGCACTACAGCGGCTGCGAGCTCCGCTATGATGTGACAGCGTGGATCGCATTATTTACATCTGCGATCCACGCTGGCGTCTATTGGCTACGCGCAGTCACGTGACCGCTACGCATAGCGACTCATCTATAACAACTAGGTGTCGGGAGGCCTCCGGTAGCTGCCGCCTGCTCATTCTTTGTGGCAGGCGCGTACTTCCGGCCCTGCGTCTCCCGCACACACCAATAAATGAATATTGTAGTAACAACTATTTATATGTATCTGTACATGTTCTCTTGAACCATTTGCATACACATCTGTGAATCAATTATTTATACTGTATATACTGTTATTTGAGTATGTCTACCTGTATGATGTCACTAAGCCACATCCCCTTACCTGCACTTTGGCGTTTTTTTTTAATGTATTTATATGCTCACTTGTTTAACTGTAAGCATCCTGATCTGAGGAAGGGAGGGCACCTCCTGAAATGCGTCATTCCACATTTTTTATTTTCTTTGATCTAATAAAAGTGGCTCCACTGTGAACCTTTTAAAATATATCCAGTCCATCCTCTTCATTTCCGAGGAAGCCACAGCGCCATCTCTAAAGGGTTCTTTTCACCTATACTTGTCCTCATATCCTGTCCTCCTATCTCGACCTCCTATATCGACCTCCGATCTTGACCTCCTATCCCAACCTCCTATCCCAACCCGTAATATATGTACCAGGTATTGAAATATCTCCAGCCGTACGGAAGGTATGTGGGAACATACATTTCCCATTGGTTTGCATGGGACTTTAAACAAAAACCCCGACCCTCACAAATGGAGGTAGTTAAAGGGGTATTCCAGGCAAAACCTTTTTTTATATATATCAACTGGCTCCGGAAAGTTAAACAGATTTGTAAATTACTTCTATTAAAAAATCTTAATCCTTCCAATAGTTATTAGCTTCTGAACTTTTCTGTCTAACTGCTCATTGATGATGTCACATCGCGGGAGCTGTGAATGATGGGAGAATATCCCCATAGGAACTGCACAGCTCCCGGGACGTGAGTCATCAGAGAGCAGTTAGACAGAAAACAACAACTCAACTTCAGAAGCTAATAACTATTGGAAGGATTAAGATTTTTTAACAGAAGTAATTTACAAATCTGTTTAACTTTCCGGAGCCAGTTGATATATAAAAAAAGTTTTTGCCTGGAATACCCCTTTAAGGGCTGAATTAACTATCCTATATTTTAAGTGGATATATAAGTAACATGTGATCAAGTATTATTGAAATATCTCCAGCCGTTTGGAAGTTATAATTACCATAGACTTGTATGGGACTTTAAACAAAAACCCCAACCCTGGCAAATGGGGGTGAGTAAGGGTTAACTTACCTATCCTATTTTTGTTGTTGACATATAAGTAACATGTGTGCCAAGTTTCATGTCAATATCTTCAGCCGTTCGGACATGATGCTGGAACATACATACATACACACACACACATTTATATATATATATAGACTAGCTGAGTACCCGGCGTTGCCCAGTTTTTCCTTCCTAATCCTTGTTGGGGAGGAAAATAAACAAAGGAGGAAGCTTTTGACTTCATATCCCGTCCTCATATATTGTTGTCATATCCGAACCCCCTATCCCGACCTCCTATCCCATCCCCCTATCTCGACCTCCTGTCCCGACCTCCTATACCGTCATCCTATCCCGTACTCCTATCCCGACCTCCTATCCCGACCTCCTATCCCGACCTCCTATTCCGACCTCCTATCCCGTCCTCCTATCCCGTCCTCCTATCCCGTCCTCCTATCCCGTTCCCCTATCCCTTCCCCCTATCCTGCCCCCCTATCCCGTCCCCCTATCCCGTCCCCCTATCCCATCCTCCTATCCCGTACCCCTATCTCGACCTCCTATCTCCACCTCCTATCCCATCTTCCTATCTCGACCTCCTATCCAAATCTCCTATCTCGTCCTCCTATCCAGACGTCCTTTCCGTCCTCCTATCCCGTCCTCCTATTCCGTCCTCCTATCTTGACCTCATATCCCGACCTCCTATCCTGACCTCCTATCCCAACCTCCTATCCCGTCCTCCTATCCTGTCCTCATATCCTGTCCTCGTATCCCGTCCTCATATCCCGTCCTATCCCGACCTCCTATCCCTACCTCCTTTCCCATCCTCCTATCCCGACCTCCTATCCAGACCTCCTATCTAGACCTCCTATCCCGCACTCCCATCCCGTCCTGTAATATGTGTACCAGGTATTGAAATATCTCCAGCCATACGGAAGTTATGTGGGAACATACATTTCCCATTGATTTGCATGGGACTTTAAACGAAAACCCTGACCCTCACAAATGGGGGTAGTTAAGGGTTAAGTTAACTATCCTATATTTTAAGTGGACATATAAGTAACATGTGACCAAGTATTATCGAAATATCTCCAGCCGTTTGGAAGTTATGCGGTAACATATATTTCCTATTGACTTGAATGGGACTTTAAACATTTCCTGTCCTCCTATCCTGTACTCCTATCCAATCCATCTATCCCGACCTTCTATTGACTTGAATGGGACTTTAAACATATCCTGTCCTCCTATCCAATCCATCTATCCCGACCTTCTATCCCGACCTCCTATCCCGTCCTCCTATCCCGTCCTCCTATCCCGCACTCCTATCTTGATCTCCTATCTTGACCTCCTATCCTGACCTCCTATCCCAACCTCCTATCCCGTCCTCCTATCCAATCCATCTATCCCGACCTCCTATCCCGACCTCCTATCCCAACCTCCTATCCCAACCTCCTATCTTGACATCCTATCCCGACCTCCTATCCAGTCCATCTATCCCAACCTCCTATCTCGACCTCCTATCCCGACATCCTATCCTGTCATCCTATCCAGTCCTCCAGTCCTCCTATCCCGTCCTCCTATCTCGACCTCCTATCTCGACCTCCTATCCCGTCCTCCTATCCCGACCAGACACAGCTGGTTGACAGCTATGAAGATGCCTGCCCCTTTTCATAAATGCTGACTAATGTTGATGCATGACTTTTGGATGGTCGCACATATTTGCGCAACAAGATGATCTACTAGACATTGATAAATGTGCAAAGACCACTCCAGCTGGAACCAGTATACTATATTACTGGTTCCAGCTGGAGAGGTCTTTGCACTAAACTGTATGACTTTTGCAATTATTGCACATCATAAATCAGTGTGCAAACGGTGCTCCCAAGCCACGCCCACAAAACTCCCTCTGAGTTTGCCAGTGCAGTAAGCCCTATACCCAGCAAAAATCACATCATAAATATGGTGTACACTGTGCACTATGACTTTGCAAATGTATTGGGCGATTATGGCCTTGATAAATCACGTTCTCCAATATTTTTCTTTTTCTACATATGGATGGTGTTTAAACAACCCAATCCACACGTATTGCACTTTAATATGTTGTGGATTTTTATTGTTAAAGGTAATCTGTCATCAGCATCCCTTTCACTAACCTATTGGTATAGGCTTGTAGTGTTGGCAACGCTGATGAACATGGTATTTTTCGTTTGTCGATGCGTAACTCCGTGGCTTCATTCTTCCTGATTTTCTGATTATGCAAATTAAGTGGCCTCCAGCATCGTGATGTCCAACCCAGATCTGCAAGGTAAACACCCTTCTCCCCTGGGCAGATCCTCATTTCTTATGAAATCTCTTTCACAAGCAGAGAAATTTCACTTCATATCATCTGTGACCTTAGCTGCACATGTGCAATCGTCACTGACAGGAGGCATGAAGAGAGATCTCTCTGCTTGCAAGGCACGTACACAAACATTTTGGAGGATGGGCTAAAGAAAAAAAAAGGCAGTTTACTGTGTGTAGTATGCCTGGGTTGTGACATCACTGTGTGGACTATCCATGTACTGTGACATTACTGTGTGTATTATCCCTGTACTGTAACATCACTGTGCGCATTATCCCAGTACTCTGACATGTCACGTATGGGCAGGGAAGAGTGAAGCCCTGAACTCACCCACTCCCACTTGCCCTGCCTACTTGCGTACCTGCCCTAGGCAACGGGTCTACAACCACGATGACAGTCCCTGCTTGAATAAATGTAGGGAGTAAAACATCAAAAATATATACATATATACAATACATACGGAGGTCGGGACACTGCATGGAACCACACACACTAACAGAAATAATAACTAAACAAACACACAATATGCCACAGTCCACAAGCCGAGTCAGTACCAAGAGATAATAGAAAAGCCAAATTGCAGAAACAGGAGAGGAGTCAGAGAGCGGAGCCAATGGGTCAAATATAATACAAGATAATACAATTAATACAAGATAAAATACAAATGCTAGCTAGGAGTATGAGCTCTTTTGCTGGCAAGGAATGAGAGCAGACTTCCAGCTTAAATAAGCCCAGACCAGGTGCTCTCATCAAGGTCAGCTAACCAGTTCTGACAGGTTCTGACAGTACCCCCCCCCTTTTACGAGGGGCCACTGGACCCTTCACTACCTGAGAGTACAAAGGTCTTTACTTGGATACAGATGGACCATTAATGTCCTCATCTGTATCCTCATCCTCCAAATCACACCACTCATTTGTGTCCTCCTCCAGAATCTCACAATTTCCCTCTTACTTCCAGTCCGCATGAGTATTCTCGACAATCTTACTGCCCATGGTGTCACAACACGTGGACCCAGCCAGAGGTTGCTGCAAAAAAGCTTTACAACACTTTTAGATTTTAAATCAGGTTATATACTAGATGGAACAATGCCCCCCAGAATAACTTTGTCAGGCTTAGCTCTCTGAGAGGCATGACATAACTGTGCACCCAAGTGGCCTCCACAATTTACACTTGGGCACGGACGTTTGACACAGGAAGTGTGTATTCTCCTCACAGTAAAAACACAGGCCAGTTAGTTGGCAAAATCTTCTGCGCTCATCCGAGGTACAAATAGACCATATATGCATGGGTTCCACCTCAAGCACAAGTTGGTTATTACAGTCAGAAAAAGAATCAAGCAAAAGCGGAGGTTTCGAGGATGATGAACACTACTGTTTGCGCTCACGTAGACGTCTATCTAAATGGACAGCTAACGTCATGGCTTGGTCAAGGGTGTCAGGAAAGGGGTAAGTCACCAGCATGTCTTTTAAGGTGTCGGATAATCCCAGTCTAAATTGACAAACCAAAGCTGGGATGTTCCACCAAGAAGCCACACACCACTTTCTAAAGTCTGCACAATAATACTCAACAGGTCTGCAACCTTGCTTTAACCTGTTGGGGACAGAGGGTATATGGATACGCCCTCACATCCCGTCACTTAAGGACGGAGGGTGTACCTGTACGCCCTCCACATTTCCGATCACCGCCGCTCGCCGGGTGGTGATGGGACCAGGATGACTGCTGATATCTATCAGAAGGCATCCCGTGGCAATGCATAGGGGGTCCTTAGACCCCCCCCCCCCCCCCCCCCATGTCGGCGACCGCCGCAAATCGACGGTCAATTCAGACCGGTGATTTGCGGCGATCCGGGCCCAGAAAATAAGAATGATTGGAGCTGTCAGAGACAGCTCCGACCATGCTAAAGGATAGGAGCAAGGTGGCAGTGCTGCCACCTCCTCCTATCCCCTGCCATTGGTCCGTCAGTAAGACCACCAATGGCAGTTGGGGGCAGGGGGGTTAGAGTTCATTTCCCCCGCCTTGCCCACCGTTCGAAGTCCGGGCAGAGCGGGGGGGAACGCGAGCGGTAGGGGGGGAGCATGGCTGGCTTACCTGTACCGGCGGCGGTAGCGACATGGAGCAGCGGCGGCATCCTGAAGCCACGTCATCGGTGGCAGCAGGAGGAGTGTGGCTGGAAAGTGCGGCATGGAGGAGGCTGCAGTGAAGATCACGGTAAGTGATCTTCACTGTGGCCTTCTAAAAGCTGCAAAACTACGACCCCCAGCATGCCCAGACAGCAAAAGGCTGTCTGGGCATGCTGAGAGTTGTAGTTTTGCAACATCTGGAGGGCCACAGTTTGGAGACCACTATGTAGTGGTCTCTAAACTGTGGTCCTCCAGATGTTGCAAAACTACAATTTTCAGCATGCACTGACTGTCTGGGCATGCTGGGACTTGTAGTTTTGCAACATCTGAAGTGGCACAGTTTGGAGACCACTATACGGGGGTCTCCAAACTGTAGCCCTCCAGATGTTGCAAAACTACAATTCCCAGCATGCCCAGACAGTCAGGGATGCTGGGCGTGTAGTTCTGCAATATCTATCCTTCATATGTTGCAGAACTACAACTCCCAGCATGCCTATTTTTTGAACAGTTGTCCATAAAAATGAAAAATGTAATTTTTCATTTGCACAGCCCACAGTTCCAAAGATCTGTCAAACGCCAGTGGGGTGCAAATGCTCACTGCACCCCTTATTAAATTCTGTGAGGGGTATAGTTTCCAAAATGGGGTCACATGTGGGGGGGGGGTCCACTGTTCTGGCACCATGGGGGCTTTGTAAACGCACATGGCCCCCGACTTCCATTCCAACCAAATTCTCTCTGCAAAAGCCCAATGACGCTCCTCCCCTTCTGAGCATTGTAGTTCGCCCGCAGAGCACTTTACATCCACATATGGGGTATTTCCATACTGGAGAGAAAATTAATTACAAGTTTTTGGGGGCCTTTTTAACTTTTACCCCTTGTAAAAATGAAAAAAAATGGGGCTACAATAACATTTTAGTGTAAAAAATTTAGATTTTTAGTTTTCTCCTCCATTTTGCTGCTATTCCTATGAAACACCTAAAGGGTTAACAAACTTTTTGAATGTCATTTTGAATACTTTGAGTGGTGCAGTTTTCACAATGGGTCCATTATAGGGGATTTCCAACATAAAGATCCTCAAATTCACTTCTAAACTTAACTGGTCCCTGAAAAATTCGAATTTTGAAATTTTCGGGAAAAATTGGAAAATTGCTGCTATACTTTGAAGCCCTTTAATGTCTTCAAAAAGTAAAAACATGTCAACTTTATGATGCAAACATAAAGTAGACATATTGTATATGTGAATCAATATGTAATTTATTTGACATGTCCCTTTTCCTTACAAGCAGAGTGCTTCAAATTTAGAAAAATGCTAAATTCTCAAATTTTTCACAAAGAAATTATGCAAGTATCGCCGTAAATTTACCACTAACATAAAGTAGAAATGTCACAAAAAAGCAATCTTGAAATCAAATTTATAAGTAAAAGCATCCCAGAATTATTAATACATAAAGTGATAGTGGTCCCCTCCTTATGGTTTTAATGGGCTCTGTCCCCAAGGGGTTATTAGAGCAGCAACACTGTTACAGGACCATGTGCATTGTGCAGCTAAAACAGTTATAGGACAACATTCATACTATTGTAGCCTGCCGCATTTATGCGGCAATCATAGTTTTACGCGAATTTTGTGCAAATCTTGGCAAAAATAAAATAAAAAAGGGCAGGTGTACAAAAAGAGCAAGGGCTCAAGCCCTCTTTTTTGCCTATGTATGCAAGTGTCTGGGGAGGAGGATAAGCACAGGGGAAGAGGGCATTTACTATAAAGTCATGGTGTACTCGGTGCTTGGGATCACCCTGTGTGCACCAAACCCCTTAAATTGCATAATAGCAAAAGCAGGAATAATGGAGCAACGGAACCATGCATCAGCATACAGTAAGTACCATTGTCATCAGTGGTACTCCCACTACTAACAAGTAGGTTAGTGTGGTTGATGCTGTTGACAGATTCTCGTTATGTTAGCACAGAGTATATGCAATAAATCCACTTCATCTCAACCTGGTATAACGGTAGTTGTTTTTTTTACAAATTCTCGCTCTTGTATAGTACATTAATTTATACCGTAACAATGTTGCTGAGGAAAGTAGGCTTTAAAATCCACCAAGTCAGATGGCAATGACTAAGGCTAATGAATGTGTAGGAAGCATGTTAAGAAGCTAATTGGTATGGAAATACTAAAGGGAAACAGATGATTTTAAACCCTGATCCGTCCATTTATGCTGCAAACAAAATGATGTGAAAAAAAAAATGTTTGCAGTAAAGTAAGTAATAAGAGTAGTTTTCTATATTGATGGACTGTCATTTGTGTGAGCACCCGAGTAGTCAGAGTGAGCCAATTGAATGGAACTGAGACATACCTGTTTTCTGGTGGAGACATAAGAGCAGTGCCAAGGTAGTTTCTTCTATGGACTATATAAGTAATAAGAGTATATAATAATTCAAAAAATTAATAATTAGAAAAAAAAATCTGTATCACCTTTTAGTATCTGCATTCCATTTTTTCTTAGTTTATAAATACCTTTTTTTTTTTTACTATATTCTAGTTTTTACCATGCCATGCATTAAAGGGGTACTCCCATGCCCCAACTTTCTGAACATTTTGTTCAGAATGCTTGGAGCGGGCAGGCCATGATCGTGACGCCATGCCCCTTCATTACTGTCTTTGGAAGGCGGGTTGTCGGCCGTCATGCCCCCTCCCTTAGACATGAATAGAGGAGGTGTAGTTGTGACATCATAACCACTGCCGCCAGCATTTGTTCAGAATGCCGGGTGCTACGGGAAATCGCAGGGGGCCCCAGTGGCGGGACCCCTGCCATCAGACATCTTATCCCCTATCCTTTGGATAGGGGATAATATGTCTAGAGGCGGAGTATTCCTTTACATAATCATTTATATTTCCACCATTGTTGTGTGTTCCCACATTCACATTTTTTATTCAATAAAAAAAAACCTGAACGTTAGAATACACCCTTGTGTTTCTAGTTTTGGAAGTAAAATTTATAGTGCATTAAATGCAATAAATTGACTCTGCACTTATGTTATTGTCATAGTTACCAGCATTACAAAATCTAGAGACAGGGATAAAGCGCTCCATAGTATAAGCCAGCAAGGTAATGGGAATCTCATGATTTGCGCTTACCCCAGAATGTTGTGCAGCCAATAAACAACAATGGAAAAGAATATGTGGAACAAGTACGATCCTTCTCCAGCCCTCCTGCCCAGGAATAGTCGATGAATAGTGGACAAGCTTCAAATAAGGGAACACAGGATTTCCAGGCGCTGAACGGACAAACACAGGATGAGGTAACAAAACTAGTTTAATAAAACCTTCATGCAACGTGTTTCACAGCACAAACGCTTCATACTGAGGAAGGTCATGGCTCTCTGTAGGGGGTGTCTAGCAAGCACATATAAGCTGTAAATGAGCACTATTAATAGTTCTGATTTACAGATTATAAGCAGACGCTCGTCACCCCTTCCTCCTCAGTTCACCTCCCACCTGGGTGCAGTAGTTTCAGGTCCACCGCTGAGGTGCTCACAGGGTTCAGGGTTGGCATGTCCTGAAATTGTTGAGCAGGGCTGGGTCATGAACAGAAGTGGGGAAGTAGCATGGGGTTTCGTCTCAGCTGGTGATTGGCTGAGCAAACAGTCAGGGAGCTAAAATGTTCCGGGGACTAAAAGGCATTGCAAAGAGCACAGATTTTGCAATATCTCAACAAATACTTTTAAATTGGATAAAATAGAACACTACAATAAAAAAGCTAAATCTCAGGTTTTCTGGATTTTTTATATTAGTAAATAAGCAACATGTAGCAAATGAACTTGTGTAAAATCAGCAATAATCCCAGCATTGTAAAATAATAAATGAGTGACTATAACTTTGTGATATAAATATAAAGTAGCTTGTATAGATCAAAAGCTGTAAATTCATGGAGTAAAATGAATATAATCATTTTAGTAGATTTAAATTCCTGTTTACTGATTCTGCAGCAATTCAATTGCCTTCATTAAACAGTAACATCAGTGGATACAAGTTTCACATCAAATAACACAACCAAAGAATAATGGTCAGTGCAGTGTAATAAAGACATCATAAAACACACAAAACACAACAGGAAACGGGAGTATTCCAGAGTAAGGACAACCAATGGTCAAGCAGAACGTCACAGTCACTTTTCACAAGGGAAAGAAACAAACTGTAGATCCTGGGATTTAGCTCCAGATCTGTAACAGCAAACTCCAATATACCAAGGTCTAAAGTCCTCAGGATAAGTCCACAGGTAAGACCGACACAATTCACTGTTCCAAGAGGGCTGGCCTCAGCCGCAGCTCCTCCACTATCCCAACAACTGTCCAGGTTCTGGGGTACCAATCTCTCAGGAAAGTACTGGCAGAAACTCCTTCCAGAGATCATCACACAGCAACTATCCTTCACCAACTGCCCCACCCCATCCCATATCCCCAACTATCCCCTGAGCTTGCCTCAAGGTGTCCTTCCCCAGGTCTGGACAGCAGCATTATACCCAGCCCCCACCCAGACATGACGTGGTCAGCAGGCATGTGTGACATTCCTTTGACAATGTTCCTGTATCCTTATATCCTGTAGATCTGCTGTCCAGCCATGACAGCAGAACACCCCTGCCCCTAAAACATTTGGGCCTAAGTTGCTTGCAGAATACATGCACAAACTTGGGAATATTTTATAAAGAATAATTTGGTAATATTGCACCATCACACTTTAGTTTTCCTAGTATGCAACATAATATAATATCGCACAGAGGTTAATAAATTTGGCACATATAAGCAAAAAACTATAAATTCCTTTATAACACTACTTTGTATGATTTCTCCTCTGTGACTTTTTACCCCGCTGTGCAACAAATTTGTGACTTTTTTAAAATGCTCTCAGTTTTGTAAGCCAGGTCTGAACTGGTGTAGATTTGCAACAAATTGAGGGCTTTGCAACAAACTTGTGACTTTTTAAAGAAAAGTCGCACTTCAGAAATCAGAAACCAAAAGTGTGTACAGTCATTTCAGTCGAAATCACTTTAGCAAAAGAGACGTTCCTGCGACATTTCTACACCAAATAAGGCTCTAAACCTGTTGACAAATTCCCCCTAATGTCTAAAGGACTAAATTACCGGTAACCTGGCTGTGCCATTATTGCTCTGAAAGGACAAATTGAAGCAAGTGTTTCTTGGCGTTTGCTGGCTTATCTATCATCAAACAGATTGCTCACGAGTGCACTGCTTTCCTGCTTTTCCTGTGTTAGAGCACAGATTCCTAAACAATAGGTCATCACAAGCAAGTGCTGGAGCTGTAACGGTATGTTCAGAAGTGCAGTAGACAAGGGGCAGCAGAGGCCTCCAGCACAGCACCTGTCTATTGTTTATTATTACTACTTATCTGTCATAGTCATTTCACTTTACACTTTCCCCTTCCTTTTTGCTGTGAACATAAGGAAACATTTTTAAAAGCCTGGTCATCTTTTCTGTCTCTTCACTACTCCAGATTTGTTTATGGCAAAAGCCACTGTCAAATTGCATTACATAACAGTAAAGTACATGATAGTATAACCCAAGAAGAATTTGTTTATGCGGATAGTTTCCGGAGTAAAATGCACTGGATATTTTTGCAATAATATCCTTTAGTCCTATAACATGTCGATCAAGCACATCATTGAATTTAATATTCACAAATGTATATGCCTAAGCACTGTCCCGAGACACTATAAGGCGGTTCTCGACTCTTTAACCTGTTAAGGACCCTTGGCGTACCCGTACGTCATGAAGCCATGGTACTTAAGGACCCATGACGTACAGTTACGTCATGGGCAGTTCCGGTCCCTGCCGTGCCCATGGCGGGGATCGGACCGGGATGCCTGCTTAAATCATTCAGCAGGCATCCCGTGCAAACGCCCAGGGGGGTCATCAGACCCCCCCCCCCCCATGTCGGCGATCGCGGCAAATCACAAGTGAATTCACACTTGCGATTTGCCCGATTCCGGGTCATAATGGGTCTATGGTGACCGGTGACCCGGAATATAAGGGGGATCGCGGTTGCCTAAGACAACTAAGATAGTAGTGAGGTGGCAAAGGTGCCCCCCTCCTATCCCTGCTATTGATCGCCAGAAGCGATGACCAATAGCAGATCGGGGGCGGGAGGGTTAACTTTAGTTTTCCTCGTCCTGCCCACCCACAATAGGCGGGGAAGAACGGGGAAACGACGGGGACCGGCGCCGAAGATCCACTTACCCATCCAGGCGGGCAATGGAGGCAGCGGCTACGGAGATCGGTGGGCGGTGATGTCGTGCGGCTGGATCGTACGGAAGCCGGTGAGTTGCTTAGCAACATCTGGAGTGTACAGTTTGAGACCATTATAAAGTGGTCTCTAACTGTAGCCCTCCAGATGTTGCAAAACTACAACTCCCAGCATGCCCAGACAGCTGTTTGGGCATGCTGGAATATGTAGTTTTTCAACAGCTGGAGGGCTACAGTTAGAGACAATTATTCAGTGATGTCTAAACGGTATCCCTCCAGATATTGCAAAACTACAACTCCTAGCATGCCCAAACAGCTGTTTGCTGTCTGGGCATGCTGGGATTTGTAGTTTTGCAACAGTTGGAGGACCACAGTTTGGAGATCACTTTGCAGTGTTCTCTAAAACTGTAGCCGTCCAGATGCTGCAAAACTGCAAATCCAAGCATGCCCAAACAGCTGTCTCGGCATGCTGGGTTTGCTCCCCCATGTGAATGTACAGGGTACATTCACACAGGCAGGTTTACAGTAAGTTTCCTGCTTCAAGTATGAGCTGCGCCGCAGCGCAAACTCCTAGTGGGAAACTCACCGTAACACGCCAGTGCGAATGTACCCTAAAAACACTACACTACACTAACACATAATAAAGGGTAAAACAATACATATACACCCCCTTACACTGTCCCCCCCAATAAAAAATAAAAATGTATTGTACGGCAGTGTTTCCAAAGCGGAGCCTCCAGCTGTTGCAAAACAACAACTCCCAGCATTTCCGGACAGCCACTGACTGTTCAGACATGCTGGGAATTTAGCAACAGCTGGAGGCACCCTGTTTGGGAATCACTGGCGTAGAAAACCCCTATGTCCACCCTTTTGCGATCCCTAATTTAGTCCTCAAATGAGCATGGAGCTCTCTCACTTCGGAGCCCTGTCGTATTTCAAGCAAACAGTTTAGGGCCACATATGGGGTATTTCCGTACTCAGGAAAAATTACACTACAAAGTTTGGGGGACTTTTTCTCCTTTTACCCCTTATGAAAAGGAAAAGTTGTGGGCTACACCAGTTTGTTAGTGTAAAAAAATAAAAACTTTTACACTAACATGCTGGTGATGCCCCATACGTTTTATTTTCACAAGCGTTAAAATAAAAAAAGACCCCCCAAATTTGTAACGCAATTTCTCCTGAGTACGGAAATACCCCATATGTGGGCGTAAAATGCTCTGAGGGTGCACAACAAGGCTCAGGAGTGAGAGTGCACTATGTACATGTGAGGCCTAAATTGGTGATTTGCACAGGGGTGGCTGATTTTACAGCAGTTCTGACATAAACACAAAAAAAGAAATACCCACATGTGACCCCATTTTAGAAACAACACCCCTCACGTAGTGTAATAAGGGGTATAGTAAGCATTTACGCCCGACAGTTGTCTGACAGATTTTTGGAACAGTGGTCCGTGAAAATGCAAAATTTTATTTTTCATTTGCACAGCCCACTGTTCCAAAGATCTGTCAAACGCCAGTGGGGTGTAAATACTCACTGCATCCCTTATTAAATTCTGTGAGGGGTGTAGTTTCCAAGATAGGGTCACATTTGGGGGGGTCCACTGTTCTGGCACCACGGGGGGGGGGGGGGGGGGGGGCTTTGTAAACGCACATGGCCCCTGACTTCCATTCCAAACTATTTTTTTTCCCAAAAGCTCAATGGTGCTCCCTCTCTTCTGAGCATTGTAGTGTGCCAGCAGAGCACTTGACGTCCACGCATGGGGTATTTCCATACTCAGAAGAGATAGGGTTACACATTTTGTGGGGCATTTTGTCCTATTACCCCTTGTAAAAATGTGAAATTTGAGGGAAAACTAGCATTTTAGTGAAAAAAAAAATCATTTACACATCCAACTTTAACGAAAAGTTGTCAAACACCTGTGGGATGTTAAGGCTCACTGGACGCCTTGTTACGTGCCTTGAGGGGTGTAGTTTCCAAAATAGTATGCCATGTGTTTTTTTTTTTTTTTTTTGCTGTTCTGGCACCATAAGGGCTTCCTAAATGTGACATGCCCCCCAAAAACCATTTCAGAAAAACTCACTCTCCAAAATCCCACTGTCGCTCCTTCCTTTCTAAGCCCTCTACTGCGCCCACCGAACACTTGACATACACAAATTAGGTATTTTCTTACTTGAGAGAAATTGGGTTACACATTTTAGGAAGATTTCTCTCCTTTTACCCCTTGTAAAAATTCAATAACTGGGTCTACAAGAACATGCCAGTGTAAAAAATGAAGATTTTTAATTTCCTCCTTCAATTTGCTGCTATTGCTCTGAAACACCTAAAGGGTTAACAAACCTTTTGAATGTCATTTTGAATACTTTGAGGGGTGCAGTTTTTATAATGGGGTCATTTGTGGGGTATTTCTAATATAAAGGCCCTTCAAATCCACTTCCAAACTGAACTGGTCCCTGAAAAATTTCGATTTTGAAAATTTTGTGAAAAATTGGAAAATTGCTGCTATACTTTGAAGCCCTCTGATGTCTTCCAAAAGTAAAAACATGTCAACTTTATGATGGAAACATAATGTAGACATATTGTATATGTGAATCAATATATAATTTATTTGGAATATTCATTTTCCTTATAAGAAGAGAGCTTCAAATACAAAAAAATGCTACATTTTCAATTTTTTCATCAAATTTTTTAATTTTTCACCAAGAAATGATGCAAGTATTGACAAATTTTTATCACTAACATAAAGTAGAATATGTCACGAAAAAACAATCTCGGAATCAGAATGAAAGGTAAAAGCATCCCAGAGTTATTAATGTTTAAAGTGACAGTGGTCAGATGTGCAAAAAATGACCGGGTCCTACAGTGAAAATTGGCTGGGTCCTTAAAGGACATCTGCAGCATTACAAACACTTATCCCCTATCCTCAAGATAGGGGATAAGTGTTTGATTGCGGGGGGTCTGAACGCTGGGGCCCCCGGCAATCTCCTGTACGGGGCCGTGGCTCTCCCGTGCAGGGGGCATGCCAGCCGCAGCATGACGTTGCGGCCAGCACGCCTCCTCCAGACATCTCTATGGGAGAGGCGGGGAGGCAGCATTCGTGCCTCCCCGCATCCCCCATAGAACTGTATGGGGACGGGGAGGAGACGGGGCGTCACCATCGACCTCTAGGTCGACGCAACGCGCCTTAGCGCTCACATGAGCGCTTATGGCGGCGCCCCATTAGGAAGATCGGGGGGGGGGGGTCCCAGCGGTCGGACCCCCAGCGATCAAACACTTATCCCCTATCCCGTGGATAGGGGATAAGTGTAATGCCGCTGCAGTTGTCGTTTAAGGGGTTAAGAAAAAACACAAGTCCCTGTAAATTCATAAGAGAGTATCACTCAATCTGATAGGTATACTGTATTTAATGCTTCTTTATTTAAAAAGATCAATGAAATTGCATATGGTATTAGGTGAGTGCCACTTCATTTATAAATAAACAAAGTTTAATATATGTGGGTCCTTTAGCTGGTTTCTTGCCATTAATGAAGAACTGGCCTAGCATATATGGTCAAAGAATCGCGTGGGTCCAATGGGTTGAAATGACATTATACAGTCATTGCAATCTTATGATTTCTTTTAATAGTCCCATATGGGGACTTGAAAAGTGTAAAATTAAAAATTAAAGGGAACCAATCAGCATATTTTAGCATTTGTGCTCAGGGCTTTCATTTGGGCACGTGGTTGCAAGAGTTGACTACCGATTTATACATAAACACATATTGACTTACCAAGAGGATAGATTTCTTCCATACCTGAGATTGCACCTTACAGAGAGACCTAAACCTATACCAATGAGAATGCCTAACTCAGAGGTTGAAAGTTTAGTCTCAAGGGGCGACACGCCTTCTTTACCGTGAGGACTGTGAATTTATGGAACGGTCTACCTCAGGAACTGGTCACAGCAGGAACAATTAACAGCTTTAAAACAGGATTAGATACATTCCTGGAACAAAATAACATTAATGCTTATGAAGAAATATAAAATCCCATCCCTTCCCCAATATCGCGCAACACCCCTACCCCTTAATTCCCTGGTTGAACTTGATGGACATATGTCTTTTTTCGACCGTACTAACTATGTAACTATGTAACTATGAATTGTGCCCATAACCGCGTATGAGGGCACGCCTGAAGAGGGCATGCCCTATGATGAGTTGATAAGAATAAGGGAGGGTTGGGAGGGTTCCGCAAACGTCACGTATGCCCCGCCTACATGATGCAGGGATATTTTATACTCCTTCCCCTAACATGACTCCGCCTAGAGATGCGAGGGGTGTGGGAATTCCCGCCTCCTCACACAAATTCAGCCTGATAGGCTTCCCACTTGTGCTCAGGGCTTTCATTCGTGCACGTGGTTGCAAGAGTTGACTACCGATGTATACATAAACACATATGGACTTACCAAGAGGTTAGAGTTCTTCCATACCTGAGATTGCACCTTAGAGACAGACCTAAACCTATACCAATGAGAATGCCTAACTCAGCTGTTGAATTGTGCCCATAACCGCGTATTAGAGCATGCCTGAAGAAGGCAAAAAACTCAGACATAGGATTGATAACATTGCTCCTGATCAAGATAACCCACACCACCACTAGTCATATCTATCTACCCCTAACTGAACTAACTAACCTCTATCAACCAAGAGAGAGTTGAGCCTGCCGGCTCGCGACCACATTGGCAGTACCTGACCCTGAGAAGTAACGGTAGAGCTGCCTACTACGGACGGCCTGATGCTGGAACAGGACCTGACTACGTACTGGCTGATTCAAGCCAATTTACGTACTTACTGTGACAAATGCAGCAAGATGGAACCGATAAGCTTACCAGGCATAACATACTCCAGTCCCTGCTAATAAGTGGCAAAGTTTCCACTGTTAGTCAAGTGATACACAACCTGACACAATAACCGACCTTTGGTGACAATGACCTTACATTGGCATGACGCCTATACCAATTTAGCCTCGATAAGCAACCTACCTGAAGAGTTGTCTCGACTGAACAGTGAGCCATACCCTCACCTGCCCAACATGTCGTCATAAATAAGATCTGAGGAGTAACGACCTGCAGCGAAAGATGGGTCTTCTAGTCATGCACATTCCTGTAGATTTGACAGAACACGTGTAACAATTTCGCCTATAGACTGACGTACATGAACGCGTGACAGGTATCAACAGAAGCATTGTGTCTTGAAGACATGATCAGTCTCTGCGTGCCTATCGTATCTGTAGATTAGATAGGTCCTGCGTACCCTCGTGCCTATAGATGTGGCAGGACATTGTGTAATCATCGTGCCCGTAACAAGACACTCTAACTCAAACCTCGTACCTGTGGGCGTGACAGATCTTGAATAAGCCTGTGGACGTGAAGTACGTGCGCGTGATGTTGACATCACTGGACTAAACAGATTAATGCTGACCACGAACTACAAACATACGCACAGTGGACTGCTACCACTGTATATTCAGTGCAAGTTTAAACGTATGCAAAGTATACTGGCACAGTGGTATGTGCGGTGTAACTATTTGTGATTGTAGAGTACAAGCTATGACCATCTGTACAGTATGAAAGCTACGAACGTATTTGTAGTATACTCAGAATGCATCCGTGAGCATATGACCAGTGCGAGCTATGTGTAAGGTAAGACAGTACGAAGCTAGATACGACAACAGTTATGAGCATATGTTTCTGGATAGCAACCCACGTATGTATGAAAGGACGGCACACGTGAGTGCAATATGACCACGACAAGCACACGAACAGTGCTCAAGGCCTGAGTGTTTAACACTGTCTGTACACATTGCATATAACACAATGAGCGTATGAACAGTGCGAGCTATGTGTATGGTAAGACAGTATGAAGCTAGATACAACAACAGTTATGAGCATATGTTCTGGATAGTAACCAGCGTATGTATGGAAAGGACGGCACATGTGAGTGCAATATGACCACAACAAGCACACGAATAGTGCCCAAGGCCTGAGTGTTTAACACTGTCTGTACACATTGCATATAACACAATGAGCGTATGAACAGTGCAAGCTATGTGTATGGTAAGACAGTATGAATCTAGAGACAACAACAGTTATGAGCATATGTTCTGGATAGTAACCCGCGTATGTATGGAAAGGACGGCACACGTGAGTGCAATATGACCACGACAAGCACACGAACAGTGCTCAAGGCCTGAGTGTCTAACACTGTCTGTACACATTGCATATAGCACAACGAGCGCATGAAATGTACACAACAGTAACTGTACCTGCAGCCTAAGACACTATGAGTGCATGTACTATATGCAACACCAACTGTGGCTCCTGCATGTGACACTTATGAGTGTACGTACTGTAAACAAAACACTAACTGTACCTGCTGTATTTAACACAAGCATTGTGTCCGTAGACATGATCGGTCTCCGCGCGCCTGTCGTACCTGTCGTTTAGACAGGTCCTGCGTATCCTCGTGCCTGTAGATGTGACAGGTCTTTGCGTAATCATCGTGCCTGTAACAAGACCAACTTACTCTAACCTCGTACCTGTAGACGTGAAGGTCTTTGAATAAAGCTGTGGACGTGATGGACGCTCGCGTGATGTTGACCTGAATGGACTAAACAGATTGATGCTGACCACAAACTGCAAACGTACGCACCATGGAATGCTACAAACATATGTTCAGTGCAAGCTTAAACGTATCAGAGGTATGTTCGGTGTAACTATTAATGATTGTAGAGAACAAGCTACGAGCATCTGTAAAGTATGAAAGAACGAACGTATGTATAGTATATTCTGTGTGAATAGTATAAAAAGTATAAGTCCCCACCCACTTGCTGGGCAGCCGGGGCGGGGGGCTTTATAATTTAATATCTTCACCATCCCAGGGGGTACAAACGCCCCCCAGGGATGGGGAGGATAACGATTTTAACATATATAACACATTGCCAAGCATTATATATGCTAAAATATGTTGATTGTTTCCCTTTAAAAAATATTTTTTAAATTATATGAAAGCCCCTAATAAAAAATAAAATCACCCATATTTTACCATTTTACCCCCCTTCTCCCCTAAAAAAATACATAAAAATATCACCACATGTATAATTGTCCAAACTATTAAAATGCATTGTTTATAATCCTGCACTGTGAACAGCGTAAACGTAAAAAATGCCAAATGCCAAAAATGCTAATTTTGAGGCACATCATATAACAAAAAAAATGAATAAAAAACAATCAAAAAGTTACAGCAAAACAGAAATACTACTGATAAAAACTACACATCACAGTGCAAAAATATAAATACGGACACTATTTGTCTGCGATTTGGCAGATGTGTTTTTTTTTATGAAATACCGTATTTATCGGCGTACAACACACACTTCTTAGGCTAAAATTTTTAGCCTAAAGTCTACCTGCGTGTTATACGCCGATAAGCCGCTGCAGTTCAATGATAAATCAATGAACTGCAGCGGCTTTGCAGGTGCTGAGACCTGCCATCGCTGCCGGCTTCTCTGAAGCAGCACGGACCCACCCCCGGCAACAGGTAATTATACAACCGGGGATGGGGGAGGCAACGGGGCAGCGGCGATGGCAACGGGTGCCGCTGTCCCTTCTCTCCCCCTGTCTATCGGCGCTGCTGCCCCATTGCCGGCACCGCTTCTCTCCCCCTGGCTATCGGCGCCGGCAATGGGGCGTCGGCACCGATAGTCAGGGGGAGAGAACGGGCAGCGGTGCAGATAGCCAGGGGAAGAGAAGCGGCGGCAGCAGGGCTCTAGACCCCAGGAAAGGCAGGGGGAGAGAAGCCGGCAGCGACGGCCTCTCTCCCCCTGCCTTTCCTGGAGATGTATCGGGGTATATGCATGCACACACACGCACCCTCATTTTACCAAGGATATTTGGGTAAAAAAAATATTTTACTCAAATATCCTTGGTAAAATGAGGGTGCGTGTTATAGGCCGGTGCGTGGTATACCCCGATAAATACGGTATGCCTGAAAAAACACTGTGTAAACCTATCCTAATATATTACTGTAATCAGAGAGTTTTTGTGCAACACCAGCTCACCCCAATAAGTGCATGGACTGGATGTGGACTCGTCCCACACCTATGCAGAAAAGAAAATTGATTTCCAGCGCCAGAATCCTGATTAGAACCTTTATTGAGTTGCCATCGGAAACATCACACGGACTTTGGTAATGTGACTCGTTTCGGCCTCAAGGAGGCCTTAGTCTGGCGCTAGACAACCATTTTCTTTTCTGCATTACTGTAATCAGTTATGAATTTTTGACTACCTTACAATAAACCCCCTGAAAAATAAAAAAATAGAATTACAAGTAGTGTTGAGCAAATCATTTTAGAATTAACTATTTTAGGTTCACTTCCGGTTTCTCTAAGTGAACCAGGCATACCCTGTATGACTGTCCACTCATTCCGTAAGTGGTGGGTTTTGTGCTGTAAACATATTTACCCTCTCTCCGCTCCTGACTGTTGTCTGGACCAAGTTTCCATCTGCAATTCTCTATTGATCTCTAGAGACTGTATCTGGTGAGACATGGGGTTTCCTTCTCAGGAGTGGGGCATGATGCACATGTGACAGGAGATCAAGTGCTTAATTGCGCACTATAAGCAGGAAACCCCATATCTATCTATAGAGTAACTGAAAAAAACTCTGGTCTAAGGGAAAGAAACGCACAGTAATAATTGTTTTGTTTATATGTTTATTAATATGTTTTTTTCTCTTTCAGAAAAATGGCCTAAGAAGGATGTGTGGTGGAGTTTTTATTGCAATAAAAAAAAATTTGCTGATGTCTTGGCTCTTTTTATATAACTGTTTATTTATTTATTTGGTTTTTAACATACATTTTTTACAGAAAAAGGAAAATATAAGTAAGTAGAAAAACAAAGATGTAGTCCAAAGCATCTGCAGTGCCGAAGTTTGCCTATGCTTGTGGTAGAATAAACAGTATAGATTTATTTATTTTATTTATTACAAATTGCCAACTTAGTAGGGAAACTTAGTAGGAGAGCTGTCAGTGCCACCAGGGGTGTGAGAAGAGCTAGTCGCAAGCCAGTATTGTTAGGATGTGAAGGGTCTAAAATCCATGGACCTTCTAACCCATTAATACTAGGCTGCTTCTGCAGGGGGGGTCACACACTTTTTAAAATAAATACATTATAGTGCTTTTATATAACCAGTCAGGTACAACCAGCAGCTACAGCTGGGCCCAGCAAGGTATTAAGCACCTGGCCAGGTAGTGTAGGGCTGCATTGAATCAGTCAAATCTGAAACAAATTTTACTGTTTAATTTAGTGAAATCTCTAGAAATTAATCTCAGGAGTTTCCCTCAAGACACCAGGTATCAAGACACATACATAAGTATGATGCATTGTCCCACCATAAGACCCGATCATTACGGTACTTCAAGAAAAGTGTGGTGTCCCGGCACCGTATTTCATACTGTGCCTTGGTAATTAGTCCCCAAAGTTAGAGTCCCGAGGACTGTCGGGGTTCGCTTTCCTCATTTAACCCCTAGTCACCCCTTAGTCACTTAATATTTGTAAATATTATCTATCTAAATAAATGTATATGGTAATACTCACTGTTTTAGCGTCACAGGACCTGCGGGTTATGTGACCGGGTTGCAGAACTCTATGGTTTTTGCTAAAGGAACTTTGGTGGTTTTGGTCATGTGATCACCCACAACCCATTGTAACCGTGAGTGACAGATGATTGGACCAATCCAAAATGGCCAGCCCCTGCCCATATAAGGGAGCTGTGCCATCTTGTCGCTCTCTTATGTTGCTGACTTTGGACGAGGTAGGACCTCCGCAGCTTACAAGACAAAGTACTAGGCCCAAAGCCTTGCGGCTTAGGCCTGCGCTAGAGACGGATAGTTCTTACAATTCCCCGCTATGTCCGCAAGTTCTCCGGACCTAATCCAACCCTTAAATTCGGTGGATCTATGCAAATACAATCCTCAAAATCTAAAGGGAACTTTCCGGCCCTAAGCATCTGTCAATCACTGCTGTGCTGTTTGTAAAGACTCTGTTATCTGGACTGTTACCGTTACTGCATATACAGAAAATCTTCAGTAAAGATTCCTGCAAGTTTTAAGTTCAGCACTGCTGTGGACAATCTATTTATTTTACACTCACCTATCGCTCTTGGGAAGGGTGGCGATAGGCCCAGCATCACTACAGACTTTTAAGCCGCACCCTGGCGTCACGAGTGACAAGGGTTAACAGCGCCCTTTATTATATAGAACCGCAACACCCCTTATGCCCTACAACCCCTATCCGGTGATAAGGTACCTGATCACATCATTAAAACTTAAATCAAGTATCATTGTTACTGCACATAATGCAGTCTGAAAACTAATAACTCTATTATGGATACAAATGACTGCCATAGCAGCAGCCTATGGAGAATAGTCCATATAGTCACCATGGTAAAATCTGGCATTATTATATTCTGATGAACTTTACCTGGATATTTATTGCACTGTATACTTTCTGTACATACCAATGGACAATATTGGCACCATACATTATATTTTTTTTATAATGCAATGAATCATTGTAGCCATATTTAAGAGTTCATGTCGCACCAGAAACTTGTTGCCATGTTTGGAGACCAAATCTATTTTCTATTTTGTGTACAGGACCCCTGCGTCTCAAAAACAGGAGGTGTGGTAAACTGGCGTATTCGTATTAGCCCCTGAAAATGGAAAATAAAAATTTTTCAAATACATTTAGGCATACGTTTAGGCCTTAACGTTATCATTATTACAAGAATCCAGGAAAATTAACACCCCAAGATTTTTTGCACTATTTCCTCTTGTTGCATGCTATTTGGTTATATTAGTTCAGCTTTTGTTGGAATAGTGTTAATGTCACATTTTTATATAAATACTTTAAAAACTCCCAACAAGTGATTCTATTTCATGAGCTAAACCCCTGAAGGAATCCATGGATAAGGATTAGTTTAAAGTTTAGCCAGGAATTAGACTGAATTGGGCTTCTACCTCTCTGATGAAAGAAACTGTTTTGTTTGTGAAACGCATTTGAGTAATTTTGACCCTCGTCGGCTTACACAGTGACATCACCAACCAAAGAGCAATTTTTTAACAACACTGCTTGGTTGAGATGCCTCCGGCCAGGGTTGTCTCCCACCCAAAGCATGCTGCCCGAACGGAGGACTTAGAACTGCTGTATCAATGTTGGATCCCATTTCTTCATCTAATGACACATTGAAAGCAGGTACTATTTCCTCTGTCAGAAACCCAATTCATATTCAGGACAGTTGTTTATTTTTTACACAAACCAGTGACCTTCCACAATTATGACTTCTAAACTTGATTGCTTTAACCTCTATATACCGTCTATACCAGCACACTGTCTATAGTCTCAATCTCCCCAACTTTGTGCTGTTGGCTATGTTTAACAGTTTTTTCATGATCTGAAAAAGGGATTAAAGTAGTTAAAGGGGTTATCTACCATAAGGTGATTTTAGTACGTACCTGGCAGACAGTAATGGACATGCTAAGGAAGGATCTGCACTTGTCTTGGGGCTAAATGGCTGTGTTGTGAGATTACCATAACACTGTGGCTAGATTTTTGTGAACTGGTATTTCCTTTGATTTTTCTTTTTTTGACTACAAATCCCTCAATTCCATTTTCCTCCCTCCCACACATCAGCCACCCCACTTATTGAAACATAAATGAGCTGCATCTATTCAAAAGACCTTTGATTTGCAATCAGGGTGCCTACAGCTGTTGCATTAGTTGCAGATTGATTTCTCTCCCAAGTGATCGCTCCGGCTCCCTGTCATCAGCTGACTAGTGAGTCAGGTCTCGGCCACATTGCAACCTGGGAGAAATCTGAGACAACAGTCATTTTGTATGCTGTTAAAAATAAATATTGGGGTGAAAATCACATAAGAATTGTGAGAAAACCGTCCCACACAGGTACAGACACTATATTATGAACTACACTAACTTTACAGCCCCTGTAGCATAGTCAAATTAAAAAAAAATCCTGGAATACCCCTTTAATTATAAAATAAACAATCATTTGTATAGTGGTAGAAATTATCTCATGATCATTCGGGTAAAAATGATTACGTATGTAGTCAAAGATATAAAGATATACTAGTGTAATGTGTCCTGGGAAAACGTACACACAGCAACAACCAAAAAAAACACATAAAAGACAAAACAATAATAATAGGCCTTAATTACTCAAACTGCCTAGAAGAAAAAAGTTTTTGCCAAAAGTAACCAATCAGAGCTCAGCATTCATTTACCTAGGGCACTTTAAAGGAAATCTGTCATTAGAATCACCCGCACTAAACCTGTTACACAGGCTTGTAGTGCGGGTGATCCTGATTAAAACACTTCTTACCTGGTTAAAAATGGTTCAGCTGTTCTTCAGACATCTTTATTTTTAGTTTTCTGTTATTCCCTGGCTTGGGACTCAGTGGGAGGTGTTATCATCTCGGACTCGGCTACACGTCATTCTAGCTGGGCGGAGCGGCCGCCTGGCTCATGAATATTCATGAACTTATCCTCTTATCCCGGAAGCGGCGTTCTCCCCCCGGCTTCACTCGAGCTGCGGCCCTATACCAGTAAGAAGACGGGCTGCATGAGTGAAAAGCCGGGGGGAGAACGCCGCTTCCGGGTGTACGGAACGCGGCGCATGCGCAGCCCTCCCCACCAGACCTAGAAAAAGGAGTTAGACTACAAGGATAAGTTCATGAATATTCATGAGCCGGGCAGCCGCTCATCCAGCTAGAATGACGTGTAGCCGAGTCCGAGATGATAACACCTCCCACTGAGTCCCAAGCCAGGGAATAACAGAAAACTAAAAATAAAGATATCTGAAGAACAGCTAAACCATTTTTAACCAGGTAAGAAGCGTTTTAATCAGGATCACCCGCACTACAAGTCTGTGTAACAGGTTTAGTGCGGGTGATTCTGATGACAGATTTTGTTATGGGCAGACTAAATTTTGATAGAGACAGTTTTGATAAATCTGCCCCAATATGTTTAGATCCTTTGAAAAGAATTGATAAAAATAATACCTGTATAGAACATAATATTTTTCTTTACATGCATTTGACTTTGTGTAGATCTGTAGTGCTATTTTTGCCATCACAAAAGAAAAAGAAAAAAAAAGCAAAGATCAAGTTACTAGGAAATATTTTGCATGTTTAGATATATTTTATCTGATGACATGTCTGCATTTTTAACTAGTGATGCTCTGCTATCATCTGGTGGTAGGTATTGGATTTGCTGTTTTGTTCTCTTTACACTTTATTCAGGTTATTTTTATTTTGTGACAGTTGAAGGGAATGAGAATGAACCAAATACATGACTACATTACAGAGAATGAGGTCAAAAATGTCAACAGTTATTTCAATAGAGCTGGATTCAACAGTTTATTGTGATACTGTAATGTCTTCTTAAAACACAAAATATTTGATTGTTATCACTTTTGTTTCAGTGGGCAACCTGTCCAGGCTGATCTAAAAAGTAGCAAAAGAACTTCAATAAAAGACCATCGGGCTCAACCTCCCATTCTTAACATAAGTTGTGCAAATAATTCCTTTCAGCTGAGCACTATTCCGAAATGAGAATAAAACTAGCTTCAAGAAATATAGATAGAAGACTTTTGGACCATATGGTAAATAAGACATTTTCCATGTTTTGTTATAACATTCCCTTTTTTGACAACCCAAGATCAAAGAGATGGGCAGCCCACATAACCTTTAGGTACAGTGAAAACCAGGATAGACGAATCAGCCAGCATAAAAAAAAATCTTCCTTTTATTGGGGTATGAGGATAAAATATATTTCCTTTTTTTTTTTGCATTGCATGCCCCTATTTATGTATTTATTGCAAACTTTAAAAAATGTACTCATAGGTACAAAATAATTCATAGGTTCTTCTTACAGAATAATATTTAGTCTGCTGAGTAGTTTTTGATTTCTGTTGCAGTGGAGTGTGTTCTTTCATTGTATGGAGTTCAGTAAGTGGTGGTAATGATTGGTATGTGAGTAAACAAAAGAGTCATGGTTAACCAATTAAAGGGAATTCATGCTCAATTTTTATAATAAATAATGATTCATTCTGAAACACTACAGTGTCTTAGAAAAATCACACACCCATTCACAAGAATGGGAGTCCAAGTTACCAGAGACAGTCCCTGGTGGCTTCCTTTTGCCAGCTGGGAGAGACCTATCAATCAAGCCTGGCAGGGCAAGGAGAAGTTTTTTGATGAAAAGGGTTCTGTCTCTATTTCATGCTTCCCATGGTTCAGGTGGTATGGAACTCCAAACAGGTTCCCTTTGAACCTACACCGCCAAGTATATAGGAAGTAGCATATAGAAAGCTCTGCATTTGTTCTGTCAGGGTCAGAAGCAGATCTCTGTGAGGGACAGGATGCAGTGTGTAGTTAACAAAATAAGTCCCATAGGAATAGGAGCACTAAATGCCAAAGCAGTGTAGGAAAAGCAGCTGGAGACAGTGTGCTGCATTTTTTCTATCAGGACAAGATCTGTGTAAAGTGTGCCAGTTCTTTTGTGTGGTAGCATTAAAGCATTAAAACAATGGGTTTGGGTCACATTTGTGCACAGTTGAAAAAGAGTTGAATCCTTATTGTAACTTCCAAATAAATATGTTTGACAAATAAAAGGTTGGGCATGTCTCAGTGGTACATGGGATAAAACAGAAAAAATTATAAATAGGTCAGCATGTGGTACCATGTTTAAGGCATACTAGACAAGTCCCCACAATGTGTAAATACATATACCTTATAATATAAACTGTAAACCCAGAACACTATGTAAACAAAGAGACATATATTATGGTATGGCACTAAAGTGTCAATTGCCTGATGAGCAGAACAGTATACACGGGACAATGGATTAATCCATACACAACTGGGGAGCTAAGCAACCTCCACAATGGTTGGAACATCGATTGTCCCTGTTAGGAAACATTTGCATAACAGACTTTCCGTACATCCAGCCATCTGACACAGTGCTATACTCATTATTAGTTGGCAGCCTACCCCGACGCTGTTTCACTTGCTTGCTTCCTGACTCCCTGAGGAAGCGAGTGAGCGAAACGGCGTAGGGGTAGGCTCCCAACTAGTAGTGAGTATAGCACTGTGTCAGGTGGCTGGATGTACGGACAGTCTGTTATGTAAATGTTTCCTACATAACAGACTGTCCATATATATATATATATATATATATATATATATATGTGTGTGTGTGTGTATATATATATATATATATATATATACTTTTGTATTATAGTGTTATAAAAAGTGAACTTAAAGAAAAACTAATAGTATGATGTGCAGGGTCTGTTATGCAGTGCATGGCACAGGGATTGTTTTATCAAGTCTCTGTGTCATGTCATGCCTCTAAGGCTGGGTTCACATATATCAGGTATCAGCATAGTTTCCCTCCGGCCTGCACCAGAGGGAAATTGATGCTAGAACTGATCCCATTTATTTGAATGGGACAGTTTACAATCATCCAGCATCTCAATTTTGAGGCCAGATGGTTGGACACGCCGGATGGCACCAGACAGAAACAATGGACGCCGGATGCCATACTACTGATGCACGTAGTCATCAGTTATGGCATCAGTGGTGTCGAGATCTAGCTTGAGTTCACCTATGCCAGATGCCAGACATATGTGAACCCAGCCTTAATCCTCCATTAGGCATAAATAATAATTATATAATAATAAATATAATTTGGGTCTCTATTGTTTCTGTAATTTTCTCTATTTCCAGAATGTTTAACCACTTAAGGACCTAGGGCGTATGGATACGCCTTGACGTCCTGGTACTTAAGGACCCAGGGCGTATCCATACGCCCGTGGGAATTTCGGTCCCCGCCGCACGCCGAGCGGGGACCGGGCCGGGGTGACTGCTGATATCAATCAGCAGGCACCCAGTGCATATGCCCAGGGGGGTCATCAGACACCCCCCGTCGGCGATCGGCGCAAATCGCAAGTGAATTCACACTTGCGATTTGCGCCGATTCCGGGTCATACGGGTCTATTGTGACCCGGTGACCCGGAATAGATGGGGGATCACGGTTGTCTAAGACACCCACGATCCCCCTGTAGGCATAGGAGTGAGGTAGCAGGGGTGCCACCCCTCCTATCCCTGCTATTGATCGTCAGAGGCGACGACCAATAGCAGACCGGGGGGGGGTAACTTTCGTTTTCTCCGTCATACCCACCCACAATAGGCGGGGCAGAACGGGGAACCGAAGGGGACCGGGCGCCGACGTCCACTTACCCGGCCGGAGGTTGCGGCGACGTTGATCGGCAGGCGGCGTCACGTGCGTCTGAAGAGGACGGCTGCCGGGATCCTACGGAAGCCGGTAAGTAGATCTGGAGGGCTACAGTCTGAGACCGTGGTCTCTAACTGTAGCCCTCCAGATGTTGCAAAACTACAACTCCCAGCATGCCCAGACAGCTGTTTGGGCATGCTGGAATATGTAGTTTTGCAACAGCTGGAGGACTGCAGTTTGAGACCACTATACAGTGGTCTCTAAACTATATCCCTCCAGATGTTGCAAAACTACAACTCCTAGCATGCTCATATAGCTGTTTGTTGTCTGGGCATGCTGGGAGTTGTAGTTTTGCAACATTTGGAGGTCCACAGTTTGGAGATCACTGTGCAGTGGTCTAAAAACTGTAGCTCTAGAGATTTTGCAAAACTGCAATTCCCAGCATGCCCAGAAAGCAAACAGCTGTCTCGGCATGCTGGGAGTTGTAGTTGAGTACCTCCAGCTGTTGCATAACTACATCTCCCAGCATGCCCTTCGGTGATTCGTACATGCTGGGAGTTGTAGTTTTGCAACAGCTGGAGGCACACTGGTTGGAAAATATTGAGTTAGGTAACAGAACCTAACTGAAGGTTTTCCAACCAGTGTGCCTCCAGCTGTTGCAAAACTACAACTCCCAGCATGCACGGTCTGTCAGTACATGCTGGGAGTTGTAGTTTTGAAAGAGCTGGAGGTTTGCCCCCCCCATGTGAACGTACAGGGTACATTCACACAGGCGTGTTTACAGTAAATTTCCTGCTTCAACTTTGGGCTGCGGCAAATTTTTCACCGCAGTGCAAACTCCTAGCGGGAAATTCACTGTAACCCGCCAGTGTGAATGTACCCTAAAAACAGTACACTACACTAACACCTAATAAAGGGTAAAACACTACATGTACACCTCCTTACACTGTCCCCCCCCCCCCCCCCCCCCCAAAACGTCTTGTACGGCAGGGTTTCCAAAACGGAGCCTCCAGCTGTTGCAAAACAACAACAACTCCCAGCATTTCTGGACAGCCACTGACTGTCCAGTCATGCTGGGAGTTTAGCAACAGCTGGAGGCACCCTGTTTGGGAATCACCCTGTTTGGGAATTTGTAGAATACCCCTATGTCCACCCCTATGCAATCCCTAATTTAGTCTTCAAATGCGCATGGTGCTCTCTTACTTCGGAGCCCTGTCGTATTTCAAGGAAACAGTTTAGGGCCACATATGGGGTATCGCCGTACTCGGGAGAAATTACACTACAAATTTTGGGGGGGCTTTTTTCATGTTACCGCTTGTGAAAGGGAAAAGTTGGGGTCTACACCAGCATGTTAGTGTAAAAAAATAAAAAAAAATTACACTAACATGCTGGTGTTGCCCCATACTTTTTATTTCCACAAGCGGTAAAAGGAAAAAAAGACCCCCAAAATTTGTAACACAATTTCTCCTGAGTACAGAAATACCCCAGATGTGGGCGTAAAATGCTCTGCGGGCACACAACAAGGCTCAGGAGTGAGAGCGCACCATGTACATTTGAGGCCTAAATTGGTGATTTGCACAGGGGTGGCTGATTTTACAGCGGTTCTGACAAACGCAAAAAAAAATAAATACCCACATGTGACCCCATTTTGGAAACTACACCCCTCACCGAACGTGACAAGGGTCATAGTGAGCCTGAACACCCCACAGGTGTTTGACGAATTTTCATTAAAATTGGATGGGAAAATGAAAAAAATTCTATTTTTTCACTAAAATGCTGGTGTTACCCTAAATTTTTCATTTTCACATCGGGAAATAGGAATAAAGCCCCCCCAAATTTGTAACCCCATCTCTTCTGAGTAAGAACATACCCCTTATGTGAATTTAAAGTGCTCTGCGGGCGAACTACAATGCTCAGAAGAGAAGGAGCGCCATTGGGATTTTGTAGAGAAAATTTGTCCGGAATTGAAGGCCACATGTGTTTACAAAGCCCCCATAGTGCCAGAACAATGGACCCCTGACACATGTGACCCCATTTTGGAAACTACACCCCTCACGTAATGTAATAAGGGGTACATTGAGAATTTACGCCCCACAGGTGTCTGACAGATTTTTGGAACAGTGGTCGGTAAAAATGAAAAATAAAATCTTTCATTTGCACAGCCCACTGTTCCAAAGATCTGTGGGGTGTAAATACTCACTGCACCCCTTATTAAATTCTGTGAGGGGTGTAGTTTCCAAAATGGGGTCACATGTGGGGGGTTCCACTGTTCTGGCACCACGGGGGGCTTTGTAAACGCACATGGCCCCTGACTACCATTCCAAACTAATTCTCTTTCCAAAAGCTCAATGGCGCTCCTCCTCTTCTGAGCATTATAGTTCGCCAGCAGAGCATTTTACGTCCTAACATGGGGTATTTCCATACTCAGAAGAAATGGGGTTACACATTTTGGGGGTCATTTTCTCCTATTACCCCTTGTAAAAATGTAAAGTTAAGCATTTTAGTAAAAAAAAAAATTTTCATTTACACATCCAACTTTAACGAAAAGTCGTCAAACACCTGTGGGGTGTTAAGGCTCAGCGGACCCCTTGTTACGTTCCCTGAGGGGTGTAGTTTCCTAAATAGTATGCCATGTGGGTACTTTTTGCTGTTCTGGCACCACAGGGGCTTCCAAAATGTGACATGCCCCCCAAAAACCATTTCAGCAAAAGTTGCTTTCAAAAAGCCAAATGTGACTGCTTCTCTTCTGAGCATTGTAGTTCGCCCGCAAAGCATTTTATGTCCTAACATGTGGTATTTCCTTACTCAGAAGAGATGGGGTTACAAATTTGGGGGGGGCATTTTCTCCCATTACCCTTTGTAAAAATGGTAAATTTGGGGGAAAAACTGCACTTTAGTGAAAAATGTTTTTTTTCATTTACACATCCGACTTTAATGAAAAGTCGTCAAACACCTGTGGGGTGTTAAGGCTCACTGGACCCCTTGTTGCGTGCCTTGAGGGGTGTAGTTTCCAAAATGGTATGCCATGTTGGGGTTTTCTGCTGTTCTGGCACCATAGGGGCTTCCTAAATGTGACATGCCCCCCAAAAACCATTTCAGCAAAATTCCCTCTCCAAAATCCTATTGTCGCTCCTTCCCTTCTGAGCCCTCTAGTGCACCCGCCGAACACTTGATATACACATATGAGGTATTTCCTTACTCGAGAGAAATTGGGTTACAAATTTTGGGGGATTTTTCATCTATTACCCCTTGTAAAAATTCAAAAACTGGGTCTACAAGAACATGCGAGTGTAAAAAATGAAGATTTTGAATTTCCTCCTTCACTTTGCTGCTATTCCTGTGAAACACCTAAAGGGTTAACACACTTACTGAATGTCATTTTGAATACTTTGAGGGGTGCAGTTTTTATAATGGGGTCATTTGTGGGGTATTTCTAATATGAAAGCCCTTCAAATCCACTTCAAAACTGACCTGGTCCCTGAAAAATTCCGATTTTGAAAATTTTGTGAAAAATTGGAAAATTGCTGCTGAACTTTGAAACCCTCTGATGTCTTCCAAAAGTAAAAACAAGTCAATTTTATGATGCAAACATAAAGTAGACATATTGTATATGTGAACCAATATATAATTTATTTGGAATATCCATTTTCCTTACAAGCAGTGAGCTTCAAAGTAAAAAAAAAAATGCAAAATTTTAAATTTTTTCATCAAATTTTGGAATTTTTCACCAAGAAATGATGCAAGTATCGACAAAATTTTACCACTAACATAAAGTAAAATATGTCACGAAAAAACAATCTCGGAATCAGTATGAAAGGTAAAAGCATCCCAGAGTTATTAATGCTTGAAGTGACAGTGGTCAGATGTTCAAAAAATGTCCGGGTCCTTAAGGTATATTTGGGCTGGGTCCTTAACCCCTTAACGACGCAGGACGTATATTTACGTCCTGCGCCGGCTCCCGCGATATGAAGCGGGATCGCGCCGCGATCCCGCATCATATCGCGTCGGTCCCGGCGCTAATCAACGACCGGGACCCGCGGCTAATACCACACATCGCCGATCGCGGCGATGTGCGGTATTAACCCTTTAGAAGCGGCGGTCAAAGCTGACCGCCGCTTCTAAAGTGAAAGTGAAAGTGACCCGGCTGCTCAGTCGGGCTGTTCGGGACCGCCGCGGTGAAATCGCGGCGTCCCGAACAGCTGATCGGACACCGGGAGGGCTCTTACCTGCCTCCCCGGTGTCCGATCGACGAATGACTGCTCCGTGCCTGAGATCCAGGCAGGAGCAGTCAAGCGCCGATAATGCTGATCACAGGCGTGTTAATACACGCCAGTGATCAGCATTAGAGATCAGTGTGTGCAGTGTTATAGGTCCCTATGGGACCTATAACACTGCAAAAAAAATGTAAAAAAAAAGTGTTAATAAAGGTCATTTAACCCCTTCCCTAATAAAAGTTTGAATCACCCCCCTTTTCCCAGAAAAAAAATAAAACAGTGTAAAAAAAATAAAAAATAAACATATGTGGTATCGCCGCGTGCGTAAATGTCCGAACTATAAAAATATATCATTAATTAAGCCGTACGGTCAATGGCGTACGCGCAAAAAAATTCCAAAGTCCAAAAAAGCGTATTTTGGTCACTTTTTATATCATCAAAAAATGAATAAAAAGTGATCAAAAAGTCCGATCAAAACAAAAATCATACCGATAAAAACTTCAGATCACGGCGCAAAAAATGTGTCCTCATACCACCCCATACATGGAAAAATAAAAAAGTTATAGGGGTCGGAAGATGACATTTTTAAACATATAAATTTTCCTGCATGTAGTTATGATTTTTTCCAGAAGTGCGACAAAATCAAACCTATATAAGTAGGGTATCATTTTAACCGTATGGACCTACAGAATAAAGATAAGGTGTAATTTTTACCGAAATATGCACTGCGTAGAAACGAAAGCCCCCAAAAGTTACAAAATGGCGTTTTTTTTTCGATTTTGTCGCACAATGATTTTTTTTTCCGTTTCGCCGTGCATTTTTGGGTAAAATGACTAATGTCACTGCAAAGTAGAATTGGCGACGCAAAAAATAAGCCATAATATGGATTTTTAGGTGGAAAATTGAAAGGGTTATGATTTTTAAAAGGTAAGGAGGAAAAAACGAAAGTGCAAAAACGGAAAAACCCTGAGTCCTTAAGGGGTTAAGGGGTTAATCAAGCATGTACCCAAAACACTGCAACACACTGCAAAATATTAAGTTATATAATAAGGGATAAAAAAAAAAGTGATTGAAAAAACTGTTTCATGCCATTCCTGATTTTTTTATGAATTGCATTTTTAAATTGAAGCTTATTTGCAATTTATTGGTGTTTAATTTACAGTATAATACTTTAATTTACATTTTATTTTTTAATTGTATTTTATTTGGACTTTATATTTGGTATAAATATATAAACAAATTAAATATTTTCGAAAAATATGTTTTTAAGAGATTTAAAGTAAAAGGACCAAATATAATTACTTGGAAAATACAATACGGGCTTCTTGTTTTTGTGTTTTAAAATGCACTGATAAATGTATATACACATTCTGCTGTTTTAATTGCATGCATTTAGTACCTTGTAGCTTGAGAAGCTTATGGGAATAATTACCAGGGGAAAAAAATCCATACTCAAAGCAATGTGCATTAACAAAAAACAAAAAAAAACACAAGGTCCAGAAAAAAAAGGAAAACCTCCAGTTTGGCATTTTCAAGTAAAAATGCTCTGTGTAAAACCAGCCTGAAAGAAACTGAAAAATGTATGCATATCCTCTGAAGCACCACTATGTGGCACTGCTATGATACATTTAAATCTTGCAAGCAAATGCTCTGAATTGAAAAAAAAATAAAATAAACAAGAGTATTGAAGTAAAAGAATAAAAATAAAGATATGGCAACATTAATGTGATACTTATTGTTTATTAACTATCTTTATTTATAACATATGACTATTTACACATGATTGAATTTAGATATTAGCAATAAAAATAATAATAATATTAATAACAACTATTATGTTATGATTATGATCACTATTCAATTATTCATAAAGTCTTATTTAGTCAGCATAGACATAATATATACTGTAAAACAGAGGCTGTAAAATGATTTGGGAGGGTTTTTGCTTTTCTTTTTTTTTTTGGGGGGGGGGGGGGGGCAGGGGGAATAGGCTGAGTGGATGTGGTTTTAGCAGAGTAATTGTGTGGGTCAGACCAATTACAGAAGTACCACATTTGTATAGTTTTTGTTATGCTTTACTACTTTAACCAAATAAATCACCTAAACATAAATATTTGAGTGTTCAAAATGTAACTTTTTATTTTTCGGTCAATGGTGCTGTGTTTAAGTTAGATTTTGTGGTTGAGCAGTAATTTTGTTGGTATCATTCAGGAGCGCCTACAACTTTTTTATTACCTTTTAACTTGTTTATAGTGTTCCCTACACAGGTTTTTTAAAGTATGTGCTTTTACATGCAGTTTTTTTTTTTGTGGTGGGGGATTACTGTTTACAGTATTTGTATGATGAATGGAAAAAAAATATTTTTATTTTAATGTTTGTTATCTTTTAATTCATTCTAAATGTGTTTCTTCTTTAAATTCCACTAGGGAACTTCAACAAATTAATTGCTTATATGATATATTGCATTACGTATGTATTGCAATGTATTGTATCTCATCACTTTCTATTGGAAGGGCCTAATATTAAAGGGGTACTTCAGCAAAAAGTAACTCTTACCTATCCACAGAATAGGGGATAAGTATCAGATTGTGTGTGATCCAACCAATGGGAACCCCCTGCCTGAGTCCTGAGTGCTGAATTCGGCATCTCCGTTGCTCCCTGCGGTTGGCCCCCCATGATCTGACACTTATCCCTTATCCATCTCTGCCCTATAAAACAGCTCTCAGAGGCTTCTTTTGTGTAGTATACCTCTTGGTAAGAGATTGTTGACTACTAGACATAATAATCCACTCCAAGACAGTTTGACAGACTTTAAGAGGGGGAGCATCATTGGTCTGAGAGAAGCAGGATGGTCATTTTGATGAATTGTCCATCTAGGCCGTTCTGACCAAGCTGTTAGGAGGCTTTGGGAGCAGTGGTGACATACACACATGTAAAGAGAACAGACACTGGAAGGCCCAGACAGATCATGATTGGAGAGGATCATTTAGTCCAACAACAAGCACACGCTGCTTCCACAATTTCATTGTCCACCATCCATATACCTATAGCAGAAGAAGGGGCATTCAATATGTAATCAACACGTGTGGAACAGATAACCACTCATATTGTATGTGCAAATATGTGAATTCCCAAGTATATACCAAACAAAAAGGAACAGAGAAAATGAAGTCACTCAGAAAATGTAGAATTAAAAATTGTTCCTTGAATTAATAATTTAAAATGTGTGCATAAAAAGCCCCAACATCAGAGATATGGGAAGCTCCACTATAGATGAACACAAAAAAGATGACATTCACTAGTCAATATCCACAAAATATCACAATAATGTAAAAATGCATAAACAAGTCATACATGTGTGGCAAAAATCCAACATATTACAAAATAAAAACTGGACCAAAAAGTGACAATTTCCATATGAACCAGTCAAAAAATGGCAGGGGAGGAATAAGGGCATGATGTCACCTTAATGTGCATTTTGCTGTACTCAGGTCAGAGAGTACAGTATAAATGCATAAGCACCCAACACACATGTCCTGGGTAATGTGACTGCTGCAACGTCTGACATGCTTGTTGTTTAATTGTAGCATGTGCACAAGTCCACAGTCCCTGAATGTTGCATCATGCAACCTGCCCATGTGAAATAGTTTAGTTGCACATAGACACAAAGCTGGCATATTTTGTAATATGTTCAATTTATGTCACACCTGTATGACCTGTTTCTGCATTGTTGTATATTAACCCCTTAAGGACTTAGCCCTTTTTCACCTTAAGGACTCGGACATTTTTTGCAATTCTGACCACTGTCACTTTAAACATTAATAACTCTGGAATGCTTTTAGTTATCATTCTGATTCCGAGAAAGTTTTTTCGTGACATATTCTACTTTAACATAGTGGTAAAATTTTGTGGTAACTTGCATCCTTTCTTGGTGAAAAATCCCCAAATTTGATGAAAAATGTGAAAATTTTGCATTTTTCTAACTATAAAGCTCTCTGCTTGTAAGGAAAATGGATATTCCCCCCCAAAAAAATTTATTCACATATACAATATGTCCACTTTATGTTTGCATCATAAAATTGATGTGTTTTTACTTTTGGAAGACATCAGAGGGCTTCAAAGTTCAGCAGCAATTTTCAAATTTTTCACAAAATTTCCAAACTCACTATTTTAGGGACCAGTTCAGTTTTGAAGTGGATTTGAAGGGTCTTCATCTTAGAAATACCCCATAAATGACCCCATTATAAAAACTACACCCCCCAAAGTTTTCAAAATGACATTCAGTCAGCGTTTTAACCCTTTAGGTGTTTCACAGGAATAGCAGCAAAGTGAAGGAGAAAGTTCACAATCTTCATTTTTTACACTCGCATGTTCTTGTAGACCCAATTTTTGAATTTTTACAAGAGGTAAAAGGAGAACATTTATACTTATATTGTAGCCCAATTTCTCTCGAGTAAGGACATATACCTCATATGTCTATGTAAAGTGTTCGCCGGGCGCAGTAGAGGGCTCAGAAGCGAAGGAGCGAAAAGGGGATTTTGGAGAGTACTTTTTTTCTGAAATGGTTTTTGGGGGGCATGTTGCATTTAGGAAGCCCCTATGGTGCCAGAACAGCCAAAAAAAACACATGGCATACCATTTTGGAAACTAGACCCCTTGAGGAACATAACAAGGAATAAAGTGAGCCTTAATACCCCACAGGTGTTTCACGACTTTTGCATATGTGAAAAAAAAAAAAAAAAAATTCACAAAAATGTGTTTCCCCCAAAATTTAACATTTTTGCAAGGGTTAATAGCAGAAAATACCCCCCAAAATGTGTAACCCCATCTCTTCTGAGTACGGAGGTACCCCATAAGTTGGCCTGAAGTGCACTACGGGCGAACTGCAATGCTCAGAAGAGAAGGAGTCATATTTGGCTTTTTGAGACCAAATTTTGCTCGGGGGGTATGTCGCATTTAGGAAGCCCCTTGTCACGATGCCGGCTGGCAGGAGGTGGATCCTCTGTGCCAGAGAGGGATAGCGAGGACCGTGCTAGTGGACCGGTTCTAAGACACTACAGGTTTTCACCAGAGCCCGCCGCAAAGCGGGATGGTCTTGCTGCGGCGGTAGTGACCAGGTCGTATCCACTAGCAACGGCTCACCTCTCTGGCTGCTGAAGATAGGCGAGGTACAAGGGAGTAGGCAGAAGCAAAGTCGGACGTAGCAGAAGGTCGGGGGCAGGCGGCAAGGTTCGTAGTCAGGGGAGATAACAGAAGGTCTGGTACACAGGGTATAAACACACAAAAACGCTTTCACTAGGCTCAAGGCAACAAGATCCGGCAAGGGAGTGCAAGGGAGGAGACTAGATATAGCCAGGAAACAGGTGGGAAGCAATTAAGCTAATTGGGCCAGGCACCAATCATTGGTGCACTGGCCCTTTAAGTCTCAGGGAGCTGGCGCGCGCGCGCCCTAGAGAGCGGAGCCGCGCGCGCCAGCACATGACCGCAGGAGACGGGAACGGGTAAGTGACCTGGGATGCGATTCGCGAGCGGGCGCGTCCCGCTGTGCGAATCGCATCCCCAACGGGCATGGCAGAGCAGCGCTCCCGGTCAGCGCCGACCGGGGAGCTGCAGGAAGAAAGACGCCGTGAGCGCTCCGGGGAGGAGCGGGGACCCGGAGCGCAAGGCGTAACAGTACCCCCCCCCTTAGGTCTCCCCTTCTCTTTATCGGGTAACTGCCTCCCCTGGGATGAGGACACCGGGAAAGGATGGAGGGACTCCTCAACGGCAGGCAGAACCGCAGGAGTAGGAATGGGGAAAGAGGGCAGAGGGCGAGACCTGGCACGGGGCAGTGTGACACCAGGACGAGGGCCATGCGGGGACACAGGGGCTTGCCTGATGGGACTGGGAGGGGGGGAGAGGCATTTCCTGTGGCAGGCAGAGTCCTTAATGACCTTAGGGGGACCGGATAGAGGAGGAACCACAGGGTCACGGCAGGGAGTACTGGGAACCGGTAGAAGGCAGTCCTTGGAACAAGAGGGACCCCAACTCTTGATCTCCCCAGTGGACCAATCCAGGGTTGGGGAATGGTGTTGAAGCCAGGGAAGTCCAAGGAGAATTTCCGAGGTGCAATTGGGGAGGACCAAAAGTTCAATCCTCTCGTGATGAGATCCGATGCTCATAAGAAGGGGCTCCGTGCGGAAACGTATGGTACAGTCCAACCTGGCTCCGTTGACCGCGGAAATGTGGAGTGGCTTGACAAGACGGGTCACCGGAATACGGAATTTATTCACAAAGGACTCCCGAATAAAATTCCCAGAAGCTCCAGAGTCCAGGCAGGCCACGGCTGAGAGGGGAGAGCTGGCTGAAGTGGAAATCCGAACAGGTACCGTGAGACGTGGAGAAGCCGACTTGGCATCAAGAGACGCCACACCCACGAGAGCTGAGTGCGAGCGTGCGTTTCCCAGACGTGGAGGACGGATTGGGCAATCCACCAGAAAATGTTCAGTACTGGCACAGTACAGACAAAGATTCTCTTCTTTACGGCGATTCCTCTCTTCCAGGGTCAGGCGAGACCGATCCACTTGCATGGCCTCCTCGGCGGGAGGCCTAGGCGCAGATTGCAGTGGAGACTGTGGGAGAGGTGGCCAGAGATCTAAGTCTTTTTCCTGGCGGAGCTCTTGATGCCTCTCAGAAAAACGCATGTCAATGCGAGTGGCTAGATGAATGAGTTCATGCAGGTTAGCAGGAGTCTCTCGTGCGGCCAGAACATCTTTAATGTTGCTGGATAGGCCTTTTTTAAAGGTCGCGCAGAGAGCCTCATTATTCCAGGATAGTTCAGAAGCAAGAGTACGGAATTGAATGGCGTACTCGCCAACAGAGGAATTACCCTGGACCAGGTTCAGCAGGGCAGTCTCAGCAGAAGAGGCTCGGGCAGGTTCCTCAAAGACACTTCGAATTTCCGAGAAGAAGGAGTGTACAGAGGCAGTGACGGGGTCATCGCGGTCCCAGAGCGGTGTGGCCCATGAGAGGGCTTTTCCAGACAGAAGGCTGACTACGAAAGCCACCTTAGACCTTTCAGTAGGAAACTGATCCGACATCATCTCTAAGTGCAAGGAACATTGCGAAAGAAAGCCACGGCAAAACTTAGAGTCCCCATTAAATTTGTCCGGCAAGGACAGGCGGAGGCTAGGAGCGGCCACTCGCCGCGGAAGGGGTGCTGGAGCTGGCGGAGGAGATGATTGTTGCTGCTGTAGCTGCGACTGTACTTGCTGTAGTTGTGACTGGAGTTGCTGTGTCATGGTAGTCAAGTACGACAGCTGGTGATCTTGTTGCGCTATCTGTTGCGACTGCTGGGCGATCTGACGAGCTTGCTGGGCGACCAGCGTAGGGAGGTCAGCGACCCCTGGCAGAGGAACTTCAGCGGGATCCATGGCCGGATCTACTGTCACGATGCCGGCTGGCAGGAGGTGGATCCTCTGTGCCAGAGAGGGATAGCGAGGACCGTGCTAGTGGACCGGTTCTAAGACACTACAGGTTTTCACCAGAGCCCGCCGCAAAGCGGGATGGTCTTGCTGCGGCGGTAGTGACCAGGTCGTATCCACTAGCAACGGCTCACCTCTCTGGCTGCTGAAGATAGGCGAGGTACAAGGGAGTAGGCAGAAGCAAAGTCGGACGTAGCAGAAGGTCGGGGGCAGGCGGCAAGGTTCGTAGTCAGGGGAGATAACAGAAGGTCTGGTACACAGGGTATAAACACACAAAAACGCTTTCACTAGGCTCAAGGCAACAAGATCCGGCAAGGGAGTGCAAGGGAGGAGACTAGATATAGCCAGGAAACAGGTGGGAAGCAATTAAGCTAATTGGGCCAGGCACCAATCATTGGTGCACTGGCCCTTTAAGTCTCAGGGAGCTGGCGCGCGCGCGCCCTAGAGAGCGGAGCCGCGCGCGCCAGCACATGACCGCAGGAGACGGGAACGGGTAAGTGACCTGGGATGCGATTCGCGAGCGGGCGCGTCCCGCTGTGCGAATCGCATCCCCAACGGGCATGGCAGAGCAGCGCTCCCGGTCAGCGCCGACCGGGGAGCTGCAGGAAGAAAGACGCCGTGAGCGCTCCGGGGAGGAGCGGGGACCCGGAGCGCAAGGCGTAACACCCCTATGGTGCCAGGACAGCAAAAAAAAAACACATGGCATACTATTTTGGAAACTAGACCCCTCGGTGAACGTAACAAGGGGTTAAGTGAACCTTTATACCCCACAGGTGTTTCACGACTTTTGCATATGTAAAAAAAAAAAAAAAAATTTTTTACCTAAAATGCTTGTTTTCCCAAAAATTTTACATTTTTTAAAAGGGTAAAAGCTGAAAATACCTCCCAAAATTTGTAACACAATTTCTCCCGAGTACGGCGATACCCCATATGTGACCCTAAACTGTTGCCTTGAAATACGACAGGGCTCCAAAGTGAGAGCGCCATGCCCATTTGAGGCCTAAATTAGGGATTGCATAGGGGTGGACATAGGGGTATTCTACGCCAGTGATTCCCAAACAGGGTGCCTCCAGCTGTTGTAAAACTCCCAGCATGCTTGGACAGTCAACGGCTGCAACAGCTGGAGGCCCCGTTTTGGAAACAGTGGCGTACCAGACGTTTTTCATTTTTATTGGGGAGGGGAGGGGGGCTGTGTAGGGGTATGTGTTTATGTAGTGTTTTTTACTTTTTATTTTATTTTGTGGTAGTGTAGTGTTTTTAGGGTACAGTCGCACGGGAGTGGGTTCACAGTAGTTTCTCGCTGGCAGTTTGAGCTGCGGCAGAAAATTTGCTGCAGCTCAAACTTGCAGCCGGATACTTACTGTAAACCTCCGCCCATGTGAGTGTACCCTGTACATTCACATTGGGGGGGGGGGGACATCCAGCTGTTGCAAAGCTACAACTCGCAGCATGCGCTGACAGACTGTACATGCTGAGAGTTTTAGTTTTGCAACAGCTGTAGGCACACTGGTTATGTATCACTGAGTTTGTGACCTTACTCAGTGTTTCACAACCAGTGTGCCTCCAGCTGTTGCAAAACTACAACTCCCAGCATATACGGTGCATGCTGGGAGTTGTAGTTTGCAACAGCTGGAGGCACACCGGTCGTGAAACACTGAGTAAAGTTAAAAAAAACTCTGAGTTTCACAACCAGTGTGCCTTCAGCTGTTGCAAACTACAACTCTCAGCAGTCACCAACAGCCAACGGGCATGCTGGGAGTTGTAGTTATGCAACCAGCAGATGCACAATAACAACTGCCAGCATGCACTTTAGCTGTTTGTGCAAGCTGGGAGTTGTAGTTATACAACAGCTGAAGGTACACTTTTCCATAGAAAAAATGTGCCTCCAGCTGTTGCAAAACTATAAGTCCCAGCATGCCCATAAGGGAATGCTGGGAGTTGTGGTGGTCTGCCTCCTGCTGTTGCATAACTACAGCTCCCAGCATGCCATTTTATCACTCACCTCCTGCTGCTGCTCCGGTCACTGGTCAGTCCCAGGGTCCCCAGCTTCCGGGGTCTTCTTCCCGCACCCGCTCACGTCCTCCGGAAGAGGGGTGGAGCGGGTTGCAGGAGTTACACCGACAGCAGGTGCCCTGATTGGTCGGCCGGTAAACCGGCCGGCGAACCAGGGCGATCGTGAGGTGGCACCAGTGCCACCTCACCCCTGCTGGCTATGGCTGTTCGGGCCCTGTATTGGAGCATCCTATGTCTCCATTGTCAGAACTTTTGTCAGAACTATGTATACATTTTAAATTGCATAATAAGTTACAATTTTTAATCTACATTTTCTAAGTGGCACCTTATTTACACACCCTAATCTCTGGTGTCCATTTCCAGTTGCTTAACAAAAGAAAATTGGAATCAGAGCACCGATTCCAGGTTCTATATGGGATCCAAAGATAATTAGGTTCGAGTATGGAGGCTTTATGGTATGTGCTTCAGTCCATCTTTTGTTGTGGTGTGATTATATGGAGAGCAATCCCATACGACATTCAGTAACCCCTAGTAGTGATACAACAGCTCAGCAATATGTGCAGGAAATCCTGCAGTCACATGTGTTATGTCTTATGGCATGGCTTTACACTGCTTGAATGTTCTAAATGTCCCTGCAAATTTTGCGCAATTGCATTTGTTGCACAATTTTTTTCCGCAAATTTTGGTAGAACATCTTTCAAAGTTGTCTACTGTTTCGTTCACACTACACCACTTTTTGCAGTGGAGCTGTATTTATTATTTGTGCAAATTAAATTTAGAAGTATTTTTTTTCCCGCAAACCTACACCACTACACCATACAAAAGTGTCAGATGCCAGAGCACATGTTACGCCTAGCGCTCCGGGTCCCCGCTCCTCCCCGGAGCGCGTACGGCGTCTCTCTCTCCGCAGCGCCCCGGTCGGTCCCGCTGACCGGGAGCGCTGCACTGTCATGGCCGTCGGGGATGCGATTCGCACAGCGGGACGCGCCCGCTCGCGAATCGCATCCCAGGTCACTTACCCGTTCCCGTCCCCTGCTGTCATGTGCTGGCGCGCGCGGCTCCGCTCTCTAGGGCGCGCGCGCGCCGGCTCCCTGAGACTTAAAGGGCCAGTGCACCAATGATTGGTGCCTGGCCCAATTAGCTTAATTAGCTTCCATCTGCTCCCTGCCTATATCTGACCTCCTCCCATGCACTCCCTTGCCGGATCTTGTTGCCTTGTGCCAGTGAAAGCGTTTTGTGTGTCCAAAGCCTGTGTACCAGAACTTCTGCTATCCACCCTGACTACGAACCTTGCCGCCTGCCCCCGACCTTCTGCTACGTCCGACCTTGCTTCTGTCTACTCCCTTGTACCGCGCCTATCTTCAGCAGCCAGAGAGGTTGAGCCGTTGCTAGTGGATACGACCTGGTCACTACCGCCGCAGCAAGACCATCCCGCTTTGCGGCGGGCTCTGGTGAAAACCAGTAGTGACTTAGAACCGGTCCACTAGCACGGTCCACGCCAATCCCTCTCTGGCACAGAGGATCCACCTCCTGCCAGCCGGCATCGTGACAGTAGATCCGGCCATGGATCCCGCTGACGTCCCTCTGCCTTATATCTCTGATATCACCACGGTGGTCGCCCAGCAATCCCGACAGATCGCCCATCTAACCCACCAGCTGTCGGAAGTGTTCACCATTGTGCAGCAACTTCAGTCGCAACTTCAGCAGCAATCATCTCCTCCGCCAGCTCCTGCACCCCTTCCACAGCGAGTGGCCACTCCTAGCCTCCGCCTGTCCTTGCCGGACAAATTTAATGGGGACTCTAAGTTTTGCCGTGGCTTTCTTTCGCAATGTTCCCTGCACTTGGAGATGATGTCGGACCAGTTTCCTACTGAAAGGTCTAAGGTGGCTTTCGTAGTCAGCCTTCTGTCTGGAAAAGCCCTGTCATGGGCCACACCGCTCTGGGACCGCAATGACCCCGTCACTGCCTCTGTACACTCCTTCTTCTCGGAAATTCGAAGTGTCTTTGAGGAACCTGCCCGAGCCTCTTCTGCTGAGACTGCCCTGCTGAACCTGGTCCAGGGTAATTCTTCCGTTGGCGAGTACGCCATACAATTCCGTACTCTTGCTTCTGAACTTTCCTGGAATAATGAGGCCCTCTGCGCGACCTTTAAAAAAGGCCTATCCAGCAACATTAAAGATGTTCTGGCCGCACGAGAAACTCCTGCTAACCTGCATGAACTCATTCATCTAGCCACTCGCATTGACATGCGTTTTTCTGAGAGGCATCAAGAGCTCCGCCAGGAAAAAGACTTAGATCTCTGGACACCTCTCCCACAGTCTCCATTGCAATCTGCGCCTAGGCCTCCCGCCGAGGAGGCCATGCAAGTGGATCGGTCTCGCCTGACCCTGGAAGAGAGGAATCGCCGTAAGGAAGAGAATCTTTGTCTGTACTGTGCCAGTACCGAACATTTTTTGGTGGATTGCCCTATCCGTCCTCCACGTCTGGGAAACGCACGCTCGCACCCAGCTCTCGTGGGTGTGGCGTCTCTTGATGCTAAGTCTGCTTCTCCACGTCTCACGGTGCCTGTACGGATTTCCCCTTCAGCCAGCTCTTCCCTCTCAGCCGTGGCCTGCCTGGACTCTGGTGCCTCTGGGAGTTTTATTCGGGAGTCCTTGGTGAATAAATTCCGCATCCCGGTGACCCGTCTTGTCAAGCCACTCCACATTTCCGCGGTCAACGGAGCCAGCTTGGATTGCACCGTGCGTTACCGCACGGAGCCCCTTCTAATGTGCATCGGAAATCATCACGAAAAAATTGAGTTTTTTGTCCTCTCCAATTGCACTTCCGAAATTCTCCTTGGACTACCCTGGCTTCAACACCATTCCCCAACCCTGGATTGGTCCACAGGGGAGATCAAGAGCTGGGGTACCTCTTGCTTCAAGGACTGCCTTAAACCGGTTCCCAGTACTTCCTGCCGTGACCCTGTGGTTCCTCCTGTATCCGGTCTCCCTAAGGTCGTTATGGACTCTGCCCGCCTTAAGAAGTGCCTCTCCCCCCCTCCCAGTCCAGTCAGGCAAGCCTCGGTGCCTCCTCATGGCCCTCGTCCTGGTGTCACACTGCCCCGTGCCAGGCCTCGCCCTCTGCCCTCCCTCCCCATTCCCACTCCTGCTGTACTGCCTGCCGTGGAGGAATCCCTCCATCCTTTCCCGGTGTCCTCATCCCAGGGGAGGCAGTTACCGGACAAAGAAAAGGGGAGACCTAAGGGGGGGGGGTACTGTTACGCCTAGCGCTCCGGGTCCCCGCTCCTCCCCGGAGCGCGTACGGCGTCTCTCTCTCCGCAGCGCCCCGGTCGGTCCCGCTGACCGGGAGCGCTGCACTGTCATGGCCGTCGGGGATGCGATTCGCACAGCGGGACGCGCCCGCTCGCGAATCGCATCCCAGGTCACTTACCCGTTCCCGTCCCCTGCTGTCATGTGCTGGCGCGCGCGGCTCCGCTCTCTAGGGCGCGCGCGCGCCGGCTCCCTGAGACTTAAAGGGCCAGTGCACCAATGATTGGTGCCTGGCCCAATTAGCTTAATTAGCTTCCATCTGCTCCCTGCCTATATCTGACCTCCTCCCATGCACTCCCTTGCCGGATCTTGTTGCCTTGTGCCAGTGAAAGCGTTTTGTGTGTCCAAAGCCTGTGTACCAGAACTTCTGCTATCCACCCTGACTACGAACCTTGCCGCCTGCCCCCGACCTTCTGCTACGTCCGACCTTGCTTCTGTCTACTCCCTTGTACCGCGCCTATCTTCAGCAGCCAGAGAGGTTGAGCCGTTGCTAGTGGATACGACCTGGTCACTACCGCCGCAGCAAGACCATCCCGCTTTGCGGCGGGCTCTGGTGAAAACCAGTAGTGACTTAGAACCGGTCCACTAGCACGGTCCACGCCAATCCCTCTCTGGCACAGAGGATCCACCTCCTGCCAGCCGGCATCGTGACAGCACAAAGCTTAAACCAATCTCTGCAGCTCACTGGTTTCTATCATTGAGCAAAATTTATCAAGTCCCATTCGCCTTTTTGGTAAGTTTTGAGCAACTGTGCAAACAATACACCAAACAAACAGGTAAAATCTTTACTACCTTACAAAAACATTAATAAATGTCCCCTTAAGACTTTCCCAGGAGTGTATTTGCCAGATATCAACACTCCTTTGGACTGCCTGGTCACAAGATTTATCAACAATCGAGCATTTAGGGCGAGCCAGCTTTTGCAACCTATAAGGGTGCAGGATCTACAGGCCCAGCTACCACATCTGTGTTCAAATAATGCCATATGAAACTTGTATGCCTTCATTTAAACCAAAAAGAAAGAAAAAACATTTATTTGGATCAAAGTATACATTTTATTGAAGACACATATGCAAACACATACATTTAAAATCAATAAACTAAAAAATGGAAACATACAAAATGCAATCCTAAATAGAATAAAAACAAAGATCGAACAACCGAGTATAAGTTAATAGTCTCATGAGGAGCGTAAGAAAAAAATGCAATAGACCAATATAGTAATGGCCAATACCAACATAGTCAGGTATAGTACATGTGTGTATCCCAGTGATAAAGAAAAGACCTGTGGATGAATGACACAACAGTAAAGAAACCCAAAAAGTAATAAGTAAGTGCCAAGATGGCATGCGGTTACCTACTCATTCACACACCACCCAATGTTTTGCGTCAATGGCCTCCATGCCCAACCAGTGGAGGCCCTACAGGGTACTTTTGCTCTATGTTGTAACAACTTATACATATTGGGAGAGATTTATTAAAACCTGTCCAGAGGAAAAGTTGTTGAGTTTTCCATAGCAACCAATAAGATCGCTTCTTTCATTTTTGAAAAGGCCTCTGAAAAATTAAATGAGCGATCTGATTGATTGCTATGGGCAACTCGGCAACTTTTCCTCTGGACAGGTTTCGATAAATCTCTCCCATTATCATTACATTAACAAAAATAAAGTTTTATTTAATTCTAAAAAACTCCATCTTGGTCTATTATTTATTTATTTGTTAATGCTCAAAAATACCAACCAAAAATTCTTCCATATAAAAGCTGCTTTAGGGTTGGCTCACATCTAAACCAAAAGTTGCCAAAAATATGTAACTTTGAATCTGTTTTTCCCCCCTGTATGTTTGTGTATGATTTCTTTGTGTGATAGAAAAGTTCCTCATGTACTACTGTCCTGTACTACAAAAACATTGTATGCTGTGGTATATATTTTTTCCCTATAGAAGTATAATAATGACATCTGCGTGTTTTACAGTTTTCACATAGTTTATTATGTTAAAAAAGAAGTATATGTTTAAAATGTAGTCTAACAAATACCATAAACAAAAACATATGCTACCAAAACGTGGCATACCACAAACAGATGTGTGTGGTACAGATGTAAACCTTCCATAATAGTGTATAGAGCAAAAAAAAAGGTGTAAATTGTATAAATACAATCATAAATTGTATGTCATAAAGAGGTATTCCAGACTTTAAATTATTTTTTTTTAATAATCAGGTTTGTGAAAAATAGAAAAAAAATCCTATAATGCCCCACTTCACAGAGTCTGGTCCCACTGTCCATTTCTTGGGATTAGTGTCTGCAAAAACAAAAACTAAAAATATGAAGAAAATTGATTTATACTGATAATGCTATTCAACCGTTCAGCTACAAACAGGTACGGGGGACAGATTGGGTGCAGAGCTCCATGATATAATAGAACGGGGCAGAAGAGAAGGCTCAAAGTATGTGTAGGTTATACTGCAATTCTCACTGCAATGGTTTATTAAAAAACATAGCCAACCCCTTTTAATTTCTAAAAATCAATCCATATTTTAACTGCCGCATAAAAGATCCATAAAATACCTTTATGTGTTACTATGATAAAATTTCGGGAATCTAATGGAAAAAATCTTCCTTTTTAAATGGTAAAGGTAAAATGTTTTAAAAATTAATATTGACGTGTTAGCAAAAGAAGACTCCAAACAAGTAACATTTTGAATGTAACATAACCTATTTATAGGTTGTTTGAGTGTTTCATTTTTATCATTAATATGTCTACCACAGATTAGGAAAGAGCTGTAAAACCTATTTTCAGAGTCAATTTAATCTTGCAGCTAAACAGCATGCAGCACTTAGTACTGATTAAAAAGTTACAAGCCATCTGAACTGGAGCCACAAACAATCTGGTCGATGGGAAAAACAGCAAAACTGTTACTGTGACATAATATAGTTTCTTTACATAATAATGAATTTAAATTATACATTACAGAGACATGGATTATTATGATTAATTATGTATAACTGTTTCATTACTATGAAGGCTGTCCCCTGTTTCATTAATATGAAGGCTGTCCCATATACAGAGATAGATGATTGATTGATAGATAGATAGATAGATAGATAGATAGATAGATAGATAGACAGATATTGCATACAGTTACTGTATATCCAGTGACTCACAGGTGACATCTTCTCTGATCTCAGCCATTGCCTTTTGCTTTCACTTTATAGTAGTTAGGCCCATATGTGCTCCCATATAGTAGTTAGGCCCCCTTTGTATTCCCATATGGTAGTCCCATCTATGCCCCCTTATAATAGTTAAGTCCCCTCTGTGCCCCTATATAGTATTGTGTCCTCCTTTGTACCCTTATATATTAGCTAGGCCCCTCTGTGCCCCCTCACATTATTTAGGTCCCTCTGTGACCTCATAATCTGCTAAAGACTCTACACCATGCCCCCATAAAGCAGTATGGACCCCACACTGCCCAAGTAAAAGACCCCGTAAAAAAAAAAAAAACACTTCTCTAGAACAGCTGCCGGATTTCTGATCTTTTACGCTCTGATAGACTGCGTGTGCATCTTAAGACCCCACATGCAGTTAAGAGCTGATCTCGACCGGGATATTTGTCCCCAATGCTTGGGGAGGATCCCCTTTCCCTTTAGGCTCAATCCCGGTTGCACCACCCTGCTCATACAACATGGAAAATCAAATAGATTTAATTGCAAAAATTTGCACAACATGCTGTGTAATGTATATTTTTATTGAAATTGTACCTGTTGTTATAGGTTTTTTCATAAATCTGTGTAGCATGTAAATATATGAAACTGTAGATTTATTATTAATAGGGTTGTCCTACCATTACATTAGCATGACAAATTATATTTTATCTAAAGGGTAGGGCATAACTAGTCATTGGTAGTCTGTCCATCTTAAGAACGGGGACCCACTTCTCCAATTAGAATGCTGGCATAACTACTATTCATGGGACAGCACTTTTAATAGAAAGTCACAATATGCTGATTCTCTGAATTCTCAAGAACCATCTTAGTAACCAAAATGTATATACTAAATAGAAGGCTAGATTAAAAGAAGGATGCTGCAGTTATATCTAGAGATAAGCGAATCGAAAATTTTTTAATTTGTTCCGAATTTCATGGGAAATTCGATTCAGAATCCGCATTTCGCCCTGATTCGTTGTAAAGAATCACTTCATTCTCTCCATTTTGTGCGGGCCGGGGGACTAAAATGGCGGCTACATGTGTAAGGACATGGTGCAAGGAATTCTGGGAAGGTGGGTAGGACGGATCACCCTGAATCACATGGTGGCATGCAACCAATCAGCAGCCAGCCCTGTGATGTCACAGCCCTATATATTCAGGTATTTCTTTTTGTTGAGAGAGCAGACACTGTGTGTCACTAACAATACAGAATCAGATATTTACAGTGGCAAATCCATTCACCTCAAGCCTGCATCACTGCAGACAGGCAGACAGGCAGGGACGGTTCAGAGAGAGAGAGAGTATGCTTATTTCAGGTCCAACCGTACTGGGCTGTATTATCCAAAAATAAGTGAAATATATACCCACTCAGCAGTTCTACATTTTTCCAGTTAAAGCTAATAGGGGCAATAAGTGTAAAAGCACTAAAAGACTTATGCACTAGATTGTTACAGTTATTTCTGGTACAACCGTACTGGGGCATATTATCCTAAAATAAGTGAAATATATATGCACTCAGCAGTTCTACGCTTTTTCTCGTTAAAGGGGTACTCTAGCACTAAGACATCTTATCCCCTATCCAAAGGATAGGGGATAAGATGCCTGATCGCGGGGGTCCCGCCACTGGGGACCCCCGTGATCTTGCACGCCGCACCCCGTTATAATCAGTCCCCGGAGCATGTTCGCTCCTGGTCTGATTACTGGCGATCATTGGGGCCAGAGCATTGTGATGTCACAGCCCCACCCCTGTATGATGTCACACTCCGCCCCCTCAATTCGAGCCTATGGGAGGGGGCGTGACAGCTGTCACGCCCCCTCCCATAGGCTTGCATTGAGGGGGCGGAGCGTGACATCACAGGGGTGGGGCCATGACGTCGCAATGCTCCGGCCCCCGTGATCGCCAGTAATCAGTCCCGGAGTGAACAGGCTTTCTGTTGCAGCCGTATAGGGGAGGGGCATATTGCTCCATAAAAAGTAAAATATATACGCACACCACTGTTCTACAAGTATGTCAGGCAGAGAAGTGCCAGGCCATGCACAGAGGAGTGGCAGAGGCCTAAATTCATTAGGCGCAGCCAGAAGTCACAGCAGACTAGGGGCAAGTGGCAGCAGGACTCGCAGCGAGAGGCCTGAGCTCCCGGTATCAGCTAGCGGTCGTGTCTTGACCAGTAACCCATCTGCCGTCATTGATTGGTTAGTTCGTTCATCCCAAGTGATTTCTGACACCCTCAGTCAACAGTCATTGGGTTCCTCAGACTCAACCCTCAGTTGGCATGGCCCAGGAGCAGTTCCTGTCCTCCAACAGCCTCTGTCCTATGCTGCTCCCTCACACAGAAAAGTATTGCATGCTGTGGGCTCAGCTCCACTATACAGCGAGGACGATCAACTAGAGGACAGTCAGCAGCTACTGCCCAGCCAAGAAGTGGAGGAGACATCTGCCGCTTCCTCGGCTAGTTGGGCAAGTAGTGATGAGGAGACTGGCGTTAGAGGTGGGGTTGTGAGCGTTTAGGCTGCTGAAACAGACAACATTGAGGAACTTGAGGAAGACATCAGTGACGTGCAGACACAACTCGATGATGATAAAGCCAATCGCACTTGGGAGCCGAGTGCAGAATGGGCTTCATCATCATCAGAAGAGGGTGGCAGGTTGCCCGTGAGGCAGCAGCTGAGCAAGCAAGGTGGTAGCATGTTGGGAGTCAGCATGGTGGCAGCAGTGGTTATTCTGGAGGCATTCGTGCGCCGGGTAGACCACTTGCTTCACAGCAGCCTACATGCCCGGGAGATACTGGAGCAGGGTTTCCCAGAGTCTGCAGCAGTAGCAGTCAGTCAGTGCGGACTGTTGGGGGGGAAATCAGCTACTCGGAAGTGTGGCAGTTTTTATCAAGTATTCGGAGGATGTTAACATGGTCACATGCAAGATGTGTCGGCAGAAGGTGAATCGTGGCCAGGGTCGTAATGTTGGCACCACGGCCCTGCATCAATATATGCTGTGTCGCAATCAAGCAACCTGAGAGAACCTTGTCTCCGATGCAGTGTCCAGCCTGCTGCTTCACCCAGTAGCACGCTGCTCCGTTTTAGCCAACCAAGGCTCCACCAACTCAGCTGAAGGGAACTATCTGTCATTTCCAGCTTCTGGTGGTTCAGATGCTCCTGCTCCTCCTACTTCTCATTAGTCATTCCAGCAACAATCCATCACTGAAGTAATTTCCAAAAGACAGCAGTATGCGCCCAGTCATCCAACAGCACAGAAGCTAAATGTGCTCTTTTCCAAGTTGCTTGTGCTGCAGTCCCTCCCTTTTCAAGTGGTGGACTCTGCACCTTTCAGAGAACTGATGGCTTGTGCCGAGCCGAGGAGGAGAGTCCCAAGCCGTCATTTCTTTTCGAAAAAGGCAGTACCAGCCCTGCACAAACATGTAAAACAGAAGGTGGGTCAGTTCTTGAGCCTGTCGGTGTGTATCAAAGTGCACGGCAGCGCTGACTTGTGTAGCTGTAACTATGGTCATGGACAATACATGTCCTTTACAGCCCACTGGGTGAATATGGTTCCTGCACAGCCACACCAGGACGTTCAATTGTAGAGAGGAGAAAGAACGAGCCTAACAAAGGCGCTGCTGGTTTAGATAAGAAGTAGATCCAAGCCAAGAGTATTGTAAAACACCGGAGTGGTTTATTTAGACATAAAATAATAAAACGTACAGAGATGACGCATTTCGTGGGAGCCACCCCTTCCTCAGATCAGTAACCACACTACATGCTGATCCAACTTTGATGTAATGGCCTTAAAACAAGTCAAAATGAGGATCAGTAGTGTGTGTGGCCTCCACGTGCCCGTATGAACTCCCTACAATGCCTGGGCATTCTCCTGATGAGGTGGTGGATGGTCTCCTGAGGGATGCCCTCCCAGACCTGGACTAAAGCATTCGCCAACTCCTGGACAGTCTGTGGTGAGACATGGCATTGGTGGATTGAGCGAGACATGATGTCCCAGATGTGCTCAATCGGATTCAGGTCTGGGGAACAGGCAGGCCAGTCCATAGCATCAATGTCTTCCTCTTGCAGGAACTGCTGACACACTCCAGCCACATGAGGTCTAAAATTGTCTTGCATTAGGAGGAACCCAGGGCCAACTGCACCAGCATATGGTCTCACAAGGGGTCTGAGGATCTCATCTCGGTACCTAATCAGTCAGGCTACCTCTAGCAAGCACATAGAGGGCTGTGCGGACCCCCAAAGAAATGCCACCCCATACCATTACTGACCCACCACCGAACTGGTCATGCTGGAGGATGTTGCAGGCAGCAGAACGTTCTCCACGGTGTCTCCAGACTCTGTCACGTCACTCAGTGTGAACCTGCTTTCATCTGTGAAGAGCACAAGGCACCAGTGGCGAATTTGCCAATCTTGGTGTTCTCTGGCAAATGCCAAACCCCCACCTGTGGATGTCGGACCCTCATACCATCCTCATGGAGTCTGTTTCTGACCGTTTGAGTGGACACATGCACATTTGTGGCCTGCTGGAGGTAATTTTGCAGGGCTCTGGCAGTGCTCTTCCTGCTCCTCCTTGCACAAAGGCGGAAGTAGCGGTCCTGCTGCTGGGTTGTTGCCCTCCTACAGCCTCCTCTGCGTTTCATGATGTATTGGCCTGTCTCCTGGTATTGCCTCCATGCTCTGGACACTACACTGACAGACATAGCAAACCTTCTTGCCACATTGATGTGCCATCCTGGATGAGCTGCACTACCTGAGCCACTTGTGTGGGTTGTAGACTCCGCTTCATGCTGCCACTAGAGTGAAAGCACCGCCAGCATTCAAAAGTGACCCAAACATCAGCCAGAAAGCATAGGAACTGAGAAGTGGTATGTGGTCACCACCTGCAGAACCACTTCTTCATTGGGGGTGTCTTGCTAATTGCTTGTTCCATTTGCACAACAGCATGTGAAATTGATTGTCAATCAGTGTTGCTTCCTGAGTGGACAGTGTGATTTCACAGAAGTGTGATTGACTTGGAGTTACATTGAGTTGTTTAAGTGATCCCTTAATTTTTTTGAGCAGTGTATATATATATATATATATATATATATATATATATATTTATTATTATTATTATTATTATTAGGGAAGCAGTTAATTCACATTTATTTACTTTTTTTTTTATTAGGGAAGTAGTTCATTCACATTTGTTTACATTTTTTTTATTTAATTTTTTGGCCATGTGTTGGCCCTGTGTTACTCCGGGTGAGCAGAGGTTGAAGAGGCCCCAGTGTGGAAGAGGAGGGAAGGTGAGTTGGATTTTATAATTTTTTTTTGAGGGGGATCTTTTGAGGGGAACTACTTAATGGAGGGGCTTCCTTACCTACCAACTAACTGAGGGCTTATACCTAATAGGGGGGGGGGGTACCTTATCTACTTACCTACTGGGGGCTTCAATAAAGTTTTTTTATTTTTTTTATTTTAAACCTGATGTGTGTGTCTTTATCATACTTATTTTTGCCTAAGAAGTGGAAGCCATCTGATAAACGGCAACTGTAATCAAGCACTAACCCCTCATTATTACCCTGGTACTCATCGGCACCAAGGAAACCGAGAAGAGCTGGGTACCATTAGGCCAGGAGTGCCAAATAGATTCTAAAGACTAGGCCATAGCCAGCTGGTATTATTTGGCTGGCAATGGCCAAAAATGCCCCCTGCCACCCTGCTAATATTAGCTACTGCTTGGTACCTGGCTTGTTATGGAAAATAAGGAGGACGACACATTTTTTTATGTATTTATTTATAAAAATAAAGAGGTTAGATTAGTAACAGACATTGGAGGGGGGGGGGATATTTAAAGACTTGTGTTATTAGGGCTCTTTATTTTGCACCTCAAAGGGTATTAACGGCACCTCATTTTCAGAAGCAAATCATTTAATACCAGGTAAACTTAGTATTAACTGGGACACTTTGTGCTTCAGAAAGTGGTGCTAAGCCTTTGAAAATAGGGTGTTAATAGCCTAACCACACCCTAACCATGCCCATTTTGAAAAACTGGCTAACAGGGCACTAATTCAAATAAACAAGGCAGTCCTCTAAGTTGTTAAGAATATTAATTACGTTTATTTTTAAATAAAATAAAAATTTAAATTCATATATCATGATAGATGCGGTCTACTCACTGATAGAAAAACAATATATAAAATTATATATAGTTGTGATCCAACTACAGATTTGTACATCACTTCTATTTAAAAATCATTACCCTTCCAGTACTTATCAGCTGCTATACTGTATGTTCTACAGAAAGTTCTTTTCTTTTTGCATTTCCTTTCTGTCTGACTACAGTACTCTCTGCTGACACCTCTGTCCATTTTAGGAACTACTTTATTTTCCAGAGGAAGTTCTTTTCTTTTTGAATTTCGTTTCTGTCTGATCACAGTGCTCTCTGCTGACACATCTGTCAAAAGCAGAATAGGTTTCCTATGGGGATTTGCTCCTACTCTGGACAGTTCAAAAGGAAAAGAACTTCCTCTTGAAATTATAGCAGCTGAAAAGTACTGGAAGGGTTAAGATTTTTAAATAGAAGTGATTTACAAATCTGTTTAACTTTCTGGCACCAGTTGATTTAAAAAAAAATGTTTTCCAGGGAAGTACCCCTTTAATAGCAGTATTGACTTGCTGCATACGCATGAAGAATGATTTCTCGAGTCAGGAAGTATTAATAAATGTAATATAAAGTAAAAGTAACATCAGTGGGTATCATTTTTGAAAAGTTTGCATACCACTTTTCAAGACAAATGCATCAATGCATTTATTATGCTTTACTAAGATTTAATTTTCAACACTTATTCCCCCAGCACATTAGATCATTTGATTACTTGCAAAATACACTGCAATACCAGCTTGAAGAAAACTCATGGCACTCGAGGTTCATGCTTCATCCAATTAATTCCCACAAGAGGTAGTTACATGTCGGGAGGGGGAAAAGAGACGGGACGACGTCCGTTTCGCGTCGTCCCATCTCTTTTTCCCCCTCCCGACATGTAATTACCTCTTGTGGGAATTAAATGGATGAAGCATGAACCTCGAGTGCCGTGAGTTTTCTTCAAGCTATATTCAAGCTGGTATGAATTCTGTTACTATATTATCTCACAGAGCACCGGATTGTTTGATGCAATAGACTGTTGGTTTGATGCATTTACGTGTTGAGTCGAAGCTAAGGTGTGATAGAGTGGACATTGCAGCAGTGCCGACTGTGTTTTCTTGACTTTACACTGCAATACTGTTGTGTAAAACTGACTGGCATCCTATTAGGCACTGCCTCTGGCAAAGATAGTAAGCTTGGTGGTCTATATTAGACATATATCTGGCAAGGAATCAGCATCACAAAGGTGCCAGTGGCGTCACAGAAGGAACCCTCTTCTTCCTTAAACTACATAGATGTCATTATAAACATTTGCAATTCGTCAATAAGTTTAGATTATTGGATGCCTCCATTTTATTGAGAGTTTAGCACCCAAATACAACAACATTTTGAGCTCACAAGTTGTTAGTCCTGGGTCAAAATGGCTATTACCATTCAGCATTAACAACTGTTGACCACTAATTGTGAAAGAGTTACAAATAGAAGCTCTATAGTGAACAAAGTCTAACAAAAATGAACATAAAAGAAGATCAAATCCCTTTGAAAAATCTGAATAAAATAGTTCTATTAAAACTAATTATGTACTGTTTATAATATTTCCCTATCTGATTTTGTCTTAGTACGATAACTCATGCTGAGATTTTTCTTCAAAATGTGCACATTTTTGACTAATCTAGGCAGCTGCTTGTCTCTGGCGCAAAGCTATATATGTATGTTAGCATGTCAGCCATGAAGGTTAATCCTCAATACCTTCTCTAAATACTGAAGTGTTTTCAGTGATGACTGTTCAGCCAACTGGCTTGGAAAATCACTAATCTAGCAAGGCAATTACAACGTAATGGAAAACTGTCACTCTAAGATTCCATTCTGACATATTGAAGTAAGAATTTTATTTATATGGTATACTCTGCAGTACTATTTTTACAAGCTATATGTAGGAATATCGATTTGGCTAATAGGCTGTATTATTTTCAGTCTTCTAAGTTTCTTCAATGACTTATTCTAGCCTTATATTAATAGTCATACACACAACAGAAGAAAAATCCACACTCACTAATCCAGCGAACAAGGGAAGCTTTAATCTGGAATGTACATTACATGTTGCGTTAATGCAGGTAAGATTCCAAACAGCAGCAGGACAGGATAGCGGGCGAATGGAACACAGGTGCAGGGGTGTGTACAAAGGGCAACAAATTGTTTTGTGTCAATTAGTGACGCTTCATCCGGCCTCCGTCACTAATTGACGCAAAACGATTTGTTGCCTATTGTACATGCCCCTGCACCTGTGTTCCACTCGCCCGCTATGCCGCTGTTTGGAATCTAACCTGCATTAACGCAACATGTAATGTACATTCCAGATTAAAGCTTCCCTTGTTCCCAGGATCGGTGAGTGCTGCACCCCATACCCTGAGAAGCGGATCAGCCGTTGTCCTTGAACGTTTTTTCATTGTGGTCCGAAGTGGTGCCGTCGTTGCTGTTGTTTTTTTGGTTGATCACTTATATTAATAGTTGCTCAGTAGAACCCAATACACAAATGGGATCTCATAATGCACTTTTGGTGACAATATTGACTATTTACTCCTCAATTCAATGTGTCACTTTCCATAATGACTTAAATAATTATATTCCTGTTCCTCCTCTCATAGCTTTTCAGCGCCCATCCAATTTCCTATCTTTCTGCTGCCAACATTTGCATTAGTACTTGCATTGTAATATCCTAGACACTAAACCTAATTATTGGCCTGATACTATGATGAATAACTTCTCGGGTTTGCAGTCAATTTTAATAACAGTGTTGACAAAGAGATGGGGCCTCACTTGGTCACTTGCCCACCAGCTGGGTTGATGGAAACCTAACAAATGCCTTCAGTTTTGTTAAAATAAAGTAATAAACTAATAAAACAAAGACATTTAATGTTCTCATATATTCTCATATTTATTGCATCCTTAGTAATACGTTCATCAGGTCAATAAAGATAAATGGTAAACAACGTAAAACAATAAAAGAAAATGTCAGAAATGATTTTTCTCATGTATTTTACTGATATGAACATTTATGATACATCCTATGACACAGCCTTGCGGACACAGCCAATTTTCAATTTTGTATTTTTGCTTTTTCCTCCTTACATTCTAAGAGCCCTATGTATTTTTTCATCCATTGGGCCATATGAGGGCTTGTTTATTATGACCAATTGTCATCTGTAATAACACCTTTTAATTTAACCATAAAACGGTACAAGGAAACAAAAAAAAGTTATTATTTTTGGAAAATTGAAAACAATACCACAGGTTTAGTTTTTACACATGTTCTCTTTATTCTGTGGCTCAATACAATAAATATTAATATAATTTTTGTTGTAAAATAAGAAAAGGGAGTGATTTTAATTTTTGGGGGAGGGGACTTACTCAAATTTTTAAATAACTTTTTTAATATCTAATTTACATTTTTAAGGTCCCCACGGGGACTATTTATAGCAATCTTTTAATTGCTTTTACTGTTCAGTGCTATGCATTGGCAGAGCACTGATCAGTGATATTAGTGATCTACTTGTTTAGCCTGCCTTTGTGGGCAGACTATACAAGAAGATTCCAAGAGCAGCAGGGAACAGGTAGGAAGATCCCTAAATGCCATTTTCACTCATTTACACTCACTTGGATACACCCACTCTTTACTCTCACTTGGATACACTCATCGGACCGCCTGCAGAGCAATCGCTGGATTGCGCTGCAAGTAGTCCGATGAGTGTATCCATGTACTGCAATTACCTAAAATGCTATCATCAGTATTGATCACGGCATTATTGCTGATGTCCATCATTACCGTCAAAGCTCCTGCATTTGCTTTGCAGTCGTAATGCCGTTTAGGACATAAATGTATGTCCTGTTGCATTAACTACCAAGGCACTAGGACATCCATTTACATCCATTATCATTAAGGGGTTAAAGAGAATCTGTCTATCAGTATTACACGCACTAACCTTTTGGTGCAGTCTTGTAGTGAGGATGATACTGATGAAAATCATGCTTAACGTTCACCTCCCCAGGCTAAGTTATGAACTGTTAAGCAAAAAAGTGTGGGATTAAATTTAGGAAATGAGGGTCAGTGTTTTATCAGGCATATTTAACTTGTAAAAATGCATGCACAAAATTGCGTCCACATTTTTAACATTAATGTGCTTTATATACAGGTGAAACCAGAAGTTTACATACACTATATAAAAAGACTCACATGCATGTTTTTCTCACTGTCTGACATGAAATTAGAAAAAACCTTACCCGTTTTAGGTCAATTAGGATTACCAAAATTATTTATGTTTGCCAAATGCCAGAATAATTAGAGAGATAGTTTTTTAATGCATTTTTATTACTTTTTGCGAAGTCAAAAATCTACAAACATTTCATTAGTATTTGGTAGAATTGCTCTTAAACTGCATGACTTGGGTCAATCGTTTTGGATATCCTTCCACAAGATTCACACAGAACTGGTGTAACTGAGCCATGTTTGTAGGTCACCTTGCTCGCACCTGCCTTTTCAGCTTTGCCATAAAATTTTCAATAGGACTGAGATCAGGGCCTTGTGATGGCCACTCCAAAACACTGACCTTGTTATCCTTAACCTCTTAAGCACTCAGGGCGTACCTGTACGCCCTGAGCCCGGTCCCGGTGTTTAAAATAGGGTCACGCCGTGACCCCGCATCACACCGGGTCGGTCCCGGCTGCTAGTCATAGCCTGGACCCTGGGCTAACAGCGCTCAGCACCGATTGTTGTGTAGTTAATATCGTTATGTAGTTAACCTTTCAGACGCGACGATCAAAGTTGACCACCGCATCTGAAAGTGAAAGTAAACGCTTCCCGGCAGCTCAGTCGGGCTGATCAGGACATTAGCTAAGACGCGAGCGGAGACCCCTTTACCTTGCTCCGTCGCGTCCGATCTGTGTTTGATTGCCCCAAGCCTGAGCTACAGGCTTGAGCAATCAAGCCCCTATCTCGCTGATCCTTGCAAAGCTATAGCTTTGCAGGGATCAGGTTAAAAGATCAGTGTGTGCAGTGCTATAGGTCCCTATGGGAGGTATAGTACTGCAAAAAAAAGTGGAAACAAAAAGTTTAAAAAGGTCATTTAAAGGGGTATTCCAGGGATTTATTTTATTTGACTATGCTACAGGGGCTGTAAAGTTAGTGTAGTTCATAATATAGTGTCTGTATCTGTGTGTGACGGTTTTCTCACAATTCTTCTGTGATTTTCACCCCACTATTTATTTTTAACAGCATACAAAATGACTGTTGTCTCAGATTTTTCCCAGCTTGCAATGCGGCCGAGACCTGACTCACTAGTCAGCTGATGACAGGGAGCCTGTCTGCTTCAATGGGTGGAGCGATCGCTTGGTGGGAGAGAGATCAATCTGCAACTAATGCAACAGCTGTAGGCACCCTGATTGAAAAACACAGGTCTTTTGTTTCAATGGGTGGGGTGGCTGATGTGTGGGAGGGAGAGAAATGGCATTGTGGGATTTGTAGTAAAAAAAAACACAAGTCAAACAGGAAATACAAGTTCATAAAAAGCTAGCCACAGTGTTATGGTAATCTCACAACATAGCCATTTAGCCCCAAGACAAGCTCAGATCCTTTCTAAGCATGTCCATTACTGTCTGCCAGGTACGTACTAAAATCACCTTATGGTGGAGAACCCCTTTAACCCCTTTCCTAATAAAAGTTTTAATCACCCCCCTTTTCCCATAAAAAAAACTGTGTAAATTAAAATAAACATATGTGGTATCGCCGCATGCGTAAATGTCCAAACTATAAAAATATATTGTTAATTAAACTGCACGGTCAATGGCGTACGCGCAAAAAAATTCAAAAGTCCAACATAGCGTATTTTTGGTCACTTTTTATATCATAAAAAAATGAATAAAAAGCGATAAAAAAAAGTCTGATCATTGCAAAAAAGGTACTGATAAAAACGTATACTGGCCCGTACGTGGAAAAATTAAAAAGTTATAGGGGTCAGAAGATGACAATTTTAAACTTATAAATTTTCCTGCATGTAGTTATGATTTTTTTCAGAAGTACAACAAAATCAAACCTATATAAGTAGGGTATCATTTTAACTGTATGGACCTACAGAATAAAGATAAGGTGTCATTTTTCCCAAAAAATGCACTGCGTAGAAACGGAAGACCCCAAAATTTACAAAATGAAATTTTTTCTTCAATTTTGTTGCACAATTAATTTTTTTTCCGTTCTGCCGTGGATTTTTTGGTAAAATGACTGATGTCACTGCAAAGTAGAATTGGTGGCGCAAAAAATAAGCCATCATATGGAATTTTATGTTCAAAATTGAAAGTGTTATCATTTTTAGAAGGTGATGAAGAAAAAATGAAAATGCAAAAACTGAAAAACTTTGACTCCTTAAAGGGTAGCTCCCACCAACCCTCTTTTTGTGTCTGTCCCTGCCTATTGCCCTTCTATCCCTAACCCCCTCCTTGCCTTTATTTTTATATTTATTGACTAATAAATGCCATTTTGTCTGCCTGGTAGTGTGCTCACTACCAGGCAGACTTCCCCAGCAGGCACCACGTCACTGCCCTTAGTTCTAACAGGGTGCCTCCAGCTGTTTCACAACTACAACTCCCAGCATGCCCTGACATCTATTGGCTTACAGGGCATGCTGGCAGTTGTAGTGGGGAAACAACTGGAGGCACCCATTCATACCAACCTCCTGCTCCCACCCCCCTCCCCTCACCTCCGGTCGCTCAGATGGGGAGAAGAAGCCGGGACTGCGCGGTGAGCTGCGGAGAAACGGGGAATCCGGATGCAGGACGTGTCGGGGAATCCAATTCAGTTACCGGAGTCTGCAGAGAGAGTGCAGACTCCAACTGGGTTGAGGTACAGGCTGCGTGCCTGCTGCGGCCAGGGCATTTGATTGACAGACAGGAAGCTAGCGCGCAGTGAATGAATTTCAACTCATTTGCCAGGCTGAAATGAGTCGAAATTCTGTAGTGACGTCACTGCAGAATGCATTCGGCCACTAGGAGGGCGACCCCTAGTGGCCGAATTTAAAAGTGATTTTAAACTGTTTTAAAATCACTTTTTTTAATTAAACTATATTAGAGATATGTTGTAGTACTTAAGTACTGCAACATATCAATTTTTTGTTTTCATGACAGTGCCCATTTAAGGGTTTAAGCCACTTTGTAACCAGTTTGACAGTATGCTTCAGGTCATTGTCCATTTTAAGACCCATTTCCGCCCAAGCTTTAAAGGGGTGTTCCGGCTTTATACATCTTATCCCCTATCCAAAGGATAGAGGATAAGATGTATGATCAAAGGGGTCCAACAGCTGGGGACCTCCGCGATTTCAGTGCAGCCCATGGCATTCTGTGCCGGGCGCTACCTCCGAGACGGGGACGTGACGTCACCAGGGGGCATGGCCGTGACATCCCGTCCCCGTATCGGAGGCACAGTAAAGAGAAGGTGTCATTTTTACTAAAAAATATACTGTGTAGAAACGGAGGCCCCCAAAAGTTACAAAATGGCATTTTTTCTTCAATTTTGTCACACAATTTATTTTTTTCCGTTTCGCCGTAGATTTTTGGGTAAAATGACTGATGTCATTACAAAGTAGAATTGATGGCACAAAAAATAAGCCATCATATGGATGCTTAAGGTGCATAATTGAAAGAATTGATTTTTTTTAAAGGTAAGGAGGAAAAAACAAAAGTGCAAAAATGGAAAAACCCTGAGTCCTTAAGGGGTTAATTATGCAGCTGTAAATAATGAAGCTCCCAAAAGTCCCTACCTCCTAGCCCCCCTGCTCCCATATGCCTGCCTACCTCAAGCTCACATGGGCCAAGGGGTCCCATGAATATTTATGAGGTGATGAGGTGGATGGGCATGTCAGAGCAGAGGGGAAGGAGGCTGGAATGCTAAGCATGCTAGCTCTCACCTCAATTGTGCAAAAAAGGGAAATTACATATTAGCAATGTGGGCTAATAACCAGTCTATCTCTGGAAGCGGACCACAGATCCTGGTAATATTATACCTTATTTTAATCTGGTTCACCTGAACTATAAGTCCCGTGTATTGGATTTAGTGCTGATGAACCCATTGTCAGTCCCTTTAAGGGGTTAAGAGTTATATGAGAAAATGTGTTAAAGGGGTAGTTCGGCACTAAGACATCTTATCCCCTATCCAAAGGATAGGGGATAAGATGCCTGATCGCAGGGGTCCCGCCGCTGGGGACCCCTGTGATCTTGTACGCAGCACCCCATTAGAATCAGTCCCCGGAGCACATTTGCTCCTGGTCTGATTACTGGCGATCACGGGGGCCAGAGCATTGTAACCTCACGGCCCCGCCCCCATGTGACATCACGCTCCGCCCCTTCAATGCAAGCCTATGGCTTGCATTGAGGGGGGCGGAGCATGATGCTCATAATGCTCCGGCCCCCGTGATCACCAGTTATCAGACCCGGAGTGAACGTGCTCCGGGGACTGATTATAATGGGGTGCTGCGTGCAAGATCCCTGAGGTCCCCAGCGGCGGGCCCCCCGCGATCAGGCATCTTATCCCCTATCCTTTGGATAGGGGATAAGATGTCTTAGCACCGGAGTACCCCTTTAAGAAGCTTTGTTCCTTGTCAGGTTTGCAACACAGTTTCCCCACAGAAAAGTATAAAACATTTCATGGTCAGTGGTTTTCACAAAAAGTTACTAGACAGGTAGAATATTTTGGTTATTCAAGTTTTATAGCCTTCTATAATCCTTAAAAAAACATACAGTAAACTAGTTGAGAATATATTTAATCTTTTCAGCACTACACATATTGAGTGTACTTGAGAAAGCTTGAAATAATTTGATTTCGGGTAGGCTGGAGCTTTCTAGATGAGGAGGTTTAAAAGCTTCATCATGCTTAGAAAGGGCAGAATAATTAACTTTCTCTGTAATGTGTAAAGAGCTCAGATTATGGAAAAATGTCTGTAATGGATACTTTTCAAATACAAATGTGGAGAAGACCCCCGCTTGTAATACGTATATCACTGCTGTATGGAGAACATGAAAGCTAATTGTTTACACTTGACTTGTTTTATATCTGCTCCGGGTCTTTACTGTAAGGATAAATGCTCAAGGCTAGACGGTCGGCTGAATTAAGAATCTGAAATCCAGCAAAATTGCTATATAAGTAAGTAATCTTCTCTTGGCTGTATTGCAAAAGCATGAAATCTGTCAGGATCTTTTCTCATTAGGGATTATTCTGAACTTCACACACTGTTTCTCCTGACAAATGCCAAAGTATAAAATAGCTAAAGTGGTCTACACGTCAATCACTTATATGTTCACCTTTAAAAACAATTGACAGTATAAAGATAAAATGAACAAACTTTGAAGGGGTTATCCAGGAAAAAACTTTTTTTATATATATCAACTGGCTCCAGAAAGTTAAACAGATTTGTAAATTACTTCTATTAAAAAATATTAATCCTTTCAGTGCTTATGAGCTTCTGAAGTTAAGGTTGTTCTTTTCTGTCTAAGTGCTCTCTGATGACACGTGTCTCGGGAAACGCCCAGTTTAGAAGCAAATCCCCATAGCAAACCTCTTCTAAACTGGGCGGTTCCCGAGACACGTGTCATCAGAGAGCACTTAGACAGAAAAGAACAGCCTTAACTTCAGAAGCTCATAAGTACTGAAAGGATTAAGATTTTTTAATAGAAGTAATTTACAAATCTGTTTAACTTTCTGGAGCCAGTTGATATATAAAAAAAAGTTTTTTCCTGGATAACCCCTTTAAAACTTAAGTATCATTATCAATACATTGCATTATCATATTGGTATACTGTCTATCTCTATGTCTATAAAAAGTTTTCTTATTATGATTTATATGGCCGGTAAATTTATTTACCCTAGGACAACAGTTCCAGAAACGTGTCAAATGCTAATGACGGGATAAAACAAGAACTCTTTATTTAATCATGTAGCAGGATACAACAGACACGATTGTAAAGCCAAAGCATTTTGGATCATCCAAGATCCTTAGTCATGGCTGCCATGACTAAGGATCTTGGATTATCCAAAATGCATCAGTGTTACTATCCTGTCTGTTGTATCTTGCTACATGATTTAAGGGGTACTCCGGCCTTAAGACATCTTATCCTTTATCTAAAGGATAGGAAATAAGATGTCTAATTGCAGGGATCCCGCCGCTGGGCCCCCCACCATCTCGCATGCAGTACCCACCTCTGGGGGATGCACGCAGCGCTGCAGCCTCGGTGTCTGCTGGGTCACAACTACAGGGCCGGAGTGTAGTGACATCCCAACTCCGTCCCCGTGTGATGTCACGCCCAGCCCCCACAATGCAAGTCTATGGGAGTGGCGGGACCCGATCAGACATCTTATCCCCTATCCTTTGGATAGGGGATAAGATGTCTTAGGGCCGGCGTACCCCTTTAAGTAAAGAATTCCTGTTTAATCTCCTCATTAGCACTGGACATTATTTTCTAGACATGTACTGTGGACCTGAAATGCTACCGGCCAGTCTGTGCCAGGAGAGATAACATGTGGAGGTAAGCACTATTGCTTGCAGCTATTGCAGCTATAGGACCTGTACAGCAATCTGATGTAGAAAAGCTTTTTCATTTACAAATAAGGCTAACTGGCCAAGAATATTTCAATAGGATAGATTTTTTTTAATCCTAGCTCAGCTGCATTCATACATTTTGAGCACATATAATATGACTCTTTGGTAAAATGACCTCCATTAAGACCAGCAAAACTAAAGGGACGCATTAACACATATCAAATACCTCCTTGCAGCCCCTTGTAAAATGTGCTGCTGAAAAAACATATCTCATTATTTGAAGGAGCTGGAGTGCAGTGATATAGTTGGTGAGTTCCCACAAGGATTAGATGAAGATTCATAAAACCTCCCTAACTCACATTACCTGCATCTTCTGTGTACTTAAAGGGGTATTCCAGGAAAAAACTTTATATCTGTGAGGTCACAGAAACGTTGCTCACAATTTTGTTCACTGGTTCTATGGAATAAACCTTCACCTTTTTGACACGATTTCGTTTGTGTGCTGCTGCTTCTTTGAATATATATATATATATATATATATATATATACACACTGGCTCCAGAAAGTTAAACAGATTTGTAAATTATTTCTATAAAAAAAATCTTATTCCTTCCAGTAGTTATCAGCTGCTGAAGTTGAGTTGTTCTTTTCTGTCTGACAACAGTGCTCTCTGCTGACACCTCTGCTTGTCTCAGGAACTGTCAAAAGTAGGAGCAAATCCCCATAGCAAACTTCTAATGCTTCGGACAGTTCCTGAGACAAGCAAAGGTGTCAGCAGAGAGCATTGTTGTCAGACAGAAAAAAATAACTCAACTTCAGCAGTTGATAACTACTGGAAGGATTAAGATCTAATAGAAGTAATTTACAAATCTAATACCCCTTTAATGTTTAGTATGCCCCATGGAGTACAGCTTGACATTGCTTCTCCTGATTGTAAGAGCTGACGGGAGAAATCCTACCACAAGGAGAAAGGCAAAAGCTGCACCTCATATGAATACACTGAGACTCTGCAGTGGGAGTTAGTGGACATAAGTTCTGAGTCACTGATATATTTCTGTCTTTACATAAGACTAATGTTGAATGTATAAAGATGAAAGACAACCCATAAATGGTAGAGGTATACCCGCAGCATTATGGAAGATTAGATAAACTATCCATTTAAAAACAGCAGGAGATTAATAGGGTCAAAAAGAAATAAGATATTCTAGTTTTTGTAGTTAGTAGGAGAATATTGGGAATAAAGCAGAGCACAAGCCAAAACATAATCTAAGAGGAAGAAAGTGAACATTATAGCTTGCACATCCAGAAAAAAATAAAAAACTGCCAGCATAGAGATAGAAACTAGTGAAGATGGTGAAAATCAAAACAAATGTTATTCAAGCCAATAGCTGAAAGGGTTTTTGGTTATATAATGCCTTCAATCGCTTATTTTGCTGCTCTTACTGTGAGTTACTACAATGTTCAGTAGGAATGTATGTATTGAGGGAGCTCAAACAGAGAAAGACATTTTCCAACGCTGTTCACCATGGGCTTATAAAACCATACTTGCAGTGGCCAGGTCTACCAGCCTGACTTCAATATACAAAGGCATTGGCCATGATTTACTATTCACAACTTGTTTTGTCGGATTGTGTGCATTGCCTCAGCCTGCGCCAGAATTTGCCCCAGAAAAAACCTGACCAACTCTCCACTTTACTGAGAAAACCTGAAAAAGGGGCGTTGCCGTCGGGGAAAGGGGGCGGAAAACCTATAAAGAAAACTACACTCTTGGTTAATAAGGGCCAATGTCATTTTGAGACAATTCCTTTAAATCCTACTTTGCTTGAAGTAGGACCTTTGTTGGGGCATAAGGAAAAAAAATAGTTTATCTTTTGGGAAAGACTCACCTGAAAAATGTGAACTGAAATAAAATGTTGTTTTTCTTTAGAAAAATCTCTAAACATAATTTTTTGCGTGACATTTTTTTTTCATGTTTTATACTAAACCAGGGCTAATTCAGGGAGAAGATGCCTATTTAATGTTGATGAACATCTACCTTACATTGATTCTGACACAGAAATAATAAGAGATAATGGATGATTTATTGTTCTATTGGAATCCATTACCAGTTTCTAAGACAGCAAATCCCAGCTGATAAACAGATTCACAGACCAATGACTGACCTGCTCGAGGAACACACAGGGGCATTAAAAGTCATGACTGAGTTAAAAAAGATTGATGCTTTGATGTTTGGGGAAACTGTATTTCACATTTCATATAAAGGGGTATTTTTACACATTTATTGACAAGGCTTTTATGTTTTTAATGCCAAACCCTTGTCTCCTTTACTTGCATCCGTGTGGTATACCGTTTATTTTTATGTCAAACCTTCTCCCCAAAATTCTTGCTTAGTTAAACTATTTTATACAGAATTTTTCCTCTAGTCTAACTGGGATCAGAAATCCAACAGGCTGTCAGATACCCTTAAGAATTTTGAAGTGAATTAATCTTTTTTTTTTTTTTGTGTGTGCCTATGCGGAGTGGAAAAAGTGGAAAACATTTTGGTGCAAACTCCTTTTTTGCACAATTTGTGTAAAGTTGAAGTTTGCACATTTTCTGCACAATATTGCCACTCTGCAATAGCGCAGAGATACGTTCCCCCTTAGGGTTTAATTCTTTATGCAGGAAAGCAGAGTTACCAATGGCTAGTGTCCATGGCTATTAGGAATTCAGAAAGGTACTGTAGACTCAAAGCCTAATACTGTGCATATAGATATACAGTTGGGCAAAAAAGTATTTAGCTACCAATTGTGCAAGTTCTCCCACTTAAAAGATGAGAGAGGCCTGTAATTCATCATATGTATACCTCAACTATGAAAGACGTAATGAGAAAAAAAGCCATAAAACCACATTGTCTGATTTTTAAAGGATATATTTGCAAATTATGGTGGAAAATAAGTATTTGGTCACCTACAAACAAGCAAGATTTCTGACTCTCACAGACCTGTAACAACTTCTTTAAGAGTCTCCTCTGTCCTCCACTGGTTACCTGTATTAATGGCACCTGTCTGAACTTGTTATCAGTTTAAAAGACACCTGTTCACAACCTCAAACAGTCACACTCCAAACTCCACTATGGCCAAGGCCAAAGAGCTGTCGAAGGACACCAGAAACAAAATTATAGACCTGCACCAGGCTGGGAAGACTGAATCTGCAATAGGCAAGCAGCTTGGTGTGAAGAAATCAACTGTGGGAGCAATTATTAGAAAATGGAAGACATACAAGACCACTGATAATCTCCCTCGATATATGCGACTCCACGCAAGATCTCACCCCGTGGTGTCAAAATGATCACAAGAACGGTGAGCAAAACTCCCAGAACCACAACGGGGGACCTAGTGAATGACCTGCAGAGAGCTGGGACCAAAGTAACAAAGGCTACCATCAGTAACACACTAGGCTGCCAGGGACTCAAATCATGCAGTGCCGGACATGTCCCCCTGCTTAAGCCAGTACATGTCCGGGCCCGTCTAAAGTTTGCTAGAGAGCATTTGGATTATCCAGAAGAGTATTGGGAAAATTACATATGGTCAGATGAAACCAAAATAGAACTTTTTGGTAAAAACTCAACTCGTCGTGCTTGAAGAAGAAAGAATGCTGAGTTGCATCCAAAGAACACTATACCTACTGCGAAGCATGGGGATGGAAACATGTAAAGGACTGATCCGTGTAAAGGAAAGATGGGGCCATGTATTATGAGATTTTGAGTGAAAACCTCCTTCCATCAGCAAAGGCATTGAAGATGAAACATGGCTGGGTCTTTCAGCAGGACAATGATACCAAACACACCGCCCGGGCAAAAAAGGAGTGGCTTCGTAAGAAGCATTTCAAGTTCCTGGAGTGGCCTAGCCAGTCTCCAGATCTCAACCCCAGGGCTCAAGTCTTGCAGGAACGTGTGGGAACTGAGTTCCTGCACTTTTCCCACAGCAGGAACACCATTCCCATTAGCAAGAGTCCTGCAGGACCAGCCCTTGAGAGGAAATCTTGGGTCAGTTTCCTCAATTTTTTTCCCATGACTTGACCCCTGCTCAACCCCATAGAAAACCTTTGGAGGGAGTTGAAAGTCTGTGATGCCCAGTGACAGCCCCAAAACATCACTGCTCTAGAGGAGATCTGCATGGAGGAATGGGCCAAAATACCAGCAAGCCTTACAGAAAACGTTTGACTTCTGTCATTGCCAACAAAGAGTATATATAACAAAGTATTGGGGTTAACTTTTGTTATTGACCAAATACTTACTTTCCACCATAATTTGCAAATAAATTATTTAAAAATCAGACAATGTGATTTTATGGATTTTTTCTTTCTCATGATGTCTCTCATAGTTGAGGTATACCTATAATGAGAATTACAGGCCTCTCTCATCTTTTCGTGTAGGAGAACTTGCACAATTGGTGGCTGACTAAATACTTTTTTGCCCCACTGTATTTACAGTATTGTGAATATCCAGTATGTTTGTCTGTCTATAAAGGTAGACTAGTGACATTTGAGGTTGCACGCTTGACTGTGAAGTTCATAAAAAAGCAAAACTTGCACAAACAAAGATATTTAGAACTGAAAAATCTTAAAAGGTATCTTTATTGTAGACCAATATGTCTGTGAACTCTTTACATGTTCCATGCTATAATAGACCTGAGTTAGTCACAGCTGCAAAGCTTCATTATTCCTAATGAGTAATTTTCTATCAGCACTATATGCCTTGCAATGGCATGGTTAGGAACTATTATTTAGCAGAGGCTTTGCAAGGGACCAGGACCCAAACTATAGTCAGTCATATAGCCACTCCCTATAGAGTAAGATAGCACACTTTCAACTCTTGACTTAATGGGGGCAATAGAGTTGTCCCTTTCCACTCCACTCTACAATGTTAACATATTAACAGGTCACTATACTGCATACACATAGCACTTCTTCATATGGTCACACCTATCACATCTACTTTTGGGTAAATTTGTGCAGGGTCATACAGCATCCAGATAGCATGTGATAAAATTCCCTAATAAGCAATAACATATATTTGGCTTTAGTGCTTTCTTGGTTTAACACAGTTCCCAGACAGTCCACAAATAGTGGCATAGTTATAGCGGTCACGGCAGCACTGTTGCACCACTCTTTATCCCTGATACTACATTTGTCAGGAAAGTCACAGTAGTTACTGGGACAAATGTAGTTTCCAATAGATGAAACTACATGGAAACTATAGTAACAATTCCCTTTACTAACCCTTCTTGCTTTCAGATCATTTCCTCAGCAAATACAGGTGCCATCCTACAAAATGTTGCACATTGGGCACAAACAGAAACTATAGATTCTACAAGATCTATAGACCTGGATTTATTTTGAGCCTGACCCTATATGGGAAATGTCAGATATAAAAACTTTCACTATGTTGTACATCATGGCAAAACAATAGTTTTTCTAATATACTTCTTTTTAAAAAATCCTATTTTATTAAAGAAAACTGCCTTTAAAAATCACTCCACTAGGGGTCCCCATACTTCCTGTGACAGTGAGGAGTCCCACAGCAGCATCAGCTTGTCCATGGGTCATGGACAAGAGATGGCAGATGGGCAAGGCTGTATGAGGAACACAGCTTGCAGCAACACTGCGGTAACACAAAGTTTTACCAATCATGTGCCTCCAGCTGCTGCAGAAATACAGCTCCAAGCATTCTTGGACAGCCAAAAGATGTCTTGGTATGCTGAGAGTTGTAGTTTTGCAAAAGGTGTAGGCACACAGCTGAAGGGAACACTGCTGTTAAAAAAAGTTATCTGTACCTCCAACTATTCCAAAACTACAAGTCCCAGCATTATAGGACTGCCAAAGAATGACACACATGAATGACATAGGAACATATAGAACAGATAGAAAATGTATGCATAAAAATACTGCTATACTTTTAGCACTAAACCTTTGTACTAATTTGGGAAGATCTATGTTATACACTCACATATTATCTTTGGTTGTAGAGTACAGGCAATCTCCAACAATCATTCCTCCTTTCTGTTTAACATGTACAGCATAAAACCAGAGAGGAAAGGGTTACAGAGCAGGGCCATCAGACTCACTACCAAGAGCAGTAAGTAAGCAGAGTGAGGGAGAAAGCTGAATCATACAGCGTGCAGGCAAGAGAGGGACACGCCCCCTCCACAAGAGAGGATAAAAGAGACATAAAATGATAGTAACATCAGGATTGTTTTTTATTGTGGGATCTGACAGGTACGCTTAAAGACAGAATTATTGCATCTGATCTAGGGGTTTGAATTAATCTAGAGTTGTCTGGTTTTATACTTGATGTTGTGTGGGATCTCAATTTAGGAGCTTGATCAGGGGTCTATATGCATTTTGCGGTTGGGTCTAAATTCATTTGGAGTCTGGTCTGAAGTCTGAATTAATTAAAATTTTTGCTGTCTGATCTGGGGATCTGAATTATTTTAGGGTCGATAATATGACAGAAAGAAGAAATATAAATTACCATGAGATCATGTTTATATTTTCACCTCTGGCAAATGTCTACATCAGGGATATACAATGACATTTTACCTGTTCCTGTTTCCTTTATAATAAAACTCTGACTTTTTGAGGGTGCTGTGCATGCATTCAAAATACATTGGCAAATAAAATGTCAGATATCTCCGAGCACAAGATAGTATTCGTTTAATTATTATTCATACTTTTTTTTTCTTCTTTTTTTTCCACACATTATTAGTAATGACACCATTAAAGGCTTACTCTGGTGGGGAAAAAATGTTTTCAAATCAACTGGTGCCAGTAAATTATACACATCTATTTAAAAATCTTAATCCTTCCAGTACTTATCAGCTGTTGTATGCTCCAGAGAAAGTTGTGTAGTTCTTTTCTGTCTGATCACAGTGCTCTCTGCTGACAGCTCTGTCTGTGTCAGGAACTGTCCAGAGCAGGAGCTAAGGGGGTTTGCTTTTACTCTGGACAGTTCCTGACACGGACAGAGATGGCAGCAGAGAGCACTGTGGTATAACTGATACTCACTGCTCTGAAGCGAGTGCAGCTCTTGCGCTCGCTTCAAAGCTGCTTAGGGCATCAGGGTGTACAGGTATGCCCTTGGTTCTTAAGTACCATTACAAAAGGGTGTACCTGTATGCCCTATGTCTTTACCAGGCTAAAACAAAACTAATTTAAAAATCATGAGCAGAGAAACTGCCAAGCTTTTAAAAAAGCAGAATTGGATAGCTGAAGTTTTTCATTAAAATCTAATCAGGTAAAATGCTAGCATGCAAAGCACACAAAGAAAACAGGACTTTATTGTAAATTATATCCCACTGAGATTGTACTGTGTGAGAGTTTAAATGGTACTTGTTATTTGGAAACATTTTTATTTGTTTTTATATGTTGTCGATATTGTATATTAGGTCACTTTGCAATATACTTTATATGTGTGTGATAAAAAAAATGACCTTATATTATCAGCCACCAGGGTTCCTCCTTATGTACAGCCTGCTCCTCTCAGTACAGCGCTTTAAGCCTGTCAATCGACCAGGTGAGCTGCATGCTCTATGGGCGCTTCAGTATAAACCAAAAAATAATCTCCAGAGAGTCCCAAGGCAGGACCAATATACACAAACCCCTTAAGAGCCAGCCGGCTCCTAAGGGACAAATTTGTCCCCTGGGGTGCCAGCTGACTCTTCAGCAGTTTGTGTATACTATGAGCACTCTGAGCACAGCTATGAAGAGGGAGGGAAGGAATTTTCTACGGCAGGGCTTTAGGTAAAGTTGCCTCTGCCGGGGAACATCCCTTCCTCTGCTTAGGAACTTAAAGACAACGAGCAGCTAAAAACATGCTAAATAAAGGTTTCAATAAAATAAGAGCAGAATCTGGCAGAACAAAAAGACAACTCAAGACAAGGATTGTGGAGCACATGTATAAGATTAGAAAAGGACAAATGAAACATCTACTGGCAGCTCATTTTTGAAGATCTATCCGCATACATCCCTCCCAGTATGATGCTCAAACCAGAGTTTGTTAGTAAATAAACAAGTTTTGCACCACAATATTAGCCGACATGAGTAGATCCTCATCAGTGGGGAACAAGCTAAATGGACTCTGCAACATCTTCATCTGCATTAATCACTAGACTTACACATGCGAAGAGCTTTCCATTTGCTTAATCTGCTGCAAAAGCTACCTTTTAAGGGACAGTGACCAAATACTTCTTCATTCTCACTAAAAGTTATACAATTGCATGCCATTCTTTAGAGATAGTGTTGTATTGGACAAGAATCTTTAGCAATATGTTAAAGATGTTTCAAAGAATCCTGGTGTCCAGAGGTCTCATTCCTGTACTTTGCACTATGGGAACAACTCAGTTGACAAAAAATAGTTGGACTCACAGGGAACATCGGGTTAGCTACACCACCCTGCCACGTGACATAACATTTAAAGGACTACTACTCCCAGCTAACCTGAATTGTCCCTGTACCAATGTGCTACAGAAGCTCCAGTTTCTATCCTATTTCAGTGTGCTCCATGCCCAGGTACCTAATTACTACTTAAGAACAATGCAACCTTTGATATATTTACATCATCCCTTAAAAATAAATTACAGGCCCCTTCACATCTGCCCATTAAGCAAGTGAGCGTAAAAATGATAAGTCTAAGAAAAAACAAGACAATAAATTTTGTGTATGCTACATCACAGAATGTTGTGCTAATTAGGCCCCCCAAAAAAATATAAAAATGTTTAATATGTTTAATAGCATAATAGCATGATGTCGGCCATTTTGTGTATAATCTAAGTAGGCCACAATTCTAAAGTCCTCCTCTAAAAGTGCCAGTCTGGGAGAAGAATGCGCTTTTTCTCCTTAAGTTTGTGAAGCGTCTTCATTACAAGATTTTCTATGATCAACTGCGAGTGATATCAATAAGTAGAAACGTTTAGAATCCACAGCAACTCAGCCACAAAATAAAGACCACGTGAAGTTACAGAGCTGGGCTGCCAACTGCTGAGGCACATAGTACATAAGTCACCAATGCTCTGCTGGCATTTATTTCAGTACAAAAAACAGCCATTGGCGGGACCCTCATGTCATGGGTTTCCATAGCCCAACAGCTGCATGCAAGCCGTATATCACAAACACAATGCCAAGGGTTATGTACACTGCAACTGGACTTTGGGGGCAGAGAAAACATGTTCTGTGGTCTCTATCTGACAAGTCTGGGTTTGATAAATGTCAGGAGAATATTACCTGCCTGACTGCACTGTGTTGACTGCAAAGTTTGGTGGCGTAAGGGTAATGCAATGGGGCTGTTTGTTTGGGGGTTGGCCTGGGCCCCTTTGTTTGACACCACACCCCCTCCATTTATGTCTATGGAAGGGGGCATGACGTCCGTCACGCCCCTTGCCATAGACGTGAATGGAGGGAGTGTGGTGTGTGGTGTGACTTCACATGATGTCACGTCTCCAGTCCTGGAAAGTTTCCGAGACTGTAAAAGCAGCCCCGCATAGAATGCGAGTCCTGCATGGAGATCGTGGGGGGTTCCAGCAGCACCCTGCCATTCGACATTTTATCCCGTATCCTTTGGATAGGGGATAGGATGTATTTGGCCGGATTACTTCTTTAATGCTTTAGCACACCAAGACATATTGAACAATTGTTTGCTTACAATTATGTGGGAACAGTTTGGGTTTGGCCCTTTTATGTTTTTCTGTTTCCCTTTTGACTTTGCCCTAGTGCACTAATCAAGAGCCATCCAGACATGGTTGTGTGAATAAAGAGGTGCGAGAGGTTCACTGGCTAATGCAGAGCCCTGACCTTAACCCCATCCAACACCTTTGGGATGAACAAGAATGGAGATTGTGAGCCTTTTCCTCTAACATCAGTGAATGAGCGCACAAATGTTCTTCTGGATCATTTGGCAGCATTTTCCACACACTCCACAAAATCTTGCAGAAGCTGTTATCCAGAACTAACTCTAACTATATTATTGTTTATGGATTTAGATTAGGCTATCCCAATAGCTCCTGTATGTGTATTGTGTAGGTGTCCTAGGAGTTTTATTCATGTGAATTTGCCAACTTGTGGTTCTCCAGCTAAACTGGCAAAACTAAAAACCTCAGCAAGATGTGATTGCAATTCCACACAGACAAGGAACCACACCTCCCAGCAACATCCTACACATGGAAGTATCATCTAAGCAATGGTAAGAGTATGCTGGGAGTTGCTATTTCACAAATAATAAATGAAGAAGGGACTACAGCACTGATGGGACACAACTAAGCAGACTACACAGTGATATGAGTGACTCACAAGTGATGTTTTCTCAGTTTTTTTTTTATTTTCTATCAGGTCCTGACTGCCATGACCTCTTCCAGCTGACACAAAGACATAATTGGTTACTCAGTTTGTCAGCAGATCCTCATCCTGTACATAAAGATAATAATTAATATAACCCTGCCACACACTGTGTCCCCTGAATACAACCCTGCCATCCAATGTACCCTCTGATTATAACCCTGCCATATACTGGACCCTTTGAATATTACACTGCCACAAACTGTACTTTCTGAATACAATACTGCCACATACTGTAGCCCCCAGAAAACATGCCACCCCAGAAAGTCTTATATACAATACAATATACACAATACTCCTGAAATTCTATACACAATGTGCCCCACAATATAAATAAATATATTATACATTGGGCCCCACTACTTATGTGCCCCCAAACATGAAATTATATATTGCACACCCACTAATAGATATATATAATGTGCCCCTTAAATGAATTAGTGTATATATTATGCCCAATATATCAATTACATATACTGTCCCCCCCATAAATCAATTAAATATACTTTGCGCTTCAGATGCATATAGCATACTCACCTGTCTCATGTCCGCTTCAGTGCTGTCGCCCTCACTAGATGTTGATCTGGCCTCAGCTAGCCAGACTTGGCACCTAGATTCAGATGCAGGCAGCGTCATTACATATTCGGGTTACCTTTATTTTGCAGGGAGTGTGGATCAGTGGTGTCAGGAGCATGGGGCTCTGGTACACTGTCAGCCACTGACAATTGTAAGTGTGTCCTTAAGATGTGATTACAATTCAATACAGTCAGATAACTGGCACAGGAATCTCGCTTCTCCTCGGTTTGACAAACAGCCTGTTACTTTAACAACCAGTTCCTCAAACTTGGGAGAGACAGCTGAATCCTACATCTTCCTGATATACCTAGATATTGATGGAGGCCTAATGCCCATACACTAGCTACTCTCCCCAGATATTGAAGAGAGTCTAGGAGCCATACACTACCTTCCCAAATCCCCTACCAACAGGATATAAATGAGGGTTTAATGCCCATACAACTCCCCCTCACCCACCAAGAATATCCTGTTTAGATTTATCGATGACATTCTCGATGGGGGGCAGGGCTCCAGTACTAGCCCAAGCAAAGCAGGGCATGCCAGTAGCACCTGGCGGGTAACCCAGCTCTTGTCTATGGAGCAGAAAGCAGAGCGTACAGAGAAGCTGCTCACCTGCTCCATTAATAGGTGGCAAGAACAGTCTTTTTCACTACCAAAATGCCACCCCCTGCAAGCTGACGCCCTAGGCACTGGACCACAAGTAAAATCCTACAAGACAAATAACATATAGGGGGAGATTTATGAAAACCTGTCCAGAGGAATAGTTGCTAAGTTGCCCAAAGCAACCAATCAGTTCGCTTCTTTCATTTTTCAGAGGCCTTTTAAAAAATGAAAGAAGCGATCTGATTGGTTGCTATGGGCAACTTTTCCTTTGGACATGTTTTGATAAATCTCCCCCATAATCTTTGTTCATTCCAAATACTTTATCATATGGCAGCAACAACTAGCGCAAGTAGCAGTTATATACCTGAGTAGCATGGGTTATATCTGGCAACAAATTCTATCCAGAGCATGCAGGCAATACAAAACATTCAGTCTGGTTCTCACCATGGCCAATACCGTGTATATAATAAAGACAAACATCCGATGCCAAGTGTCCAATGCTGAAATATATTACCCCACGGCTTCTTCTTTAAGAACAAGTAACATGAAATAAAGTATGCCAAACGGCCAGATATACTGAATCCCAAACAGAATCAACGGACCATACAAACTGTTATTATCTGAGCAGAGCTTGCCTTGAATCACTGTCCCTACCTATAGAGACAATCCACCTTACAGGGCAGCACCCCAACTGTAAGTCAGACTTTACACTGGACTAAGTGCACGGGGCATCAGGAAAGTCAGACAGGCCAGTTCAGCAACACACAGATAGGTACCAAATCAGCAGACAAAGGGTTAATCAAGGACAAGACAGAGAGTCAAAACCTAGAGGGGAAAAGTACAAGATCAGAATCAAAAACAGTGTCAGGACAAGTATGGGTCAAACCAAGAAGGCAGCAGTAAAGTATAAAATCAGCAGGCAAAAGCAAAGTCAGGTCACAAGAAAAGGTTATGATTAGGTCAGCGCAAGTCACAGGTAACAGCACAAGCCAGCAGGGACAGGAATGCTAGTAAATAGTGTTGAGCGCAAATATTCTCAATTTAAATATTTATCGCAAATTTCGCACATTTGCGGATATGGCGAATATAGCGCTATATATTTGTAATTACAAATATTCGTAAAAATTTTTTTTCACACAGAACACATCACAATGATCTCATCCCTCCCTGCTTCCAGCTTGTGGTCTAAAGAAGACTCCTATACTATTTACTGTATTAGACTGGAGAGCGAATATTCGCGAATATGAGAATATGCGAATATCCTCATATTTGCAAATATCGTCACTAAAATTACATAGGTAGATAGATAGTGACGATATTCATGAATAGGACATGACAATATTCAAAATGAAAAATGTCATAGACCCATTATCACTTCTGTATAGACCAAGAATAGACCAAGAATTAGGCGATAGATAGAAAGATAGATAGATAATATAAATAGATAGGTAGATAGTTATCCGCTATGTGCATGCACATTTATGCAAAGCGAAAATAATTGCAAATATGTCGAATATGTGAATTTCACAAATATAGGACAAATATTTGTCCATATATTCGTGAAATATCGCACATTCGAATATGGCATATGCTGCTCATCACTACTAATGAAGGGAAAAATCCAAAAACACAGACGACTTAGCTTTGTGAGCTGCCCGTATACATCTCCTTCTGCCAGGAGGTGTGACCAGGTGCTCTCACCTTGGGTCTGCAGTGCCAAACAGTGACGAATGGCCCTACGACGGGCAGAGCTGTCATCAAGATGACAAAAAGCACTGCCTGCCATGTGGACTGAGGATCAGAGGCAGTGCTGGAGCGAGGGTAAGTAAGTTCCTAACAGCAGCAATGGGAGTATATACAAAACAAAGTGCTGGTACATACATAGAGGGAGATTTATCAAAATCTGTGTGGAGGAAGAGTGGTGCAGTTACCCATAGCAACCAATCAGATCGCTTCTTTCATTTTTGACAGGGTTCTTTAACCCCTTAAGGACCAAGCCAATTTTGACTTTAACCTGAATCCTGAGTCCTTAAGGATGTAGGGCGTACAGGAACGCTCGTGGGAAATCCGGTCCCCGCCACTAGCCGGTCAGGGACCAGACGGGGATGCAGCTGAAATCATACAGCAGGTATCCCGGCATATCTCCGAGGGGGGTCCTGACCCCCCACCCCACCCCCCATGCCAGCAGTAGCCGCAAGATCTGTGGCGATTCCGGGTCATACGGGTCTCCAGTGACCCGGAAAATAAGATTGATCGGGGATGTCCAAGACTGACCAATAGTAGATCGGGGGAAGGGGGGGGTTACAGTTACTGTGGTGTAACTGAAGGCGGCAGTGGAGGTCCCTTACGGGCGGCGATCTGCGGCGGGCGGTGATCCTCTCCCTGGTGCGGCGATCCTGCTGACTACGGAAGCCGGGGAGTTGTTGCCTAGCAACATCTGGAGGGCTACAGTTTACACTATACAGTGGTCTCTAAACTGTAGCCCTCCAGATGTTGCAAAACTACAACTCCCAGCATGCCCAGACAGCTGTTTGCTGTTTGTGCATGCTGGGATTTGTAGTTTTGCAACAGCTGGAGGGCTACAGTTTGGAGATCACTGTGCAGTGGTCTCTAAACTGTGGCCCTCTAGATCTTGCAAAACTACAACTCCCAGCATGCCCACAAAGCAGTTTTCTGTCTGGGCATGCTGGGATTTGAATTTTTTCAACATCTGGAGGGCCACAGTTTGGAGATCACTGTGCGGTGGTTTCTAAACCGTGGCTCTCTATCTCGCAGAACCACAACTCCCAGCATGCATGAACAGCAAACGACTGTCTCGCCATGTTGGGAGTTGTAGTTACATACCTCCAGCTGTTAAATAACTACATCTCCCAACATGCCCTTTGGTGATCAGTACATGATGGGAGTTGTAGTTTCGCAACAACTGGAGGTTTGCACCCCCCCCCCCCATGTGAATGTACAGGGTAAACACAGGCAGGTTTACAGTGAGTTTCCTGCTTCAAGTTTGAGCTGCAGCAACTTTTCCGCCGCAGAGGAAACTCCTAGCGGGAAACTCACTGTAAACCCCCGCCCGTGTGAATGTACCCTAAAAACACCCCACTACACTACAATAACCAATAACACAAAATAAAGAGTAAGAAAAACTACATATACACCGCATTACACTGTCCCCCCCGGTAAAAATGAAAAACATATCATATTGCAGTGTTTCCAAAACAGAGCCTCCAGCTGTTACAACACTGACTGTCCAGGCATGCTGGGAGTTTAGCAACAGCTGGAGGCACCCTTTTGGGAATCACTGGCGTAGAATACCCCTATGTCCACCCCTATGCAATCTCTCATTTAGTCCTCAAATGAGCATGGTGCTCTCTCACTTTGGAGCCCTGTCATATTTCAAGGAAACAGTTTAGGGCCACATATGGTGTATTTCCAAGCAATTGTGTTACACATTTTGGGGGTCTTTTTCTCCTTTTATCCCTTATGAAAAGGAAAAGTTGGGGTCTACACCAGCCTGTTAGTTTAAAAAAAAATAAAAATGAGTTCACTAACATGCTAGGGTTGCCCCATACTTTTTATTTTCAAAAGAGGTAAAAGTTAAAAAAGACCCCCAAAATTTGTAACGCAATTTCTCCTGAGTATGGAAATACCCCATATGTGGGCGCAAAATGCTCTGCGGACACACATCAAAGCTCAGGAGTGAAAGCGCACTATGTAGATTTGAGGCCTAAATTGGTGATTTGCACAGGGGTGGCTGTTTTTACAGCGGTTCTGACATGAACGCAAAAAAAAAAAATACCCACATGTGACCCCATTTTGGAAACTACACCCCTCACGGAACGTAAAAAGGGGTATAGGGAGCCTTAACATCCTACAGGTGTTTGACGAATTTTCGTTAAAGTTGGATGAGAAAATGAAAAAAAATGTTTTACAAAAATGCTGGTGTTACCCTAAATTTTTCATTTTCACAAGGGAAAATAGGAAAAAAGACCCCCAAAATTTGTAACCCCATTTCTTCTGAGAACATACCCCATATGTGGATGTAAAGTGCTCTGCAGGCGAACTGCAATGCACAGAAGAGAAGGAGCGCCATTGGGCTTATGGAGAGAAAATGTGTCCAGAATTGAAGGCCACGTGTGTTTAGAAAACCCCCATGGTGCCAGAACAATGGACCCCCCCACATGTGACCCCATTTTGGAAACTACACCCTTCATGTAATGTAATAAGGGGTACAGTGAGCATTTACGCCCCACAGGTGTCTGACAGATTTTTGGAACAGTGGTCTGTGAAAAATGTAATTTTTCATTTGCACAGCCCACTGTTCCAAATATCTGTCAGATGCCAGTGGGATATAAATGCTCACTGCACCTCTTATTAAATTCTGTGGGGGGTGTAGTTTCCAAAATGGGGTCACATGTGGAGGAGTCCACTGTTCTGGCACCACGGGGACTTTGTAAACACACATGGCCCCGACTTCTATTCCAACCAAATTCTCTCTCCAAAAGCTCAATGGTGCTCCTTCTCTTCTGAGCATAGTAGGCCATTTTCTCCTATTACCCCTTGTAAAAATCTAAAATTTGGGGGCAAAAAAGATTTTTGTGAAAAAATGTTTTCTTCATTTACACATCCGACTTTAACAAAAAGTCGTCAAACACCTGTGGGGTGTTAAGGCTCACTGTACCCTTTGTAATGTTCCTTGAGGAGTGTAGTTTCCAAAATAGTATGCCATGTGTTTTTTTTTTTTTTTTGCTGTTCTGACACCATAGGGGCTTCTTAAATGCCACATGCCCTCCCAAAAAATGTCAGCAAAATTTGCCAAATGTGACTCCTTCTCTTCTGAGTATTGTAGTGCGTCCACAGTGCACTTGACGTCCACACATGGGGTATTTCCATACTCAGAAGAGATGGGGTTATAAATTTTGGGGGACATTTTCTCCTATTACCCCTTGTAAAAATTTAAAATTTGGGGAAAAAACTGCATTTTTGTGAGAAAACAAATTAACGTTGAAAAGTCGTCAAAGACCTGTGGGGTGTTATGGCTCACTGGACCCCTTGTTACGTTCCTTGAGGGGTGAAGTTTCCAAAATAGTATGCCATGTGTTTGTTTGTTTTTTTCAGTTCTGGCGCCATAGGGGCTTCCTAAATGTGACATGCCCCCAAAAACCATTTCAGAAAAATTTGCTTTGCAAAATCCAAATGTGACTCCTTCTCTTCTGAGCATTGTAATTCGCCCACAGAGCACTTGACGTCCACACATGGAGTGTTTCTGTTACGCCGAGCGCTCCGGGTCTCCGCTCCTCCCCGGAGCGCTCACGGCGTCTCTCTCCCTGCAGCGCCCCGGTCAGTCCCGCTGATCGGGAGCGCTGCACTGACATGGCCGTCTGGGATGCGATTCGCACAGCGGGACGCGCCCGCTCGCGAATCGCATCCCAAGTCACTTACCCGTCCCGGTCCCCTGCTGTCATGTTCTGGCGCGCGCGGCTCCGCTCTCTAGGGCGCGCGCGCGCCAGCTCTCTGAGACTTAAAGGGCCAGTGCACCAATGATTGGTGCCTGGCCCAATTAGCTTAATTGGCTCCCACCTGCTCCCAGACTATATCTGCTCACTGCCCCTGCACTCCCTTGCCGGATCTTGTTGCCCTTGTGCCAGAGAAAGCCTTTCCTTGAGTGTTCCTAGCCTGTGTTCCAGACCTCCTGCCGTTGCCCCTGACTACGATCCTTGCTGCCTGCCCTGACCTTCTGCTACGTCCGACCTTGCTCTTGCCTTATCCCTTGTACCATGCCTATCTCAGCAGTCAGAGAGGTTGAGCCGTTGCCGGTGGATACGACCTGGTTGCTACCGCCGCTGCAAGACCATCCCGCTTTGCGGCGGGCTCTGGTGAAAACCAGTAGCTACTTAGAACCGGTCCACCGACACGGTCCACGCCAAACCCTCTCTGACACAGAGGATCCACCTCCTGCCTGCCTAACCGTGTCAGTAGATCCGGCCATGGATTCCGCTGAGGTGCCGCTGTCAAGTCTTGCCGACATTTCCACGGTGATTGCCCAGCAATCTCTAATGATCACCCAACGAAATCACCAGCTGGCATACTTGACCACCGTGACACAGCAACTTCAGTCTCAGACACAGCAGCTGCAACAGCAACAACCATCTCCTCCGCCGGCTCCTGCAACTCCTCCGCAGCGACCGGCCGCTCCTAACCCCTGCTTGTCCCTGCCGGACAAATATGATGGGGACTCTAGACTCTGCCGTGGTCTCCTGCCTGGGAAGGCCCTGCCATGTGCCACACCGCTCGGAGCACCTCTCTCACAGTATCCTTTGCAATCCACCCCTGTGCCTCCCGCCGAGGAGGCTATGCAAGTGGATCGGTCTCGCCTGACCCCTGAAGAGAGGACTCGCCGCAGAAAGAAAGAAGATTTACTTCTATACTGCACTGTGCGATTGAGCATGGAACTGTATCTCGGAAAAATTGAACTTTTTGTTTTGCCCAAATGCTCCTCTGAAGTCCTCCTCGGTCTGCCATGGCTCCAACGCCACTCCTCTACCCTTGTCTGGACCACCGGGGAGATCATGAGCTGGGGTGCTTCTTGCCACAGAAAATGCCTCACGTCTGCTCCCAGTCCCGTCAGTCAAACCTCTGTGTCTCCCCCTTTACCTGGTCTCCCCAAGGCCTATCTGGACTATGCTGTGTCTCCTCCTCACAGCCCCCGTCCTGTTAACACTCTGCCCCGTGCCAAGCTTCACCCTCTTCCCTCCCTCCCCACCCCCACGCCTTCTTGTGTGCCCGCTGTTGATGAGGTTTCCCGGGGCTTCGCCACCGTCTGGAAAAAGACTCTAAAATTCCTCATACTAGCCTCATCCCGGGTGAAGAAGCTTGCCGGAAAAAAGAGAAGAGCTCCTCCTGTTTTTGCGTGGCTCTCCGCCAAGTATATCCGCTTCCGTGTCCCCAGTTTTTATCTGGGACCACGTTACCTTGGACCCTTTGAAGTTAAATACCTAGAGGAAGCCACTCCGGTCTCCGGGTCCTCAGACGTCTTCCGGATTAAAGAATTTTCAGGTCCCAAAAAGAGGGGGAGACCCAAGGGGGGGGGGTACTGTTACGCCGAGCGCTCCGGGTCTCCGCTCCTCCCCGGAGCGCTCACGGCGTCTCTCTCCCTGCAGCGCCCCGGTCAGTCCCGCTGACCGGGAGCACTGCACTGACATGGCCGTCGGGGATGCGATTCGCACAGCGGGACGCGCCCGCTCGCGAATCGCATCCCAAGTCACTTACCCGTCCCGGTCCCCTGCTGTCATGTTCTGGCGCGCGCGGCTCCGCTCTCTAGGGCGCGCGCGCCAGCTCTCTGAGACTTAAAGGGCCAGTGCACCAATGATTGGTGCCTGGCCCAATTAGCTTAATTGGCTCCCACCTGCTCCCAGACTATATCTGCTCACTGCCCCTGCACTCCCTTGCCGGATCTTGTTGCCCTTGTGCCAGAGAAAGCCTTTCCTTGAGTGTTCCTAGCCTGTGTTCCAGACCTCCTGCCGTTGCCCCTGACTACGATCCTTGCTGCCTGCCCTGACCTTCTGCTATGTCCGACCTTGCTCTTGCCTTATCCCTTGTACCATGCCTATCTCAGCAGTCAGAGAGGTTGAGCCGTTGCCGGTGGATACGACCTGGTTGCTACCGCCGCTGCAAGACCATCCCGCTTTGCGGCGGGCTCTGGTGAAAACCAGTAGCTACTTAGAACCGGTCCACCGACACGGTCCACGCCAAACCCTCTCTGACATAGAGGATCCACCTCCAGCCTGCCGATCCGTGACAGTTTCCATACTCAAAAGAGATAGGGTTAACAATTTTTTGGGGGGCATTTTCTCCTATTACCCCTTGTAAAAAAGTAACATTTGGGGGAAAACCAGCAGAGCACTTCGCATACACTTATGAGTTATTTCCTTACTCGAGAAAAATTGGGTTACAATTTTAGGGTGATTTATCTCCTTTGCTGCTATTCCTGTGGAACACCTAAAGGGTTAACACACTTGCTGAATGTCATTTTGAATACTTTGAGGGGTATAGTTTTTATATTGGGATTATTTATGGGGTATTTCTTTTATGAAGGCCCTTCAAATCAACTTCAAAACTGAACTGGTCCCTGAAAAATTAGAAAATTGCTGCTGAACTTTGAAGCCCTCTGATGTCTTCCAAACGTAAAAACATGTAAATGTTATGAATCAAATATAAAGAAGACATATTGTATATGTGAATCAATATATAATTTATTTGGGATGTCTCTTTTAAAATTTTCATCAAATTTTGCAATTTTTCAGCAAGAATATCGACAAAAATTTACCACTAACATAAAGTAGAACATGTCACGAAAAATTTTTCTTGGAATCAGAATTAAAAGTAAAAGCATTCATGAGTTATTAATGCTTAAAGTGACAGTGGTCAGATGTGCAAAAAAGGGCTGCGTCCTTAAGGTGAAAATGAGCTGCGTCCTTAAGGGGTTAAGGACCAGGCCAATTTTATTTTAGCATTTTCGTTTTTCCTCCTCGCCTTTTAAAAATCGTAACTCTTATATATTTTCATCTGACTAGTATGAGGGCTTGTTTTTTGTGTGACCAGTTGTCCTTTGTAATGACATCCCTCATTTTACCATAAAATGTATGGTACAACCAAAAAAAATACTATTTGTGTGGAGAAATTAAAAAGAGAAGCACAACTTTGCAAATTTTGCAAGATTTCGTTTTCACGCCGTACAATTTATTGTAAAAATGACGTGTTCTTTATTCTGTGGGTCAATATGATTAAAATGATACCCATGATTTCATACTTTTCTATTATTGTTGCGCTTATAAAAAAAATCTTAAACTTTTAAACCAAATTAGTACGTTTAAAATCCCTCTATATTGACAATCTATAACTTTTTCATTTTTCCATATAAGTGGTGGTATGAGGGCTCATCCTTTGCGCCGTGATCTGTATTTTTTATTGATACCACATTTGTGTATATAAAACTTTTATACATTTTTTGTTAATCTTTTTTAAATAAAATGTATCAAAAAAAGCAGCAATTTAGGACTTTTTTTTTTTTTTACGTTCACACCGTTCACCAAATGGGATCATTAACATTATATTTTAATAGTTCAGACATTTACACACTCGGTGATACCAAATATGTTTAATAATTTAATTATTTTTTTTACATTTTTGGGGGGTAAAATGGGAAAAAGGGACATTTTACATTTTTATGGGGGGGAGGGGATTTTTCTAATTTTTTTAACTTTTATTTTAATTTTTTTTACTTCATCTGAGGGGTTAATGGCAAACATCAGTACGATTGCGGGCAGGGGTTTACAGTTTTCAGCTGCAGGTTTAAGCTGAGGCAAACTTTCCACCGCAGCACAAATTCCCAGCGGGAAACTCGCTGTGAACCCCTGCCCTATGACTGTACTCTAAAAACACTACGCTTTGTAAATTACTTCTATTAAAAAATCTTAATCCTTCCTCTACTTATTAGCTGCTGAATACTACAGCGGAAATTCTTTTCTTTTTGAAACACAGAACTGTCTGCTGACATCACGAGCACAGTGCTCTCTGCTGTCATCTCTGTCCATTTATGAACTGTCCAGAACAGCATATGTTTGCTATGGGGATTTCCTTTTACCCTGGACAGTTCCTAAAATGGACAGAGATGTCAGCAGAGAGCACTGTGCTCATGATGTCAGCAGACAGCTCTGTGTTTCAAACAGAAAAGAATTTCCACTATAGTATTCAGCAGCTAATAAGTACAGGAAGGATTAAGATTTTTTAATAGAAGTAATTTACAAATCTGTTTAACTTTCTGGCATCAGTTGATAAAAAAAAAAAAAAAGTTTTTCACCAGAGTACCCCTTTAACCCCTTAAGGACGCAGGACGTAAATGTACGTCCTGGTGCGGTGGTACTTAACGCACCAGGACGTACATTTACGTCCTAAGCATAACCGCGGGCATCGGAGCGATGCCCGTGTCATGCGCGGCTGATCCCGGCTGCTGATCGCAGCCAGGGACCCGCCGGCAATGGCCGACGCCCGCGATCTAGCGGGCGTCCGCCATTACCCCTCAGGTGCCGGGATCAATACAGATCCCGGCATCTGCGGCAGTGCGCGATTTGACTGAATGATCGGATCGCCCGCAGCGCTGCTGCGGGGATCCGATCATTCATAACGCCACACGGAGGTCCCCTCACCTTCCTCCGTCCGGCTCCCGGCGTCTCCTGCTCTGGTCTGAGATCGAGCAGACCAGAGCAGGAGATGACCGATAATACTGATCTGTTCTATGTCCTATACATAGAACAGATCAGTATTAGCAATCATGGTATTGCTATGAATAGTCCCCTATGGGGACTATTCAAGTGTAAAAAAAAATGTAAAAAAATGTAAAAGTCAAAGTAAAAAAAAAGTGAAAAATCCCCTACCCCAATAATAAAGTAAAACGTCCGTTTTTTCCTATTTTACCCCCAAAAAGCGTAAATTTTTTTTATAGACATATTTAGTATCGCCGCGTGCGTAAATGTCTGAACTATTAAAATAAAATGTTAATGATCCCGTACGGTTAACGGTGTGAGCAAAAAAAAAAAAAAAAAAGTCCAAAATTCCTACTTTTTTAATACATTTTATTTAAAAAAAATTATAAAAAATGTATTAAAAGTTTTTTATATGCAAATGTGGTATCAAAAAAAAAGTACAGATCATGGCGCAAAAAATGAGCCCCCATACCGCCGCTTATACGGAAAAATAAAAAAGTTATAGGTCATCAAAATAAAGGGATTATAAACGTACTAATTTGGTTAAAAAGTTTGTGATTTTTTTTAAGCGCAACAATAATATAAAAGTATGTAATAATGGGTATAATTTTAATCGTATTGACCCTCAGAATAAAGAACACAAGTCATTTTTACCATAAATTGTACGGCGTGAAAACGAAACCTTCCAAAATTAGCAAAATTGCATTTTTCGTTTTAATTTCCCCACAAAAATTGTGTTTTTTGGTTGTGCCATACATTTTATGATATAATGAGTTATGTCATTACAAAGGACAACTGGTCACGCAAAAAACAAGCCCTCATACTAGTCTGTGGATGAAAATATAAAAGAGTTATGATTTTTAGAAGGCGAGGAGGAAAAAATGAAAACGTAAAAATTAAATTGTCTGAGTCCTTAAGGCCAAAATGGGCTGAGTCCTTAAGGGGTTAAGGGGCCACATATGGGGTATTTCCATACTAGGGAGAAATTGCATTACAAATTTTGGGGGACTTTTTCTCCCTTTACTCCTTATGAAATTGGAAAGTTTGGATCTACACCAGTATGTTAGTGTAAAAAAAATGAGTACGGAAATAATTCATATGTAAACGTAAAGTGCTCTGCGGATACACAACAAGGCTCAGGAGTGAGAGAGCGCCATGTACATTTGAGGCATAAATTGGTGATTTGCACAGGGGTGGCTGGTAGTTACAGCGGTTCTGACATAAATGCAAAAAGAAACACCCACATGTGACCCCATTTTGAAAACTACACCCCTCACAGAACATGACAAGGGGTATAGTGAGCCTTAAAACCCCATAGGTGTTTGACGGGAAAATGAAAAATCCGATTTTTTTCACTAGAATGCTGATGTTACCTAAAATTTTTCATTTTCATAATGGGTAATAGGAGAAAAAGCCCCCCCCCCCCCACCCCCCAAAAATTTGTAACCCCATTTCTTTTGAGTATGGAAATACCCCATATGTGGATTTTAAGTGCTCTGCGGGCGCACTACAGGGCTCAGAAGAGAAGGAGCGCCATTGGGCTTTTGGAGAGAGAATTTGGCTGAAATTAAAGGTCATGTGCGTTTACAAAGCCCCCATGGTGCCAGAAAAGTTGGCCATTCCTCAGGGAATGTAATAAGGGGTACAGTGAGCATTTACACCCCACAGGTGTCTGACAGATTTTTGGAACAGTGGCCCATGAAAATGAAAAATAAAATTTTTCATTTGCACAGTCCACTGTTCCTAAGACGCCAGTCAGGTGTAAATGCTCACTGCACCCCTTATCACATTCCGTGAGGGTGTGTAGTTTCCGAAATAGGGTCACATGTGGGTGGGGGGCGCACTGTTCTGGCACTAGTGTTGCTCGCGAAAATTCGCAATGCGAATTTTATTCGCGAATTCGCGAATATTCGCGAATATAGCACTATATATTTGTAATTACGAATATTGTTTTTTTTTCACAGTACACATCACAGTGATCACCCCTCTCTGCTTCCAGCTTGTGTGGTGTAAAGAAGGCTTTAATACTACTGTGTGAGACTGGCGTCTCGCTTTTGCAAATTTTTGTATATGCTAATTTTCGCATATGTAAGTTTTCGCATACGCGAATTTGCGCATATGCAAAAATTAAACGAGAATATTACTAATATGCGAATTTAGCGAATATATGACAAATATTTGACCATATATTTGCGAATATTCGCGAATTTGAATATGGCATATGCCGCTCAACACTATCTGGCACCATGGGGCTTTGTAAACGCACGTGGCCGAATGGCGCTCCTTCTCTTCTAATCCCTGTAGTTTGCCCGCAGAGGACTTTACATCCACATATGGGGTATTTCCTTATGAGGTTACAAATTTTGGGAGGCTTTTTCTCTATTTATACCTTGTGAAAATGAAAAATTTGGGGTAACACAAGCATTTTAGTAAATTTTTCTTTTTCACGTCCCAATTTAACAAAAGTTTGCCACCCTCCTGTAGAGTGTTAAAGGGATACTACCGTGGAAAACTTTTTTTAAAATCAACTGGTGCCAGAAAGTTAAACAGATTTGTAAATTACTTCTATTTAAAAATCTTAATCCTTCCAGTACTTTTTAGGGGCTATATACTACAGAGGAAATGCTTATCTTTTTAGATTTCTCAGATGTCATGACCACAGTGCTCTCTACTGACCTCTGCTGTCCATTTTAAGAACTGTCCAGAACAGGAAAAAATCCTCATAGAAAACATGCGTTGCTCCGGACAGTACCTAAAATAGACAGCAGAGGTCAGCAGAGAGCACTGTGGTCATGGCATCAGAGAAATCTAAAAAGATAAGCATTTCCTCTGTAGTGTATAGCCCCTAAAAGTACTGGAAGGATTAAGATTTTTAAATAGAAATAATTTGCAAATCTGTTTAACTTTCTGGCACCAGTTGATTTAAAAAAAAAAGTTTTCCACGGTAGTACCCCTTTAAAGGATAGGGGATAAGATGTCTGATCGCGGGGGTCCCGCCGCTGGGGACCCCCACATTATTGCATGCGGCACTCACCTGTGTTCTCACCAGAACAGCTGGAGGGTCTGAGTCGCGACAGGTGGTTGCCGCAGGCAATAATGTGGGGGTCCCCAGCGGCGGGACCCCCGCGATCAGACATCTTATCCCCTATCCTTTGGATAGGGGATAAGATGTCTAGTGTGGGATTACCCCGTTAAGGCTCACTATACCCCTTGTTAAGTTCCTTGAGGGGTGTAGTTTCCCAAAGAGTGTGCCATGTGTTTTTTTTTTGTTTTGCTGTCCTGGCACCTAAAAATTATTAAACATTTTGTTATAAAAAAAAATAAAATAAAGTAACATTTCGTTAAATACAATTTTTCCATCACTACTGTGTCTTTTATAGTACCCTGCGAAATGTTATTAAAAAAGGTATCCCCATCACTTTTATGGATTGCTAAAGTCCAAAAAAAATAATAAAAACTGCCTGCAAAAACGGCAAAGTTAAAAACAACATGGCGTTTTTCTTGGCATTTTTTTACTCTACTCTTTTTTACTTCTATGGGAGAAAAACGCCAGAATTTCAGGGAAAAAAACACCATAGGCTCAATATGCTGCGACTTTGCAAAACTGCCAAGGAGCTAAAAAAAAGAGTGAAGAAACGTCAAAAGGATAAAAAAAATACGCAAAACTGAAAAACGCAAGTGGAAAAAGAATTTTGCATTTTTTCACTGATTTACAGCTAACATCTGGCCGCAGAATTGGCATTTTTCTTGGCGTTCCCCCCCCCCCCCCCAAAAAAAAAAACTAGTAGAATTCCGGCCTTAGGGGTTAAAAAACACATAAGTGGACATTCATATGCTAACAATATACATATTGTATACTTAAATATAAATGCAAAGTATAAAATATGCACAAAGCTAAATATTTACTGTATGTATTAAAATGTGTGCAAGTAACATTTGGAACTTCAGCACAGGATCGCTCAGGTGTGGTGCGGCTTAACCCCTAGTGTGCCACACTCGATCCACATAAATATTTCCTCCACCAGGAAACAGCACCCAACACGCGGTCCAGTTTAAAGTGCAAGCCACAGGGTCTTTACTGCATCAAGATATACAATGCGATGTTTCAGCTGACAAGCCTTTTTCAAGCATAACAAACATATAAAAATCCAGCTACACCAAAAAAAAGATACCAGTATACTGATTGAATACAAAAATAGTGAGTAAGCTTTATTCAAGTGCATTATAAAAACATACATAAAATACAGGGTACTATATAGAGTACTAGGGTACTATACAGAGTACTAGAGTACTAGTATAGTACTAGTACTATACTTAGTACTAGACACGCCCCCTGACGAAACCCATACGCGAAACGCGCGTTGGGGTACAGGTAGTGATCTCCCCTATTGGTGTATGGCAGGTACTTGTTACTTTATGCTGTCTTTCATGCTCTCTTTTTCACCATATAATGCTGCTGACTGACCTGTGAACAGGGCTAGGTGCAATACAATTAGTCATTTGCACTTTATTCATAGCCCTATCGAGGACATATACCAGCCTTATACATTCACTATATGTATGTTTCATTATTTAATTTTTATTTATGGGCATGTTGCAATTTGATATCTGTGGACTGTATCCCTGCCGTCCTTATTGTCTACCATTGTGGATTTAGTATCACTACCTTTCTTCTGTAGCTTTCATCTGTATAGTACCCTGTATTTTATGTTTGATTTTATAATGCACTTGAATAAAGCTCACTCACTATTTTTGTATTCAATCAGTATACTGGTATCTTTTTTGGTGTAGTTTGGTTATGATAGGATCCAGTTTATGCAATTGCCTGTTAGCCAATTGTGCTTGTTCAGTGACAGAGATATAAAAATCCAGCCTGAATAGATAACAAAGTGACATGATTTATAGAAACACAAGTGCAGTGAATGTGGTAATTAGTCATGAGCCACCCTCTTATACATCATTGGTCGGAAAAGTGACATGTGAACATGACAGCTGTCATATAATAATATATATCACAGGGATCTTTTATGTAAAACATGATATGTGACAAGAGAATACAGTAAGGGGGGCTCCGTGACACCAATACATTAATCTGATGACTTTACCTTAGCTCAGTTGTTGAGATCTGCTAGGGCCTCGACTATGTTTGTAAACATTGTCAATGTGGCTGCGCGGCATCTCCCTATCAGATCACATACATTTGGCTCTCTAAAACGTGAATGCGCATGCGCAACCATGATATGCGCTGCGCATCCCGTTCACTATCACGGCACATGTTACAGGGAGCCATTGCGCATGCGGTTAAATCTCACATATCCCGCAGCGAGTCTATTGAGGCGCCGGCCGTATCTACAGCCAAGGCCAAAACAGACCTATATACGGATCCACTAGCCACAGTAGTGTGAATTGTCATCTAGAAAAAATTATAAGAATAAAAGATTTTAAACGATTTTGGTATCAAATTTCTTCTATTATGGTGAACATAAAAAGAGAAGTAAAAACAAAGTTTATGGGAGGGAGGGATGTTATCGTATGTATTTTATGTATGTATATATTAGCCCAGGGGGATGGGGGGGATAATGGCACAAGGGCTTTAAAATGGAGGGGGAGGGATATTGGCAAAGACAAAAGGGGATCAGAGGGAGGGGGGAATAATGGCACAAGGGCATTAAGATGGAAGGGGGTGATGATTATACCCCTCCATCTTAATCCCCTAGCGCCATTGTTCCCCCCCTTCATCTTTGTCCCCTTGTGCCATTATTCCCTCCTCCCTCTGATCCCCTTTTGCCATTATCTGATAGCGACAAAAGGGGATCAGAGGGAGGGTGGAATAATGGCAGAAGGGCATTAAGATGAAGGGGTGGGGAGGAGATTAAACCCCCCCCTCCCTCCATCTTAATCCCCTTGAGCCGTTATTCCCCCCTCCCTCTTATCCCCTTTTGCCATATCAGATAATAATGGCACAAGGGGATTAAGATGGAGGGGGGAATAATGGCAAAAGGGGATCAAAGGGAGGGGAGAATAATGGCACAAGGCATTACGTTTCACATTAGTATACACATTAGTATTAAGGTAAGCACATTATGAAAAAAAGTAATTTTATGACTTATTTTGTCCGTGGGTGCTGTTATGGACATGAAAATGACATACATTTTATTTGCTATATTTTGTGATTCTAGTACAAGAAGGCCGCATGGAGTTTAGATAAAAGAAAAGATGGAGGTTCATCTTTATAGTAGGGGTCTCCAAGGCATGCTTACAGGGGCTTTTGTAACATTAGACAGACCACCTGGGGGCTGGCTGGGGGGCGGAGAACATCTAAATAAAAGTCCATTCAAAGGGGGCAAAGGGCTCTCTTTCTATTGCGGGGCTGGATACCAACACACCTGGCCATTCAACTTCCTGTTGGGCCTGAATCCTGAAACAAAGGACTGCAGCCTACTCCCATGCCTGTCTTTGTTCATCATACTTGCTGTAAAGGGTCCCCGAAGCTAAGTATTTCAGTATTATATTCTCTGTGTGTTTCATTTAGTATAGTTGTATCTTTTAAGGAAAATCCACCCATATAGCCAATTATAGGATTTCTACTATAATTGTAGTATATGTGTTTCCTTACATTGCAGATTTAAACTTCTAGGTGTTAGCAATATATTTTCTCTTCTCTCTCTCTCTCTTAGTTAGAGTGTGTTTAGTTTACAACTGTGTATTAAACATCTTTATTTCTGCCAGTGTTTGGATGTGTAGTGTTGGTTTGTGCATTGGATATTAGGATATAACTCTTCCAAAATTCCTTGTTTCAATTCTAGAACATGTTTCAGATTGTCTGAGATTTATTGTTTATATACAGACATGTTATTTTTGTTTAAGTTATATGTCATTTTTATTAGTTCTTTGTATTTCTTGAAAATTCAATAAAAATTTATTTGAAACAAAATTCCTAAATAGGTTAGTCTGTGGGGTGTTTATGAATGCATTTGTTCTCCGGTGATACAGCTAGTTAAATATCTGCGGTCTGTGTGAATATATATTGTATTCACTAGTCCGCATGGCCATTTTGTGTCTCGGACATTTTGTGTCCCAGATGCATGGTCTGCAGATTTTAACTGGTCGTGTGACCATTGGAGCCAGATATAATTCAACACCAGAACCACGAACCGCAACAGGTACCCCTTTTGCGTAAGTTCCGTGCGAATTTACGCGTGATGGGTACCTGCAGACATACTTTCACCCTTTGGGGGTACAGTCGCGAAAAAGGTTGAGAACCACTGCTCTAAATATATTATTGCCACACACTGTACCCCCTGAGTAAAATACTGCCACACATTGTACCCTCAGAATATAACACTGCCATACACTGTACCCTCTGAATATAACCCTGCCACACAGTGTGCCCATAATAATAATGTCACACAGTGTTTTGTCTCAGTTCAGCTGAATACCGTCCCAGCACCGTCCACCTCTGTGCCCCCCCCCCCCCCCCCAGACCCCTTAGTCTTCCACCCGGCTCCGTTGATACACTCCTCTTCCCTCCTATACTTTGAAGTTCTCTTCAGGCTCCTCTGAGACCCCCCCCCCCCCCTTCCCAGACCCCCTAAGTCCTCTCCACGCTCCTATGCCCCCTCGTCAGACGACTAAGTCCTTTCCAGACTCCTCTGCACCCCTCGTCAGACTTCTAAGTCCTCTCCAGACTCCTCTGTCCCCTTCCCCAAAGTCCTGCTCTATAAGGCTGTCAAAACATGAGAGGAGTTGTACTTATGCAATAGCTGGAGATCAACAGATTAGAGAACACCAATCTAAACCAATATTCCCCAGCCCACTAGAGGTGTATTTTAATTTTGTTCTGCCCTAGGTCCACCCGAACCCAATCGCCTCCCACCCCTCCGCATTGATGTACAGTATATGTATGTATGTGGGTATGATAGTGTATATGGGTATGATGTGTATATGACTGGTATGTGTATGATAGATGTGTGTAAGTATGATAGACATATGTATGATAGATGTGTGTATGTTTGACAGTCGTTTGTATGATAGATGTGTGTGTGTGTAATAGATGTATGTATGTATCATGGATTTGTGTGTATGTAAGATGGTTATATGTATGATAGATGTATGTATGTATCATGGGTGTGTATGTATGTGTGTGCATGTATGATAGATGTGTGTATGTATGATGCATGTATGATAGATGTATGATGGATGTGTGTATTTATGATAGATGTGTGATCTATCATACGCACATCTATCATACACACACGTCTATCACACACTCCCACACACATTTATCATACATACACACATCCATCATACATGCACCTATCATACATACATCATACATACACACATCTGTCATACATGCGCACATCATACATACATACACACACATCTATCATACATACACACATCTATCATACATATACACATCATACATATACACACACACAACCCATCTCATCCTAGGTATCCTCATTACCGCATTTCCCCCACCCCATCCTTGTTCTCCTCATCACCCCAATGCCCCCCCGAACCCCATCCTTGGTCTTCTTATCACTCCATAAACCCCATGCACCCCATCCTCAGTCTCCTTACTTCATAAACAAACACCCAGCCCCCCACCACACCCCATCCCCAGTCCCCTCATCACCTCATACACCGCCACCCCCTCCTGCACCCCATCCTCGGCCACCTCATCATTTAATCCCCCCCCGCACTCCATTCTTTGTCTCCTCATCCCCCCTCATTCACCCCATTCACGTCAGACGACTAAGTCCTTTCCAGACTCCTCTGCACCCCTCGTCAGACTTCTAAGTCCTCTCCAGACTCCTCTGTCCCCTTCCCCAAAGTCCTGCTCTATAAGGCTGTCAAAACATGAGAGGAGTTGTACTTATGCAATAGCTGGAGATCAACAGATTAGAGAACACCAATCTAAACCAATATTCCCCAGCTCACTAGAGGTGTATTTTAATTTTGTTCTGCCCTAGGCCCACCCAAACCCAATCGCCTTCCACCCCTCCGCATTGATGTACAGTATATGTATGTATGTGGGTATGATAGTGTATATGGGTATGTGGGTATGATGTGTATATGACTGGTATGTGTATGATAGATGTGTTTAAGTATGATAGACATATGTATGATAGATGTGTGTATGTTTGACAGTCGTTTGTATGATAGATGTGTGTGTGTGTATGATAGATGTGTGTGTGTAATAGATGTGTGTATGTATCATGGATTTGTGTGTATGTAAGATGGTTATATGTATGTTAGATGTATGTATGGTAGATGTATGTATACACACATCCATCATACATGCACCTATCATACATACATCATACATACACACATCTGTCATACATGCGCACATCATACATACATACACACACATCTATCATACATACACACATCTATCATACATATACACATCATACATATACACACACACAATCCATCTCATCCTAGGTATCCTCATTACCGCATTTCCCCCACCCCATCCTTGTTCTCCTCATCACCCCAATGCCCCCCCGAACCCCATCCTTGGTCTTCTTATCACTCCATAAACCCCATGCACCCCATCCTCAGTCTCCTCACTTCATAAACAAACACCCAGCCCCCCACCACACCCCATCCCCAGTCCCCTCATCACCTCATACACCGCCACCCCCTCCTGCACCCCATCCTCGGCCACCTCATAATTTAATCCCCCCCGCACTCCATTCTTTGTCTCCTCATCCCCCCTCCTTCACCCCATTCACGTCAGACGACTAAGTCCTTTCCAGACTCCTCTGCACCCCTCGTCAGACTTCTAAGTCCTCTCCAGACTCCTCTGTCCCCTTCCCCAAAGTCCTGCTCTATAAGGCTGTCAAAACATGAGAGGAGTTGTACTTATGCAATAGCTGGAGATCAACAGATTAGAGAACACCAATCTAAACCAATATTCCCCAGCTCACTAGAGGTGTATTTTAATTTTGTTCTGCCCTAGGCCCACCCAAACCCAATCGCCTTCCACCCCTCCGCATTGATGTACAGTATATGTATGTATGTGGGTATGATAGTGTATATGGGTATGTGGGTATGATGTGTATATGACTGGTATGTGTATGATAGATGTGTTTAAGTATGATAGACATATGTATGATAGATGTGTGTATGTTTGACAGTCGTTTGTATGATAGATGTGTGTGTGTGTATGATAGATGTGTGTGTGTAATAGATGTGTGTATGTATCATGGATTTGTGTGTATGTAAGATGGTTATATGTATGATAGATGTATGTATGGTAGATGTATGTATGTATCATGGGTGTGTATGTATGTGTGTGCATGTATGATAGATGTGTGTATGTATGATGCATGTATGATAGATGTATGATGGATGTGTGTATTTATGATAGATGTGTGATCTATCATACACACACGTCTATCACACACTCCCACACACATCTATCATACATACACACATCCGTCATACCTGCACCTATCATACATACATCATACATACACACATCTGTCATACATGCACACATCATACATACATACACACATATCTATCATACATATACACATCATACATATACACACACACACAACCCCTCTCATCCTAGGTATCCTCATTACCGCATTTCCCCCACCCCATCCTTGTTCTCCTCATCACCCCAATGCCCCCGCACCCCATCCTTGGTCTTGTTATCACTCCATAAACCCCATGCACCCCATTCTCAGTCTCCTCACTTCATACACCAACACCCAGCCCCCCACCACACCCCATCCCCAGTACCCTCATCACCTCATACACCGCCACCCCCTCCTGCACCCCATCCTCGGCCACCTCATCATTTAATCCCCCCCGCACCCCATTCTTTGTCTCCTCATCATTCTATATATGCCCCCCCAATCCCACCCAGTGTATGTATGATGGTTATATGTATATGAATGATAGATGTATGTACGATAGATGTGTGTATTATGATTAGTGTTGAGCGGCATAGGCCATATTCGAATTCGCGAATATTCGCGAATATATGGACGAATATTCGTCATATATTCGCGAATATTCGCATATTCGTTATATTCCCGTTTTATTTTCGCGCATGCGAAAATTAACATATGAGAAAATTCGCATATACGAAAATTAGCATATGCTAATTTTCGCATATTCGAATTTTCGCACGCCAGTCTCACACAGTAGTATTACAGCCTTCTTTACACCACACAAGCTGGAAGCAGAGAGGGATGATCACTGTGATGTGTACTGTGAAGAAAAAAAAAAAAAAAAACGAATATTCGTAATTACGAATATATAGCGCAATATTCGCGAAATTCGCGAATTCGCGAATATGCGATATTCGCGAATAATATTCGAATTGCGAATATTCGCGAGCAACACTAATTATGATAGATGTGTGATCTATCATACACACACATCTATAATACACACACGTCTATCACACACTCCCACACACATCTATCATACATACACACATCCATCATACATACACCTATCATACATACATCATACATACACACATCTGTCATACATGCACACATCATACATACATACACACATACACGCACATCTATCATACATACACACTCCTCTATCATACATATACACATCATACATATACACATACACAATCCCCCTCATCCTAGGTCTCCTCATCACCGCATTGCCCCCACCCCATCCTTGTTCCCCTCATCACCCCAATGCCTCCCCGCACCCCATCCTTGGTCTTCTTATCACTCCATACACCCCACGCACCACATCCTCAGTCTCCTCCTCACCTCATGCACCAACACCCAGCCCCCCCCACCACACCCCATCCTCAGTCCCCTCATCACCTCACACCGCCACCCCATCCTGCACCCCATGCTCGGCCACCTCATCATTTAATCCCCCCCCAGCACCCATCCTCTGTCTCCTCATCATTCTATATATGCCCCCCCAATCCCACCCCGCTCGCACCCAATCCTTGGTCTTCTCATAATCAGCCCCCCCCCCACCCCGTCCTTGGTCGTCTCCTTATCATTCAACCCCCGCACCCTATCCTCAGTCTCCTCAGCGTTCAATCGTCCCCCACCCCAGCCTTGGTTTCGGCCGGGGGAAGCTGCAAGGAAGCCAAGACACCCCATCCTTAGTCTCCTCATCAATCAATTCACACACTTCTCCATCCTCAGTCTCCTAATCATTCAATCCCGCCACCCTCTGGACCCCATCCTCGGTATCCTCACCTTCCTGGAGATCAGTGCATCAGTGCTGCGATGTGGGGTTGCTGCACCTGCCACTGCCTGGGATGGATTTTGCAGGGTCAGTGGCAGGTGCTTGGAGCAGACATGCGTGCTGCATGGGGCACATCTGCTCCCATCAGCCCCTGGCCTGTCTCTAGAGCTACGCCACTGCTTGCGCCAGTTCATGCTGCCATTGCCTTTATAAAGTTTTAATTATTTTTTCCCCTCAGCTTTCTCGAGGTGGTTGGGGTGAGAGGAGGGATTAGAGGGGAAAGTTCAAATTTATGTATTTAAGGATTGTATTGTTGGTACAATTTACTATGTGCAAGGTTTTCATACGCCGCACGTATATAAAGCTACACTCATTTCAGTTTGCTGGATTTACTAAGTCTCGCGCACCTCTTAGTAAATCCAGTGGGGCTTTGCGACTGGTCGTTGCGCCTAATTCTGAGCTGTTGTACATTTCTGCAACTTTTGTCACACCTCGGGCCTAAAGTCTCATGTGAAGCTGTTGTGCCCCCGTATGCCCCTCAAAGTCATGCTACCTTCCTGGCTCCTTCTCTCTCACTATGTAGACGCAGCATACTTTTAAATAAACACGCAACCTTAGTAAATATCCCCTTGCCCTTCATTTGTGTACAATTTAGAGTCTACAAATACATTTTGTAGGATTTTGCTAGTTTATTGCTGGTAGCACACCCAGTTTGGTCAATATTTAGATTATACTGGACCACAAGTGCCTAGTGGCAAATGCAAACCTGCATATAATACACAACCTGGGCACTCACCACACAAGACCATCTTTGCCTCTCACCTTCACTCCTGTTCGGGAAACAGCATGCTTTCACAGCACCACCTATGGGTGCATGCACACCCCGTTTTTGCTATACAGTTCCTGTATATGGTTTCAAGTTAAAAAAAAACGTATGGAACTGTATAGAAAACTGTATGCATTGACTTAACATTGTAAACCGTATGTCAAATGCATCATCCGGTTTAGTCCGTTTTACGTCATATGCGGTTTTGTCCGTTTTTTGTTTTTTTACCCGTACCCGAAACCATAGTCTACCATGTCTTTTGGTCCAGGTGAAAAACTGTATTAAACCGTATACATTTTTTTTTTTATTAACATGGGAGTCAATGGGAACCGTACAGAACTGTATGTGCGTACGGTTCCATCAGGTTTTCACCATACGGTTTTTGACTAGGCACAGTTTTTTTCTTGGAATTTCAATCAAACAAGTGAAACTTTATTCAAAATGGAGTGAAAAGTTAAAAATGTATAGGTTTTTTTCTTTAAAAATGGATGCAACCGGACATCATTTTTCAAACTGGATAAGGTTTTCAACCGTATAGGGGTTAAAATTTGCACACACGTTTTGATACAGTTTAGTCAGGTTTTGAGGAATCCGTTTTTCATCAAAAACCTGATACGGGAACTGCATTGCAAAAACGTGGTGTGAATGCACCCTTATATGGATTTGTCCGTTTTTTTTACCCGTACCCAAAACTGTAGTCTACCATGTTTTTTGGTCCGGGTGAAAAACTGTATTACGCCGTATACGTTTTTTTTTTTACCATGGGAGTCAATGGGAACCATACAGAACTGTATGTGTGTACGGTTCCATGCGGTTTTCACCATCCAGCTTTTTACTTTGCACAGTTTTTTTGTTGTAGTTTTGCAACAACTGGAGGCACCCTGGTTGGGAAACATCATTTTTTAAATCGTATACGGTTTTCAACCGTATATGGGTTAAAATTTGTACACACGTTTTGATACAGTTTAGTCAGGTTTTGAGGAATCCTTTTTTTTTTTATCAAATACCTGATACGGGAACTGTATTGCAAAAATGTGGTGTGAATGCAGCCTATATCAGTGTTTCCCAACCAGGGCGTCTCCAGCTGTTGCAAAACTACAACTCTCAGCATGCCCGGATAGCCGTTTTGCAACAGCTGGAGGCACCCTGGTTGGCAAACATAATTTTTTACACCGTATACGGTTTTCAACCGTATATGGGTTAAAATTTGTACACACATTTTGATACAGTTTAGTCAGGTTTTGAGGAATCCGTTTTTCATCAAAAACCTGATATGGGAACTGTATAGCAAAAATGTGGTGTGCATGCACCCTATATCAGTGTTTCCCAACCAGGGTGCCTCCAGCTGTTGCAAAACTACAACTCCCAGCATGCCCGGACAGCCGTAGGCTGTCCGGGCATGCTGGGAGTTGTAGTTTTGCAACAGCTGGAGGCACCCTGGTTGGCAAACATCATTTTTTAAACCTTCTACGGTTTTCAACCGTCTATGGGTTAAAATTTGTACACACATTTTGATACAGTTTAGTCAGGTTTTGAGAAATCCTTTTTTCATCAAAAACCTGATATGGGAACTGTAATGCAAAAATGTGGTGTGTGTGCACCTTATATCAGTGTTTCCCAACCAGGGAAACTAAAACTCCCAGCATGCTCGGAGTTGTAGTTTTGCAACAGCTGGAGGCACCCTGGTTGGGAAACACTGACCTACATATTAAAGGGGCAGTGCCCACATTTAGCCAGTGCCAGTGCCTCCCCCTGCTTGCCATTACTGTTAGAGCGATCCATCCCTGGTGCAGCTGTACACACAGCAGTCTACTGCTCTCCTTTGTAGTGAAGGACAGCCCGGCTCCCTCCCCCTCCCTCCCCGACTGACAGCAGCATCACTGGGGGGCGGGCCAGCACTGACAGCCGGAACGCTTCCCTGTGGAGCTGCGGCTGCTGTGCACGGCTCCAGGACAAGGGGAGACGCTGGGAAAAGCACAACACACACATATAGGGCAAGCAGTGGCTACCATCCCTCTCCTGTGGCTTGTATGCCCTCAGATGCCCTGCCTGTGACATCCATGGATGGAAAGCCAGGATATCATCAGTGACTCCTCATTAACTATTGGATTACCATTGACAGTGGCTGCAGATGATGAATTTCCCTGCAAGGTCAATGCTGGCTTTCCTGTGTGCAGCACTGAGGGTAAGAGATGCATTCACTGCCTTTGTCTTAATCCTTGTATTCCAGTGTGGAACAGCTGCAGCTATCCTCCCAATGATGGGGATTAGACAGCATCACATATTACTGGGTTTAATTACAGAGCAGGGACAAGGCTGCTGGCATGATGATGATGATGATGATGACCTCTGCTGGGTGCATCACTATGTAGTAGCATTCTTTCTGCCATGTATTCCTAACACTGGCATAAATAATAGAAAGTGCCAGCTAGGGCAGGACCATCCAACTTACAGCAGCTAATGCATTACTGTAGTGCCCAGTGCTGCCTGACTGCAGTGAGGATGTGCCCAGGAATGCTAATGGCCAGTGACAGAGGGGCCATGGACTCTGCATAGGACATGTATGCTGCACTATATAAAGGGATACCCCCCATTATCTAGGACACACTACAGGAAGGAATTGGTGTAGTTTCATGTTTACCAGGCAGAGTTAATCCCCTATGGTCATGGCTGACTATTAGACTATGCATCTATAGGTTGTCTAGCTTGGGATACTGCAGGCTCCTAGGGATTCATTGGTTACAGTGTATAAAGGGGAAAGGATAGCAACAAACTGTATAGTATGGAACTTACATGGACACATAAGGGAACATATACAATAGTGGCGGTGTTGCTAGGTTACTGCTTATCATTATAATGTGCGTCAAATGTATTCCCTGGAAGCGCTTCTCTCTGTCTTTTCACCTTGTGCAGGTTTTATTATTTTTTTTTAACTATTTGCATATTTAGCAGCACATCGTAGGACTCATATATGGGCAGCAGCCGGGTGTGAGACAATATATAGAACTTAGGTATAGCTGTAGCAGATCCGATATGTGTGTCACAGAATGGGAAGCCTGTGGTTTATCTTAATAATAAACAAAATTCATCATGCTGTTTACTTACTGTTATGCTGGGAAAGTAGATGTATGTAAATACACAGGTATATATATATATATATATATATATATATATATATATATAGATGGAGGGAGAGAGAGAAATAAATAGAGAGAGAGAGAGAGAGAGAGAGAGAGAGAGAGAGAGAGAGAGAGAAATAATACAAAGGCAAATAGATATATAGATATGAGAGAGAGAGAGAGAGAGATAAATAGAGAGAAATAATACAAAGGCAGATAGATATATAGATAGATGAGAGAGAGAGAGAGAGAGAGAGAGAGAGAGAGAGAGAGAGATAAATAAATAGAGAGAGAGAGAAATAATACAAAGGCAAATAGATATATAGATAGATGAGAGAGAGAGAGAGAGAGAGAGAGAGAGAGAGAGAGAGAGAGATAAATAAATAGAGAGAGAGAGAAATAATACAAAGGCAGATAGATATATAGATAGATGAGAGAGAGAGAGAGAGAGAGAGAGAGAGAGAGAGAGAGAGATAAATAAATAGAGAGAGAGAGAAATAATACAAAGGCAAATAGATATATAGATAGATGAGAGAGAGAAATAGAGAGAGAGAGAAATAATACATAGGCAAATAGATATATAGATAGATGAGAGAGAGAGAGAGATAAATAAATATATATATATAGAGAGAGAGAAATAATATAAAGGCAAATAGATATATAGATGAGAGAGAGAGAGATAAATAGAGAGAGAGAAATAATACAAAGGCAGATAGATATATAGATAGATGAGAGAGAGAGAGAGAGAGAGAGAGAGAGAGAATACACAGGTAGATATATAGATTGATAGATGGTGAGAGATAAATAGAGAGATAAATAGATAGATGGTGAGAGATAAATAGAGAGATAAATAGATAGATGGAGAGAGATAAATAGAGAGACAAAGAAAGAGAGAGAGACCTGCCTGCACCTTACTACTTAGACCTGCCTGCACCTTCTTACTACTTAGACCTGCCTGCACCTTACTACTTAGACCTGCCTGCACCTTCTTACTACTTAGACCTGCCTGCACCTTCTTACTACTTAGACCTGCCTGCACCTTACTACTTAGACCTGCCTGCACCTTCTTACTACTTAGACCTGCCTGCACCTTACTACTTAGACCTGCCTGCACCTTCTTACTACTTAGACCTGCCTGCACCTTACTACTTAGACCTGCCTGCACCTTACTACTTAGACCTGCCTGCACCTTACTACTGAGACCTGCCTGCACCTTACTACTGAGACCTGCCTGCACCTTACTACTTAGACCTGCCTGCACCTTACTACTTAGACCTGCCTGCACCTTACTACTTAGACCTGCCTGCACCTTACTACTTAGACCTGCCTGTACCTTACTACTTAGACCTGCCTGTACCTTACTACTTAGACCTGCCTGCACCTTACTACTTAGACCTGCCTGCACCTTACTACTTAGACCTGCCTGCACCTTACTACTTAGACCTGCCTGCACCTTACTACTTAGACCTGCCTGCACCTTACTACTTAGACCTGCCTGCACCTTACTACTTAGACCTGCCTGCACCTTACTACTGAGACCTGCCTGTACCTTACTACTTAGACCTGCCTGCACCTTACTACTTAGACCTGCCTGCACCTTACTACTTAGACCTGCCTGCACCTTACTACTTAGACCTGCCTGCACCTTACTACTTAGACCTGCCTGCACCTCACTACTTAGACCTGCCTGCACCTTACTACTTAGACCTGCCTGCACCTTACCACTTAGACCTGGCTGCACCTTACTACTTAGACCTGCCTGCACCTCACTACTTAGACCTGCCTGCACCTTACTACTTAGACCTGCCTGCACCTTACCACTTAGACCTGGCTGCACCTTACTACTTAGACCTGCCTGCACCTTACTACTTAGACCTGGCTGCACCTTACTACTTAGACCTGCCTGCACTTTACTACTTTTACCTGGCTGTTATGCTCTCCTTTTTTTGTGATATATATATTACTTTGAGTGATACATTGCATGCATTGATTTACACATAATGGTAATTGAGAAGGGTATTTATCACTTCTGGTGAAAGGGTAGAGTAGAATACTACTTTGAAAGTCTGCTGGATTTAACCGTCCACATCCAGTTGTAAAGTTTTTCCTGTAGTTCTCTTTCAGTGCTGTCCACCTTGTTTCTGTACCACATCCATTATTTATTGTTATCATTTATGTTTCTTGTTCTGTATTATGTTATTCAGCCAACACCACAAGATTATCGTAATGCTCCAGACCGCATGACAGTGATGTCATCTGTACTTCATGTCGAGTATTGGTACCAAGTCTGAATCTATTGTTACTGCAGATGCTGTACGGTTATCAGGATTATTATTGTGTATAATAAATATGTATTACTACTTTTACTATTCTATTTCTTTTCAATTGTATTTTTACACACATCATGCCAGGCAAAATAGACTTGGGGGAAAAATAATGGCTGAAGGGTCAGCATAAAATTCCATCATGATTTGGATCAGGGCTGGAGTGGGACTGAAATCCATCTCAGGCATTTTAACACTTACAGGCCCACCTGCTGTGTAGTCAATGTTAAATATGGTTGTGCGCTTGTGAGTTATGACTGGTCACAGTATATATAATGTTTAAAATATACATGTTCCTGTAAACATTTGTAGACAAAGCTGAAAAGACAACACTTGGAACGTCAATTTCTCTCCAGGGAAGTTTTGATTCTTCTAGACAGGGATCATGGCCATATTCGAACTGGAGACTCTCATTACATGCAGCCAAAGATCAATTAAACACATGCTGCCCCCACCCTAATTCCCTAAAGGAGGTTCTCTAGTCCAAATATGGCCCAAACTGCTTTCAGGAGTATGTTGTAACCCCTCCATCACAAATCTGGAGCACTGAGTCAATTTATTGGTAATAACTGAATGCACTCTTGAACACTGAGATACTGCAGGTTTCAGTATAACCTATTAATGCCTAATTACAAACTAGAACACTAAAGTATTACAAGTGCCATCATTATCCACTAATACATAAATATATACCTGGTGCCTGAAGGGACCGAAAGGCTGCTGTTCCACTGAGGCCAAGTTTCCACTTGGTTTTTTGTGTCGTTTTTTTCCCCCTAAAAAACACCAAAACGGCCCCCAAGGCATTTTTTTTTTAAACACTGCAGACAGATGTTAGCTGTAAATCAATGAGAAACCGCATCTACACATGAAAAATATTTTTTTTAAAGAAAAAAAAAAGGGAAAATCACTCACACACTATATTTTTATTATTGTCGGCTACATTTTTAGTGCCCTGCCCGCCCACATAAATTGATCCCCGTTTTAAAATTAATTAAAATTTTGCTATTTATTTATTTATGTTGGTATCCAACAAATTTAGAAAAAAATGTCAAAGGGGCCAAAAATGCAATTTCCACTGAAAGGCAAAACACGCCAGAAAAAAACGCATGAAAAAAACCACAGGAAAATGCCGTGGTATTTTTTCTGGCGTTTTTTTTTTGCGTTTTTTTTTTTGGGCCAAAAAACAACCAAGTGGAAACTTAGCCGTAAGAAGACACTAGTATTATAAATAACACATGGTAGAAGGGGTCCTTGTTATACATTTTGTGTTTGGGCTTAGGAACTTCAAATTACTCCCGAATTCTCCCATTAAAAATGATGCCCTATGTAAATTTATATTAAACCTACAGCATATATATGTAAAGCAATTACAGTGGGGCAAAAAAGTATTTAGTCAGCCACCAATTGTGCAAGTTCTCCCACTTAAAAAGATGAGAGAGGCCTATAATTTTCATCATAGGTATACCTCAACTATGAGAGACATAATGAGAAAAAAAAAATCCATAAAATCACATTGTCTGATTTTTTAAGAATTTATTCGCAAATTATGGTGGAAAATAAGTATTTGGTCAAGTTCATCTCCATACTTTGTTATATACCCTTTGTTGGCAATGACAGAAGTCAAACCTTTTCTGTAAGTCTTCACAAGGTTTTCACACACTGTTGCTGGTATTTTGACACATTCCTCCATGCAGATCTCCTCTAGAGCAGTGATGTTTTGGGGCTGTTGCTGGGCAACACAAACTTTCAACTCCCTCCAAAGGTTTTCTATGGGGTTGAGATCTGGAGACTAGCTGGGCCACTCAAGGACCTTGAAATGCTTCTTATGAAGGCACTCCTTCCTTGCCATCACTGTCATGCTGAAAGACCCAGCCACGTTTCATCTTCAATGCCCTTGCTGATGGAAGGAGGTTTTCACTCAAAATCTCACGATACATGGCCCCATTCATTCTTTCCTTTACACGGATCAGTTGTCCTGGTCCCTTAGCAGAAAAACAGCCCCAAAGCATAATGGGGGAGATTGATCAAAGTTGTCTATTTCCTGCATCAATATAGACCAACCTACAGAGGGTTAGGCTGGTCTATTGTGCGCTTAATTTATCAAAAGTCGCAAGGCTCTTGATAAATTCTGCGCACAGACTTCAGGGTCTATGGTTTAGACTGTATTTAAACCTGCTCCATTATGGTCTGACATTTCAGCGTACTTTCAGCTAATATTACTTTTCGCAGAAAAGCTGCTATTGATAAATTCAGCACCAATGCATTTTTCTGTCTAAAATGTACTAGAATGCATCATGTTCTAAAAATCCTCTAAAGCGAAAGTCGCAAAAAAGTAGCACATATTTAGACTGCGACTTTCTGTGTGACAAATTTAGATGGGAAAAAACTGTCTAAATCCTTTGATAAATCTCCCCCAATGTTTCTACCCCCTATGCTTCACAGTAAGTATAGTGTTCTTTGGATGCAACTCATCATTCTTTATCCTCCAAACACGATGAGTTGAGTTTTTACCAAAAGTTCTACTTTGGTTTCATATGACCATATGACATTCTCCCAATCCTTTTCTGGATCATCAAAATGCTCTCTAGCAAACTTCAGATGGGCCCAGACATGTACTGGCTTTAGCAGGGGGACACGTCTGGCAGTGCATGATTTGAGTCTCTGGCGGCGTAGTGTGTTACTGATGGTAGTCTTTGTTACTTTTGTCACAGCTCTCTGCAGGTCATTCACTAGGTACCCCCCCGTGTGGTTCTGGGATTTTTGCTCACTGTTCTTGTGATCATTTTGCATGGATCCCCAGATCGAGGGAGATTATCAGTGTTCTTGTGTGTCTTCCATTTTCTAATATTTGCTCCCACAGTTGATTTCTTCACACCAAGCTGCTTGCCTATTGCAGATTCAGTCTTTCCAGCCTGGTGTAGGTTTTCAATTTTGTTTCTGGTGTCCTTCGACAGCTCTTTGGTCTTGGCCATAGTGGAGTTTGGAGTGTGACTGTTTGAGGTTGTGAACAGGTGTCTTTTATACTGATAACAAGTTCAAACAGGTGCCATTAATACAGGTAACGAGTGGATGACAGAGGAGACTCTTAAAGAAGTTATAGGTCTGTGAGAGCCAGAAATCTTTCTTGTATATAGGTGACCAAATACTTATTTTCCTTCATAATTTGCAGATAAATTCTATAAAAATCAGACAATGTGATTTTATGGATTTTTTCTTTCTCATTATGTCACTCATAGTTGAGGTATACCTAATATGAAAATTGCCGTCCTCTCTCATCTTTTTAAGTGGAAGAACTTGCACAATTGGTGGCTGACTAAATATTTTTTCTCAACACTGTACTTACAAATGGTTACATCATGTGTATGTACTAAAGGAAGATCTCCACCATCTCCCACTGCATGAATGATAATCCACTCCTGACCCCGAGCAGCAGGTGCGTTTTCTCATAGGGACACATACAGGAACATGTCCAAAGGGAAATATGGCACTGGTTATTTAATAAGTGGGAAAATATAGATACAAAGATTCTACTCCCTTACTGATCAGAGTAACTGAGGTGTTTATGGCCTGCTTAAATTTGGCTTTGGTAGAAACAGCTATCTACCCATATTTGGGGTGATCAGGTACCTCACATCTCTTGAATTTGTGAGCATAGACTGTGGAAGTTCTTTCCAACACATTAAAGGGGTACTCCACTCGAAAATATTTTCTTAAATCAATTGGTGCCAGGAAGTTAAACAGATTTGTAAATGACTTCTATTTAATCATCTTAACCCTTCCAGGACTTATCAGCTGTTTTATGCTCCACAGGAAGTTCTTTTCTTTTAGAATTTCCTTTCTGTCTGACCACAGTGCTCTCTGCTGGCACCTCTGTTCATTTTAGAAACTGTCCAAAGTAGAAGCAAATCCCCATAGCAAACTTATCCTGCTCTGGACAGTTTCTGACATGGACAGAGATGTCAGCAGAGATCACTGTGGTCAGACAGAAAGGAAAAAAAAACTTCCTTTGTAGTGTACAGCAGCTGATAAGTACTGGAAGGGTTAAGATTTTTTAATAGAAGTAATTTACAAATCTGTTAAACTTTCTGACACCAATTGATTTAAAAGAAAATGTTTTCTAGGGGAGTACCCCTTTAAGTCTTCTGAAATCCTAAATCCTTTTCCTCAGATACTGTATCAAATATTCTATATTCTGTGACATGTGCCTTGACATGTGCCATTTATCTGTCACCTATGTAAAAAATCCATGTAAAAAAAAAAAATAATCACTCTGTAATTTCTTATATAGTGCAGCATAGGCTATTAGAGAATAATGTAGAAAAGTTTCTTGTGTACGTGTCATGCTTAAAGGGGTACTCCGGCCCTAAGACATCTTATCAAAGAATAGGGGATAAGATGTCTGTTCGCGGGAGTCCCGCCGCTGGGGATCCCCACAATCTCTCATGCAGCACCCTCCTGTCTCAGCTGCATGCAGCGCTGTCTGAAGCCACAGGACCACAGGGATGGAGTATCGTGATGTCACGACTCCACCCTCTTGTGACGTCACACCCCGCCTCCTAAATGCAGGTCTATGTGGCCATCAAGCCCCCTCCCATAGACTTGCATTGAGGGGGTGGGGTGTGATGTGGGTGCTGCATGAGAGATTGCGGGGGTCCCCAGCGACGAGACCCCCACGGTCGGGGATAAGATGTCTTAGTGCCGGAGTACCCCTTTAAGTGTTGTGGCTTATGTTGTATGAATGGCTTTTCAGTCATATTGATTTCTTTTATCCCACTAAAATAATTTCAGAATGCTGCCTACATTTCCCATGAATCTGCTGGCTTTTTCAGTACTGCAGTTGATCTCATCAGGCTGCTGATAAATATTGCCTTGAGACAAAATAATTAAATCTATAACCTATTGAGGTGTTTCATGAAGATTGTAAGTCTTCAGGCTCTGTTCACGTCATGTTTTTACAAAATTTTTGTAGTGTTTTTACTGAATATTTTTTGCTATGATTTTTCCAAATTGCTGAAAAAAATTACTTGTTTTTATTATAATTTGTGCAGTTGCCTTAACCAGTTAAGGACTCAGGGCGTACCTGTACATCCTGAGTCCCGTTACTGGGGTTTAAAGCGTTCTTACGACCAGAGAACGCTTCAAACCCTGTGGGTCCTGATTGCTAGTAGCAGCCAGAACCCAGGGTTAATGCGGGGCACCACCAATCGGGCCGATGCCCGGCATTAACCCTTTAGACACCGTGATCAAAGTTGATTGCGGTGTCTAAAGTGAAGATAAAACTATCCCGGCAGCTCAGCGGAGCTGATCTGGACTTTCACGACAGAATTGCGATGTCCGGATCAGCTTACTGGGCGACAGGAGGGTCCTCACCTGCCTCCTGGTCGTCAGATCAGCGATCTACTGCTCCAGGCCTGAATAAGCCCCCCCCAAGAAAAGTTAGCATTTTTGGTCACTTCATATACCATAAAAATATTAATTAAAAGCGATCAAAAAGTCCCATCAAAACAAAAATGGTACCGATAAAAAACTAAAGACCACGTTGCAAAAAATGAGCCCTCATATAGCCCTGTACGCAGAAAAGTAAAAAGTTATAGGGGGTCAGAAGATTACACATTTTTTTTCATTCCCCCCCCCCCCCTTTTTTTTATTCTCCTTGGAAGGACTTTGAGTCTTTTTGTATTTGTTGTATGTATATGTGTTATGTCTAAAGAAAACAATAAAAGAGATTTTGGAACAGGGACAGAAGATGACAATTTTAAACATAGCCCTAAAAATTAGCAAAATGATGTTTTTTTATTTTTATTTCACCCCACAAAAAAAAATTTCTGCCACAAATTATGTTATAAAATAAGTAATATCATTACATAGTACAATTGGTGATGCAAAAAACAAGCCCTTATTTGGGTCTGTAGGTGCAAAATTGAACGTGTTATGATTTTTAGAAGGTGAGGAGGAAAATGGGTGTCCTTAAGGGGTTAAAAATCACCATTTTACTGTGATTACAGGAAAATCACAGCAAAAACAAGTGAACACAGCCTCAGATATATATTCATATCCCATAGAGATAGCAGGGTGAGATGGGAAGGGGTCTATCAGCAGCCTAATAATAAAAGTTGTTCACAGGAAGTCAGCTGACTTAAAGGAGTACTCTGGTGCAGATTACTCCTGCTCCGACCTGCCCGGGCTGCAAAAAAAATGAAAATGATGCTTCGTTCACACGGAAGTATGAAGGGGATGGACTGGAGGACCGATCAGCTGTAGTGGTGCTCAGCAGGAACCCAGGAAGGTGAGAGATGGTTTATTTTCATTTTTTTTGCAGCCCGGACAGGACGGAGCAGGAGTTCTCTGCTCCAGAGTACTCCTTTAAGACTGACCACATAAAACACAGTAATTTCCGGTGGGTCAGTCTGGTGATCATATGACCCAGTTACAGTAATAAACTGCTAGAATACGGCTGTTCTGAAATTGAACACATAGTGCTGTAGAACCAGTGATGTCAGAGTGCCTGATATGTGCAAAAATAAATGCATTCAGGAGTGCCATTTTAGACATATATATGCCCAGCACCCCTGCCAAACAGCGCTATGACAGAGCCACAACCCCCCCCCCCCACCCCCCTTACACAATGAACAGGGCTGCAATTAAAGTTAAGATGTTTAGTGTGGCCTATTGACCTGTGTAGATAAAGTTGAACTAAGTGGCATGCTGTTACAGGGGGATTACCATAAGTGTACCATGAGGTCCACCATGTAGTCAATTGGCTGTGGGGAAGTATGACAATCTGGGCCCAGGTGTCACTCCAAGCCCAAGCGTCACGATTTCTGATAGGAAAGGATTGCAGGCAGGGACCAGAGAGGGACACGGGAGGAACCGCAGGAGCCTAAGTACAGAGTACAGGTTTATTTTTTTATATAATGTACAATGGGCAAAGTTCTACCAAAAAAAAAAAAAAACTCCTACCAGATAACCCCTTTAATTGTTAGTAAATTTTGATTCATTATTACTTTGTTAGTTTCAAGTTATTTTAGCTCCAATAATGCGATCACTATTTTTGTGTGGTGCAGTTCTTATGTCTGATGCGCAGCCAACCATGGTTTTCTGTATCCTGTTGTTCTCCTATGTAATAGAGACACCCGAGTCTAAGATGTGACGAAAGCCTCTGTTCCCCCTATACTTACACTTTGGTGTGGACCAGGGTGCCTCCAGGTGTTGCAAAACTACAACTCCCACCATTCCTTTCCATGCCTGGACAGCCAAAGGCTGCCAAAGGCTGTCCAGGCATGCTGGGAGTTGTAGTTTTGCATCGTCTGGGAAACACTGGTGTAGACTCTTGTGTAGCGTAATTTAAAATAAATACATTTGTCACGATTCGGCAGGCTGGAGGTGGATCCTCTGTGTCAGCGAGGGATTGGCGTGGACCGTGTCGGTGGACCGGTTCTAAGTTGCTACTGGTTTTCACCAGAGCCCGCCGCAAAGCGGGATGGTCTTGCTGCGACGGTAGCAACCAGGTCGTATCCACCGGCAATGGCTCAACCTCGCTGACTGCTGAGAAGGCGTGGGACAGAAGGACAAGGCAGAGGCAATGTCAGACGTAGCAGAAGGTCGGGGCAGGTGTCAAGGTTCGTAGTCAATAAGGATAGCAGGAGATCTGGAACACAGGCTTTGGACAACAGTAAACGCTTTCACTGGCACAAGGCAACAAGATCTGGCAAGGAAGTGCAGGGGAAGTGAGGTAATATAGCCAGGGAGCAGGTGGAAGCTAATTAGGCTGATTGGGCCAGGCACCAATCATTGGTGCACTGGCCCTTTAAATCTTAGAGGGCTGGCGCGCGCGCCCTAAGGAGCGGAGCCGCGCGCGCCAGGACATGACAGCCGGGGGCCGGGACAGGTGAGTGACTTGGGATGCGATTCGCGAGCGGGCGCGTCCCGCTATGCGAATCGCATCCCCGCCGGCAGTGTCAGTGCAGCGCTCCCGGTCAGCGGGTCTGACCGGGGTGCTGCAGAGAGAGAAACACCGCGAGCGCTCCGGGGAGGAGCAGGGACCCAGAGCGCTCGGCGTAACAGTACCCCCCCCCCTTAGGTCTCCCCCTTTTTTTGTCCGGCAATTGCTTCACGTGGGACGAGGACACTGGGAGCGATTGTAGGGTTTCCTCATCAAATGCAGGCAGTTCAGCAGGAGTGGGAATGGGGAGGGCAGAGGGTGAAGCTTGGCACGGGGCAGAGTGTTACCAGGACAGGGGCTATGAGGAGGCAAAGCATAGTCCTGATAGGCTTTGGGGAGACCAGGTGTAGGAGGAGGCACCGAGGCTTGCCTGACGGGACTGGGAGGAGACGTGAGGCATTTCTTGCGGCAAGCAGGGCCCCAATTCTTGATCTCCCCGGTGGTCCAGTCAAGGGTGGGAGAATGATGCTGGAGCCATGGCAGACCGAGGAGGACTTCAGACGTACAGTTGGGAAGGACGAACAATTCAATCTTTTCGTGATGGAGTCCAATGCACATTAAGAGGGGTTCTGTGCGGTAACGTACGGTGCAGTCCATTTTAACTCCGTTGACCAAGGAAATGTAGAGCGGCTTGACGAGACGGGTCACCGGGATGCAGAACTTATTCACCAAAGAGGTCAGAATAAAATTTCCAGAAGAACCAGAGTCCAAGAAGGCCGCGGCAGAGAAGAAAGAGTTGGCAGAAGGAGAAATCCGCACGGGCACAGTGAGACGTGGAGAAGCAGACTTCGTACCAAGAGACGCCACACCCACGTGAGCTGGGTCCGTGCGTGCGTTTCCCAGACGTGGAGGGCGAATAGGGCAATCCACCAAGAAGTGTTCGGTACTGGCGCAGTACAGACATAAATTGTTATCCCTACGGCGAGTCCTCTCTTCAAGGGTCAGGCGAGACCGATCCACTTGCATAGCCTCCTCGGCGGGAGGCACAGGGGTAGATTGCAAAGGATACTGTGAGAGAGGTGCCCAGAGATCAAGGTCTTTTTCCTGGCGGAGCTCCTGGTGTCTCTCAGAAAAACGCATGTCAATGCGGGTGGCCAAATGGATAAGTTCTTGCAGGTTGGCAGGAATCTCTCGTGCGGCCAGCACATCCTTCATGTTACTGGATAGGCCTTTTTTAAAGGTCGCGCAGAGAGCCTCGTTATTCCAAGATAATTCGGAAGCGAGAGTACGAAATTGGATGGCGTACTCGCCTACTGAAGAATTACCCTGGACCAGGTTCAGCAGGGCAGTCTCGGCAGAAGAAGCTCGGGCTGGTTCCTCGAAGACACTACGGACTTCAGCAAAGAAGGACTGGACAGTGGCTGTGGCAGGATCATTGCGGTCCCAGAGCGGTGTGGCCCAAGACAAAGCCTTTCCAGATAGAAGACTCACTACGAACGCCACCTTAGACCGTTCTGAAGGAAATCAGTCCGACAACATCTCCATATGCAGGGAACATTGAGACAAGAAGCCACGGCAGAGTCGGGAGTCCTCATCAAACTTGTCCGGCAGGGACAAGCGGAGGCTAGGAGCGGGCACTCGCTGCGGAGGAGGTGCAGGAGCTGGCGGAGGAGATGGTTGCTGCTGTAGCAGTGGCAGGAGTTGCTGTAACGTGGCGGTCAACTGCGACAGCTGCTGTCCTTGTTGGGCAATTTGCTGCGATTGCTGGGCGACCACCGTGGGTAGGTCAGCGAGACTTGGCAGCAGCACCTCAGCGGGGTCCATGGCCGGATCTACTGTCACGATTCGGCAGGCTGGAGGTGGATCCTGTGTGTCAGCGAGGGATTGGCGTGGACCGTGTCGGTGGACCGGTTCTAAGTTGCTACTGGTTTTCACCAGAGCCCACCGCAAAGCGGGATGGTCTTGCTGCGACGGTAGCAACCAGGTCGTATCCACCGGCAATGGCTCAACCTCGCTGACTGCTGAGAAGGCGTGGGACAGAAGGACTAGGCAGGGGCAAGGTCAGACGTAGCAGAAGGTCGGGGCAGGCGGCAAGATTCGTAGTCAATAAGGATAGCAGGAGATCTGGAACACAGGCTTTTGACAACAGTAAACACTTTCACTGGCACAAAGCAACAAGATCCGACAAGGAAGTGCAGGGGAAGTGAGGTAATATAGCCAGGGAGCAGGTGGAAGCTAATTAGGCTGATTGGGCCAGGCACCAATCATTGGTGCACTGGCCCTTTAAATCTTAGAGAGCTGGCGCGCGCGCGCCCTAAGGAGCGGGGCCGCGCACGCCAGGACATGACAGCCGGGGGCCGGGACAGGTGAGTGACTTGGGATGCGATTCGCGAGCGGGCGCGTCCCGCTATGCGAATCGCATCCCCGCCGGCAGTGTCAGTGTAGCGCTCCCGGTCAGCGGGTCTGACTGGGGCGCTGCAGAGAGAGAAATCCGCGAGCGCTCCGGGGAGGAGCAGGGACCCGGAGCGCTCGGCGTAACAGTATTGTTGGTTTAGAAAAGAAGAAAAGATGCACTGAGTCAATATTAATAGAGAGGTCATAAATATAGAACTAATTGCTAACAAGGGGATATTGTAGCCATCGCACCAATTCGAGCAGGAACCCAGCATCTTTATTTCCCTCTTGGGTTTGTAACCGCATGAGGCTTGCTATACTCTAAAGATAGTTGTCACCGCTATCTTTCCCGATCATCCCAAACATGCAGTGGGGGATTAACCGCTGCCAGCACCTTATCTCCCTGAGAACGAAAAGATTGAACACGTTGATTTCCAACATATCTGCCCCATCCAACATCGGCCGTAGAGGAGAGTAGGGAGGCTTACACATTAGATTATGGCATATACCCTGAAATTGGCATTTATTTTGACATTATTCTGATTTGTATAAATACAATTATGTTAATTTTCAATAAAATATGAGGTTTCAAAAAAAAAAAATGGGCATGTCAGATGTTCGGCTAGTAGTCAATAACAATTGAATTACTTCAAGCAGACTGTCTATTGTATTCACTTTGTCTCCAAAGATGTTGGTTTGAACCAGTATTGTAATCTTTTTGCATTGTGAACAAATTGATTCAGATTTATTGATGGGTTGTCGAAGGAAATCCATTCCTAAATTCCTAAGTTGTCACCTTATGGCAATGAGTTGGGCTCTTTGTGGCTGCTGCAGGGAAATGTAGCATTTCATTTTGGCTCTTCAAATGGAATGAGAATGGAACGTCTGGTACATAGAGGGTGGTCCCAAAGGGATATGAGGGCTGAAATGAGACAAATCCTATACTACTGCCCTAGGGACGTATTTATGTGCTATGTGATACTGCTTGTATAGAAAAATATTCTATATTATAATATGTCTCATATGAGAGAAATAATTACAGATAAAAGGGCTTATACATAAAATGAGGAATTCAATCTGAATTTGTAATCCTTACTGGTACTGGATTATGCAGTATGGACAGGGTTTTCATGCTGGTTATTGACATTGACATTGGCACAAGTTCCTCTCTTACCTAGAGCCATATAGCAACAACATGACTTCTGGACAGCATTGTGCAAATAACATACTTAAAAATCCATATGGGGTCATTTGTCTCCTTGAGGAAAGTGTCATAAAGAATTGTGTGGACTTATAGACCATTCATGCAAAGCAGCTACCATTTCAAGGTAGCTTTTTCTTAAAGTCAGGGTTTCACTCCAGTTAGAAGTCTTACAACATCACTGGGAATGTATGCCAATCAAAAAATCCTTCTAGAATGAAAGAATACCCATCTGTAGACAACTGTTCCAAGGTTATTGAAGGGGCAATAACCTTAAACAAAATAGTTGTTTACAGATAGGTATTCTTTCTTTATGAAAATATTTCTTTCTGGTTTGGTATATATTCCTTGTAATGTTCTTAGACACCTTCATGGGGTACTCCGGCCCTATACATCTTATCCCCTATTGTGGGGGGTAAGGCTGCTGGGACCCCTTGCGATCTCTGGGTCGTCACCTCGGCTTTCTGAACACTGAAGCTTAGGGCATCTGTGTTCGTGAGGTCACTCCATGCCCTCTCCATATATGTCTATGGGAGGGGGAGTGACGGTTAGTACACAATTGCCACGCCCCCTCCCATATATATGAATGGAGGGAGTGTGGCGTGACTTCACGAATACGGAAGCCCCAAGCTTTCGTGTTCAGAACACAGCGGTGCTGGCCCAGAGATCGTGGGGGGGTCCCAGCGTCTGGATTCCCCAAGATCAGACATCTTATGCCCTATACTTTGTATAGGGGATAAGATGTATAGGGACGGAGTACCTGTTTAATGGAATAAAACTCTCATTATAAGGAAAACTGCTTTGAAAAAGTGTCATGAGAGCTGCTTTGCATATCCTTTTTAAAAATTCCATAGCAAGCATTACATTTAGAAATTGAATTCATTCCTTACTTTGTTACCAAACATGTCATTGATAGGTGTGCTATAGTAAATATAGAGTAACACTTTTTATTGTGTTTGTTGATAAGAAATACAGTAACAACGGTGCCTGAACACAAAGCCTTAAATGGGCACTGTCAGATACAAAAACTTTTGATATGTTGTTAAGCATGTATAACCAATAGGTTTTGCAATTGCTTTCAAACAACTGCCTCCCCTGCCTGCTTGGACACATACTAGTCCTACTGTGTCCATGCATTATCACCTATGTCATGGACACACTTCCTTGATTGACAGCTGTGAGTGCAGAGCTCACAGCTGGAGGAAAAATCCTCCCACTGTCAGCTTGTGTCCCGCTACTGTCAGTGAGGACAAGCTGGGAGTTGTAGTTTTGCTAATGCTAGGGGAGATGTGAGCAGACAGCATACTGAGGGAGGGGGCGGAGACCTGCACAGTGAGGCCACGCCCCCTCCCTTTGAGAGGAATTCAGACAAGTGAGCTAAATTAAAAGTGTAATAAAAAAATAAATAAAGGTGCTAGACACATAAAAATTTGATGTACATGGTCAGGATGGTCAGGAACTGAGTGATACATTAAAAAAAAAAATTTGTTGGATCTGACGGGTACGCTTTAATGAATTCACATAAGACCAAAAAGATTACTTTTTACAACCACCACTTTTTACTACTTTTTGGAATCACCATAACTAGAGGCTGTTTACCTATCAAACACATAAAAGTAATGAATTAACATATATATAGTAAAAGTATTTTGATTCCACCCTTGAGGAAACTGTCAATAGATACATGCTATAATATAATAGGTTTGTATTCATATTTTTATATTGCACATGTATATCTGTGATGTGTGTATTTCCTATGAAGTAAAAAAAAATGTAATGATCATACTCTATGTGTGGTGATTCCATCATTTATGCCAGGGGTTCTAAATGGTATGTTTCACTTCAATAAGAAGTCTTACAACATGACTGGGAATGTATGGCATGCAAGAAATCCTTCCAGAATGAAAGAATACCCATCTGTAGACAACTGGGTTTTTTTTTCGGGTAATTTTTATTTTACCACCGATTGCTTGGGTATATGTCGTGTACTTTCCCCACATTTATCAAAGAGGTGCATATTTGTTATAAATAGCGAAGGAGCTTAGCTGTAGACTGGCTGTGGTCCTGACTACTATGGATTTATGGTGTACTAGCTGTAGACTGGCTGTGGTCCTGACTACTGTGGATTTAGGGTGTAAAGAGTTGCTTTGTGACAAAAAAATGCGCCTTTTCACATAAGTGGCACGCAATAATTTAAAGACCACTGCACAAACTTGCCTAGAAAACCTTCCACCATAGCCTGCTTTGTAAATCACTCAAAATTACATAAATATTTTGCACTAAAACACACTGGGGGACACGTATCAATGTTTGCTTATGTATTCCTTTTGTCTCCCAGTCATTTTTTCCTTAACTTTTTTTTTGCTTATGCGCGACTTATTTATCAGCTGGTTGCAGCCTGTTGATAAATTTGTTGCATGTAAGCAATTTTTTTTTTATGCTTTGGTAGTGGCTTTTTCTGCTCCATGTTTGAGCTGGAGTAAATTTGGTATTTTTTTTCATGCAATGTAATTTTTTTGCGACTTTTGCACTTGATAAATCTCTGACCACTGCAAGTCAAAAATCACTTTTTGCTTTGGTAAGCAACAAGTTCCTTTTTTTTTTTTTTGCTTAGGGCACTGCACAATCAAAAAGTCGCACAAAAAATAGAGTAGTCGCACATGCAAATTTTTTTTGCAGCAATTTTAAGCAAAAAAAAAAAAAAACTACTAAATGCTTTCAGAAATGTCCCCCACTGTGCCAGACCACTGCGATAAACATACACAAAAAAATGAGTAAAACCAATGATAAATTTCCCTCCTTATGAAGCATATTTTCTCATAAATTTGTGTTGTGCCATTCCTGTAGCCTGATGCGCACGGATTGGACAGTGTTGGAGTATGTAAGGACACAGCCACAACACGGCCTGCAAAAATTAGCTAAAATATTAAATTGTTGCATTTGATAAATCAGCTACCTCTGCAAAAGTCAAACCAAATTTGACTTCATCCTAAGGAGTTTTAATAAAATATCTCAAGTCGTGTGGAAGCCAAAAAGTTGCAACATTTTAGGTAGTTTGCCATTTTTCCCAGATATTTGTGACAAATGTACACAAAAAAAGCTGTGTGAATACAATGATAAATTATCCCTCAGATTTCAAGGAAAAGGTTCTACTGAGTTGTTATATTTTGGGGAATACAACTATTTACTAAAAGAAACATATCAGGAAAGTTTTCTGATACTGTGCCAAGGATAACAATGTCGTATAGGAAGCAATGTGAAAGGGTAACACTCTTCCTGATCTGGTGAAGCAGTCATAGAACCCATTGTGGACATCTAGTGCACAGTCTTCTGAATTGCTTTTTATATAGGACAAACTCTCTAAGATGGCCTCACACTCTTTTTATCTTTACTGCAAAGTGAGCAGCTGATATGTATTAATACTCCATATTTTATAGCATTTTTCTAGCTATTACCTTACCTGGTTCCAGCATTCCGTCCTGTTGGGTGGCCATGGCTGCCTACTAATTGGATGCCCATTCCTCTGGTGATATATCTAGTTCCACAGCCCTGCTGGATAGGGCTACAGCTATAATGCTCTGGCTTCATAATAGCATTGGGGTGCCAGTTGCATTGGTGGCCTGGAGCCTGGAGGCCAATTAAAAGGAGATTCTGCCAAGGACTCCCTTCTTTCTGATTATGATTCATTCTCTTTACTGGCTCTCGTTCTTTGCACTACCAAAACTTTTACCGATTGACTCTGACTGTGACTGCTGTTGGATTGTCCTGCTGCCTGACCCTTTGGTAACTGGAGATCCTCTCTGTCTGTGACCCTTGGTTCCCTTCCTGGCTACTCGCCCATTTTATCCTATTGGTCTGTTGTATCCTGACTCCTTGGGATGACTCTCAGCTCAATTCCTGACTATGCTACTGTTGCATCAACATTACTGCTACCAAATGGGGACTATTTTGAGAACTGGACAAGTCTGTACTTCCTTATTGAGGTTAAAGGGGTACTCCGGTGAAAAACATTTTTTTTATATAATCAGCTGGTGCCAGAAAATTAAACAGATTTGTAAATTACTTCTACTTAAAAATCTTAATCCTTCCAGCACTAATCAGCTTCTGTGTGCTATAGAGGAAGGACTTTTCATTTTGAATTTCTTTTCTGTCTGACCACGGTGCTCTCTGCTGACACCTCTTTCCATGTCAGGAACTGTCCAGAGTAGGATAGGTTTGCTATAGGGGTTTTCAGCAGAGAGCACTGTGGTCAGACAGAAAGGAAATTCAAAAAGAAAAGAACTTTCTATGGAGCATGCAGCAGCTGATAAGTACTGGAAAGATTTTGAAATAGAATTAATTTACAAATCTGTTTATCTTTCTTACACCAGTTGATAGAAAAAAAAATGTTCTACCAAAGTACCCCTTTAAGGGTGAAGAATGGGGAGATATTGTTGGCTTTGCACCCTGGTCAAGCTTGTACTAAACCATTTATGGCTTAGAATATCATAACATTATCAATTTGTTATTTACAATTCGTCATGTGTAGAAGTACATTTTGGGATATATGTTTTTCCAGATCACTGGATTTTACATTACCATTTAGTTAAAAGAGACAAGGTGTTTTCGTGTATTAACACTGTAGGAAAATCCTTTGAGGGTTTGGTTGTCACTTGAAATCTATCTAGTTCAGTAGAAAGCGAAAGGTATTGACAGCAGAGAATATAAGCTGTTGGAGACCTGTATGATTTCAATTAGTAGCTTCAACCCGTTCTAGAAAGGAATTTAACATCTGAGAAATAAATGTCTGGCGCCCAGGCTGGCGATTCACAGAATAAAAAATCTTTTATAAGAGCTTAGTGGGGTGTTAGATGTGATTGACACAGATCATTTGTCAATTTCTAAGCCTTTTCCTGATGGATGAATGGGTATTAAAACAAGACTTATATGAACAGATTACATAACCTAAAACCATGTGGATTATGTTTTTTCATTAAAAAATACTCTGTGAATTGTGTGAAAATATTAATAATATCAATAAACGGTATGCAGTGTATACTGTAAGAAAGCAGGAGAGACATCAAAACTGTAAATAATTGATCGCTAGAATGCTAAACAAAGGCACGAAAAATAAAACATCAGCTAACCGAAAGACAAACCTTAGAGGATCATCTGGCAGAAGTTTGTATTTCATGGCCATTGAGCTTTACAAGGCGGCTTTCATACTAGTATATTTGTGATGGATTATTTATGATTTGTGTTCCTGTTGAAGAAGCCAAGCATTGATTAAAGCCTTATCTCCAAGCCTAGAAACTAAAATGAGGCTAACACTGACCCCAAATTCCACCCCCTAACCATAGATAATTCACAAAGGTTCAGCAAGCTTATATAGGTGGTGTTGTGGAGTCCTTACTCTGTTAGGCTACCTTGGGTTTAATAACTTTTTCCTCTGCGTTCCCTATATTATTGGCGGGCAAAGTTGTACAATGTGAAGAACCCATTCAAACAACTCCTTATATCGTGGTTTAGTGGACCTTTTTGAGTTTGACATGGGAGAAGAGGAAATTGGGTTTAGTCATACAATTTGTAAGTTTTAAGCTATGCTTTAAGCTTATTTATATAAAACCGCTATATAAATTATTTAATTCTGTGACACCTTATGTCCTCTTAAAGGTAATCTGTCAGTTCTTTATCATGCTCAGAGTTACAGACATGGGCAGATAGCTGATAGGGAGATACAACAATACCTATCATGTAGCTGTTTTCAGTTATGAAATTATGTTTTCCTTCCGATGTTAAATGTTGAAAAGGTGGTGCTGAGCTGTAGCTTGCATGCCTCCTCTCTCCTCCACCACTTCTTACTCTGCATAATTGGTTTACTGGGCTTAGCTTCCAGCACTGAGCCTCGTAAAAAAATCAGTAGAAAGAAGGACTGGGAATTTAAGAAAATTCCTCAAAATGTCGGTTTTCAGTATTCCCAGTCCTGCTCTCTACTGATCTCAATCTTCCCATTTTTAAAAATCAAATGCAAGAAGCTCCCAGCTACAGAATAAGGCATCTCTACTAACTAAACATATTTTCAACATTGCTCTGCCTGCAGCGCAACACTAAAAGGTGACCACCTTTTACCTTATCTAAACCTATAGCCTAAACCTATAGCACTTAATAGTGCTTCTCTTTTTCTATTTTTCTCATTGTTGTGCATCAGTTAAGCAGAGCAGGTTTGAGGTGGAGGAAAAAGGAGGTGTGAATACTGCACCCCAGTGACAAGTTGGACATTTTTTTTTACACATTTCCAGGGGAACAGCACTGTGCCCCAAGACTGTCCTTTCATTGGAAATTCAAAAATTTACTAAATTTACTATTGTACCCTTCTGTGCACACAATTTTAATAAAATAAATAATGTAATCCAGTAAAGGGCTCTCAAATAGGTCACTTTTATTTTGAAGTTGACCACTAGTGCTTTTTAGCCACCTTTTTGATCCAACCTAATTTAAACTTTAATATTGATGGCCTATTCTCAGGGCCTATTAATATTTAATTTAATATTACATTTAATATTTAATATTGATGGCCTATTCATCAATGTCTAATCAATGTAGTGGTGGCTTCCATTCACTTCAATAGGATGCAGTAACCCAGCACTGCCACTACACAATGAACTGAGTCATCTTCTTCTGGGCCTATTCATTGTGTATATGCTGGAGCTATGGCTGAGCTGAACTGCTGATCAGTGTGGGTGCTAGGTGTTGGTACCATGAAGATCGGCCATTAATGGGCATTCTGAGAATAGGCAATCAATGTAAGAATCCATAAAAACCTATTAATCCGGTTAACACAGACTGCTGTACAGCAATCACATTGATATCAGTCATTTAACCCTCTAAATAGGGATCAATAGCTATCACAGCATTTAAAAGGCTAAATGGCAGGTGTCTCTCAGGTCAAGGGCCCAATCAGCAGCTCTCACAACACGAATGTGGGGTGCCGATCAATTATTATGGCAGTCAGAGGCCTTTAGTAGGCCTCCGAGCCTGTCATAGTAATTCTGTTATAGTAGGCCTAGACAGACTGTACTGGAAGAGTGCCAATCTAACTGATCAATGCTCTGCAATATATCAGGCATAAAAAGAACAGTCAGTTCACAAAGTCAATGTGTCGGAAGCAGGAAAAATAGTAGTATAAATATCTGTGTACCGGTCACAATAATAAGATTGTGTTGGTTAGACGACTGAGCATATAGAATATGGTGGATCTTGTGGGATGGTTCTGATATGCGATAGCAATAGTGTGCCCTGCGTCTATGTAGGTACACCACTGCTATAACTACTGTAAGAAAGAAGCAGTAAATCGAATGTGTAGAATGCTTCTGTAAGACTTAACTCTTCAAAATCCTCTCATACAAGAATAAGCTCAACTCCAACAAGTAAAGTCATATTAAACATTGGGTTGCTGAAATGTTTGCTTGTGAAATTAGGTGAATAAAATATCTTATCTTCACTTTACTTGTGTTGCTTATCATAAGTTCCTTTATCCATTTGAAATATGGAAGTTGTGAAAGCATTGTTCCTGTGACAACATATCCTCTTATATACACAATCTGTGACTACAGACCAGCCTTGGTTAATATATTGCAAAGACTTTGTTGACTGCAGCTGATCTGTTGCTATACAGGTGAGAGTAGAGTCACCTGGATGGTGTGTTTTTAGCTGCTTGAAAAGCAGTTTACCCTCACTGAACGCAATACAGATAAGGTTATATTCACACCTACAGCCGGGTTTCTGTAATGAACAGACACCATGACACACTGCCAAATCTGTCACATGGTTGACATCAGTGGACGGAAAGGATATTGTAAGTTATTTTCTATCTGTGTCCTAAAAGGAAGGTTTGGAAAAACCATTAAACAGGGTATTCCAGTATTTTTTTTTTTTTTACTATGACTATGCTACAGGGGCTGTAAAGTAAGTGTAGTTAATAATATAATGTTTGTACCTGTGTGTGATGGTGGTCTCGCAATTCTTCTGTGATTTTTGCCCCCAAATTTATTTTTAACAAGCATACAAAATGCCGTCTCAGGTTTTCCCGGTTTGCAGTGAGACATTACAGCACTAGTCAGACATAGTAACATAGATCTAGTATACATAACCAGTGATGTTATTATTCTCCAAAATGCATCCAGTCACTTTTTGAACTCTTTTACAGAGTTAACCATGACCACCTCCTCAGGCAGAGAATTCCACAGTCTCACTGCTCTTACAGTAAAGAACCCCCGTCTGTGCTGGTGTAGAAACCTTCTTTCCTCGAGACATAGAGGATGCCCCTTGTTATAGATACAGTCCTGGTTATAAATTGATCATGGGAAAGATCTCTGTACTGCCCCCTGATATATTTATATATAGTTATTAGGTCTCCCCTACATCTTATTTTTTCTAAACTAAATAACCTTAATTCTGATAATCTTTCTGGGTACTGTAGTCCTCCCATTCCCCGTATTACTCTGGTTGCCCGTCTTTGAACCCTCTCCAGCTCCACTATATCTTTCTTGTACACTGGTGTCCAGTTTTGTACACAGTATTCTATGTGTGGTCTGACTAGTGATTTGTACAGTGGTAGAATTATTTCCTTGTTGTGGGCATCTATGCCCCTATTGATGCACCCCATTATTTCATTTGCCTTGGCAGCAGCTGCCCGACACTGGTCACTACAGCTAAATTTACTGTTAACTAAGACTCCCAAGTCCTTTTCCACATCAGTCGTCCCAAGTGTTCTCCCATTTAACACATAATCCCCGCCCGGATCTTTCTTCCCCATGTGCATTACCTTACATTTATAAGTGTTGAACCTCATCTTCCACATCTCAGCCCAAATCTCCAACCTATCCAGATCAATTTGTAACAGTGCACTGTCCTCTATTGTGTTTACCACTTTACAGAGTTTAGTTATCATCTGCAAAGATTGCTACTTTACTATTCAACCCCTCTACAAGGTCATTAATGAATATATTAAATAGAATAGGACCCAAGACGGACCCCTGTGGTACCCCACTAGTAACAGTCATCCAATCAGAATAAGTACCATTAATAAATACCCTCTGTTTCCTATCACTGAGCCAGTTACTAACCCACTTACACACATTCTCCCCCAGCCCAATCCTTCTCATTTTGTGCACCAACCTGTTATGTGCAACCGTATCAAATGCTTTAGAAAAATCCAGATATACGAAATCCAGAAATTGCCCCTGGTCCAGTCTGGAGCTCTCCTCCTCATAAAAGCTGATCAGGTTAGTTTGACAGGACCGATCCCTCATAAAGCCATGCTGATATGGAGTCATACATTAATTTTTTTTCAAGATAATCCAAAATAGCATCTCTTAGAAAACCCTCAAACAGTTTACATACAACAGAGGTTAAACTAACAGGTCTATAATTCCCGGGGTCACCTTTTGGCCACTTTTTAAATATTGGCACCACTTTTGCCATGCGCCAGTCCTGGGGAACAGTCCCTGTCACTATAGAGTCCTTGAATATTAAAAATAGAGGTCTGTCTATTACATTACTTAATTCATTTAGAACACTAGGGTGAATGCCATCTGGACCTGGCGATTTGTCTATTTTGATTTTTTGTAGGTGGCACTGTACTTCTTCCTGTGTTAGACAGGTGACCTGTACTGGGGAGTTTACCTTATCTCGCTGTATTTCACCTGGCATTTAATTTTCCTCGGTGAATACAGTGGAGAAGAATTTGTTTAATATATTAACTTTTTCCTGATCCCGTCTATAATTTCTTCCTCATCATTTTTTAAAGGGTCAACACTTTCATTTTTGACCTTTTTGCTATTTATATAGTTAAAGAACATTTTGGGGTTAGTTTTACTCTCTTTGACAATGAGTCTTTCTGTCTCTATTTTTGCAGCTTTTTCTCTATAGCTTTTTAATGCTTCTTCACTGCCGTCCTGTTTTAGTAGTTTAAATGCTTTTTTTTTTGTCATTTATTGCCCCCTTAACGTTCTTATTCATCCATATTGGTTTTCTTTTATTTCTGACCCTTTTATTCCCATTAGGTATATACATCTTACAGTGAGAATTTAAGATATTTTTAAAAGTCTCCCATTTAGTGTCAGTATTCATGTTTTTGAGGACATTATCCCATTTTATATTGTTAAGGGCTTCTCTGAGTTGGTCAAACTTTGCCTTCCTAAAGTTCATTGCTTTTGTGGCCCCTCGAGAGTTTCCCTTATTGAAGAATAAGTTATTATATTATGTATTATATTATGATCACTATTTCCTAGGTGTCCTTCTACTTGCACATTAGTCTCTGTCAGGTCTGTTGGTTTATATTAAGTCTAGTAGGGCGCCCCCTCTGGTCGGGCTCTGCACCATTTGGGACAGATAATTGTCTTTAGCTATAGTCAGAAACCTGTTTCCTTTATGAGATTCACAGGTCTCAGTCTCCCAGTTTATATCAGGATAGTTAAAGTCCCCCATTTTTATCAACTCATTCTGATTTGCTGCCTTGTTTATTTGCCTCAATAACTGATCTTCTGCCTCTTCCATTATGTTTGGTGTCTTATAGCAAACCCCTATCAGAATTTTTTTTTTTAAATCTCCGTATATTTAATGACTCCACATTATCATTACCCTCCCGTATATCCTCCCGCAGTACGGCTTCAGACTGGACTTTACATAAAGACATGAAACATTACATCACTAGTCATGGGTTCAAAAGAGCCTGCCTGCTTCAATGGGTGGAGCAACCGCTGGGTGGGAGGAAGATCATTCTGTAGTGAATTGTAGTTTTGCAATAGCTGGAGGAACCCTGCTTAGAAAACATTGGTCTATTCTTCACAGCAAAGCATGGAAAGCAGCACAACTATGCTTCAATGGAAGGTGGTGGTGGTGGGGGGGGGGGATTTGATGTGTGGGAGGAAGTAAAGAGACCTCACACTTAAAAACAAGGAATTCTAGGACTTGCAGTTTAAGTAAGGGAACTCTTAACAAGAAATAGCCATTTCACAATTACAACACAGCCATTTAGCCCCAAGATAAGCACAGATCCTTCCTAAGCATGTCCATTACTGTGTGGCACGTAAGTACTAAAATCATGTTATGGTGAATAACCCCGTTAACCCCTTAGGGACCTAGGGCATACAGGTACGCCCTGGCTCCCTGGGACTTAAGGACCTGCTGAAATCATGCAAATGCCTGGGGGGGTCCTGAGAACACCCCCCCCCCCCCCCCATGTTGGCGATTGCCGCAAATTCCCGATCAATTCAGATCTGCAATTTGCTGTGATTCCGGGCTGATCGGGTCTCTGGTACCGATCTACTGGAAAATAGGGAAAACAGCTCCGACCATCCTGAAGGATAGGAGCGAGGTGGCAGGGGTGCCACCTCCTCCTTTCCCCTGTGGATGGCCGGTCAAGACTGACTGGTGAATCGCAGGGCAGGTGCGGGGGGTGACAGTTCATTTCCCCTGCTCTGCCCGCCCCTGGAAGTCCAGGCAGAGCAAGGGAAGATGGTGGCGAGGGCTGCGGGGGCCAACATGGCGGGGTGACCGGCGGAAGTTACTTGATCACCGGTGTCAGGCAGCTGGGACCAGTGCAGGCAGCAGGGGACCGGCGCAGGCAAGTGGATGCAGCGGCGGTGTCAGATGCAGCAGTGAAGATCGCTGTAAAGTGATCTTCGCTGCTGCTTCTAGGTGTTTCAAATCTACAACTCCACGCATGTCCAGACAGCCTTTGGCTGTCTGGGCATGCTGGGAGTTGTAATTTTGCAACATCTGGAGGGCCACAGTTTTGAGACCACTGTGCAGTGGTCTCCAAAATGTGCCCTTCTAGATGTTGCAAAACTACAACTTTCAGCATGCCCAGTCAGTCCAGGCATGCTGGGAGTTGTAGTTCTGTAACATGTGGCCCTTCAGATGCTGCAGAACTACAACTCCGAACATGCCTGGACAGTCTTGGCATGCTGGGAGCTGTAGTTTTGCAACATCTGGAGGGCTACAGTTTGGAGACTGCTATACAGTGATGTCCAAACTGTAGTCCTCCAGATGTTGCAAAACTACAATTCAAAGCATGCCAAGACTGTCCAGGCATGCTGGGAGTTGTAGTTTGGCAACATCTGGCCCTTCATATGTTGCCGAACTACAACTCCCAACATGCCCTTCGACTGTCTGGGCAGGCTGGGATTTGTAGTTTTGCAATAACTGGAGGCACACTGGTTCGGAAACATTGTCTGTTACCTTACTCAGTGTTTCGCAACCAATGTGCCTCCAGCTATTGGAAACTATAAACTCCCAGTATGCAATGACAAACCGTACATGCTGGGAGTTGTAGTTTTGCAACAGTTGGAGGCACACTGATTGCGAATCACTGAGTTAAGTAACAAACTCTCAATGTTTTGCAACCAGTGTTCCTCCAGCTGTTGCATAACTACAACCCACAACATTCACGGACAGTCAAAGGGCATGCTGGGAGTTGTAGTTTTGCGACAGCTGGAGGTTTGCCCCTACCCACCCCCATGTGAATGTACAGGATACAGGGTACATCCACACAGGTGGGGTTTACAGTGAGTTTCTCACTGCAAATTTGAGATGCAGCAAACTTGCTGTAAATCTCCGCCTTGTGAATGTACCCTAAAAACACTAGACTACACTAACACAAAATAAAAATTAAAACACTACATATACACATACCTCTACAAAATCCCATTGTCACTTCTTCCCTTCTGAGCCCTCTAGTGCACCCACAGAGCACTTTACATCCACATATGAGGTATTTCTTTACTCGAGAGAAATTGGGCTACAAATTTTAGGGAGATTTCTCTCCTATTACCCCTTGTAAAAATTCAAAAACTGGGTCTACAAGAACATGCAAGTGTAAAAAATGAAGATTGAGAATTTTCTCCTTCACTTTGCTGCTATTCCTGTGAAACACCTAAGGGGTTAACACACTTACTGAATGTCATTTTGAATACTTTTAGGGGTGCAGTTTTTATAAAGGGGTAATTTATGGGGTATTTCTAATATGAAGGCCCTTCAAATCCACTTCAAAACTAAACTGGTCCCTGAAAAATTTCGATTTTGAAATTATTGTGAAAAATTAGGAAATTGCTGCTGAACTTTACAAGCCTTCTGATGTCTTCCAAAAGTAAAAACAAGTCAACTTTATGATGCAAACATAAAGTAGACATTGTATATTGTATATGTGAATCAATATATAATTTATTTGGGATGTCCATTTTCCTTATAAGCAGAGAGTTTCAAAGTAAAAAAAAAATTCTAAATTTGCTATTTTTTCATAAAATTTCTGCATTTTTCACCAAGAAATGAATAAAGTATCGAAGAAAATTTACCACTATCATAAAGTAGAATATATCATATAAAAAACAATCTCGGAATCAAAATTAAAAGTAAAAGCATCCCAGAGTTATTAATTCTTAAAGTGACAGTGGTCAGATGTGCAAAAAATGCTTGGGTCCTTAAGGTGAAAATGGGCTGAGTCCTTAAGGGGTTAAGTAGTAAATCTAAAATAAAAATACATAGCTGTGAATATCTACCTTCAACTGTCTCTAGGAATTACATCCTAAAAGTATGTTACGTATGTAAAAGCTGTTTAGCTCTGCAATGCAGCCATTCTGTTGACTGCCTAATCGATGCCTTTATAGTGGTAAAAAAAAAAATTTTTTTATATGGAGTCAGCAACAATTGGATAGGCATGGCAAGGGGTTTGTTATGCCACCAGGCTGCCATGCTTCTTTCCTTTACTTCAGCACAGTGCCTGCTGTGTGACTGACAGACAGGTCCTCAGCGTATGCCGGGTAGCATTAGAACGAGCACTCTCTGAGACCTCTCACTACGCTATCGTAGAAATCGACAGTGCATGCACTGAGGACCTGTATGTCAGTCACACAGCAGTCCAAGGACTAATGTAAAGAAGAGAGGTGTGGTGGCCCAGAGACCTTGTGGATCCCTTGCTGGCTCGGGACAAAAAGTAACCGATTGATGAATTCAATTACAAGAAAGTAGCAGCGCCCTCTAGTGGTGGTTGCAGGCAGCCAGAATGTAATATTTTTAATCCACTGTATATCTATGAAAGGATTCAGTTTTAAAAAGACAGAGCTAAACTTTTATAAAATAAATTGGGAAATTATTCAGAGCAGAATTTAGCTAAAAAATAAAAAGTGTGCCTTCAAGGGTGATTTCATGTCAGGTCTATTTGTAGATTTTAGTGTGAACTACTTGAGACTCAAAGAAAGTGCCCCAAAAAACAATGAATAGAATTTGTTTGTTATGTATCACATGTAAATTACTTAATTGTACCAATAGATATTAAAGTGTGGTGAGGGTGTGATGCAGGGCAGATGGAATTACCCTAGGGGCAGATTGCATTAACCCCTTGTGTTTGTGACACCAGAGCATGGTTTATCCTCTACACCACCCAAAGGAATACCACTGGATCCTGGGCTAGGCAATAACTCCAATGACAAGTTATGGAACAACGGCAGCTTTACTGAGTCAGACAGGTGTAACAGTCTATACAACTTTGCTAGGCCCACAGAGGTGACCAGTGACTTCAGAGACCTTAGGGCTTGCCGGGACTTATAGTGGACTTGGCCAATTTGGATGCAGGCCTGACTTGAGACAGGATGACTTGGACTGACTTGACTATGACAGACTATGACTGACTTCACCCCTTCTGTAGCTTTACAGGCTTTAACTTGACCTGTGGGGCTGCTTGACTGACTTTAGGCCTCCTCTGGACTCCAGACACACACCTAGGACTTGACCTTACTGCAGCTCAGCATACTGCATAAGAGCAGAGCTCCAAGAGAGCGAGCTAGCTCCACCCAGGGCTTATATGGTAGAGACTAGGAGGGGTCCCATAGGTCACCCTTAGGTCACATGGTCACTGATACCTCACTGGGTTTCAATCACGTGACAACAGGTCTTAAAGCTATAACACACTTTATGTACATTATATGGTATAACATAGGCATTTAAGTGCAGGGGGGCCAGGGGTCACTGTATGGAGTCTGCCAGACAGGGCAACTAGGGTACAGGGGTGCAACTCCGGTACTGGGCCACCACAAATGTGTTCATAAAGAAAATGTGATAAAGTTTATGTATCTTTTCATGCACAAAGAATAAAGTTTAAGTCAGTGATTGAAATGAAATGTAAGATTAATAGAGAGTTAGTATCTTAAAAGAAAAGAAGATTTATATTAGTGGGTTAAAGTATAAAGGCATATGGAGATAATAACATGACTTAATATTAATCCCTGGAGTATCAAGATAATCTTATTTATCTTTTCTATTCCTGGGTGATGACCATGTCTGCAGTTTGCTTTCCAGTATACATATGTATATATAGGGAGCACACCTCCGAATCACATAAAACATGTATAAAATCTCTTCATAGATTAGTTCTATCCTTCAATAGCAAATAGCAAGAAAGAAAGGAAAACGTAATTCTTTTTCATTTTCATTCTTTCACTAGACGACCTTTTTGAGAAAGTTTTCATATAGTCGTTATGGCATCAGCAGTCAATAGAATCACTCCTCTAACCATCCAGCCATCATTGGGATGTTAGAAGGATAGCAGTAAACTGATCTGACATTGAGGACATTGATGTACATCTATATTTGGGGGGCTAGTGTTGAGTGGGGCTCAACTGGCTCCAGAAAGTTAAACAGATTTGTAAATTACTTCTATTAAAAAATCTTAATCCTTTTAGTACTTATGAGCTTCTGAAGTTAAGGTTGTTCTTTTCTGTCTAAGTAATCTCTGATAACACGTGTCTCGGGAACCACCCAGTTTAAAAGCAAATTCCCATAGCAAACCTCTTCTAAACTGGGCGGTTCCCAAGACACGTGTCATCAGAGATTACTTAGACAGAAAAGAACAACCTAAACTTCAGAAGCTCATAAGTACTGAAAGGATTAAGATTTTTTAATAGAAGTAATTTACAAATCTGTTTAACTTTCTGGAGCCAGTTGATATATATAAAAAAAAAGTTTTTCCCTTGATAACTCCTTTAAGTAAAGGGTCTGAATACTTATGTCAAAGCAATGTTTAATTTTTCTTTATAGTAAATGACTGTAGATTTCTAAGGGCACGTTCACATGACCGTCTGTCCCAGTGTTTTTTCCCCGTTTAGGTTCCGTTGTTGCTGCTTGTAAATGGATAACAAACGGTTGTAAAATAATCCCATTGATGTCAATGGGATATTTTTTACAATCCTTTCACATCCGTTTGCACCCGTCTGCACTCAATTCCGTTTTTTTATGGGAGAAAAGACGGTGCATGCAGTATTTTTTTCTCCCATCAAAAAAACTGGGAAAAAAAAACGGATACAGTAAATTTACAATTGAAGTCTATGGAAAACGGATGAGCATTTAATGTCATCTGTTTGTATCTGTTTGTATCTGTTTTTTGATCCGTTTTTACTTCAGAACAAAAACATTTTTTTTGTTTATTAATTGAACAATAACGGATCCAAACGGATACAAATGGATAACATCCGTTTGCATCTGTTATTGTCCGTTTTTCTTTAAAGTCCATTTTTATTTTTGTCGGGAGAAGAACGGGATGGGTCTAGATGGCCATGTGAACGCAGCCTAACATTCTGTTTGTCATTATGGATTATTAAAAGGCTATTCCAGAAAAAAAAATAATAATTATATCAACTGGCTCCAGAAAGTTAAACAGATTTGTAAATTACTTCTATTAAAAAATCTTAATCCTTTCAATAATTGTCAGCTGCTGAAGTTGAGTTGTTGTTTTCTGTCTGACAACAAGTGCTCTCTGCTGACATCTCTGCTTGTCTCGGGAACTGCACAGAGTAGAAGAGGTTTGCTATGCGGATTTGCTTCTAAACTGGGTGGTTCCCGAGACACGTGTCATCAGAGAGCACCTAGACAGAAAAGAACAACTCAACTTCAGCAGCTCATAAGTACTGAAAGGATTAAGATTTTTTAATAGAAGTAATTTACAAATCTGTTTAACTTTCTGGAGCCAGTTGAGATATATATATATATATATATATATATATATAAGTTTTTTCCTGGATAACCCCTTTAAGCACAGAATTATAAGGGGAAAAAATGATTTTTTTTTTAGTGCATAATGGTAAGAGCTTTCTAATCTTAACCATACAAGTCATATACTCTTGTAAACATGCAAACAAAGCACCCCCCCCACACACACACACAAATATATATATATATATATATATATATATATATATATATATATAATTAATCTAAGTCTGATTGCAGATTGGTTGATGTATTTTCTACTATATGTAATGATATGTAATGATTTTGAATGTTATACTGGCCATAGGCATAAATATGAATGTAGGGACCATTTTGGCTCTATTTCATGTTGGCCATTAGTTGATGTACTTGACAAATGTCAGACAAAGCTATTGAAGCTTTGATCTGCTGTCTTGATCTTCTTTCAGCAGTGATTCATAACCCGAAGATTATGATATTGAATTCATTTATATAGGGACATATGGACAAATGAAAGAGTTAATTCACTTTTTTTTACCAAAACAATTTCACTTTTGTAGAGGGCAATAGACGTTGTCTGATTTAGCTTCCCAAAATAACCAGCTAAAGAAGAAATTTAGTGCTTAATGTCCTCATTTTGCAGGAAGGGTTCTATTCTTTTGTGTAGGCGCAGCACATCCAAGGGGAATGACTTTAATTTGAAGGTATCTATTTTCTTCACACTTCATTATACCAATTGAGACTTGTACATTAAGACAGGCCCAAAACAATTATTTCCTAGAATCTTAACTATGCATTCTTGTATTAAACATTTCATAGCTGGGTAGAAATTAGGCAATGCTCACGCAGCTGAATTTCCGCATGGATTTCCGCATTGAAATCCGCATGGGAATTTTGCATGTGTTTATAGCCTATTCATTTCAATTGGATTCCGCAGTCCCATTCACATTGCATAATTTTCATGGTGGATGTTACGCAGCTACAAAATATAAGTCAAGTCTTATATTCTATGGCAGGGGTACTTAAAGTGGTACTCTGGTGGAAAACATGTTTTTTTTTTTTAAATCAACTGATGCCAGAAAGTTAACTCCTTAAGGACGTAGGGCGTATCTGTACACCCTACGCCTGGTCCCGGTGTTTAAAACGGGGGTCACGCCGTGACCCTGCATCACACGGGGTCGGTCCCGGCTGCTAATCATAGGCGGGACCCTGGGCTAACAGGGCGCAGCATCGATCGTTGTGCAGCGCGCTGTTAACCCTTCAAACGCGGCGATCAAAGTTGACTGCCGCGTCTGAAAACGAAAGTAATCGCTTCCCGGCAGCTCAGTTGGGCTGATCGGGACATCGCGATAAAATCGCGATGTTCCGATCAGCTGAGACGCAGGCGGAGGTCTCCTTACCTTACTCCGCAGCGTCTGATCGTTGATTGATTACTCCAAGCCTGAGCTACAGGCTTGAGCAATCAAGCCCCTATCTGACTGATCCGTGCAAAGCTATGGCTTTGCAGGGATCAACATAGGAGATCAGTGTGTGCGGTGTTATAGGTCCCTATGGGAGCTATAACACTGCAAAAAAAAAAGTGAAAAAAAAAAGTTAATAAAGGTCATTTAACCCCTTCCCTAATAAAAGTTTGAATCACCCCCCTTTTCCCATAAAAAAAATACTGTGTAATTAAAAATAAAAATAAACATATGTGGTATTGCCGTGTACAAAAATGTCCGAACTATAAAAATGTATCATTAATTAAATCACACGGTCAATATTGTGCACGCAAACTCACTTTTTATATCATGAAAAAATGAATAAAAAGCGATCAAAAAGTCAGATCTACACAATAATAGTACCAATAAAAACTTCAGAACACGGCGCAAAAAATTAGCCCTCATACCAGCCCTTACGCGGAAAAATAAAAAAGTTATAGGGGTTAGAAGATGAGAATTTTTAACATATAAATTTTCCTGCATGTAGTTATGATTTTTTTCCAAAGTAAGACAATATCCAACCTATATAAGTAGGGTATCACTTTAACCGTATGGACCTACAGAATAATAATAAGGTGTTATCTTTACCGAAAAATGCACTGCGTAGAAATGGAAGCCCCCAAAATTAACAAAATTACATTTTTCTTCAATTTTGTCACACAATGAATTTTTTTTCCGTTTCACCGTGGATTTTTGGGTAAAATGACTAATGTCACTGCAAAGTCGAATTGGTGGTGCAAAAAATAAGTCATCATATGGTATTTTATTTGCAAAATTGAAAGCATTATGATTTTTAGAAGGTGATGAGGAAAAAATGAAAATGCAAAAACCGAAAAACCCTGCGTCCTTAAGGGGTTAAACAGATTTGTAAATTACTTCTATTAAAAAATCTTAATCCTTCCAGTACTTTTAAGCTGCTGTGTGCTACAGAGGAACTTCTTTTCTTTTTGAATTTCTTTTCTGTCTGACCACATTGCTCTTTGCTGACACCTCTGTCCATGTCAGGAACTGTCCAGAGTAGGAGTAAATTATTACCCAAATAATAAGTCACATTTTAAAACATGCTACTGACGTGTGGATGATACAAATCTACAACACTGTAAGGCTAAGTTTTCACACAGGTTATTTCTGCCAATTTTTTTTTAGACTTCAAAAAAATGCCAGAAAAATCAGCACTGCTTTTTGCAGCATTTTTGTAATTGCAAGACATGCTAAAAACGCAAGATGTGAACAGAATCTGACTTACTACCCCCTTTCCTGTCTGTCATGTTGTGTAGTGTTGCTTTGCCTCTAGTGACCACTTCACTAGAGAGGGGAATACACAGGTCCAGGTTGGACTAGGAACAGGAACAGTGCAACTTAACCCTGTCACTGCTGGGCTGGCGTGTAGTGCTCGGCCCAACATGGGGTTACAGTAAACCAGCAATCTATAAAGATCGCTGGTTAACTGTTGGATGGGAGATATACAATGTATGAAAAATAAAAATTTACATCAAGGGATTTACGGGTGACATCTTTTCTGATTGAAGTCTTTTACTTTTCTTTTTCATTCTGTTTTGACTACAATTAAGACTTCTACTAGCCATGTCTCAGCTATATAGAGTTTGCTGGCATGAGATCTTAGGATCTTCGCTCAATATACTAGCTCTATATTGTTACACTATGCACCTAATATTGCTAAACGCGAGACCACTAAGTTATATTGCCACTGTATCTTTAATATAAAACTGCCACATGCTGTACCCTGAACTGAGTAATGAACTGTGCCACTATCCCAATAATGAACTATGCCATTGTCTCCATAATGAAGCATGCCACTGTCCCCTTTTTGAACTGTACCACTGTCCCCATAATGAACTGTCCCACTGTCCCCCTAATGAAGTCTGTCACTGACCTCCTAATGAACTGTGTCACTGTCCCCCTAATGAAGTGTGCCACTGCCCCTAATGAACTGTGCCATTGCCCCCGTGTGTCACTGCCCCATAATGAAATGTGTCACTGAACCCTTAATGAAGTGTGCTACTGTCCCCCAATAAACTGTGCCACTGCCCCTAATGAACTGTGTCACTGTCCCACTAATAATTTGTGTCACTGTCCCTAATGAACTGTGTCACTGTCCCCTAATGAACTGTGTCACTGTCCCGCTAATAATTTGTGTCACTGTCCCTAATGAACTGTGTCACTGTCCCTATAATGAACTGTGTCACTGTTCCCTAATGAACTGTGTCACTGTCCCCTAATGAACAGTGTCACTGTCCTCTAATGAACTGTGTCACTATCCCCTAATGAACTGTGTCACTGTCCCCTAATGAACTGTGTCACTGTCCCTATAATGATCTGTGTCACTGTCCCCTAATGAACAGTGTCACTGTCCTCTAATAAACTGTGCCACTGTCCCCTAAGGAACTGTGTCACTGTCCCCTAACGAACTGTCACTGTCCCTCTAATGGACTGTGTCACTGTCCCTCTAATGAACTGTGTCACTGTCCCTCTAATGAACTGTGTCACTGTCCCTCTAATGAACTGTGTCACTGTCCCCTAATGAACAGTGTAACTGTCCCCTAATGAACTGTGTCACTGTCCCCTAATGAACAGTGTCACTGTCCTCTAATTAACTGTGTCACTGTCCCCTAACGAACTGTGTCACTGTCCCCTAATGAACTGTGTCACTGTCCCTATAATGAACTGTGTCACTGTCCCCTAATGAACAGTGTCACTGTCCTCTGATAAACTGTGTCACTGTCCCCTAATGAACTGTGTCACTGTCCCTATAATGAACTGTGCCTCTGCTCCCTAATGAACTGTGTCACTGTCCCCTAATGAACTGTGTCACTGTCCCTCTAATGAACTGTGTCACTGTCCCTCTAATGAACTGTGTCACTGTCCCTCTAATGAACTGTGTCACTGTCCCTCTAATGGACTGTGTCACTGTCCCCTAATGAACTGTGTCACTGTCCCTAATGAACTGTGTCACTGCCCCTAATGAACTGTCTCACTGTCCCCTAATGAACTGTGTCACGGTCATCTAATGAACAGTGTACCTGTCCCCTAATGAACTGTGTCACTGTCCCCTAATGAACTGTGTCACTGTCCCTCTAATGGACTGTGTCACTGTCCCTCTAATGGACTGTGTCACTGTCCCCTAATGAACTGTGTCACTGTCCCTCTAATGGACTGTGTCACTGTCCCCTAATGAACTGTGTCACTGTCCCTAATGAACTGTGTCACTGCCCCTAATGAACTGTCTCACTGTCCCCTAATGAACTGTGTCACTGTCCCTATAATGAACTGTGTCACTCTCCCTCTAATGAACTGTGTCACTGTCCCTCTAATGGACTGTGTCACTGTCCCCTAATGAACTGTGTCACTGTCCCTCTAATGGACTGTGTCACTGTCCCCTAATGAACTGTGTCACTGTCCCTAATGAACTGTGCCACTGTCCCTGATGAACTGTCTCACTGTCCCCTAATGAACTGTGTCACTGTCCCCTATGGAACTGTGTCACTGTCCCCTATGGAACTGTGTCACTGTCCCCTAATGAACTCTGCCACTGTCCCCTAATGAACTGTGTCACTGTCCCTCTAATGAACTGTGTCACTGTCCCCTAATGAACTGTGTCACTGTCTCTCTAATGAACTGTGTCACTGTCCCTCTAATGAACTGTGTCACTGTGCCCTAATGAACTGTGTCACTGTCCCTCTAATGAACTGTGTCACTGTCCCCTAATGAACTGTGTCACTGTCCCCTAATGAACGGTGCCACTGTCCCCTAATGAACTGTGTCACTGTCCCTCTAATGAACTGTGTCACTGTCCCTCTAATGAACTGTGTCACTGTCCCCTAATGAACTGTGTCACTGTCCCCTAATGAACTGTGCCACTGTCCCCTAATGAACTGTGCCTCTGCTCCCTAATGAACTGTGTCACTGTTTCCTAAACTGTGGCTCTTCACCTATTGGAAAAATCATGCACTGACAGAAGGGCATGATGAGAGTTGTACTTTTGCAGCAACTGGAGAGCCACAGGTAGAAAAACATGTCCCCCTGAGAATACACACCTGATCCTGTCCTGTGCCTTGGTGGCCTTTTCTAGTCAGACCTGGCCATATTAATCAGGAAGTGCCAATGCATGGCTATCTCAGGGAAGCACTGGATCGCTGGGCAGGGAGCAGAGAATTGCCCTTCTCCTTCTCCATTGTATTAGTGTCTTAAAGACACCAATCCATTGTATTAGTGTCTTAAAGACACCAATACAGTGAAGAGAGGGAGAGCGCATGACTCCTCTTGCGGGGATGGGGCCTTAAATGGGCACTGTCACCAACTTTATTTTTTGATATGTTGTAGTACTTATGTTCTACAACATATCTCTAATATACTTTTATTATTTTTTTTTTTCAATAAAAAGGTTTAAATTACATTTAAAAACCGGCTACTGAAAAAGGACTGATTTTGTGATTTTGGAATGGCAATCAGTCCTTTTTCAGTTAGGCTGCACTCGCTCCTTGCCTGTCAATCAGTTTCACTGCAGTGAGGTTGGGGAAGGGTTAAGGCCTTGCAGCCATCATATGATGCAATATCACAGCCACCTGAAACCAGTCAGGATAATGCATGTCACAACATATTCAACTTGATGATGTCACAGTCATCCAGATTAGAGAATGAACATCTGCATGGTGTTTGTGACCTTGGTGAGGAATGATTTGTCATGTAAAATGCAGATGCTATCACACGTGGGAAAACTATTTATTGCTAATAATTTGGCTTGTTTTGTTTTCTTCATGAGATCTTCATCTGTTGTTACTTTACAAGGCTTAGACCAATAATCGTCATTAGTTTAGGCTCTGTTTACATTGACATCATTCCTGTCTGGCGATCTTTGTTTTCTTTTTCATGAAAGAGAATTTTCCTCATCAGAGGACCTTTCTAATATTTCCTAAATGATTCCTTTTAAATGTGGTGACAGGGAGAGCAGCTCTGGGAAAAAATCGAAATCCCCGCATCAGCTCTCCCAGGTGTTGTCAGCAGGATTCTGGCATTGTGTTAAAGGCTATGGTCACCTCTTCATGCTTTTTTTTTTTAATTCTTGTTCTATACTTATTATAGTACATAAAGATTTTCTCCATAGTATTTTTTTATAGGGGTACTACCATGCTGACAACTTATCCCCTATCTAAAGGATAGGAGATAAGTTGCCTGATAGCACGGGGTCCCACCGCTGGGGACCCCACGATCTTGCACGCAGCACCCAGCTCTCATCAGGCCCTGGAGCGAACATCCACTCCGGGTCTGATGACGGGGCTGGTGATCGTGACGTCACAGCTCCACCCCCCGTGTGACGTCACGCTCCTCCCCTCAATGCAAGTCTATGGCAGGGGGCGAGACAGCAGTCATAGATATACATTGAGGGGCGGAGCATGATGTCACATGGGGGCAGAGCTGTGACGTCACGATACTCCAGCCCCGTGATCGGCAGTCATCAGACCCGGAGCGATGTTCGCTCCGGGGCCTGATGAGAGCGGGGTGCTGCGTGCGAGATCGTGGGGGTCCCCAGCGGTGGGACCCCGTGCTATCAGGCAACTTATCTCCTATCCTTTAGATAGGGGATAAGTTGTCAGCACGGTAGTACCCCTTTAATTAAAAAAAAATTGCTCACTTTACCTTCTACAGTCTCCTGCAGGGAAGTCCTCTTTCTGACAGGTTTGTTATCAGCCCTTTTCTCCTTTCCGAACCTTGATGTATGGTTACATTAAGTTGACCTTTGATCTGGTCATAAGTCAGCCCACATAACAGTTCAGAAGAAGAGAGATAAGGAGACCAAGCCCCTCGGAAAGAGCCTGATGAACTTCCGTAAGAACATTGCAGAAGGCTGTACAAGAAAACCTCATTTTTTTTTAGTAAAGACCTACATGTACAGAAAGTGTTTTACACCACAATACAAATCAAGAATAAAAAATGCATTTTAAAGATGTTAATAGTGTTTAACCCCTTAAGGACCAAGGACATACCGTTATGTCCTGAGTCCTCTCCCTTACTATAGCGCAGGGGCCACGGCGTGGCCCCGCATCATAACGGGTCGGGCCCGGCCTCTAACAATGGCCGGGACCCGTGGCTAATAGCGCGTGACACTGATCGCGGTGCTGCACGCTATTAACCCTTTAGACGCGGCGTTCAACTTAGTGAAAGTAAACTAATGTCTGTTGGCTCAGGGAGCTGTTCGGGATCGCCGCGGTGAAATTGTGGCATACCGAACAGCTCTTAAGACAGCAGGGGGGTCCCTTACCTTACCTCCTGGTGTCCGATCGCCGAATGACTGCTCAGTGCCTGAGATCCAGGCATGAGCAGTCAAGCGGCAGAATCATTGATCAATGGTTTCCTATGAGAAACCATTGATCAATGTAAAAGGTCAGTGTGTGCAGTGTTATAGACCCCTATGGCAGCTATAACATTGCAAAAAAAAGTGGAAAAAAAAAGTGAATAAAGATAATTTAACCCCTTCCTTAACCTGTTCAGGACGTGGGGCATATGCATAAGCCCTGCATCCTGAGTCCTTAAAGGGGTACTCCGGTGAAAACCTTTTTTCTTTTAAATCAACTGGTGGCAGAAAGTTAAACATATTTGTAAATTACTTCTATTAAAAAATCTTAATCCTTGCAGTACTTATTAGCTCCTGAATGCTACAGAGTAAATTCCTTTCTTTTTGGAACACTGATGACATCACGAGCGCAGTGCTCTCTGCTGACATCTCTGTCCATTTTAGTAACCATGCATAGCAGATGCATAGCAGATGCATAGCAGATGTATGCTTGGGGCAGCATGGTAGCTCAGTGGTCAGCACTGCTGCCTTGCAGCACTGGGGACTTGGGCTCAAATCCCCCTAAGGACATCAATCAATAAAGCATTATTATTATTATAATAATGTCAGCAGAGAGAACTGTGCTCGTGATGTCATCAGAGAGCATTCTGAAAAGAAAAGAATTTCCTCTGTAGTATTCAGTAGCTAATAAGTACAGGAAGGATTAAGATTTTTTTATAGAAGTAATTTACAAATATGTTTAACTTTCTGCCACCAGTTGATTTAAAAGAAAAAAGGTTTTCACCGGAGTACCCCTTTAAGGACGTAGGGCGTATGCATACGCCCGTGGGAATTCTGGTCCCTGCCGCTAGCCGGTTGGGGACCAGACCGGGATTACTGCTGGAATCATTCAGCAGGCATCCTGGCACATCGCCGAGGGGGGTCCTGAGACCCCCCTATCTCGGCAATCGCAGAAAATTGCATGTCAATTCAGACATGAGATTTTCTGCTATTCCGAGCTGATCGGGTCTCTGGTGGATAGGATAGGAGCGAGGTCGCAGTGCTGCAATCTCCTCCTATCCCCTGCCATTAGTCAGAACTGAGTTCTGAACAATGGCAGCGCAGGACAGGGGGTTGCCATGGAAACCCCCCGTTCTGCCCACCCCTGGATGTCAGGCAGAACGGGGGAGAGAAGATGGAGACCAAAACCTTACCTGAAGATGGCGTGGGTACCGAAGATCATCGTGCCGAACTGCAACTCCCAGCATGCCCAGACAGCCAAAGGCTGTCTGGGCATCCTGGGAGTTGTAGTTTTACAACATCTGGAGGGTCACAGTTTGGAGACCACTGTTACAGTGGTGCCCAAACGGTAGCCCTCCAGATGTGGCCAAACTACAACTCTCAGCATGCCTAGACTGCCCAGGCATGCTGGGAGATGTAGTTCTGTAACATCTGTCCCTTCAGATTTTTCAATTTTCATGAAATTTTTGAAAATTGCTGCTCTACTATGAAGCCTTCTAATTTTTTCAAATAGTAAAAATATGTCCATTTTATGATGCCAACATAAAGTGGACATATTGTATTTGTGTAGGAAAATAAAATAAAAGTAGAGAGCTTCAAAGTTAGAAAAATGCAAAATTTTCTAAATTTTCATGAAATTTGGGGATTTTTCACCAAAAGAGGATGCAAGTAACGCCAAAAATTTACCACCAAAATAAAGTAGAATATGTCACGAAAAAACAATCTCAGAATCAGACTATTCGGTAAAAGCGTTTTAGAGTTATTAATGCGTAAAGTGACGGTGGTCAGAATTGCGAAAAAGGGCTCAGTCCTTAAGGTGATAAAGGGCTGCGTCCTTAAGGGTCTAATAAAAGTTTGAATCACCCCCCTTTTCCCATAAAAAAAAAAAAAACTGTGTAAATAAAAATAAACATATGTAGTATAGCTGCGTGTGGAAATGTCCGAATTATAAAAATATATCATTAATTAAACCGCACGGTCAATGGCGTACGCGCAAAAAAATTCCAAAATCCAAAATAATGTATTTTTGGTAACTTTTTATATCATGAAAAAAATTAGTAAAAAGTGATCAATAAATCCTATGAATGCAAAAATGGTACCGCTAAAAACTTCAGATCACGGCACAAAAAATGAAATTTTTTCCACAAGTACGACAAAATCAAACCTATATTAGTAGGGTATCATTTTAATCTTATGGACCTATAGAATAAAGATGAGGTGTCATTTTTACTGAAAAATGTACTGTGTAGAAACGGAAGCCCCCATTGTGTTTTTTCTTCAATTTTGTTGCACAATTATTTTTTTCCGTTTCCACGTAGATTTTTTGGTAAAATGAGTGATGTCATTACAAAGTAGAATTGGTGGAGCAAAAAATAAGCCATCATATGGATTTTTAGGTTCAAAATTGAAAGAGTTATGATTTTTTTAAGTTAAGGAGGAAAAAATTAAAGTGCAAAAATGGAAAAAAAACCTGGTTCTTAAAGGGGTACTCCGGTGAAAACCTTTTTTCTTTTAAATCAACTGGTGGCAGAAAGTTAAACATATTTGTAAATTACTTCTATTAAAAAATCTTAATCATTCCAGTACTTATTAACTGCTGAATGCTACAGAGGAAATTCCTTTCTTTTTGGAACACTGATGACATCACGAGCACAGTGCTCTCTGCTGACATCTCTGTCCATTTTAGGAACCATGCATAGCAGATGTATGCTAAGGGCAGCATGGTGGCTCAGTGGTTAGCACTGCTGCCATGCAGTGCTGGGGACTTGGGTTCAAATCCCACTAAGGACAACAATAAATAAAGTGTTATTATTATTATAATAATATCAGCAAAGAGAACTGTGCTCGTGATGTCATCAGAGAGCATTCCAAAAAGAAAAGAATTTCCTATGTAGTATTCAGCAGCTAATAAGTACAGGAAGGATTAAGATTTTTCAATAGAAGTAATTTACAAATATGTTTAACTTTCTGCCACCAGTTGATTTAAAAGAAAAAAGGTTTTCACCGGAGTACCCCTTTAAGGGGTTAAAATAAACCTGTCAACTGTTTCATGCTCTCCAAACCACAGCAGCATGAAACATGGTACACAATTATTTACTCTGAAACGCTCTGGCACTTCAGAGATACCATAGTTTAAAAAAAGCCACCATGAGCCACCACGAGACCAGCATCATGTGAGGTGGTCCTAAACACAGAGTAAATCATAGTGTTCCATGGCCCTAATCCTTGCAATTGTTAATGCTGCCTGTGGTTTGGGTAGCATAAGAGTACCTGTCACCAAATAAAACTTTTAATATATTGTTCCTTGTGTAATTAGCAGACACTTGCTTTTAAAATTATAAAAGGGGTAGTCCACCCCTAGACATCTTATCCCCTATCCAAAGGATAGGGAATAAGATGTTTGATCGCCAGGGTCCTACTGCTGGGGACCCCCGCGTTCTCATTGGTGGCAGCCCGCCGTCATCACAGCACAGAGGAAATTCTCTGTGTTTCCAAGTGGGAATGGGCTTGGAAATGGGGAGTGAGAATGGGGAGTGGGATTTTCCACTGTGCTGTGATGACGGCGGAGTGCCGCTACTGAGAACGCGGGGGTCCCCAGCAGCAGGATAGGAGATAAGATGTCTAAGGGTGGAGTACCCCTTTAAAATGTAAAAGAAAAAACTAGGTGGGTCTGTTCTGTTCCCTGCCACAATTAATACAGCGAGTTTGGTCTCCTCCTGGCCTGGCAGGAGTCCGGACTCAGGAAGTGCTTCTCTGCACTGAGCTTAATTGACAGCTGCAAAGAGCCTCACTGAGAGCTGCACAGAGCCTCATTGAAAGCTGCACAGAGCCTCATTGAAAGCTGAATAGAGCCTCACTGAAACAAAAGCTCAGAATTTTTTTAGGGGTGGGAGGAGTCTTAGGAGTAATTAGCGAAAATAGCCTGATTTTGTTTAGAAAAGTTTATCTGGTGACAGGTACTTTTTAAGCTTCTATATTTCACTAATGGAGAGCAATGGGGCAGTTGTAGTGTTATAAAGGAAGCTATCTTTTAGCAGAATGCAGACACTATAATCAGTGCTGTCTGCTTTTAATATTGGGATGTATGTAGTTCTTTGCTATACGGTTCAAAAAAGGTGAGCCTTAGCTTTAAAATAAATAGATTAGGATAGAACAAATGCTGTTCTAAATATATAACTATACATATTGCGTAAGTGAAGAGAGTTGAGGCCAACATTTTTTTAAATGTATTAGGTAATATTAATATTAGTCACCACAATGTAATCATCTAAATGTTGCCAGATTACATATTACAGAATAGTCCAACCCACATGCAGTAGTTTTGAGAAATTGTGTTACATAAAGTAATTTCCAAGGCTACAGTTTTAAAAGGGTTCTCCGATGGAAAACATTTTTGTTTGCCATTTTTGTTTGCTATGGGGATTTGCTCCTGATCTGGACAGTTCCTGACATGGACAGAGGTGTCAGCAGAGAGCACTGTGGTCAGACAGAAAATAAATTAAAAAATAAAAGAACTTCCTCTGGAGCATAAGTATTGGAAGGATTAAGATTTTTAAATAGAAGTAATTTACAAATCTGTTTAACTTTCTGGCATCAGGGGAGTACCCCTTTTAAATAATGCATTTTTTTAAATTACCATGTCCTTTTTTTATATTGATATGTCTTATCATATTGTAGTGTCCCGGTACAGGACCTTGTCCTGTCCCGTGTCTTAAGTCCCCTCAGCTAGAGTCCCTACATTCATATAGGGCTCTCCTGCAGGGCTTACCCTTGATCGCCTCATGTCAAGTGTGTTTATACTTATTTAATGTATAGGAAATGTATGTACAGGACCTTAGTGGTCACATGATATACGGTTGTGATGTATAAAATGTACAAGGACCTTAGAGGTCATGTGATGTACCCAGAGTTCACTGGGTTCATAACTTACAGGTTTGCTGACCAATGAGCTTTGTCCAGCCCCTTATTATATAAAGGACTGTAGTCAATCAATTCACTCTCTTAGTCTCTTGTTCCTGCACTAAAGAAGCGCAAGCATCTCATCAGCATCAATTCAAATCAACTAGGCCCAAAGCCTAAGAACCTGCAGCCACTAAATGTGAGTTACCCAAAGCTCCATCTATCAAGTCCTGTGTGACTACTACCAGCTCAAATCTTCTAAATTAGTAGCACAGTGGCCTGCATAAAAGCTCATTGCTTCCAAATCCCAGCAAACCTGTGAGGAACCTGTATCCCGGTTCACTCTTGAAACAACTGTTATGTTAAAGACTGTTTCATAAATTCCGCAAGTAAAGTTCTTCAGTTTATTCCTGAAATCTGCTGTGGACATTCCATTATTTTTTCCCTGCCGTTTGTGGGACGGTTGGCGGCAGGAACATTACTATTCAAGGGTTAATATCACCAGACCCTACACTACCACTGCAACACCCCAGTCACCGTTACTCTCCCGGCCCCACAATATCTTATCATAAATAGAATTTGTTAGTGTACCATAGTAGCTCGGTGGGCACCTCAGACAATAATGCCAGAACACCCCCTGCACCTGAGTTTATGAAAAATTCTGTTACAATGTGTTATAAAAACATTCAGTTAATCATTAGCAGAGATTTACTAGCTAGTTTTTGCTGACTGTTATGTCAATTGCATACCTGTTATCTAGCTTATCTTGGTATGTTTGCTGACTGAAGTGATGCAGTTTTACTATAGTTGAGGAACGGGTAAACATCAGTAGTAGTTACGTGTTTTATTAAGTTAATAATGCTATGAAAATGGCATTGAGTAATCCAGAAGTTAACAATATACTTTGTTATTCTTCGTTAGAAATAGCATGCAGTCTTATGTAGTGTTGAAGAAGACTGAAGTTTTTACAGTTATTATAATAAGCTTAAAGGGAATATGTCTCCTGTATTTGCTGCTAAGAGCCAACATTTAAAATGACCTTTTTATTTCTCAGTGTCAAGGAGGTAGGGTTCAGCCTCAGGTATCGGCTCATCCTAGATTGACATATGGGATTCTGTACACCAGTAAAGAAAGGCTTGGGAGGTGGGAGTGAGCAGGGAGGTGTGCCAGGCTGTGGCACTTAACTTACCTATACCCACCCACTTGGTTGGAGAAGTAAAAAGAAAGGAAGATACCATCAGCTTTAGGACAAGCTATGCACCAGTGTCTGCATTTCTTAGCAGCAAATTCAGCTGACAGATTTCCTTTAACCCCTTAAGGAACCAGGGTTTTTCCGTTTTTGCACTTTTGTTTTTTCCTTCTTACCTTTAAAAAAATCATAATTCTTTAAATTTTGCACCTAAAAATCCATATTATGGCTGATTTTTTGCACCACCAATTCTACTTTGTATTGACATCAGTCATTTTACCCAAAAATCAATGGTGAAACAGAAAAAAAATCATTGTGAGACAAAATTGAAAAAAAAATGCCATTTTGTAACTTTTGGGGGCTTCCGTTTCTACACAGTGCATTTTTCAGTAAAAATGACACCTTATCTTTATTCTGTAGGTCCATACGGTTAAAATGATACCCTACTTATATAGATTTGATTTTGTCGTACTTCTGGAAAAAATCATAACTACATGCAGGAAAATTTATACATTTAAAATTGTCCTCTTCTGACCCCTATAACTTTTTTATTTTTCCACGTACAGGGCGGTATGAGCCCCATTGTTTGAGCCATGATCTGAAGTTTTTAGCGATACCATTTATGTATTGATCGAACTTTATGATCTTTTATTCATTTTTTCATGATATAAAAAGTGACCAAAAATACGCTATTTCTTACTTTGGAATATTTTTGCGCATACGCCATTGACCGTGTGGTTTAATTGATGATATATTTTTATAATTCAAACATTTCCACACGCGGCAATACCACATATATTTATTTTTATTTACACAGAGTTTTCTTTTCAAATGGGAAAAGGGGGTGATTCAAACTTTTATTAGGGAAGGGGTTAAATGATCTTTATTAACTTTAACACTGCACACACTGATCTTTTACATTGTTCTATGGTTTCTCATAGGAAACCATTGATCAATGGTTCTGCTGCTTGACTGCTCATGCCTGGATCCCTGGCACTGAGCAGTCATTCAGCGATCAAACTACAGGAAGAAGGTGTGTCCTGCAGCTGTTCACTGAGCTAGCATGGGGTAGTTTACTTTCACTTTAGACGCAGCGATCAACTTTGAAAGCCACGTCTAAAGGGTTAATAGCGCGTGGCACAGCGATCAGTCCGGTGGCCCCACGTTTTAGAAAGGGAGCGGACACAGGGTGTACAGGTACGCCCTGCGTCCTTAAGAGGTTAAAGGGAAACTCCGGTGGAAAACCTTTTTTATTTTTATTTTTTTAAATCAACTGGTGCCAGAAAGTTAAACACATTAGTAAATAGCTTCTATTAGTTAAACACATTAGTAAATAGCTTCTTCTGTCCTTAGAAGAATAGGTTTGCTATAGAGATTTTCTCCTGCTCTGGACAGTTCTTGACATGGACAGAGGTGTCAGTAGAGAGCACTGTGGTCAGACAGAAAAGAAATTCAAAAAGAAAATAACTTCTTGTGGAGCACACAGCAGCAGTACTGGAAGGATTAAGATTTTTAGAAGATAATAGAAGTAATTTACAAATCTGTTTAAAGGGGTACTCCAGCCCTGAGACATCTTATCCCCTATACAAAGGATAGGGGATAAGATGTCTCACCGCGGGGGTCCCGCAGCTGGGGACCCCGGCAATCTTGTTTTCGCCACCCACCTGTTTGAGCTGAACGTCGCGGTGCCAGCTCACAAACAGCCGGGTGGCGACCATGGGGCCGGAGTATCGTGACGTCACGACTCCGCCCCCATGTGATGTCACCCCCCGCCCCGCTATGCAAGTCTATGGGAGGGGGCGTGATGGATGTCTCAGGGCTGGAGTACCCCTTTACCTTTCTGGCACCAGTTGATTTAAAAAATAATAATTTCACCGGAGTACCCTGTGGTAGCCCTTGGGGGATGTTGGTAGTGGGGGTATTGTTTCGGTAGATGAGGGGTTAATATTAACCCTATAGTTCGTGATGCCAGGCTGAGGGCTAATATGTTGAGGTAATTCTCCGGCCTATCGCCGCCCTTCCCAGTAATGATAGGTGCATGTAATGAAACGACTGAAGGTCCACAAGGTACTTGAACTTGGGTAACTTTACTTAAGTGCTTGCGGTATCTCCAAGGTACAACAACAGTCTCAGGAATACAGGCTTTATATAGCTCGATGACTGACAATTGTTGCGGACCTTGAAATAGATTACTCTGACAATTGTTGCGGACCTTGAAATAGATTACTCTGAATTTAGGGTAATTATTGCAGATCCGTCCGGATTTAGGGGATAGATAAGGTCCAGTGATCTTGCAGACTGCGTGGGGATTGATACACTCAGAAATTAGAAGTAATCGGCCGGCGCCGCAAGGTTCAGGCCTAGACTCACTGATCTCAGCAGCGCAGATGCTTCTTGCTTGTTTGCACAGGAACAAGAGAGAAATCAATGGCCGCCGCTCCCTTATATGGGCAGGGGCGGGGTGAATCTGATTGGTCCGAACATCTGTCACTCACTGTTACACAGTGTAATGGGATTAACTATGTCACAAGCAGAAAGTTCACTTAACCACGTGACCCGCAGGTCCTGCTTTGCTATAGACAGGTAATTAACTATTTATAGGGCATCTATATAATATTTACATGCTTCCTAAGTAAGCTATTGGAGCAATAACTATCTGGATGAGAGGTGACTAGGGGTAAACTAAGCAATGGAGACCCCAACGTCCTAGGGACTCGGTACCGGGACACCACAACCCCTTTAACCATTTATGGGTAAGGTCACACGGAGCACATCTGCAACGTATTTCACGTAAATGTGCCAACGGCAGTCACAAGAGAGAGCTCACTGCTGCAGCTGGGTAGCTCTGTGTGTTCACTCGTATCGGCGGATTTCCCGCTGCTCATCTGCTACAAGCAGGCACTGTGTTTACAGCAGGAATTCCGCTACGAGTGGATACACAGAGCTACCCAGTCACAGCAGTGACCTCGCCCTTATGACTGCCGTCAGCTCATTAGCAGGATGAAATACATCGTGGATGCGCCCCGCGGGACCCTAACCTTAGACATCATTTTAATTCTAGGATATTTTGAACTTTGGTCATTATTTTAAAAATGCACTAGCTGTCCATGAATTGAAACCAACATGTCTAATTGTTTTTACAGAAGACAGTTTTCCATAGTCTGGACAATCATCTAAAGGCCAAATACATCAGTAATATAGCTCTCTCCTCTGTCCTGATCAGCAGTGAATAGTATTGCGTATATACAGATTTTTAACCCCTGCACATAAAGTAGAATGTTCCCATTTTATTGAGTGAATCTCTGAAAGCCCTATTATTCTGCCAGGAGTATACACCATATAACTACAGCAGCCAAATAAAGCTTTGTGAGTTGGTCTTAATATCAGAGCAGTGTGTAGTGATTGTCTTGGTCATGTATACTTGATGGCATAATGGATTCTTGTTATTGCAAAATTATTTGGAAGCAGTCAAGTTGCCATTTAATATTGAAATAAAGGGGTACTCCAGTGAAAACCTTTTTTCTTTTAAATCAACTGGTGGCAGAAAGTTAAACATATTTGTAAATTACTTCTATTAAAAAATCTTAATCCTTCCTGTACTTATTAGCTGCTGAATACTACAGAGGAATTTATTTTCTTTTTGGAATGCTCTCTGATGACATCATGAGCACAGTTCTCTCTGCTGACATTATTATAATAACACTATATTTATTGTTGTCCTTAGTGGGATTTGAACCCAAGTCCCCAGCACTGCAATGCAGCAGTGCTAACCACTGAGCCACCATGCTGCCCTTAGCATATGTCTGCTATGCATGGTTGCTAAAATGGACAGAGATGTCAGCAGAGAGAACTGTGTTCGTGATGTCATCAGTGTTCCAAAAAGAAAGGAATTTCCTCTGTAGCATTCAGCAGCTAATAAGTACTGGAAGGATTAAGATTTTTTTATAGAAGTAATTTACAAATATGTTTAACTTTCTGCCACCAGTTGATTTAAAAGAAAAAAGGTTTTCACCGGAGTACCCCTTTAAGATAAAACGTTGTGATCGCAACAGGCCACAATGTAATCATCTGAATATTGATAGATTACATATACAGCAGTGTTTTCCAAACAGTGTTTCTCCAGCTGTTGAAAAACTACAACTCCCAGCATGCCTGAAGCTGAAGGTTGTACGGGCATGCTGAGAGGTATAGCTTTTGTACAGGCATGCTGAGAGCTGAGAGGTGTAGCTTTTCAACAGCTGGAGATACACTGTTTGGAAAACACTGATATAAAGGGGTTTTAAAGTGCCATGCTCTAAATTGTTGGGGTGGGTGATTGTGCAGGGGACTGTACTGTCTCTTTAAAGGGTTTTTCTTATATGGGTATATTGATTTAATAGAGGGGGAACTCCCCTGTATGATTCCGCCCTAGGCTAGACATTGCTTTATACAGGGGATATCTGCAATGTTGTTTTTTCATTGTCGAGTAAATACCCTCTTAGATTTAATATATGCTCATCAAAACTGAATGGAGCGTCTGCATCTTCAGCACTCACTCCTCACTGAGCCTGGGGGCCCGATCAGGAGATTGTGGGGGTCCCAGTGGTCAGACCCTCTGTGATCAGTTAATTTTCAATGGATATCTCTTATAAAGAGAAAGAGAAAAAATTTCAAATGAACTGGTGCCAGAAAGTTATACAGATTTGTAAATTATTTCTATTTAAAAATCTTAATCCTTCCAGTACTTATCAGCTGCTGTATGCTCCAGAGGAAGTTGTGTATTTCCTTTCTGTCTGACCACAGTGCTTTCTGCTGCCACCTCTGGTCGTGTCAGGAACTGTCTGGAGCAGGAGAGGCTTGCTATGGGGTTTTGCTCCTGCTCTGGACAGTTCCTGACACGGACAGAGGTGTCAGCAGAGAGCACTGTGGTCAGACTGGGAAGAATTGCATAACTTCCTCGGTAGTATACAGCAGCTGATAAGTAATGATTAAGATTGTTAAATAGAAGTAATTTACTAATCTGTATTATATTCTGGCACCAGTTGATTTGAAAACATTTTTATCCTCCAGAGTCAGGACATCCAAACCCTCATGCTGGAGGGAAACCTTTGCTCAGAATAAGAACTTTATTGACTAATTATGGGTAGCCATTGAAGTTTTACATCTCTCCAGTGGAGGACAACACTCTGAAAGGTAATTGAAGTAGTCATGTCACCTAAAGAAATAGAGCAAATGTATGAGAAAGAGAAATCGAAAGGTCATGGAAGCCTTGGAAGTAGTGATAGCAAATCAATCAAATAAAAATGAAATAAAGAAATATTCAAGCTGCAATAATAATTCAATAGAAAAGAAAACTGTCCCATTGCTTCTCAGTAGTGATGATGTATCCTGTTTGTGTTCTCATATTTTTGTATCTAAGGAAGGTTTTCTTTGGACTTTGATCTCAGAACAAGGGCTGCTTTTATATATAAATCATACTCTGACATATTACAGCACGCATATTTGCTTTCACCGTCATAACGTGTCTAACTCCTTAAAATGAAGCAAATCATTTTCAGTAAGCAAATCATTTGCATTGAAAATATTCAGTCAGGTCTTGTTGGAAATTGCACTAGTCTAGAACAGTGCTAGAACTTCTCTGGAAGATTCCGTCGGAAATTGAACATGTTAAATCTTCTGTGTCGGAAGTTCTGCTACAGACATCCTGTAATGTGCACTAAGCAGAAGAGTCCCAATGGGAGTCTGCTGCAAGTTGAATCTCATAGCATGAACAGGCAGCCCGGCAGCATTTGGGGTACCTAACAAGTTACAGTACATCTGCAGACAGGTTGTAAGAAAGGATAGTGTGGCACATAACTCACTGTAAGGGTAGGTTTCCACTTGTTTTTTTTTTTTTTTTGCAAAAATGCCAATAAAAACGCCCATTCTTCCGCTTGGCGTTTTTTTTTTTTTTTTTTGTGAAAAAATGCTGCAGCCAGATGTTAGCTGCAAGTCATCCTTTTGGCATTTTTCAGCTATTTTTGGCTACTTGGCAGTTTTTCAAAAACGACCTCTTGTTGAGACTTTAGAAGTCTATGGGAGTGAAAAAAACACCAAGAAAAACACCATGTGGGTTTTATCTTTGGCGTATTTGCCAGTGTTTTTTTTATTCTTTTTTGGACTTTAGCGATCCAAAAAAAGAGATACCTTTTTTAATAAAATGTCGTAGGGTACCATTAAAAAATAATGATAAAAAAGATACAGTAGTGATGGAAACATTTTTTTAACGAAATGTAACTTTAATTTCAATTTATATAAATATAATATAATTTTATGTGGGCAGGCAGGGCCCTAAAAATGTAGCCGACAATCGACAATAAAAAAAAAATGTAGTGTGTGTGTGTGTGTGTGTTTTTTACTTTTTTTCTTTTTACATTTTTTAGGTAGTACTACTACTCCTAGCATGGAACACACTGTTCCATGATGGGAGTAGTAGTTCCTGTTCTAATTGACAGATCCCCTCGGGTCCGTTACGATCCTTCGGTATCATTAAGGCTAAGTTTCCACTTGGTTTTTTTTCTGGTAGTTTTTGGAAAACTACTACTGCAGTGTTTGAGCCAAAGTCAGGCATGGATCCATAAGGAAGGAGAAGTATAAATATGTTTCCCTTTCCTTTTGAATATACGTCTGGCTTTGGCTCAAAAACTGCAGTGGCAGTTTTCCAAAAACTGTCAGAGAAAAAACCAAGTGGAAACTTAGCCTTATAGATGCGGCCATCCGCTCCTCTATGGTACCCTGCACTGCCGTATATATACACCTATTCATATTTCCCGCAGAGAGCTGTGATTGGCCAGATGGTTACAGCCAATCACAACTCTCTCTGGGAAATATGAAGTGTAAATATACGTCAGTACAGGGGACCATAGAAGAGTGGCCTCCCGTATCTATACATTGCAAAATTTTTGCATATGGAAGCCCTAAAATAAGGATATAGTCCAGGCGCTGGTCCTCACAATTAGATGGTGTCAAGAGTCAGGTGTAGGTAAAATCAAAGTTTCTTTAATGCAACATAAAAGTTTCAAGTCCTATGTTGGACTCTTCCTCATCTGAGGAAGAGTCCAGCATAGGACTTGAAACTTTTATGTTGCATTAAAGAAACTTTGATTTTACCTACACCTGACTCTTGACACCATCTAATTGTGAGGACCAGCGCCTGGACTATATCCTTATTTTACGGCTTCCATATGCCAAAATTTTGCTTTCTCTGCTGAGTACCTGTGGCCACTCAGAAAGGATCCGGAGCAGCGGTTACCCTCATTGTCTCGAGCGAGTCTACAGGCTTTTACAGGTGTTGTACCCTCAGCACAACACCATCTGGTAAGCTCACATCTTACCTTACTTTGGGGCCTACCGTTTTAAACCTATTGCACTAGCAGCGCACCTTGTCCTTTTTGTTTCCTTTTTCATATCTACACATTATACAGGAGGATCGCATTGGGTGTCAGAAGTGACACTCGCTGCAATCTGTCTATTAATGCAGGTACTACCGCTCCCAGCATGGAGCAGAGTGTGCTCCATGTTGAAAGTAGTAGTGCCTGCAGTTAAGGACAGATCACAGTGGGTATCACTCCTGACACCCGATGTGATTGTCCTATCTATTGCAGAGATGCGGAGCGGCTCTCCACAGCACTCACATCTCTGCTCTGTACTCTGGCCAGTGATATGAATAGAACATAACTCATTCATATTTCCCGCTAAGAGCTGTGATTGGCGGCAACCATCTGGCCAATCCCCACTATGGGTGGAAAATATGAATGAGTGAGGTGAGTACAGAGCAGAGATGCGAGCGCTGTATGGAGCCGCTCTGCATCTATGCAATAGATAGGATGATCGCATCGGGTGTCAGGAGTAACACCCGGGGCAATCTTTCTATTAGTACAGGTACTACTACTCCCATCATGGACCAGTCTGTTCCATGCTGGCAATAGTAGTACTACAAAAAAAATTGGAGAAAAAAAAGTGCAACACACACACACTTTATTAAAAAAATAATTACAATTTCGCTACTTAAAATAAACATTTTGTTAAATAATTTTTTTTCCCATCCCTATTGCATCCTTTTGGTACCCAACAAATTTAGAAAAAAACGCCAAAGGGGCCAAAAATATCATTTCCACTCAAAGGCAAAAATGCCAGAAAAACTGCCAAAACGTAGAAAAACCTATGGCAGTTTTTCTGGCATTTTTGCTGGCGTTTTTTTAAGTGTAAAGAAAAAAACAAGTGGAAACCTAGCCTTAGATTATGTTCACACAATTCATATGTTATTTTATGCGCACATTTAAGACTGCATTTTTATCAATCAAGGCCAAAAATGTGCACTAAACATAAAACATGTAGCTTGATTTTACAATGTGTTAAAATAACACCTATTTTCTCAGATTTTATCGCAATTGATCAGGCTCCAAACATTTTTTCTTTGAATATAACATCTATTGTTTTAACAGGGTTCATTCACACTACAGAATTTCCACCCAGAGATATTCCAGGCAGAGATTAAACATTTAGCAGGCCTCAACTGAGCACAGCAGTAGAGTCATAAGATGGCATGAGAGGTAGAAAGACCATATACACTGATGTAACATTGCATCTTTTATGTGCACCTAAAGCTGCATAAGAAATGGTTGTATGTTCTTTTTTGTTGCACAGCCACGCCTCTTTCTGTTCCCAAATCCTCATATAGACTATTTTGATAATTTACTGCAGTGTTATTAAAGTAATGTCTGGCACTGTTATTTTAGCAGTGTATTGTGCTATTGTTTATGTGCATCACAGTACTGTTATTTTATCACAGCAAGATGGGTTTATCGATGCATCATATGTTAGTTGTATCTGCGCTGCCTGTACATGTATTCACATAGCAGAACCAAAGGGACATGCTTATGTGGTGTCGGGTGAGGGTAATGTGTAATTAACCTTTTTGTGATGCCAGGGTGGGGTTAGCCTATACACCACCCGAGGTTGAGGCAGCTTCTCCTGTGCCAGGCACGGGGCAATAAATACTCAGACGCAAGGTTACAGATAACTGGCTTTACTGAAACAGGATAGATGGTAAAATCTGTTACAGCTCAGATTGGTGCTAGATGAACCTTGGAAGCTTATCAGCTTGCTGGGACTTATAGTTGATTATGCTGTGTATGACTGACTTGCTGTATGGCAACCCACGCTTGACTTTAGTGACTTGTATGACATACTTGACTGACTTGAATGACTTGAATCCCCAGGACGTAAGTGCTTACCGCTAGGCTTGACATTCATCTGGGCCTCCTCAGAACACCTTACAGACTTACTTCAGACTTCTCCAAACTGTACCTCAGCTGAATCTGAACTCTGATCTTCTACCACAATATATAAGGGCCTGATTTGGAGCATTCCCATTGGGTAGATAAGTCACATGGTTCACCTTATGCACACTCCCCTAACAACAGGGTCTTTAAGGCTTAAAGCAACAGGTACATAGAAAATCCCAATACATTAACCATAGCATAACATTAGTAGATATAGATTACTGAGTAGTGTGGGCCCAAGACAGACACTGAAGGCAACATCTGCCCCACAGGACGGGCAGGATGCTCTATTCTGTACTGGGTAACCATACTTATAAGCCTGGTGTACTGCAAGGGCTCAACTTTTTTGGATAAAGTTGTAGAAAACATAACTAAAACTTACTTTGAGTACATGGTACCATGGCTGCTACAAAGGTTTTTACATAATGAACCTGGACCAGACTGACCATCAAGCACACCAGGCATTTGCCAGGTGGACTGGGCTGTCTGCTTGCCCTGAACATACAGTATTGGGGTCACTGCTTTAAAAATCTGTGCTGTCCCTAAGGAAGGCTGTCGATGTGCCGCATAGGCACATTTCCTCATACACACCCCTCACATTGCCTGCTAGGAGTTGTAGTTTTGCAACAGTTGTAGGCACCCTGCTCATTGTCTCTCTCTTCCTATCTGAGCTAGCCTTGGATCATTAATTGAAACCCAATCCTTTCTGTCTTTTAACTAACCAAATCCAAGGTAGTTCACTGAGAATGTCATATATATTAAATTGGTTGTGTTGACATCTCTGTAGGGTAGGTCCTTTACTACACTGGTAGGTTACATATAAAGGGAAGGTACAGAATGGAATTATAGAGAACCTTAGGTTAAAAATATATTCTAGTTGCAGGCATCATGTTTTAAGGCAAAATGAGTTAAAGAGATTCCTATCCATAGTGTAAAGATTCAGTATAACTAGTAATTTATTCATTTAATTGGGCACTGTCATTGGTAAAACCTTTTTATATAATGTAGATAATACTATTTTATGTATATTTGTAATATACACTTGATTAAACAATGTGTTTATTTTTGGGTGAAAAATGCTGTCCCTGCAGCTATTGTCTGTGTGTCTCTGTGCAGAGACCAAATATAGGAAGTGTGAGTGGACAAGCAGGGCTCTGTGCACTGAGGACAAGCAGGGCTCTGTACACTGAGGAGAAGCAGGGCTCTGTACACTGAGGACAAGCAGGGCTCTGTTCACTGAAAAAACGCAGGGCTCTGTGCAGTGAGGACAGCAGGGCTCTGTGCAGTTAGGATAAGCAGGGTTCTGTGCACTGAGGACAAGCAGGGCTCTGTTCACTGAAGACAAGCAGGGCTCTGTGCAGTGAGGACAGCAGGGCTCTGTGCACTGAGGACAAGCAGGGCTCTGTACACTGAGGACAAGCAAGGCTCTGTGCATTGAGGACAGCAGGGCTCTGTGCACTGAGGACAAGCAGGGCTCTGTGCACTGAGGACAAGCAGAGCTCTGTGCAGTGAGGACAGCAGGGCTCTGTGCAGTTAGGATAAGCAGGGTTCTGTGCACTGAGGACAAGCAGGGCTCTGTGCACAGAGGACTAGCAGGGCTCTGTTCACTGAAGACAAGCAGGGCTCTGTGCAGTGAGGACAGCAGGGCTCTGTGCACTGAGGACAAGCAGGGCTCTGTACACTGAGGACAAGCAAGGCTCTGTGCATTGAGGACAAGCAGGGCTCTGTGCATTGAGGACAGCAGGGCTCTGTGCACTGAGAACAAGCAGGGTTCTGTGCACTGAGGACAAGCAGGGCTCTGTACACTGAGGACAAGCAGGGCTCTGTGCATTGAGGACAGCAGGGCTCTGTGCACTGAGAACAAGCAGGGTTCTGTGCACTGAGGACAAGCAGGGTTCTGTGCACTGAGGACAAGCAGGGCTCTGTACACTGAGGAAAAGCAGGGCTCTGTGCACTGAGGACAAGCAGGGCTCTGTGCATTGAGGACAGCAGGGCTCTGTGCACTGAGTACAAGCAGGGCTCTGTGCACTGAGGACAAGCAGGGCTCTGTGCACTGAGGACAGCAGGGCTCTGTACACTGAGAACAAGCAGGGTTCTGTGCACTGAGGACAAGCAGGGCTCTGTACACTGAGGACAAGCAGGGTTCCGTGCACTGAGGACAAACAGGGCTCTGTGCAATGAGGACATGCAGGGCTCCGTGCACTGTGGACAAGCAGGGCTGTGTGTACCGAGGACAAGCAGGGTTCCGTGCACTGAGGACAAGCAGGGCTCTGTGATGCCAGGGTGATGCAGGGCTCTGTACAGTGAGGACAAACAGGGCTCTGTACACTGAGGACAAGCAGGGCTCTGTGTACTGAGGACAAGCAGGGCTCTGAGCACTAAGGACAAGCAGGGTTCTGTACACTGAGGACAAGCAGGGCTCTGTGCAGTGAGGACAAGCAGGGTTCTGTACACTGAGGACAAGCAGGGCTCTGTGCAGTGAGGACAAGCAGGGTTCTGTACACTGAGGACAAGCAGGGCTCTGTGCAGTGAGGACAAGCAGGGTTCCGTGCACTGAGGACAAACAGGGCTCTGTGCAATGAGGACAAGCAGGGCTCCGTGCACTGTGGACAAGCAGGGCTGTGTGTACCGAGGACAAGCAGGGTTCCGTGCACTGAGGACAAGCAGGGCTCCGTGATGCCAGGGTGATGCAGGGCTCTGTACAGTGAGGACAAACAGGGCTCTGTACACTGAGGACAAGCAGGGCTCTGTGTACTGAGGACAAGCAGGGCTCTGAGCACTAAGGACAAGCAGGGTTCTGTACACTGAGGACAAGCAGGGCTCTGTGCAGTGAGGACAAGCAGGGCTCTGTACACTGAGGACAAGCAGCGCTCTGTGCAGTGAGGACAAGCAGGGCTCTGTGCAGTGAGGACAAGCCGGGCTCTGTGCACTGAGGACAAGCAGGGCTCTGTGCACTGAGGACAAGCAGGGCTCTATGCAGTGAGGACAAGCAGGGCTCTGTGCAGTGAGGACAAGCAGGGCTTTGTTCAGTGAGGACAAGCAGGGCTCTGTACACTGAGGGCAAGCAGTGCTTTGTGTAGTGAGGCCCTGCGACACTCTTCCAGCTGACACAGCAGGATGGTTGAGAAGCCAGGAGCCTGCACAGAGCCCTGCTTATCCTGTTCACACTTCCTGTATTTTACCCCAGCTGGGTAGTCACACAGACCAGGACAAGACAGCATTTTTGCACCCACAAATATACAATTTTGTAATCAATGTATATTACAAATATACATATAATGTTATTATCTACATTATATAAAAAGTTTTTGCAAATGACAGGTACACTTTAAAGGAAGCTTTTTTATTCATGACCTATCCTCAGGCCATCAATATCTGATCGGGGACATGCCGATACTTGACACACCCACGACCAGTTGTTTACCAGAGCCGCCACACCCATAGTATGCATTGAATGGAGCCAGAAGCTGACATCTTCATACACTGTGTAGTGGTCTGGCTGAGTTACTTCTTTTTCATTTCATTAGGAGCTAAGGTGTAGTAACCTTAACTACATTGCACCATAACAAAATTTGCCTTTGGATAAGTGTGCAAGGTCACCTTGCTCGCACCTGCCTTTTCAGCTTTGCCCATAAATTTTCAAAAGTATTGAGATCAGGGCTTTGTGATGGCCACTCCAAAACATTTTCCAAGAGTTTCAGGTTTTTACTAGTGGGAAAAGTTGTTTCAGACATGCAGGATTCCTCTCTATTTACTATTGGGAAAAGTCGGGAATATTTTCTGACCAGCTTTTTCTAGGTCGATATTTCCAGCCATTTACCCACAGGATTTTCTGTGAATTCCATAGTAAATCGGTCGGGTTGTAAAATCACGCCCCTTTTTGGGTGACCACACCCCTTTTGTGAAAGACCATGCCCCTTTTGGGTTTGTCGGATTTTTCAGGCACACACTGTCGCACACTGGCGCAGACATGTCTCAGACATGTCTCAGGCTAAATAACCAGACAAAAACTGGTCGGTTTCAGCCTAGTAAATGAGGACTATTGACTTTGTTATCCTTAAGCCACTTTGTAACCAGTTTGGCAGTATGCTTTGGGTCATTGTCCATTTGGAAGACCCATTTCAACCCAAGCTTTAACCCCTTAAGGACGCAGGGTTTTTGAGTTCTTGCATTTTCGTTTTTTCCTCCTTACCTTTTAAAAATCATAACCCTTTCAATTTTCCACCTAAAAATCCATATTATGGCTTATTTTTTGCGTCACCAATTCTACAGACATTAGTCATTTTACCCAAAAATCGACGGCAAAACGGGAAAAAAATCATTGTGCAACAAAATCGAAGAAAATACACCATTTTGTAACTTTTGGGGGCTTCCATTTCTACGCAGTGCATATTTCGGTAAAAATGACACCTTATCATTATTCTGTAGGTCCATATGGTTAAAATGATACCCTACTTATATAGGTTGGATATTGTCATACTTTATTTACACTGTTTTATTTTTTTAATGGGAAAAGGGGGGGTGATTCAAACTTTTATTAGGGAAGGGGTTAAATGATCTTTATTAACACTTTTTTTTTAACTTTTTTTTTGCAATGTTATAGCCCCCATAGGGGCCTATAACATTACATACACTGATCTTTTACACAGATCACTGGCGTGTATTAACATGCCTGTGATCAGTGTTATCAGCACTTGACTGCTCCTGCCTGAATCTCAGGCACGGAGCAGTCATTCGCCGATCGGACACTGAGGAGGCAGGTAGGGTCCATCCCGGTGTCCTGTAAGCTGGATGCCGCAATTTCACCGCAGCGGTCCCGAACAGCCCGACTGAGCAGCCGGGATAGTTTCACTTTCGCTTCAGATGTGGCGGTCAGCTTTGATCGCCGCATCTGAAGGGTTAATACAGGGCATCGCCGCGATCGGTGATGTCCTGTATTAGCCGCAGGTACCATCGTTTGTCGTTAAGGAGTTAAAGGGGTACTCCGGTGGAAAACTTTTTTTTTTAAATCAACTGCTGCCAGAAAGTTAAACAGATTTGTAAATTACTTCTATTAAAAAATCTTAATCCTTCCAGTACTTATTAGCTGCTGAATACTACAGAGGAAATTATTTTCTTTTTGGAACACAGAGCTCTCTGCTGAAATCACGAGCACAGTTCTCTCTGCTGACATCTCTGTCCATTTTAGGAACTGTACCCCTTTAAAACTAGTATTAAATTGTGTGATGGCTGGATGTTACTACACCATGGTAGGCTTATTGTGGGAAGATTTTGAAAATTATTTATTTATCATTTAGTGGTGAATGATCTTTAAAGCGATTGAAGAGAAGGAATCATAACCTATTGAACAGTTGTCTTTGCCCATGCAATGTATTGAAAGCCATATCTTTGGTCTTTAGGGTATTAAACAAATCAATTGCCATTGCTGCCAGATATACATCATCTTGGGTCTTTCTTTATATCTTTACAAGCTTCACTATTAATGTTTGTTCACAGAAACTACCATGTATAAGACAAATTAAACGTTATTTTGCTAAGTATGTCATAGCCCTTTATTGACATATTTTTTTCTGACAGTCTTGGAATCAAATTTTTTTTTTAGTTCTCACATCAACATCAATCTCAACAACTAACCAGCCTATTCTGTGCAAAATGTCACATTAGTATAATGTCATGATTCATAGCTATTGCTTTGTAACTTTAAAGGGGTACTCCGGGGAAGTTAAGAAAAATAAAAATGCCCCAAAGCCACTACAATACCTTTTATGTGTCCCCTGTAGTTATTCATGTGATTTTGGCATCTCCTGTGGCCCCTGTTGTCTCCTTAATACTTTTTTTTCCTTGTTTGCTGCACAGACTACAACTCCCAGAAGTCAGTGCAGCTCTGTGTAATGGCTGCCAACCAATTGCTTTCACTATCTGTGTGCATATTCACACTGCAGCTCACACACTGTGCAGGTCTTTTCATCCTTCCTCCAGCAATAAATCATGTTATGCTTTGCATGGCAGCAGTGAGTGATAAGATCTACAGCAATCTTCACTCAGCTTCTCTCACAGCACACATAGAGGATAGGGGAGGGGGAGGGAAGCTGTGGCTCTGAAGCCAGGAATCACGTGGTGCTCTATGTAAACCCCTCACTGACCTAGCCCCCACCCTTCTGTTAAGACACAGTAGTTGGCTGGATGACATTTTCCTCACACTTCCTGCAAGTGACATTCGAAAGAGGAAAACTGCTGTATATAGCTAATGAATGATATTTAGACAAATACATAGGTTGGTGAGATGGAAAGGATGGGCTATGGGTTTAGTTAGCTGGAGTATCCCTTTAAGATTGTTTATTTTTGAGGATTAGCATTGTCATCTATATCTTCAAAGTGAACCAGCAACCAAGGTGGTGACCTGCCTCAGACAGTAATTGGTCACCACTAGTGGTGCACAGAAATGAAAACTTTGGGCCTTAACTGAAAATTTGAGATGTACTTGGCCAAAAACAGCCCAAAATTACAACTCCTATCAAAGTTGTGATTTAAAATCTGTAGCTTTGTTGCTGGTTTAGAAGTACAACTTCCAGCATGTCCTTACTTCGGCTTTTAGGGCATGCTGGGAGTTATAGTTCTGTATCAGCTGCAGAGCCACAGATTATCTCTTCTCTATAGCACAACATGTCTGGGTGTAGTTCAGTGTTTTCCAAACGGTGTGTCTCCAGCTGCTGCAAAACTCCCAGCATGCTGGGACAGTCAAAAAGGCTGTCCACTTCTGCCACACATCTCATCCTATGTCCTCCACAGGCCTCCTCTTCCTCCGTCACATGTCTCATCCTTTATGGGCCTATTCTTCCTCTGCCACATATGTCATCCTCCTTCCTCTGCAGGCCTCCTCTCCTGCTACCACATTTCTTATTCTCCTTTCGCAGACCTCCTCTTCCACCACACACCACCTGTCTATCCTCTTGCCATGACCTGGTAGGCCGCAGCCCTTTTACTCACGGCCTCCAATTTTGTCCCCAATTGCTCTTTCAGCCCAAGGCCAAAAACATCCGGCCAGGATAATTACCAATGGACAAAATGTGGTTGCATACCTAGCCTCCACTGTGGTGCAGCAACTGCAGGTCTCTATGGAAAGAAAATATATTATGTTTATGGTTTTTACATCACCCCCAGCTCGGGAACTAATTTTCTCTGAATAATCTCTTTAACGGGAATTTGACATCAGTATCAACCACACTAAACTGTTGGTACAGGCTTGTAGTGTGGAAGACACTGCTGGTAATGGTCCTTACCTTTCTTCACTCTATAGCTCCTTTGGTCCGTAATCCCTTTTCTATGCTAATGGTAATGAGCCTGCTTGGTACATGCGTGGCGTTCCTAAGCCCCAAATGCAACCGGACATCGAGCCAGCTTCCCTCCCCAGACCGGCCCACCTTATGAAAATTCATATCCCTCCTTCTGTGTTCTGCGCATGTGACGCTTCCAGTATAATGCGGATGCTGCTTACACAGTCATAGAAGGTCGTGGCTGAGAAGCAGTGCCAGACGGTGCTTCCTGGTGTACCCTGAACGCGGAACATGCCTAGTAATTGACCAAGGGAGGCAGAAGTCAGAAGGAGAGATATGAATATCCATAAGGCAGGCTGGGCTGAGGAGAAAGCTGGATGTCACATTGCCCTTGGTGTCTTGAGAATGCCTTGCATGGCTCATTAGGCTGTAATGAAAAAAGGGGATTACAGATCAGAGGAGCCATGGAGCAAAGAAAAGTAAAGACCATTTCCATCAGTGTCACCCACACTACATGTCTGTACCAACAGGTTAGTGCAGTTGATACTGAGGACAGACTCATTTTACGGGCTCATGACCATGCCAGCATTACACCGCTGTTTGTACAAAGCTACAATAGGTCAACCCTAGATGACCCTGGGATCTTTACTCAATTTCATATGCAGATATAAGGAGTTTGTATTTTTTTTCAAATAAATGTTAGTTTATTGTGTTTTCTATTTTGTATTTTCTCCAATTGTGATATTATTATGGTAGTAGTATGCCATTTTTCAGACACTGCATATGAATGTCCATCTGGCCAAACACACACATGTTCCAAATGCTTCTTCTCTTCATGCCCATCAACCCTGATGGATTCATGGAAAATTTCAAGCTATGGATTTTCTGTTTCAAACACAGCAGCTAGCAGGTAGGGTCATATGATAGTATGACATAGCCATGTTTCCCTCATCTGACCTAGATGCAATGATTAAGTTCTCCAGAACAGCAGTGAAACAAGCAAGGTGAAAAGCCCCTGCTGATAACCCACATGTATACAGTCCCTCTTCACATTAGGAAGTAATGGTGCAGATAAAAATTACTCAGAGGATCTAACTTATATCCCAATGAATAATGGAATGGAATAGTATGATGCCATATTTTACACTATATAAATTATTTGCCTAAATGTAGGCCACTGCATCCCCTTGAGAGTTCACATACTTCCAGTAAAACTATTACATTTAGAAAGATCACTGTATTCAGCTAGTTTCAATACAAAGCAGAACAGTATATACAGTATTGCATATCCATAGAGGTGCAAGGACACAGCCCTTGTAAGAAAATGAGTGCCCTATTTTAAAAGTAGTTTTCAATTAGATATTTAGTTCTGCCAATTTACTAACCTTAAAGGGGTACTCCGCCCCTAGACATTTTATCCCCTATCCAAAGGATAGGGGATATTATGTCTAATCGGGGTGTTCCCGCCGTTGAGGACCCTCGCGATCTTGGCTCCATGCCGGATGACTTGCGACGGCTGTCACGCCCCCTACTTTAGACTTGCATTGAGGGGGCGTGCCCATAATGTCTCGAATGGAGCATGGCCGTGATGTCATGAGCCTCCGGCGCAGCCCCCGACACTCAAGATGAACGCCAGGTGCAGCAGGGAGATGGCGGGGTCCCCAGTGGCGGGACCCCCGCGATCAGACATCTTGTCCCTATACTTTGCTAGATATTATTATAAAATAATTTATAGCTCCCTGTGTATGCCTTGTACTAATCTGTTTTAGCTAATGTGGCATGCATGAGTTTTTAACCATATTGATTTGTATTTGTCTACTTAAATTATTTTCTAATACTTCCTACATTTCCCATAAAGCTTCTGGGTTTGCAGAGAGGGTGAGAGAGGTGGAGTCTCATTTCTGCAGATTATCTTGTGATCTAATTACCTATCTAGACACCAGCAAACTAAACTGCTGAGACTCATAAGTGGTTTGATGTCAGTTCACATCATGTGCAGTTTTGATGAAATATTTCCAAGAAGAAATTGATCTAAATACTCACAATCCACATACTATTTAAAGTCCAGTACCAAACTCCTCACTCCCCTCCGATTCAACCCACAGATCTCAAACAGTTATGACACTGCAACAGTTACCCCATGGATTTCATCCAAAATCTTCCATTTACCCGATATAACAGATCCATACAAGAGGACACTCTTCCCCTTCCAAACACTCAGAGACAAATATCACCTCTCTAGTGATGCCTTTCAGCTTTGTCAAGCAATTAAACATCACGTGAACACGACCTCTGACGACTACCCTTTTCCACCTCCTACGCCATTTGAAAATCTATGTAGGGGCTCCAACTCAACCAAGGGCCTCTTTTCTAACATTTATAATATATTGTCCCCGGAAGGGGGCATTGACAATCATAGGCACACATACATGGACAAATGGGACTCTTAACTCGGTCACCCCTTGTCCACTTCTCAATGACAGAGCATCTGGAAAGCTGCAGCAAACTCATCCTCCTGCATCTCCCACCGGGAGAACCAATACAAAATTTTAATGATGTGGTACCAAACTCCAGAAAACTACATCATCTCTTTCCACAAGTGTCCCCTTTGTGTTGCAGATGTCAGGCTGGTACTGGCTCTAGACATGTGCAATTCGTTTCTGCACGAATGTCTAATTTACCGAATTTTACAGATTTTGGGCATTCGGACCGATCCGAATGCACAAAAACATATTTTGAACATTCACTATGCTTAAAAACAGTATTTGTCTACAACACCAGCAGTTGTGTACTTTTGGCTGGCCTTTCACAGTATCTAGGCCCTTAGGACTATAGCCACGATAATACGAATAGCAAAATAATGAATGCAATCGTTAATTACCGAATGCATGCGGTAAATAACGAATGCATTCATTATCCGTAAACGAAAGTAAAGAATTCATTCAAATTTTTTTATTGGTCCTTGCGCTATCACTGTTGCGCTACACACTCTTTCTGTTACTGTTACCAGGGTGCCTCCAGCTACAACACCCACCCAGCATGCCGTACAGCCAAAGGCTGTCTGGGCATGCTGGAAGTTGCAGTTTTGCAACAGCTTGAGGCACACTTTGGCAAACATGCGCAAAGCTTTTTAATTCATTTTCAAATTCCACTCGCTTTTTTCAGAAATGGGTTAGTAGGTCAATGCATAGTAATTGCCGTCGGAACATTTTTCATTCATAAAACCGCAGGCTTAATTGGATGATTGCCGTTAAGAACGTTGGGACCCCAAACATTCTAAACGGCAATTATCCAATTAAGTCTGCGGTTTTATGAATGAAAAATGTTCCGACGGCAATTGCTATGCATGTCATTGACCTACTAACCCATTTCTGAAAAAAGAGAGCGGAATTTGAAAATAAATTTAAAAAAAAAAGCTTTGCGCGTGTTTGCCAAAGTGTGCCTCCAGCTGTTGCAAAACTGCAACTCCCAGCATGCCCAGACAGCCTTTGGCTGTCAGGGCATGCTGGGTGGGTGTTGTAGTTTTGCAACAGCTGGAGGCACCCTGGTAACAGTAACAGTGTTAGCGCAAGTGACATGACATGTTATACATAAATCACCCGACAATCAAACACATCGATCAAACACATCAATCATTCATACAGCATTCATTCATTCATTCATTAATTTACTCATTCATTCAACATTACATTATGTATTAATAATAAATCACATAAAATTATATTATCTTACCTGTCTTCCAATGTTCCGACCTCTATGGCTGCCCTCTTTTCCTGCACACACACGCTCCCGATAATGGTCCCCTGCTTAAAAAAGATTTACCCGAATTTACCCGAATGTACCCGAATACCAAATGCTGAATGTATCTGAAAAATCAAAACCGAAAATATTACCGAACCGAAAATTTTATCCAAAACGAAAAAACGAAACGAAAATGTTTCTTGTGCACAAGTCTAACTGGCTCCCTCCAACATATTTTTTGGGACTGCCCCACATTGAGACACTTTTGGTTGGGTTGTAGGCGTTTGTCCTCCCTTGCATACATACCTTCTAAACCTTCCCCCTCCCGGAATGTCCTCCACTTCATTCAAACTACTCTTACACATCCTAACGGCTTCCAAATGTCTCATAGCCTGCTGATGGAAGCGTTCTGATACCCCACCTATCCAGGCTTTACTAGAAAAAATCAGGGAAGTACGCAGGATGGAACGCCTAGCAACTTTCATGGAGAATAGTTTTTTTTTTCTTTTCAGAAGATTTAGAGACTTTGGGAGGAGTACGAAGATTCTATAACTATTCATTGACTGATTATGACCATGCGAGACCCTGATCTTTTCTTTCTTCTTCTTATATTCTTCCACCCTCAGATATTCCAACCGGATTCATTACGGCTTTTTCTTTCCTCACTTTTCAGTGAGCTCATATCCTTTATCTGAATTTCTGTACTTCTCTATAACCTCTTTCTTTTCTTTATTTCTTATTCTTATGTACAATGCCATTTTATTAAGTACTTGTGTACTGTATTCATGCGATCCTAACTAGATCTATTGTACATCCCTCTTTATTTTTTCTGTATGTTAAAATGAAAAAACTCTTTTAAATAAAGTTATAAAAAAAAATTGATCTGACCTATAATCACAAACAATGGCTTGGTCAACTTTGGTCATGTTTTTGTTGGGATTTTTGGAATTGTTTACTGTGATATGTGCAATTGTAGTAAAATAGCAATATTCTGCAGTGATTTCTGGAGAATCACAGCAAAAACGCAATAAGTCCGGCACTACAGTGGCTGGCCATGCACTGCCCTTTGGTGCACATTTTCTGCTGCAGATTTCAGTGTGAAAAAAATCGGTGCATAATCCTCAGTGTATTCTCTATGTGTGAACATACCATAATAGAAAGTTATTGTCATACATAAGAGTTGCAACTCTGTTAACCTTAAAACTTTCTATGGGCCTGTTAGCTCGAATTATATTTACTGCCTGAATCTTCTGTAAGTACATGACATTCAACTAACCCTTCAGTGAATGGAATGTGAAGCCTGCAAATGAACAGCATATAGCACTCATTTTCAATGGATTTTGGGCTTCCCCAGTCTAATAATACCAGCCCAGTGCAACCCCAATACCCGACTATCAATGTATAGCCAGGTACTGGACCATCCCCTTTGCAGGACCCCGGCTGCGGTGGGTATTGGGGTAATAATGGGGGGGGGGGTAATGTTAGCCTATTTAGTAGTTAACACTAAGTCCTGTCTTAGTGTGATGGATGCTGTCAGACAGCAGCCATTGATAAGGAATTAGTAATGAAGTAAAAAAAGAAAAAGAAAAACATACTTTATTGATATAAAAAAAAAAAACTTACACCCCTCTGCCGGACATTGATGTATCCCAAAAAAATCAACGTAGTCCCATAAGCGGATCTGCAAAAAAACTAAGAAAGAGAAAAACACATCAGTAAACAATAAAACAGTACATTTATCATACTTACCTGTGGTGGTCCAGCTCCTTACGGATGTAAACAAGCCCATGATGATCATTTCCTTGTTTACATCATGTGATAGGGGTTACTAGAGCTCATTTTAAAATAACTATAGTAACCTCCAGGCTCCCTGCATCTGCAGAAGTTCTCATCTTTCCTGTCATTGGAAACTTCTCTTTTCTGATCCCAGGAAAGATGGGTACTCACTCTGCCTGACAGTAGATTGCACAGGCAGGCTACAAGCAGAAAGTTGTAGCCAACCATGTACTGCCAGGGTTTACAAGTCATCTATTGCCAGCAACAGACGACGCTCTCTGCCCTGGAGCCAGAAAGATGGGTAATGCATATCAATAGCAAATGCAACAATGAAGGTTGCAGTCTTAAAGGGGTATGTCACGGCCACGCCCCCTAATGATGTCACACCACGCCCCTCCCATAGACATGAATGGAAGGGTGTGGCGTGACATCACAAGAGGGTGTGGCGGTGACATCACGTCCCCATCTTGGAGGCAGCGAGCCGGTACAGAATGCCAGGGGCTGCACCGAGATCATGGTGGACCCCTGCGATCATACATATTATCCCCTATCCTTTGAATAGGGGATAAGATGTGTAAAGCCGGAATACCCCTTTAAACTTTTTGAAATCTTTTGTTTTAAATGCAAGGTAGCAACTAACATGGAAAAATAGTTTTCTAGATTTCAAAGCTGTGCAAAGTCTTAGCAGGGGTTGTCTAGCCATTTTATTTGGTTTATACTTACTGGTCTCTCTTAACATTGACATGTGATGACAGAAACCAGCAGAAATTGGTGAATGGCCAAAGGGGTAAAAAGGTTTCTATACAGGAACTATAAGGAATTGGTCGGGTGAGTATAACTTACATAAACTTATCAACTTACATTTATTTTTTTTCACCATTTTGAAAAAAAGGATACATAACGCCTGTTTAGTAGTTCAGAATGGAAAATCACACCTAAGGGAAATTATTCCTCAGACCATACAATGCATCGGAAAGTTTTAGGCCTCGTGTATTTTTTTTCTTCACATTTTGTTATGTTTCCCCCATCATTTTCCACTCAATACCCCAAAAGGATGCAGAATTCTCGAAATTTTAGCAGATATATTAAAAGTAAGTATTTAGACCCTTTGCTATAACACTTGCTCTGGCTCCTCCCATTTCTCTGGATCATCTATGTTTCTATACCTTAATTGCAGTCACCTGTGGTAAATCCAGCTTATTGGACAGGATTTGGAAAGAAACACCCCTGTCTATATAAGGTCTCACAGCTGACAATGCATATGAGTTCAAAACCCAAGCCATAAGAGGGAGAAACCTACCTGCAGAGCTCAGGATTGTGTAGAGGCACAGGACCTATAGAAGGGTACATAGAAAATGTCTGCTGTGCTGAAAATTTCCAAGAACAAAGTGGCCTTCATAATTCTTCAGTGGAGGAAATTTGGAATAACCAGGAACCTAGAGACAAATTCACCAGGGAGAAGGACCTTGGTAAGAGAGGTCTGGACGAGCTCTAAACATCCTGTATGCAGATCGGAGAAACGAGTCATAAAAAATCATCTCCTTAGTGAAAAACAAATGAAAGCCCACCTAGAGTTTGCCACAAAAAAGACATCTAAAGGATTCTTAGACTGTGAGAAACAACATTCCCTGTTCTGATGAAGCCAAGACTATACTTTTGGCCTCAATTTTGAGCATCATGTCTGGAGCCAACCAGGCAATGCTTATGAGCTGCCCAATAACATCCCTACCAATACCATCTCAGCTGTGGGGGTGTTTTTCAGCAGCTGGGACAGTGAGACTGGATTATGCAGGGAGCTACATCACAAAAAAGGAGTGAATAGTAATAAAGGGAAGGGTTAGACGGGATGGGAGATCGTAGCAGCGTGATCGTCACTAAAAGAGTAATGGGAGCGCCTCTGTTGCTAGTTTTTCCTAATAAGCATATTTTTACTTTTGTTCATAACTCTGCCATTGGTCCACTGATTCTGGTGAGTGATACCTTGTTTGAAAGAGGGTCACCCATACTATAAGCCTATATGCATTCCTCTTGTCAGTTTTCCTTTAAAGAGGTAGTCCAGTTCAGAAAGTTTTTGTGTCGTCATCCCTGGGCAGACAGAATATAAAACAATCAACCTGGCTCACCTGCGGCCACTGCCTCGGTGCCCCGGTATCAGTTTTTCCCTCCTCTGGTGCCATCTTCTTCCAGGTTGCCGGTGGTCAACGCATCACACTGCAGTCTGTCGTCGGCCGCAGCAATGTCACACCTGGGCCAGCGATAAGCTGAGCGGCAGTCTGATGCATTGTCTTTGGGATATAGACATACAGTATGAATACTGCCAACATTGCTGTAGAGATTAAAGGGGTGGGGAGGTCAGCCTGTCAGTGCTCAGACCATACGTGGCATACTGCATTAAATTGGTCTGCATGGCTGTTGTCCCAGAAGGAAGCGCATGACTAAGAGGGTTTGGCCTTAAATGTACCATGCGGCAGGAGGGAGCACAGGTCGCTATCCATCTGACTTGATTAAGATCAGACATCTTTTTGTATGAAGTTTTGTTGGAATATTCTGTGAAGTAATGAAGCTGAAAATAAAAGTAAAAGAATTTGAGAAAGCATCTGAGTCTGTGAGTAACTTCACTGAATGATCTTAGTATACATCTAACCGAAGCCATGCTGTGCAGGGACCTTCTATATAAGTCCCAGAAGGAAGCCTCTTCCTAAAGATGATGCAAAAGAAATCTTGCAAACAGCTTGCTGAATTCAAGCAGACTAAGGGCATGGCTCACTGGAACCATGTCCTGTGGTCCGAGGAGATGAGATTAACTTCAGTTTGCTTGATTCAGATGGTGTCAAGCTTGTATGGCAGCAACCAGGTGAAAAGTTAAAAGACAAGTGTGCCTTGCCTACAGTCGGGCATGGTGATGGGAGTGTCATGGTCTGGGCCTGCATGAGTGCCATTGGCACTGGAGAGCTATAGTTCATTGGGACCCATCAATGCCAACATGCACTGTGACATCCTGAAGTACAGCATTATCCCCTCCTTTGGGAGACTGGGCCACAGGGCAGTATTCTAACATGATAACCTCAAGACGCCTTTAACCCTATTAAGCATTTGTGTGGCATCCTGAAACGGAAAGTGAGGGGAGTGCAGGTGTGATGTCATCTGGGAATAATGGAAGAGGACAGGCAACTTGTGACGCTCTGGTAAACTCCATGCCTAAGAGGCTTAAGGTAGTGCTGGAGAATGATGGTGGTCACACAAAATATTGACATTTTGGGCCTAAGTGGGACATTTCCACTTAGGGGTGTATTTACATTTTTTGCCAAGGTTGAGACATTAATGGTTATGTGTTGAGGTATTTTGAGGGGACACAACAATAAACAATGTCTTTCCTCTGTCTTTCCTTTCCTCCAACAGACTACAAATATTTACGGAACATCGTAAATATCCCCATTGCCATTTGCTTATTATGCACATACATTAATTGTTAGATTAGGTAAATATGCCACATATACCAAATATTCAATCTGTAAAGCAATATTAAGCCTTGCAAGAGGTTTTACTGCCTGGCACAGGATTTATCATCTTACACAGCAGTTAATCCTATACTGTACATCATCTGTCAGACCTAAATCAAGCTTTATTGCAGTACAATCAATGGAAAAGAGGAAGATATAGAAACAGCAAAACTCAGTAAATACATTATTTCAAATACATGTTTTATGTTTCAGTAAGTAAGTAAGTAAACATAAGTATATGTTTATTATATTTTATTTTTTAAATAAAAAAAGCATAATATTTAACTATACAGTTAGGTGCTCCAACTAAATACTAAGTAAGGGTGTATTCACACATACAGTATCCTGTGTATATTTGATGAACAGGATTTGAGGCACAGGATTTGAAACTTCATCTTTTTTAACAAAATTAGCTTTTTAACATTAACAATTCTGTTTTTACTTTATCATTATGAGGTATTTAGTGCAGGTTTTCTTATTTTAGCAGAAGGAATGATGTGACGTTCCCTTGTGAGGGTCTCCTTTGTATTGAGGTTCCCCATGTGGTCTTCAGACCAATCTCTGGCTATCATTGTGTCAGAGACAAAAGCAGCACTCCATTCCATCTGTCTTGCTCTGCACCATGATAGTCTTTGAGAGCGGTGGCGTGGGGTCAATGAAACACCTGTAGCTGGTTGTCTGACTGGTACCCCAATGTCGAGGAAGCGCCTTATGATGCTTTGTCTAGACAATGTTTGATGCCCTTGGCTTGACGTGAGACACCCAATTTTTCTCGCAATACAAAAGGGATTGATATGCCACATTTTTCTAATTAGACCATTTGTGCACCTCTTTCTGTTATTCTACTTCGTTGTTGGTCTCCCAACCACTGGGGTACACAATTTAAAGAGGTGCTGACATCTTAGCCTATAATAAACCAAGGCCTGTCCCACTCAGTGTGGGATATGTTGCAATAACAGGCATATCAACGAACAGGAGGCATCGCACAATCATATAGTACTGACTTGATCTAATTTATTATGTGGCAAAAAAAAATTATATACAATTTATGTGGCAATTTTTTTTATATACCATTAAAGCCCCTCCCACATGCCACAGATTGGATCTTAGCAACACCTAGTACTTCCTCAAGCTGCATAACATTCTGGCTTGTCCTACTAGGTGTTGCAAGTTAAGTGACCGGGGGTTTTTCCGTTTTTGCATTTTTGTTTTTTGCTCCTTGCCTTTAAAAAATCATAACTCTTTCAATTTTGCACCTAAAAATCCATATGATTGCTTATTGTTTGTGCCACCAATTCTACTTTGTAATGACGTTAGTCACTTTGCCCAAAAATCTACGGTGAAACAGAAAAAAAAATCATTGTGAGACAAAATTGAAAAAAAAACGCAGTTTTGTAACTTTTGGGGGCTTCCGTTTCTACATAGTACATTTTTCGGTAAAAATGACACCTTATCGTTATTCTGTAGGTCCATACGATTAAAATGATACCCTACTTACATAGGTTTGATTTTGTCGTACTTCTGGAAAAAATCATAAATTCATGCAGGAAAATTAATACGTTTAAAATTGTCATCTTCTGACCCCTATAACTTTTTTATTTTTCCACATATGGGGCGGAATGAGGGCTCATTTTTTGCGCCGTGATCTGAAGTTTTTAACGGTACCATTTTTGCATTGATAGGACTTATTGATCGCTTTTTATTCATTTTTTCATTATATAAAAAGTGACCAAAAATGCACTATTTTGTGCGCGTACGCCATTGACCGTGCGGTTTAATTAACAATATATTTTTATAATTCGGACATTTCCGCACGCGGTGATACCATATATGTTTATTTATATTTTTATTTACACTGGTTTTTTTTTATGGGAAAATGGGGGTGATACAAACTTTTAATAGGAGAGGTGTTAAATGATCTTTATTCCCTTTTTTTCTCATTTTTCTCATTTTTCTGCAGTGTTATAGCTCCCATAGGGACCTATAACACTGCACACACTGATCTTTTACATTGATCACTGGTTTCTCATAGGAAACCAGTGATCGATGATTCTGCCGCTTGACTGCTCATGCCTGGATCTCAGGCACTGAGCAGTTATTCGGCGATCGGACAGCGAGGAGACAGGTAGGGACCCTCCAGCTGTCCTGTAAGCTGTTCGGGATGCCGCGATTTTACCGAACAGCTCCCTGAGCTAACCGGCATGGTTTCACTTTCACTTTAGATGCGGCGTTCAACTTTGAACGCCTCGTCTAAAGGGTTAATAGCGCGCGCCACCACGATCAATGCTGCGCGCTATTAGCCACGGGTCCCGGCCGGGCCCGACCCGCTATGATGCGTGGCCACGCCGTGGCCCCGCGTTATAGATCGGGAGCGGACACATGACGTTCCAGTACGTCATGTGTCATTAAGGGGTTAAGGAGTGCAGGTTCTAATAGTGTATCGGATCTTTCCTGGAAACCTATGTAAGGATTAACTGAATTTTTTTTGCAATCCTTGCTATAGGCACAGGAAGTATTTAGTAAACCAAGAGAGAAAAATAACACATTTTAACTCTTCAACAGGATATGGAAGAACGTATAACCAAAGCAGAAATGTCATGAATCAACATAAGTTTACAGCATTTCATGTTAAGGAAGGATTGCAAGCATGAGGAGCCCAAGAGGCCCATTCTAAAAAATGTGGATTAATGTCCATCAGTTTTGCAACAAATAGCATGACATATTTACAAATTGTATACCTTTGCCAGTGTCTTCCTGTCATTAGCTTTTGTCCCTCGTAGCATGTGGGATCCATAACATGTACAGCTCTACAAAATTGTGCTGGCCATCAAAAGGAGCAGTCAATACCAGGCCGTACATAGTGACTTTTTAACTAGAGCTATTCAACTTTACACAGGTCTATTTCAGACTGCAAATGGGAATGTACAACCTTGCCCCCCCCTCCCCCTTACAGTCATAAAAGGTATTGTCTTTTTAAATATGGTAAGGTACATCTCTTCTTAAATATATCACATATGTCACCCTTGTCCGCTGCAGCTCCGCTTCTTTTCCTTCTGGTCTCCAATGCTTCTTTCTTTTTCCTGCTTCCAAGATCAGCATCCTGGAAGTCCTGTCTCGGCCAGTGATTTGCTGAGCCTTAACACCCCACAGTTGTTTGATGAACTTTCGTTAAAGTTGGATGTGAAAATGAAAAATGAAAATTTTTTCACTAAAATGTTGGTGTTATCCCATATTTTTCACTTTCACAAAGGGTAATAGGAAAAAAAAATTGTAACCATATTTCTTCTGAGTATATAAATACCCCATATCTGGATGTAAAGTGCTCTGAGGGCGAACTACAATGCTCAGAAGAGAAGGAGCGCCATTGGGGTTTTGGAGAGAGAATGTGGCCCCCATTTTGGAAACTACACCCCTCACGGAATGTAACTAGGGGTGCAATGAACAGTAGTCTATAAAAATGAAAAATTTAATTATTCATTTGCACAGCCCACTGTACCAAAGATCTGTCATACGCCAGTGGGGTGTAAATGCTCACTGTACCCCTTACTAAATTATGTGAGGGGTTTAGTTTCCAAATTGGGGTCGCATGTGGGGGGGGGGTCCACTGTTCTGGCACCATGGGGGCTTTGTAAAGAACATAGCCCCCGACTTCCATTTCAATCAAATTCTTTCTCCAAAAGCCCAATGGTGCTCCTTCTCTTCTGAGCATTGTAGTTTGCCCTTAGAGCAATTTACATCCACATATGGGGTATTTCCATACTCATAAGAAACGGGGTTCAAATTTTGGGAGGCTTTTTCTCCTATTTCCCATTGTGAAAATTAAAAATTTGGAGTAACACCAGCATTTTAGTGAAAAAAATCAGATTTTTCTTTTTCATGTCCAACTTTAGCGGAAATTTGTGGGTTGTTAAGGCTCACTGTACCCCTTGTTATGTTCCTTGAGGGGTATTGTTTCCCAAAAAGTGTGCTATGTGGGGCTTCTTTTGCTGTTCTGGCACCATAGGGGCTTCCTAAATGTGACATGCCCCCCAAAAACCATTTTAGCAAAATTTGCTTTTCAAAAGCCAAATGTGGCTCCTTCTCTTCTGAGCATTGTAGTTCACCAGCAGAGCACTTGACGTCCACACATGTGATATTTCTATACTCAGAACAGAGGAGGTTAAAACTTTTGTGGGGCATTTTCTCCTATTACCCCTTGTAAAAATGTAAAATGTGGTGGAAAACCAGCATTATAGTGAAGAAAAAAAAGTTAATTTACACATCCAACTTTAACGAAAATAATCAAACACCTGTGGGGTGTTAAGGCTCACTGTACCCCTTGTTGCGTTCCTTGAGGGGTGTAGTATGCCATGTGGTGTGGGCTGTTCTGGCACCATAGAGGCTTCCTAAATGTGACATGACCCCTAAAACAATTTCAGAAAAACTCACTCTCCAAAATCCCATTTTGGCTCCTTCCCTTCTGAGCCCTCTACTGCGCCCTCTGAACACTTTACATACACATATGAGGTATTTCCTTACTCAAAAGAAATTGGGTTACAAATTTTGGGGGGATTTTTCTCCTTTAAGCCCTTCTAAAATTGAAAAACTGGGAACATGCAAGTGTAAAAAATTAAGATTTAGAATTTTCTCCTTCACTTTGCTGATATTCCTGTGAAACACCTAAAGGGTTAACACACTTACTGAATGTCATTTTGAATACTTTCAGGGTGCAGTTATTATAATTCTGTCATTTGTGGGGTATTTCTAATATGAAGGCCCTACAAATCCACTTCAAAACTGATCTGGTCCCTGAAAAATTCAGATTTTGAAAATTTTGTGAAAAATTCGAAAATTGCTGCTGAACTCTGAAGCCCTCTAAGGTCTTCTAAAAGTAAAATCATGTCAACTTTATGATGCAAACATAAAGTATACATATTGTATATGTGAATTAATATATCATTTATTTGGTATGTCTATTTTCCTTACAAGCAGAGAGCTTCAAATTTAGAAAAATGCTAAATTTTTTCATGGAATTTTGGAATTTTTCACCAAGAAATGATGCAAGTATCGGCGAAAATTTATCACTATGTTAAAATAGAATATGTCACAAAAAAAACTGACTCGGAATCAAATTCAGAAGTAAAAGCATCCCAGAGTTACCGTTTTAATGCTTAAAGTGACAGTGGTCAGATGTGCAAAAAATGCTCTGGTCCTTAAGGTGAAAATTAGTTTGGTCCTTAAGGGGTTAAGAGGTTATCTAGGAAGCAAATCTGCAGCAGATCTGCAGCAGAAAATATGCATGTGTGACTAGCCCTAAATTTGGATAAAAATAGCAGCACATTCCATCCATATTTTGATACTGTCACGTTAACAAGGTCACACAGCTGCTTCAAGAACATACACATGTATATATGTGTGTGTGCGTGTCATGGAAACATATTTGATGACAGAAGGCTGTTCACTGATTTTCACAATGATTTATATGGGCCAGGGGATTATATGTGATGAGCATTAGAGTCATGCTAAGTAAAAGATTAAAAGTGGTGGGGATAACCTCCACAGCTCAACATGTCTATGTATGGTTGCAACTTAATAAAAAAAATTAAAAAAATTGTTTTTCATAACTTGAAAATCCTATTCATTTTAGTATACACATTTTTTTGCAAATCCATATAACAGCCAAAGTAATGAGAACAATGCAACAGGTACTGCTCTATCCCCGTAACCCGGCTTCCGTGCTGCAGACCGGCAGGGTGGCGTTCCCTTCCACGTGCAATAGTAGAAAAACGGAAGATGTCCAGCACCAGGAAGGCAGGTAAAAACTTGTTTATTGAGGTACAAAAAGTAACAAACAGCATATCAAGGAGCGTAGAGCCTACGCGTTTCAGGCTGAAGAGCCCTTAGTCATGGCATAAAAACTTTACAGCACTGTGTTCTTTTATAGTAAAATGCATTAGAATCACATGATCTGAGCAGCAAAGTAGTGGATCATCTAAAAAATGCGGCATGGAGTTAATCACAAACCAATAAGATTGTTATACATCTATAGAGATGGCGTACAATACACAGGTATATAGGGCAACCACAAGATTCAATTGCACTGGTACTTATATTATCATGAGCAATATTGAAATCTGGCTAAATAGATGGACCGTATTTACTAATTACTTCTGTTATTAGAACGTTAGTATAAGGTCTTGTCTCAAATTTAACCCTTGTGGTTCTCTCGTGCCTAGCATGAATATCCAGAATGATTCCCTATTGAGAACCATTCTTCTTAAGTCCCCACCCCGTCTCGGTTTCCTAACCTTTTCTATGCCCATGATTTGTAATGTATTCATGTTGCCTCCATGAACATCCCTGAAATGCCTGGACAACGCAGAAATATTACTATTAAAAGACAAAGTATTCTTTGCATCAGATATGTGCCTGCGTATCCTAGTTTTCAGGGAGTTCATGGTACAACCAACATACTGGCATTGGCATGATGTGCAGGACGCTAGATAAACTACATTTTTTGTATTACAATTTACATAATCCCTCAAAACAAAAGTTTTGGTATTTGAATATGATTTAAATTCCTTATTGACCTGCATGTAACTGCAAGTGATGCAGACATTGTGCCCACACTTCCAGTTACCCGCATGAAGCAACCAATTCGTACCAGTATGTTTGTTGTCAGTACTACTAAACATACTGGGTGATAGGATAGATCCCAAAGAGGGACCTCTTTTGGACACCATCTTAAAGTTGTCCTGTAAAAGATTATACAAAACAGTGTCTTGATGCAATATAGGTAAATTCTTTTCAATGATATTCCTAATTTTATGAAATTGTTTGCTGTACTGTGTGATGAAGAAAGGGGGATGAGCCCTATCCTGTCTCGTTGTAAAATCCTTATCTTTGGTACCATGTGCAATGAGATCCCGTCTATCTAGTTTGGCCGCTCTATTTCTTGCCTTATTGAGTGTCTCCGGGTGATATCCTCTTTCCCGTAGTCTGTTAAAGAGTAGGTCCGATTCATGTATAAATGTTTCTTGTTTGCTACAATTGCGTCTTAATCTGCACCATTCCCCATAGGGGATGTTGCGGAGAACATGTTGGGGATGGCATGATGTGGCTTGTAGTATAGAATTCCCTGTATTCTCCTTTCTATAGGGGGCCGCCACAATCCTATTATTATCCACAGAGAAACATACATCCAAGAAGGGTATGCTTTCCTGTGAAAAATTGTAGGTGAAGGAAAGGTTCAGTTTGTTATCATTAATGTATTGTACAAACTCTTTAAACTCCAATTCCGAGCCTTCCCACACGACACGTCCCCCTCATCCCCCTTTCTTCATCACACAGTACAGCAAACAATTTCATAAAATTAGGAATATCATTGAAAAGAATTTACCTATATTGCATCAAGACACTGTTTTGTATAATCTTTTACAGGACAACTTTAAGATGGTGTCCAAAAGAGGTCCCTCTTTGGGATCTATCCTATCACCCAGTATGTTTAGTAGTACTGACAACAAACATACTGGTACGAATTGGTTGCTTCATGCGGGTAACTGGAAGTGTGGGCACAATGTCTGCATCACTTGCAGTTACATGCAGGTCAATAAGGAATTTAAATCATATTCAAATACCAAAACTTTTGTTTTGAGGGATTATGTAAATTGTAATACAAAAAATGTAGTTTATCTAGCGTCCTGCACATCATGCCAATGCCAGTATGTTGGTTGTACCATGAACTCCCTGAAAACTAGGATACGCAGGCACATATCTGATGCAAAGAATACTTTGTCTTTTAATAGTAATATTTCTGCGTTGTCCAGGCATTTCAGGGATGTTCATGGAGGCAACATGAATACATTACAAATCATGGGCATAGAAAAGGTTAGGAAACCGAGACGGGGTGGGGACTTAAGAAGAATGGTTCTCAATAGGGAATCATTCTGGATATTCATGCTAGGCACGAGAGAACCACAAGGGTTAAATTTGAGACAAGACCTTATACTAACGTTCTAATAACAGAAGTAATTAGTAAATACGGTCCATCTATTTAGCCAGATTTCAATATTGCTCATGATAATATAAGTACCAGTGCAATTGAATCTTGTGGTTGCCCTATATACCTGTGTATTGTACGCCATCTCTATAGATGTATAACAATCTTATTGGTTTGTGATTAACTCCATGCCGCATTTTTTAGATGATCCACTACTTTGCTGCTCAGATCATGTGATTCTAATGCATTTTACTATAAAAGAACACAGTGCTGTAAAGTTTTTATGCCATGACTAAGGGCTCTTCAGCCTGAAACGCGTAGGCTCTACGCTCCTTGATATGCTGTTTGTTACTTTTTGTACCTCAATAAACAAGTTTTTACCTGCCTTCCTGGTGCTGGACATCTTCCGTTTTTCTGCCAAAGTAATGAGTTGTATTTGTTCCAAACTTTAGGACTTGCTAAGCAGAGTTTGGGAAACACTAAGTAGCCAGGCATATTCTATCTAAGAGCCGAGGAATGTGCTCTCGAATCACCCAAAGTGCAAGAAAAAGTGCAAACGTGTTACACTAAAAAAAAACGTGCACAGAGGATGCGGTCTATCGCAATCCCTTTTCCGATAGGAGAGAGGCCCCCAACAAACCTTACCCTTCACATCTGGACCAAAAGGTACCTGCGAGGTTCCAGGTTCGATGTCCCTTTTCGCCGAAGTTACTAAGGGACCACAAATGCTCCCGGCATCCCCCTGGGCGTTAGCCAAGGTAACTGCCAGCAGAGCCAATAACGGTTGGTACCCTGCCAAAGCAGGAGTACCCGGGGTGTTTGCAGGGAGGTGGGGAACCTGATGGCCACACACGTCCCCTAGATTGCCAGGAGGGACACCCAGAAGGGCTACCGCATCGTGACAAATCCAGTGGACACACAACACGCAAAAAGTGACACAGTGAGACAAAAATAAATAAATAAGTGAATGTGTGCAGATATACTGCCCGGACATCCGGCCGGATCTATAAAAATGTCTCTGATCCTAGCCAGAAGGCCGGGAATCAAGAGGTGAGTGCCACAAGGTGAAGAGATTATGGTGCCCGTGCTTCCACTCGTGAGTTTCAGCACTTCGGGGTCACCACTCCCCGAGGCACAAAAGTAAATCGGCTCTAGACCCTCTCAGCCTCATGGCGAGACCCGGAGGGAACTGGTCACATCGGGGCAGCCATCGAGCTGATTCCTCAGAACCAGCCCCGGAAAGCCCCGGTACACCTGCACCCTCCATGCAGCACCCATCCCCACCAGCCCAAAACCGGCATCATTCGGGCACCGGCATGAAACTGATAAGAACAGATACTACACTTTATCTTAGCCAAAAGGCCGAGAAGCAGCCAGGCACAAACTGCTAAGCCCCAGAGATCTGCTGTAAGAATGCTCACCTGCTGCATACTCCTGTCTGAGGCCCGACTGGCATCTCCTCTTTGGCTTTTAATGACCATTTCAGGATTATTAGAGATGAGCGAATTGAAGCTGACGAATCTGAATTCATTACTAATTTCATGAAAAATTTGATTCACAACGAATGCGAATGTCGCCGCCATTCTATTGCACGAATCGCTTCATTAAACTCCATTTAGCGCGGTCTAGGCTCTAGGGCATCTAAAATGGTGGATCCACATGTTAGGACATTGGGCAAGGAACTCTGGGAAGGCAAGGCGGGTAGGCGGGATGACCCTGAATCACATGCAGGATGCAGCCTATCAGCAGCCAATCACCCCTGTGATGTCACATCCCTATATAATCGGCAGCCATATTCCACTGCACTGTTCATTACACTGCAGAGAGATAGGACAGACAACCTATGTGTGTGTTACACAGAAAAGCTTTTTCCAGCAGCGTTTCACCTCCTAGTCACATCAGCTTTCTGGTGGACAGTAGTGTTGCTCGCGAATATTCGCAATTCGAATTTTATTCGCGAATATCGCATATTCGCGAATTCGCGAATATTCGCGAATATAGCGCTATATATTCGTAATTACGAATATTCATTTTTTTTTGTTTTTTTTTTTACAGTACACATCACAGTGATCATCCCTCTCTACTTCCAGCTTATGTGGTGTAAGAAGGCTCTAATACTACTGTGTGAGACTGGTGTGCGAATTTTCGCATATGCGAAAATTAGCATATGCAAATTTTCGCATGCGCGAATTTTTGCTTATGTTAATTTTTGTATATGCAAATTTTCGTATAGGTTAATTTTCACATATGCGAATATTCGTATATGCGAAAATAAAACGAGAATATTACGACTATGCGAATATTCACGAATATGACGAATATTCGTCCATATATTCGCGAATATTCGCGAATTCGAATATGGCCTATGCCGCTCAACACTAGTGGACAGAGAGCAGTGCTTTTTTTCATTGCAGCCATTAACCTCCCAGTCACTTTCTACAGCATTGTATTACAAAGAGGGGCAGAAAGCTGTGTGTTGCCTGATACATTTCAAAAAGCTGCCTCAACTTCATAAACCTTAGCAGAGGAAGCAGGAATAAGTTTTTTAGGGCAATTCTGTATCTTTGTTCCACAACAAATAATCTGCTGTTTATACTAGTCTGTAGACGGTATAATACCCAGCAGTCAATTCCTAATAGTCTTTGACAGAGTGCAATTTTGGGTTTACCACACAGCTTTCGTGTGCTGCAGCACTGTTGTGTACTGCTGGTGTTGTGCAAAAATATATATTTTTAAGTTTACTGTAGTGCATTTTCCTGCCCTCATAAGTGCATACCTCTAACCTACAACTTATTAGTGAACTATTTTGTGGCTGTTAATCTGTCAAGGGCCTAAATACTGTGAAAGTCCAGGCAAAAGTAATCACCGGCTGGTGTTGTACTCAGGTACTTTTTCTTTTTTAAGCGTACTGTAGAGCATTTTTCTGCCCTCGTAAGTGGATACCCCATACGTACATCTAAGTAGTGTACTATTTTTAAATGTTAATCTGTCAAGGTCCTAGATAATGTGAAAGGCCAGCCAATAGTGCACACCTGCTGCTGTTCTAGACAAATACCGTTTTAAGTGTAATGAAGCGTACTGTACTCCCCTCATATACGCAATAAGTATGTCAGGCAGAGTAGTGCCAGTTCCACACAGGAACGTCTCCCTATTTCAAGCTAAAAACTATGGGAAATAGCAGTGTTTTTAGTTTGAAGGCAATATGATTTTTAGAAGGTGATGAGGAAAAAATTAAAGTGCAAAAACAGAAAAACTCGTGGTCCTTAAGGGGTTAAAAGAGACCTGTCAACTGTTTCATGCTCTCCAAACCACAGCAGCATGAAACATGGTAAACAATTATTTACTCTGAAACGCTTTGGCACTTCAGAGATACCATAGTTTAAAAAAAGCCACCATGAGCCACCACGGGACCAGCTAAGTAGTCATGTGAGGTGGTCCTAAACACAGAGTAAATCAGTGTTCCATGACCCTAATCCTTGCAATTGTTAATGCTGCCTGTGGTTTGAGCAGCATAAAACAGGTGACAGGTTTCTTTAAAGAGTACCTGTCACCAAATAAAACTTTTAATATATTGTTCCCTGTGTAATTAGCAGACACTTTCCCATTCACTTGCTTTTAAAATTATCAACATAAATATGCTAAAAGGAGTATTCCACCCTTAGACATCTTATCCCCTATCCAAAGGATAAGGAATAAGATGTTTGATCGCGGGGGTCCTACTGCTGGGGACCCCCGCGTTCTCATTGGTGGCAGCCCGCCGTCATCACAGCACAGAAGAAAATCTCTGTGTTTGATGACGTGGCGATACAGGGGCTGGAGCACCGTGACCTCTAACAGGTGGAAGGAAACAACGTATGGTCCATTGTAACAAGTGGGGGTAAAAACTTCCCCTGTAAGGCCCTACTCTAGCACTATTAATTCCCTTCTTGGCAAGTGTTACTCGTCCTAAAAAGGGCAGCCCCACACAGGAACCTCTCCCTATTTCAAACTAAAAACTATGGGGAATAGCAGTGTTTTTAGGTTGAAAGCAATATGATTTTTAGAAGGAGATGAGGAAAAAATGAAAGTGCAAAAACAGAAAAACCCGTGGTCCTTAAGGGGTTAAAGAGGGGCGTGTCCCACAAAAAAAAATGCTGTATATTACTCAGTAGTATAGGTGCTAGACATTTATATTTCTCTCTCAATTATCTTCTTTCTGTAGCGTACTTGGTTTTTTATCCTGTAGAGAGGGTATGTCTGCCTCTTGCCCTCTATCTGCATGACTAATCTTCCTCCCTAAGTCTGTGCTTCAGCAAAGATGATGCTGCAACTGGACAGGATTATAGGGGAGATTTATCAAAACCTGTGTATAGGAAGAGTGGTGCAGTTCCCCATAGCAACCAATCAGATTGCTCCTTTCATTTTTCACAGGACTCTTTGAAAATGAAAGAAAATTATATGAAGTATATTACTGAAATATGCTGAAATATGTGCCAAGGACATATTTTGGCAAGAATATGGCCCAAAAGAAGACCCTGCTCCCTTAATTTTCTGTCCGTTACTAGACTTAAATTTTTATTGTGTGGGATCTAAATAAAATTTTCCTTATTCATTCAGTTGCATTCAATTGGGAAGAAAATGCCAATCTAGTAAATGCCGTCTTCTCTACTGTATATATACAGGACAATCCAATGACAGATGACATGAGAAGGGTTAATGTAAATTAATACAAATCACCAGGCCCATATGGCATCCATCCAAGAGTTTTTCAGGAATTAAATACGATGCTAGACAGACCCATATTTTTTATACTTAAATATTCTATAATATGATGGATTGTTCCACAGGAATGGCACTTAGCAAATGTGGTACTGTTGTGGATAAAAATAATTAAAGGGGTACTCCAGTGGTCAACGTGTTTTTCCGTTTTTGACTTACCCTATTTGTTTTGTTTCATTTCTATTCTTGTTGTTTAGCCTACTCTATTTCTGTTCTTTGTTGTCTTTTTATCCCCCACTTTGTTTTCCTATGTTTGCCTCTATTTCCTGTTTCTTGCTGTGCTGAAAACTACAAATCCCAGCATGCTACATGCCTTGCTGGTTTGGGGAGGCTCCTTTTTTTTTTTTTTTTTTGTTCCACCCTTTAACCATCCTACTATTTTCCCGGGTCGGCCCCTTTATACACAGCACACAAATATAATCAGCCTTGGTTGGGATACGCTGTCATACACACACAAAAGGGACTACAACTCCCAGCATGTGTCATTCAGGAGTCTTCAGTCTGTGGTATGCTGCCTCTGTAGTCTCCTGGGGGTTGTAGTTCACCACACCTCTGTAGGGCATACACCAGTGTTTCCCAACCAGGTTGCCTCCAGGTGTTGCAAAACTACTACTACCAGCATGCCCGGACAGCCTTTGGGCATGCTAGGAGTTGTAGTTTTGCAACAGCTGGAGGCACACTGGTTTGGGAAACACTGGTGTAACGTGATGTGTATGCTGAATAGGCTAGAACAGTGTTTCCCAACCAGTGTACCTCCAGCTATTGCAAATCTACAACTCCCAGCATGTCCAAAGTCTGTTAGGGCATGCTGGGAGTTGTAGTTTTGCAACAGCTGGAGGCACACTGGTTTGTAAACACTAGCATACACACACACACAACAAGGACTACAACTCCCAGCATGTGTCATTCAGGAGTCCCCCCTCCCCCTTCACATATAGAGATCATTCCCAGTATGAGATTTATTCCCCTGCAGTCCATACATCCCCAGCCCGAGCACCTTCTCATCCTCCCCTTCAGATAACACTTATCTTCTCTGTGTTCTTTCTCCTGTGCAGACCTGCATCCTTAGAATACAGAGGAGGGGGGAGGGGAGGAGCTGTGTACTCAGCTGGATGAGATGAGGGGGCGTGGCTTATTCCTCTCATGCAGACAGAGAGGGAAAAAAAAGCTGTGACATGTTGTCCACAACAGACTCAGAACTGTGGACAACAGTAAAAGAAAACACTCTGAACTACAGAACTTCCTGCCCAACAAACAGGTAAGAAAAACACATACATGCTGCCAAAACATATAACACATGTATATTGCAAAAAAACTAAACTTACAAAGAAGGTACCATATAGTCAAAAAAATTAACCACCGGAGTACCCCTTTAAGGATTACCGGAAAAATACTATTTTGAGTATTTTAACCACTTCCCTCCCCAAGATGTATGGGTATCCTGGGAAAGAGGGAGAAGCTACGAAGCAGGATTTAATAGGCTAATCGCCGCTGCGAGCCTATTAACCCTGTAGTTCCTGCAGTGAAAACTGACAGTGGGACCTAAAACCGGCAACTCAATGTTGCCAGCTGGTTACTATGGGTAATCGGGACCACTGCCGGGCAATTGCGCGATCTCAATCACCTTAAATGACGTCTGGAGGTTCCCTAACTTCCTCTCTGCCGTTCAATCTTCTTTGTGTTGTTCTAGCCTGCTTTGACAGGCTAGAGCAACAGAGCGCAGATAACACTGATCAATGTTATGTCCAGCATTGATGTGTTAGATTCCATGTAATAGTACCCATTGGGACTAATAAAAAAGTACCATTAAAAACTAAAGGTCATGGTGCAGAAATTAGCCCTCATACAGCCCGTATACATAAAAATAAAAAAGTTATAGGGGTCCAAAGTAGACAATTATAAGCCTACTAATTTTCTGATAAAAAGTTATATTTTTTTTCACTAGCAAAATAAAACAAAACCTATATAAATTGAGTATCGTTGTAATTGTATGGACAAAAGATAATGGCCCTCATTTACTAAGAGTGGAGTGTCTGTGTTTCTTTTTGTGTTTCCAACCTTTTTTCCACTTGATATTTACTAATCTGTTGTACTTTTCCCGATAATTTTTGCTCCAGGGAAAAATTATTTTGCGCGGTACTTTCTGTCGCATGGTTCTGTCGCACGGTAATTTCTGTCACAAGGTTTTTGGTCGCACAGTCATTTCTGTTGCAGGGTTCATCTGTCGCACAATAAAATCTGTCACAGGGTTAATACTGTCGCACATTAAAATCTGGCGCATGCATAAATCTTTCGCAATGAAAATTCTCTCACAGTGTGACAGATTTTTTAAATAAAAACTGGGAAATGAAAAAAATTATAATTTGTGAAAATATATATGTATTGAAATATATATATATATATATATATATATATATATATATATATATGTACAAAGCAAAATGATCCTTGCAGCACACCCAAATAGTGCAAAGTAGTGAAGGTTTATTAACCCATACAGACGATACAACGTTTCAGCAGCATCAGGCTGCCATTCTCAAGCATGCTTGAGAATGATGCTACTGAAACGTTGTATCGTCTGTATGGGTTAATAAACCTTCACTACTTTGCACTATTTGGGTGTGCTGCAAGGATCATTTTGCTTTGGATCCACTTCCATGGTCTGCGATTGGGACCGTGTACTTCACTTGCCTGCACCTCAACAACATCCTTGAACTGTGGTTGTGCTGCCTCTACCTTGCTGTATATATATATATATATATATATATATATATATATATATATATACCGTAAATCCGGATAACAGCAGCACACAAAAATAAGTGCAAAAGTTAAGGTTTATTGCATCATTCCATTGTATACAGAGCAACCTTTCTGCGACCTCTTGCCGCCATTTTCAAGCTCGGGAGGTCGCATAAACGTTGCTCTGTATTCACTGGAATGATGCAATAAAGCTTAAAGGGGTATTCCAGGAAAAAACTATTTGTTTATGTCATCTGGCTCCAGGAAGTTAAACAGATTTGTCAATTACTTCTATTAAAAAATCTTAATCCTTTCAATAATTATCAGCTGCTAAAGTTGAGTTGTTGTTTTCTGTCTGGCAACAGTGCTCTCTGCTGACATCTCTGCTTGTCTCGGGAACTGCACAGGGTAAAATAGGTTTGCTATGGGGATTTTCTTCTAAACTGGGCATTTCCCGAGACACGTGTCATCAGAGAGCCCTTAGACATAAAGAACAACTCAACTTCAGAAGCTCATAAGTACTGAAAGGATGAAGATTTTTTTAATAGAAGTAATTTACAAATCTGTTTAACTTTCTGGAGCCAGTTGATATATGTGTATATATATATATATGTCTATAAATGACATTTTACAGGGATTACAGAGTAGAATTTCAATATATGCATATGACACTAAACTGGGTAAGGTGATAACATAATATTACAGAGGGATCTGGGGAGGCTAGAGGCTTTATCACAGACATGGAAATGAAGTTTAAAGTAGGTTATGCACTTAAGCCATTAAAACAACATGTACAATCATGTGCTAAATAATAAAACATTAGGTGAAACATCTACTGAAAAAGATTTGGGTGTACTGGTTGACAGTAAGCTCAACTTTATTGACCAATGCCATACACTGACTGCCAAGGCAAATAAAGTCATTAGATGTATCAAGAGAGGCATAAAGGCTTTGTTAAAATCATTAGTCAGACCACATATAGAGTACTGTGTCCAATTTTGGGCACTTGTATATTAATGTAAGTTAATGTAAACAAGCAGGGGGCTCTGCTTCACATAGTGGCTGGGGTGCAGAACAGTGCGACTACACAGAATAAAAAAATACCACAGAACACTACACACTGTATATACCGGTGCACACCCAAATATCACAACAATAATATGTAGTAGAAAACATGATAATACATTATTATACATCAATGAAGTACAAAACAGACAGATTAAAATCATTTTAAAACACTACAAATAAATCTTGGAGGTGGCAAGACGCTCACCCTCCAGAGCACATGAGCATGTAGTATACACAAAATACATACACCTCCACAATGAAAATTAATGGGTAGGGTTGTTCCTGCTGAAAAGGATTACTTGTACAAAATTGTAAAACCTGTAATCATAGAAAATGTATCATGCGGCTAAAGAGCATGCTATGAAATGCAGACAAACGTCAGATAAGTAAATAGCAATTCCTAAGTCAAGGACCCAATATATCAGCAGGATGAAACACGCAATACAAACTGAACACTGTGGAAAATCGAAGGTGGAGTATGTGCTCAGATGACCCCTTGCGTTCCGTTGCTCAGGGCAACTTCCTAAGAAGGACTTGGCTGAACTGGAGAGCGTGCAGAGGAGGGTGACCAAGATAATTGAGGGAGTGGCTGGATTAGAGTACCAAGACAGGTTATTAAGCTTGGGGTTATTTAGTTTGGGGAAAAGCCGTTTTAGAGGCAATTTGATCACAATGTACAAATATATGAATGAACAGTACAGAGATCTTTCTAGTGATTTTTTTAACATCTAGGCTGGTAATCATTAAAAGGGGGCATACTTTTGGTCTAAGAAAGAAGGTTTCACCATCATCACAGACAGAGATTCTTTACTGTAAGAGCAGTGAGACTATGGAACTCTTGGAAAAGGAACCAATAAGCAACCAATAAGATTGCTTCTTTCATTTTGCAGAGGCATTGTTAAAAATTAAAGAAGCGAGCTGATTGGTTGCTATGGGCAACTGGGCAACTTTTCCTCTGGACAGGATTTGAGAAATCCCCCACTATAAAGCTAAACACCATGGAAGAGCTTAAGTTGTATAAGTGCTGCAAAAACTGTTAAATCACACACTAGAAGAGATAGCAAGACAGTGTGAATACCTTTTTATCCCCTGCTGTGCTGAACACTGTCTCTCGGTGATTATATAGAACCTATTTTTGGCTGCAGCTGGACTTGCCACTATATAAATCACCAAGTTCAGGTCCTGCTTGAAATTTTCTGAATTGCATACACTAGTGGTGACCACTAGATCTGCCTCTAAGAGCACCCTTAAAGGAGTGATGTAATAGGTCCTCTTATTAACACTAGTTCTGATGGCAGATTTCATCCACACTGCTGTGATCTGGAAAACATACTAGTAGATTATTTGAAACAGTGAATAATATAATATCTAACCTACTTAGTGCCTGTGTCAATGGGTGACCTATTTTCCATGCATTTATATTCCACTGATACAGGCCAGTTTGTGGAATTACTTCTGCTGCCTGCTGACTAGAGACACTGGAAGCATTTGGCAAAATATATGACTAGATTACTTCCAATTAAGCCTCAGTGAGGTTTGTTCTTCGACTAACTCTATTGATTTGATGTAAACTACAATGACCAAAGGGGACTCTCAACACTTATTAAAATGATTTACACTGTGTGTTTGTTAGTCTGACCTACAGCAAGAGTCTAGTTGTTTTAAATGTCTTCTGACTTTTCCCTAAGCCATTGTCTTTGTGTATTATCTTTTCTTTCATGAAAGAATATACAGTGCCACCATTACATTCTATCAACTGAAAACTTTTATTCAATGCCTATTGTATTTAATCAGATGTCTTGAGAATAAACAAAAAATGTAAATATTAAAGACTCTATCTAGTTCAGAAAGCCAACCTAACCTTGAGATTACCCATGAAGGCACTTTATAGCTACATAGGACCAATCTGATCAGCTGTTGCTGCAATGAGAAGGAAGATGGCAGGGCATCCGGTACTCATATTTATCTCCTAACATGTGTTTTAGGTACACAGTTTGTTCAACTAGCCTGCTAGCCAGGTTTTTCTAAAATGAGCCCCCACGCAGGCCTCCTTTAAATAGTTAGAAATATTTGTAGCCAGCTAAAGTGTTGAAAGAATGTATAAGAAGTCAAGGCTAGATCACAGTTAGGGCTGCTTGTTCCCTCAGGCCTTTACCACACTAAAAACCTAGAAAAAAGGACAATCAGGTTATGCTGATGACGAATGTATTAGTATTTTATGTATCCAGCATTATGCACAAATTCTACCCCAATATATACTCTTCTAGTTTTAGTTGTTCAGAAATTGGAACCATGCCTAATGGACTTGTCTTGTGATCTCAGCTTTTTAGGACTTCTTGGTTAATGTTCTGGCCAGAACATTTTTCCATAAATGCTCCATTAATAATAAGCCGCAGAAAAGTATCCAGTATATTCTCATGAAAACCAGGACCCATGTTGCAGCCAAATGAAGAACCTCAACTCTGTTCACATGTGGTTCGTGACAGGACTAACTTATCATGCTCTGAGAAATGATTCCTTTATTCCTTTTTCTGGTACATTAAGATTTGGCAACCTTGGATGCTATGCTGAAGCCCTATACTTAATTTGAGTCACCTCTGATTTAGCCTCATACAGGCCTTGACGACAAGAGATTTAATACTTGGCTATTCTGCCTATTATGTCTATCCCAGACTGGTAAAGACACAGTGCCCTTGAATTTAGATTTATATGCTTTTCTATTTTGTTTCTAATGTGATTTATGTACTGTACCACTGTACGCTATCCTAACTTTATCCCCTGCAAGAGGACCATATTATTCTTTGACCTGTTTGTCAGAAAGAAATTATGTGTAATACATAATTTAAGACATTTCTTACTTTAGAAGATCTACCCCCTCCCCCCCTCTGTTTCTTACCTGTGACCAGAGGGGGATAGCACATTTGCTGGGTGTCTGTGGCATCGTACAGGCCCTCAGCTGCCTATTTAGTGAAGAGGAAGACCAACTTTATCTATCTCACTACCAGCCATCTGGTTCTTGTCAATTAAGGTTTTCAAATTGAGAATGTGAGAAAAAAAAAACACATAAAATGCAAATACATTTACAAATGAGTTTTCTCTTATTTATAAAGCTATAGAGCTTCATGGGACAAAAAATTCCACAACCTATGTGGCGGTTTTCCTCACTTTTAATTCTATTTTTGTGTTATTGTGTTTTGTTTTCTTTTTTTCCATTATGCAACATGCCTTAGGTCTTTTATACCATAGACTTCCATAGGTTTATTTCCTGCTCACAAAAATATGAGTATAAAAATGTGTTGCATTTTATTCATATTTGTGGTTTAGATTCATTTAGTTCTTTTTAGATATAGAATTATATAGAAATAAAGATAATAAGTTGTCCTGTTTCTGGAAGCATCTTATGATATATTGCAGTAGGCTTTCTTTGTGAAAATAAGTGCAAATAAAAGGGTGAAGAGTTGCCCATTGTAATGACTTAGGCTACTGCTTTCTGAAAGATCACAGCTTTATTATAGTGTATAATAGTTGGATGGTGTATTAGTTATCTATTATGTTCTTTGCAATCATTTGTATACATGAGTTATATAATATATACAGCCCAAAGCCATCATGAATTAGTATAAAAGATGCTGTGACTGAATAATCCAAGAGGATTTACAATACATTTTTTATTTCCAATAATGAGCGATAACCAATCAGAACTCTCTATAACATAAAACCACCTGTCTAATATTCTCTCACTTGTAGGCCACAAGACATTTTAGGCATGGGCAAAGCTACATCATAATAGGGAACAGGGCAGCAAAGAAGGAATCCTGTTATCAGTAATTCATACATTATACTCTTAAATTTGAAAAAAAAAATCTGTTAATGGTGTCCAACCCATTTAACAGTACTGTATTTACTTATACATCTGCAGATTATGTGTATACAGTAAGTCTGGTATCTATCACTATATGCTCAATGTATAGTAGCAATATTAGTCTCTGCGTCATTATTATTGAGTAACAGTAGCAAAATTGGTAATATCCTAAATTTTAATATTGGTAACGTATGGTAATATTTTTTACTTGTAGTGATAATGGTAGCTGTCACAGTGTGTTAGTATTTTTTTGGGCCTTATATATTGATATTACTAGCTGAGTACCCGGCGTTGCTCGGTTTTCCCCTCCTAATCCTTGTTGGGGAGGAAAATCAACAAAGGTGGAAGCTTTTGACTTCATATCCCGTCCTCATATATTGTTGTCATATCCCATTCCCATATTCTGTCCTCATATCTCAACCTCATATCCCGTCCTCATATCTCAACATCATATCCTGACCTCCTATCCCATCCTCATATCTTGCCCTCATGTCCCATCCTCCTATCCCGTCCTCATATCCCGACCTCCTATCTCGACCTTCTATCTCAACCTCATATTCCGTCCTTCTATTTCATCCTCATATCCCGACCCCCTATCTCTACCTCATATCTCAACCTCATATCCCGTCCTCATATCTCAACATCATATGCTGACCTCCTATCCCATCCTCATATCTTGCCCTCATGTCCCATCCTCCTATCCCGTCCTCATATCCCGACCTCCTATCTCGACCTCCTATCTCAACCTCATATTCCGTCCTTCTATTTCATCCTCATATCCCGACCCCCTATCTCGACCTCATATCCCAACCTCCTATCCCTTCCTCCTATATCGACCTCATATCCTGTCCTCATATCCTGTCCTCATATCCCTACCTCATATCTCGACTTCCTATCCCGACCTGCTATCCCGACATCCTATCCTGTCCTCATATCCCAGCCTCCTATCCCATCCTCCTATCTTATCCTCATATCCTGTCCTCATATCCCGACCTCCTATCTCAACCTCCTATCCCGACCTCCTATCCCGTCCTCATATTCCGTCCTCATATCCCGTCCTCATATCCCGTCCTCAATTCCTGTCCTCCTATCTCGACCTCATATCCCGACCTCGTTTTTGGTGTGTACACACACACATACACACATTGAGTTTTTTATATATATAGATAACTAGCTGAATACCCAGCGTTGCCCTGTTTTTCCTTCCTAATCCTTGTTGGGGAGGAAAATAAAAAAGGAGGAAGTTTTTGACTTCATATACCGTCCTCATATATTGTTGTCATATCCCAACCCCATATCTCGTCCTCCTATCCTGACCTCCTATCCCGTCCTCATATCTCGTCCTACTATCTCAACCTCCTATCTCGACCTCCTATCCCGACCTCCTATCCCGACCTCCCATCTCGTCCTCATATCCCGACCTGTAATATGTGTACCAGGTATTGAAATATCTCCAGCCGTACAGAAGTTATGTGGGAACATACATTTCCCATTGATTTGAATGGGACTTTAAACAAAAACCCTGACCCTCACAAATGGGGGTAGTAAAGGGTTAAATTAACTATCCTTTATTTTAAGTGGACATATAAGTAACATGTGACCAAGTATTATAGAAATATCTCCAGCCGTTTGGAAGTTATGCAGTAACATATATTTCCCATTTACTTGTATGGGACTTTAACCCCTTAACGACGCAGGACGTATATTTACGTCCTGCGCCGGCTCCCGCGATATGAAGCGGGATCGCGCCGCGATCCCGCATCATATCGCGTGGGTCCCGGCGCTAATCAACGGCCGGGACCCGCGGCTAATACCACACATCGCCGATCGCGGCGATGTGCGGTATTAACCCTTTAGAAGCGGCGGTCAAAGCTGACCGCCGCTTCTAAAGTGAAAGTGAAAGTGACCCGGCTGCTCAGTCGGGCTGTTCGGGACCGCCGCTGTGAATACTGCGGCGTCCCGAACAGCTGATCGGACACTGGGAGGGCTCTTACCTGCCTCCTCGGTGTCCGATCGACGAATGACTGCTCCGTGCCTGAGATCCAGGCAGGAGCAGTCAAGCGCCGATAATGCTGATCACAGGCGTGTTAATGCACGCCAGTGATCAGCATTAGAGATCAGTGTGTGCAGTGTTATAGGTCCCTATGGGACCTATAACACTGCAAAAAAAATGTAAAAAAAAAGTGTTAATAAAGGTCATTTAACCCCTTCCCTAATAAAAGTTTGAATCACCCCCCTTTTCCCATAAAAAAAATAAAACAGTGTAAAAAAAATAAAAAATAAACATATGTGGTATCGCCGCGTGCGTAAATGTCCGAACTATAAAAATATATCATTAATTAAGCCGTACGGTCAATGGCGTACGCGCAAAAAAATTCCAAAGTCCAAAAAAGCGTATTTTGGTCACTTTTTATATCATTAAAAAATGAATAAAAAGTGATCAAAAAGTCCGATCAAAACAAAAATCATACCGATAAAAACTTCAGATCACGGCGCAAAAAATTAGTCCTCATACCACCCCATACATGGAAAAATAAAAAAGTTATAGGGGTCAGAAGATTACATTTTTAAACGTATAAATTTTCCTGCATGTAGTTATGATTTTTTCCAGAAGTGCGACAAAATCAAACCTATATAAGTAGGGTATCATTTTAACCGTATGGACCTACAGAATAATGATAAGGTGTAATTTTTACCGAAATATGCACTGCGTAGAAACGAAAGCCCCCAAAAGTTACAAAATGGCGTTTTTTTTTCGATTTTGTCGCACAATGATTTTTTTTTCCGTTTCGCCGTGCATTTTTGGGTAAAATGACTAATGTCACTGCAAAGTAGAATTGGCGACGCAAAAAATAAGCCATAATATGGATTTTTAGGTGGAAAATTGAAAGGGTTATGATTTTTAAAAGGTAAGGAGGAAAAAACGAAAGTGCAAAAACGGAAAAACCCTGAGTCCTTAAGGGGTTAAACATAAACCCCACCCCTGGCAAATGGGGGTGAGTAAGGATTAAATCACCTATCCTATGTTTGTTGTTGTCATATGAGTAACATGTGTGCCAAGTTTCATGTTAATATCTTTAGCCATTTGGACTTGATGCTGGAACATACACACACACACATTGGCCCTCATTTACTAACGTGAAACCGACAGTTTTTGTCGGTTTGTGCAACCAAATTTGTGTCGCATAGCCCATGCGACACAAATTTGGTCACACAATCCGACAAAAGATATGCTCTCCGAGTGATTTTTAAACCCGTCAAAATGGGCATGGTTATCACAAAAACGGGTGTGTTCCCGACAAAAAAGAAAAAACACTCGGAGTATGATGAAAAACTCACAGGGAAATTACTGAACACCGAGTGAATCCTACCCCCATCATGGAACAGGGTCTATTCCATGTTGGGGGTAGTAGTACAGGGGTTGATCGCATCGGATCTCACTTCTGAGACCCGAACCGATCAAAAGTTATTAAGCAGGGGAGCGGGCGGCATGGTCCACTCCCCAGCGATGTATGATGTGTTTTACTTTCATTTTCCCAGCCGGGATCCCTGAATAGCCCGAACTGAGGAGCCAATCAGGGATCCCTGCGAGCTGCGGTGGGGAAAGATATATAAAATCGCTGGGGGGGGATGTATATGTCCCCACAGCTTCTATATATCTTGCCCCCAGCTGCGCAATATGTCTTGTCCCCCGCCGCGCTATTATATACCCCCCCCCCGCAGCGCATGTGTACACACATATATATACTATATACCCCCCCGCATAGCGCTATTATATACCCCCCACAGCACATGCAGATATATATTATACATGCCCCCGCACAGCGCATCTATATACACATGCCTCTGAAGCACTATCAATGACTAATGCAGTGGTCTCCAACTTGCGGACCTCCAGATGTTGCAAAACTACAACTCCCAACATGCACGGAGCATTCTGGGAGTTGTAGTTTTGCAACATCTGGAGGTGCGCAAGTTGGAGACCACTGGCTAATACTTGTCAATGATAGCGCTTCAGAGGAATGTGTATAGAAGCGAAGTGTGGAGCAGACATATAGCGTTATCTGGTCCCCACTTCGCTACAATACACAATCCTCAGCCATCACCGGAGCTGCCCCATCGCCTCCCCCATCCCCGGGGTTATAATTACCTGTTGCCGGGGTCCGCGATGCTCCTGGCTTCAGTGCTCTTGCTGTGCGCTGTCACTGTGCGCACTGACGGTGACGTCACGACGTGCGTTGGGGACGTCACCATCAGTGCGCACAGTGACAGCGCACAGCAAGAGCACCGAAGCCAGGAGCATCGCGGACCTCGGACCCTGGCAACACTCTTAGTAAATGAGGGCCATTGAGTTTTATATATATATATATATATAGATTGGTGATATTGGTTTCTGTATAATTCATTTATACATTAACACTTAATCACTGTATTTTTGTAATATTTGCTCTTGGTAAAGAGATCTTATTTGATAACTATTAATGTATAAACGTATAAATCATTTTTATAAACCCTAGTAATAGCCCGCGAGGAGATCAGTGCTGTAATTCTCGGTACACTGTCTTCAAATTGACTGATTGTGTTATTGTTGAAGTATTTCTGCACTTGGGACCCCAGAGTTTTTACCTAGGGCCACCCTTTGTCTGAAACCAGCCATGTCCTTACAGCTATGAGCAGAAATATGGCTATGAGCCCTGTCTGCCTCCCATTTAGGGCTCCAGAAGCTGAACAGGCATCAATGGGTCCCGACAGATCCCACTGACTTTAATGGGATCCGTCTGGTTGTCCGTTTTGTTTCCGTTGTTTTGCAGACTTTGAGTGTAGAAATAATTACTGCTTGTAATATTTTTTTTCTCTGTTTATATCCCACTGTTTCAGTGCAATCAGCGAATGGAACTCCCCTGAATGGAGTCATGCACTGATGTACATGAAGCCTTAACTGACATTCCCCAAGATATACAGTACCTAGAAGTTAAAAGAAGGATAATCAAATCTTTAGAAACTATCTAATACAAATGTCAATAAAAGATTTAGTAGTTTGTTTTAAATGTCCCCCTGGTAACATTGTGCTCTGGAAAAGTTTAAGAACTTTATCTAATCTGTTTTAAGATAGCTCACCGGAACACATCTTTCCACAGGCAAAGCTGTTTGTTTTTTTTTTTACCTTTTTTTCTCCTTGAGATATGGTGTCACAGTAAGGGCTCATATACTTTCAACATGAATATCATTAAAGATTATCAGTAAATTAAACAGAGAGCTCTTGTAGAATTTGCTAAACATAGTGTTCAACTATAAACACTTACATAAAACTATAATAAAAAGGGGCCCTGCTCACATCACGATAGAGCTTTACTTCCAGCATATACCTTTACCATGCATATACACCAAATATATCCATAGTGCTCCATTCACCTGACAAAAATCGAAGCAGTGTCCTTTTGGCTTCTGTCAGATCAGTATACTCCAGTAAATCTCCTTCTTATTGTATAGAAAAGGTTAGTTGAGGCATTCAACTTTTAACAAAGGTTATTTTTGTGTACAAGAATGTTATCCGTAGACTCAGGATTTAACACCTTATCGACACAGGGCTTACATGTAATCCCTGGTTGCGGTCTGGGTGTAAGAAGCAAGTTTACAAGTTGTGCATGCTTTATACCTGGTGAGTTCAGGCAGCTATCAGATAGCAGCCAGGACTCACCGATAGTGCTGGATTACATTATTACTAATGACTGGCATTGTCCCTTTATATGCTGCAATCAAAGTTGGAAATTCTGTCAGTCCTTTAGAGGGGCTGATCTGGACCTCTGGGACGCAATTGTGGGGACCCGATCAGCCTGCATGATGGCCGTAGGGCCCTTACCTGCTTTCATGCTGTCTGCTCATCAATCTGATTCTCGAGGAAGTTTCGGCAGGCAAGAGAAGCAGAATGCTATGCTATGGAATAGAATTAAACAGTGTTTGCAATCAGAGATTGTATGTAATAGTTCTAAAGAATTCTAAACACTCTGTATTTTATTTAAAGGGGTACTCCGGCACTAAGACATTTTATGCCCTATCCAAAGGATGAAGGATAAGATGCCTGATCGCGGGGGTCCCGCCACTGAGGACCCCCGTGATCTTGCACGCAGCACACCGTTACAAATGGTCCCAATAGCACATTCACTCCAGGTCTGATTGCTGGCGATCACGGGGGCGGGAGCATTGTGATGTCATGGCCCCGCCCATAGGCTTGCATTGAGGGGGCGGAGCGTGACGTCACATGGGGCGAGGCCGTGGAGTCACAATGCTCCGACCCCCATGATCGCCAGCAATCAGACCTGGAGTGCTGCGTGCAAGATCACGGGGTCCCCAGGGGCGGGACCCCCGTGATCAGGCATCTTATCCCCCATCCTTATCCCCTTTAAATAAAATACAGAGTGTTTATAGACAAAAAACATTTAACATCATTATTAGACAAGTGATTCTTCTGTAATATAGTAAGGTTTCCATATCTTTATATGTGTTAGCATCAATTTCATAGAAAGAGTCTAGATTATTTAAGCCAGCAGTCAAAAAAGCAATAAAAATATTAATTAGTTAAACAAATCCTCTAACTGTCTGTTTACGCTGACACCAAGGCTGGCATTGAAGGCGTAATTGCCATTATTTTTACACAAACACTAAAACTGCTAATTATTCTAAAAATAATGAATTCATCTCCTTCAATTAACAATGTGCAGATTGTCTAGTCTTCATCCTTGGCCATTTATCCACTATTAAAGCTTGTACAACAGTCTTTGCCAGTATGTTAACATTTTTAATGGTAATTTTCTATGATATTAGGTAAAATCAATGCAGCACAATACAACTGCTGAATTGTGACATAGATTATTACTTATTTTCACAGAAATTAAAGTGTTCTTGTCGTTAACAAAAATTTTAGATACAATGTAGATAATACTATTATATGTATATTTGTAATATACATTGATTAAAAAATTTGTGGGTGAAAAAATGCTGCTCCTGCACCTATTGCCTGTGTGTCTCTATGAGGAGTCCAAATACAGGAAGTGAGGGCAGGACAAGAAGGGCTCTGTGCAGGCTCCTGGCTTGTCAACCATCCTGAAGTGTGATCCAGGAGCGTGTCACAGAGCCTCACTGTACAGAGCCATGCTTGTTCTCAGTGTTCAGAGCCCTGCTTGTCCTCATTGCACAGAGTTCTGCATGTCCTCACTGCACAGAGCCCTGCTTGTCATCACTGCACAGAACCCTGCTTGTCCTCACTGCACAGAACCCTGCTTGTCCTCACTGCACAGAACCCTGCTTGTCCTCAGTGCACAGAGCCCTGCTTGTCCTCAGTGTACAGAACCCTGCTTGTCCTCAGTACACAGAACCCTGCTTGTCCTCAGTGTACAGAGCCCTGCTTGTCCTCAGTGTACAGAGCCCTGCTTGTCCTCAGTGTACAGAGCACTGCTTGTCCTCAGTACGCAGAGCCCTTCTTGTTCTAAGTACACAGAGCCCTGCTTGTCCTCAGTCCACAGATCCCTGCTTGTCTTCAGTGCACAGAGCCCTGCTTGTTCTCAGTGCAGAGTCCTTCTTGTCCTCAGTGCACAGAGCCCTACTTGTCCTCACTACACAGAGTCCTACTTGTCCTCATTGCACAGAGCCCTGCTTGTCCTCAGTGCACAGAGCCCTGCTGGTCCTCAGTGCACAGAGCCCTGCTTGTCCTCAGTGCACAGAGCACTGCTTATCCTCAGTGTACAGAGCCCTACTTGTCCTCACTACACAGGGTGTCTACTGGCCAAAAACCATTGATAGGCCACTAAGGCATGGAACTGAGGCTTCTGGCTCCCATGCACTTTTTATTTCTGGGCTCAGCTGATTGGCAGGGGGGTGCCTATTGTCAGTACCCCTCTGATCAACTATTGATGGTCGAACCTGTGGATAAGCTATCAATAGTTTTTGGCTAGAAAACCCTATTAGGGTATGTTCGAACGACCAGATCTTCTATGAGTTTCCCTGTATGGGTTTAAGCCTAGGCGGGTTTTCCGCAGCAGATAATCCGTAGCAGTCCACCATTGAGGTCAAAGTAATCTCCTCATTAAGTGCTGTGTATACAGTGAACGGGAAGCCAGGGACAGTAATAAACCATCCCTGCCTTCTCTCATCCCTTTACACAGGGAAATTCCAGAGGAATTCCACGTACAAAAGCCTCATCCGGAATGGGCAATTAATGTATGTGGCAATCTACCACGGACAGTAAGTACAGTTCTATTCACTACAGTGCAATGCCAGGAATTCTCCGGTGTCTGCACTTCTGCATTGGAGGTTTCACTACAGAATTTTAGTAGTGTGGACAAAGTAGCAAAATCCCATTGAGATCAATGGTAAATTATGTAGTGTGAAAGGGCCCTAATTGTACAATAGAAAAGGTAGATCTGGAGCATTAACATACGGTGCATACTAAGCAGCTTTTCTGTAAAACAGCTGTCAATGGACCAGCAAGCTATTTTTAGCTCACCCCTTTTCTGCTGTCCCTCTCCCGTATATCTGAACTGAATTTTACTGTGGGTTTTCAGTAAAGATTAAAACATTTTTATATGGCAACCAGGTAAGTGCCACTATCAATTTCTTTTTGACCCATGGGCATTTATTTATTTATTGTAAAGTTGGGTTTTGACCATGGTTTGATATACTATACACTGATGTTGAGCTTTTCTGCTTGATACAGATGTGACTACAAGGAAATACATGTACAGTAGTCATTATTTAAAAAAAATGTCTTGTACCAGCAACCTGGTATTGTCTATTGTCTCCTTAAACTTCTATAGACTTTTTCTTGGCATCTTTCCATTATACTGAAGATTTGAAAGTACTGAGGCATCCACGCTGCATTTAATTTGTACCCTAATTATTTTTGGTCCCTGCAAGAAAGTTTACTGTCTGCACATCACAGCGCTACTTCACCGAGGGATACCCCCCCTCCCTCTGCCCGGACTGGTAGAGAAGCGCTCCTCACCCAGCCTGGTCCTGCTTCCTGACAACCAATCCCCAATCACAGTGCTCCCTCCACTACACCTCCCATGTATATATATATATATATATATCCCCTCCCCCATCCATGGTGTATATATTTGTATATATATATCAGCGTTTCCCAACCAGGGTGCCTCCAGCTGTTGTAAAACTACAATTGGGCAACATGGTATGGTGTTGTTATTTAGTCACGATATGACGTTATTGTTCTGGTATGGCAGTGTTGTTCAGTCATTGTATGGGGTATTGTTCACAAACAAATGGGGGAACACAGCCCAAGGCCTTGTTTGCAGGTCGGACAAAAATATGTTTTTTAGATCAAGGGCCAGACCCCCAAGGGTTGGGTTGGAGGGGTGGGGCAGCAAATTGGGGTTTTGCCTAGGGCGGCAAAAATCCTTGCACCAGCCCTGCTTTCATTTGTAGTTTTTTTTTTTGTATTTTTATGATTGTTCCTCAGGTACAGTGTTTATGCAAAATGCAAGTACATTTTAAAGATAATGAGGACTTCGAATGAAAAATACTCCTCACATTATAAGATAGCAAAGCACACACATATGTCCAGATAGCAAGGCACACACATAGATTAACAATGGAGGATAGTTTGAATAAAGTGTAACCAATTTATCATACTCACTAAACCTGAACATAAACAGTTATATTCTGCCCCACATGAGTTTCACCATAATGGCTTCATCTGGCACTAATCTCTTTGGTATGGTGGATTTTTGTAATGATAAAAAGGCAAAAAAAAATGTATACATATGTATTTATAAAACATGCACAGACATAATGATGCATTATTATTAATATTAATATGTTTTTAGTATTACCCCTTCATCATTTGACTGACTCATGGAAAAGCTGATAAAGCATGATTTTAACCTGTGGCTGTTACATAATACCAGTGATTAAGAAGATGCAGTATATTTGGTTGTGCCTTGCACTTCCTAGAAGGCAACAGATGGCAATTACCCAGAAATCTTGCTTGACCTTTCTACAAAGATTTCATGAGGAGAGAACCTTGATCTGCTGTGTAAGACAACTGCATAGGAGTAATAGAATTCAGAAATAGCTGAAATGAAAGAAACCGCCTATGAAGCTGTAGCGCATAACTTCAATGAGTTGCGCAGCTCGTCTCATGTACCAAACTCTTCAGTGCATATGTTTCTACAATGCTAGGGATTCTACCTGATTTCTATGAATTAACGTGGAAGTTCAAGGTGCTACAAAATGTATGATTTTGATCCTCCACTAAGTTAGTAAATGACTTGAAAGAGGTTGTAGCAATTGTAGCTATTGTAATGGAGGACTATTGTAGCAATTGTTGCAAAGTACATATGAAAGCCGGGAAAAACAATAAAATTCAGGTGTCTTATTAATGTAATAGCGTGCACAATGAAAGTCTATGAAAAAGTGTCTGTCAGTGCACACACTGTTAAAGGAAATTTCCATAATTCCAACACTCGAATTAGAGAAGCTTTTTTAAACAGCTTGTGCCTTGACAGGTGCTTTTCCATAAACTTTTCTTGTGTAGATTATTAGGTCAAAAATAAGTTTTTATATTATTATTATTATTATTCCTATTTTATTAACATATTTTACAATTCATTTTACAACATGTGAACTTAGTCTACCAACTAAAATACCTTTATTGTTTACATTTTATTTTATGTTTTTTTTATGACCTTCCAACCACCCTTCAACTGTGGGTCTGGTTATGAGTTTTTTTTTTACCCTGGACAGTAATGTTTACTAATATCTAATTCAACTAATTATAACATCAGTAAAAAATATGCACTATTTAAGCAAAGGAATGACAGTTTTCATGTGTCTCTTTCAATTTCATTGTCACAGGTGTATAAAACACCTATCAATACCTTTACAAACTTTAGCAAAAAATAGTTTATTTAATTACAGTGGTCTGTATTAGGATGCCACCACTGTAACAAATCAGTTTATTAAAGTTTTTCCATCTTTCAAATTCCACAACCATTTGTAAGGGGCATTATTGAAAAGTGGAAGCATTTAGGTACCACAACACATCAGCCACAAAGTGGAAAACTGCAAGAGCATAGTGTGTAAATGTCACCAATTCTTCTTACTCAGTAACTGCGTTGTTTCAAACCTCTTCTGGCATTAAAGGGGTGCTCCAGGGAAGTAAAGAAAAAGAAAATGCCCCAAAGCCACCAAAGTACATGTTCTGTGCTCCCTGTGTAGATTGTGCCAGCTCCTATTGCCCCTGTTGTCTCCTGAATATTATTTTTCCTTGCTTGCAGCCCAGACTACAATTCCCAGCAGTCAGTGCGGCTCTGTGTAATGGCTGCCAGCCAATTGCTTTTACCATCTGTGTGCATGTGTGCATTTCAGTCAGCAGCACACACTACATGTCTTTTCTTTCAAATTATCCCTCCCCCCCCCCCCCCAGTAATAAATCATACTGTGCTCTGAATAGCAGCAGTCAGTGATTAGATCTACAGTAGGCAAAGAGCAGCGTTATGTGCTGAGGAGACACTGTGCTGTTTCTCTGCCGGCAAGATCCTCACACATGGAGGGGGAGGGGAGGTGTGGCTGTGAAGCCAGAGCCCTAGACAAGACATAAATCACATGGTGTTTGTCTTCCAGGAGGGTGGGGGCTAGTCTTACAGAGGGCTTTTCCCAAAGATAAAGTGGATCTGATAGTAATGTCTTTCTCTCACTCCCTGCATGTAAATGACAGCTGAAAGCAGGAAACTGCTCTATATAGCTAATGAATGATGTTTAGACAAATAAATAGGTTAGTGAGAGGGAAAAGATGGGCTATGGGTTTAGCTCCCTGGAGTACCCCTTTAAGATCAGCAAAATAAATGTCTACTAGTAACTTTATGTCCGAGCATCTGCATGCCTACCTTACATCCCCAGACACAATGGCAGGTGTTGGATAGAGTAACATGTAAAGCATTTTAACACCAGGTGCTGGAGTAGTAAAAACATGTTATGTAGAAGGATGAGTCCCACTTCTCTATCTGAATGTCTTGGTTTAACAAATTCCAGGAGAACATTACCTGCCTGACAGTAGAGTGGCAACTGTTAAGATTGGGGAGGAGGAATAATGCTATGTGGTTGTTTTTCAGTGGTTGGTTTGTTCTAACTGCATTGAGAGGTGCTAACTTTAGAGTAGTGCCTATAGATTTAGAATAAGATGTCCTATAAGGTGTAGGTGTAATGTGTTTGTATGGAATCAAAAACATAGCCTGAAGTTGCTTTAAAATGAATCCAACAACATGAACCCATCAAACATTGATAACAACAATTTTCCAGGATTCTTGCAAGATTGTACAGGATTCTTGCCAGATGTAATAACCATCAAACTTCAGGTAACATGATTACAAACCATGGGTGATGCACTAAATAACCTGTTATTGCAATTCCCCCACTACTCCCATACCTCTTCTCCCTCTTCTTAGGGTATGTTCACACTATGTAATTAGCGTGGAATTCCACGAGCTGAATTGCAAATCAGAATTTCACATTGAAATTGATCCACGCAAAGAACATGTTCTTTCTTTGCACGGAAGTCCGCAAGTACTGTATAGCCATCAATGGTGATGGCGCAATGCCACGAGGTCCTATCGCTGAAGTACTTCAGCGGCCGCCGCCAGATGGAATCTGTGCTCGCTAAATTCTGCGAGTGGAGATTCCGTTCAAAATACGTAGTCTAAACATACCCTTAGTGTACCTGTCATTATATAATGTAGATAATACCATTATATGTATATTTCTAATATACATTGATTTAACAATTTGTATATTTTTTGGTGAAAAAATGCTGCCCCTGCAGCTATTGTTTGTGTGTCTCTATGAGGAGTCCAAATACAGAAAGTGTGGGTGGGACAAGCAGGACTCTGTGCAGGCTCCTGGCTTGTCAATCATCCTGATGTGTGAGCCGTGAGCATGTCATAGAGCCTCACTGCACAGAGCCCTGCTGGTCCTCACTGCACAGAGCCCTGCTTGTCTTCACTGCACAGAGCCCTGCTTGTCCTCAGTGCACAGAGCCCTGCTTGTCCTCACTGTACAGAGCCCTGCATGTCCTCAGTGCACAGAGCCCTGCTTGTCCTCACTGTACAGAGCCCTGCTTGTCCTTACTGCACAGAGCCCTGCTTGTCCTCAGTGTACAGAGCCCTGCTTGTCCTCACTGCACAGAGTCCTGCTTGTTCTCAGTGCACAGAGCCCTGCTTGTCCTCAGTGTACAGAGCCCTGCTTGTCCTCAGTGTACAGAGCCCTGCTTGTCCTCATTGTACAGAGCCCTGCTTGTCCTCAGTGTACAGAACCCTGCTTGTCCTCACTGCACAGAGCCCTACTTGTCCTCAGTGTACAGAGCCCTGCTTGTTCTCAGTGTACAGAGCCCTGCTTGTCCTCACTGCACAGAGCCCTGCTTGTCCTCATTGTACAGAGCCCTGCTTGTCCTCACTGCACAGAGCCCTGCTTGTCCTCCCTGCACAGAGCCCTGCTTGTCCTCAGTGTACAGAGCCCTGCTTGTCTTCAGTGTACATAGCCCTCCTTGTCTTCAGTGCACAGAGTCCTGCTTGTCTTCAGTGTACAGAGCCCTGCTTGTCCTCAACGCACAGAGCCCTGCTTGTTTGAAGTCACATGGGGCCTGATGTTTGATGGTAATTACAGGTTTCTAGATGTTAAAGTGTGTCTAAAAATCTTTGTGTCATTAACCTCTTAAGGTTTACAGCTACGCCCTGCACCTGGTCCCGACATTTAAAACGGGGTCACGCCGTGACCCTGCATCATACCGGGTCGGTCCCGGCGGCTTATGATAGGCGGGATCCTGGGCTAATGGCGCGCGGCACCGATCGTTGTGCCGCACACTATTAACCATTTAGACGCGGCGATCAAAGTTGATCGCCACATCAAAAACAAAAGTAAAAGCTTCCCGGCAGCACAGTCGGGCTGATCGGGACTATCGTGATAAAATTGCAATGTCCCGATCAGCTAGGACACGAGCAGAGGTCCCCTTACCTTGCTTTGTCACATCCGATTGGCATTTGATTGCTCCAAGCCTGAGCTACAGGCTTGAGCAATCAACCCCCTATAACGCTGATCAATGCAAAGCTATGGCAAAAAATAAGCCATCATATGGAATTTTATGTGCAAAATTGAAAGCGTTATGATTTTTAGAAGGTGATGAGGAAAAAATGAAAATGCAAATACGGAAAAACGCTGAGTCCTTAAGTAGTTAAGGGGTTACTCGTGGGCACAACATGCAATGAATACATGTATGTAGAACTTCACTGGGCTGGTGATAACTAAGTGGTATGGTACTTTGAAAAAACAACTAAGGGCTGGATAGGTTTGCGCAGTAGGGATGTCACAATGTAAGTAAAGGGGATCATAAAAAGGATTGCCTGGCCGCATATCCAACCCTAGACGTCGGCCATACTATAAAGGTAAATGCTGCTTTACTGTATTTAGCGATACGTCCAGTAATTGTTAGCTTAGGGGTTGATGGGGTTGTTCGCGCAAAGGAGCGTTTTCTTACAATGACCTGTCACTCGTATGGCATGATGAATAGTCACAGGTGGGTATTATTGAATTGCGGCTTGCTGAATGATGACTGAATGTTTGATCATAATGCTGACGATAATTGCCACTATAATGCATTTGACCAAAACATCAAGCTGCCGGGTAAGCTAGCTGTGCATATTGCATCCTAAGTGGGCAAAAAATTTAAGTGTGCATTAATTTCCCATATATTAATATATTAATCAGTGGGGGTTGGTATAGGATCTCTAGATATTATATATTGGATGAAATGTTGTTATCGACACTTCTGTAAAGTAGTAAAAAATAAATGGAGATGCATAGGAACATAGATAATGTATATATAATGTATGCATATTAGGATGGATCATGTGGGCGTTCCTGGAGGTATTGTTTATTACACAGACTAGAACATGTTATCTGGGTCATTATATCAGAGATTACCAAGCTTCCTTTCTTCAGTGTTGTCACTTGAAAAGATATAATAAAATATTTTCAGGGTTCCTCTTCTTTTCTTCTTCCTCTCTTTCTCTCCTTTAGTTGTGTTCTTCTCCCTTTTTCCGCTCCCCTTCCATCCCTGTTTTTTTCCTGCCCCGTGTTTGCCCACCTTTCCATGCCCCCTCCCCCTCTTCTCCCCCCCCCCTCTCCTTCTGAGAGGGTTGATGTTTGCTTGATCGGCTTGCAGTTCCCTGTTTTTCCGTTATACCTGTGTATTTGCTGTTCTGATTGTCCTTATGTGTTTCATTGGACCGCCTCTCTCATGTCATATTGCCTGTCACTTGCATCGTGATATTGCATATGTTTCTTTATGTGCATGGAAATTGAATAAAACACATTCATTTGAAAAAAAAAAAACACACATATATATATATATATATATATATATATATATATTTTTTTTTTTTTTTTTTCAGGGTTTTAGATTAGGTTTAGAGGTGTGGCCATCACGGAGCAGGTGTCAGCAAATCTCAGAGATGTTCTTTCAGGAATAATGAGAAATATGACAAAAACATGACATGAAGTATGTTATGAAAGTGGAAAGGCACATTATCCTAGGCCATTTCCATTAAAGAATATCATTGCAGTGAATGGGTGTACATGGTCTTAGGTCTTATGTTGGGTAGGGATGAGGCCAGAAGATGGGCTAGTTTTTGCTCCCACACGCATCAGTGGTATGCATTAAACATTTCCATAGACCTCATTACTCGACAGAGGCCAACAGTGTGTCCTTTAAGTCTCCATTCAGGTGGTATATGTAGGGGTTTGCTGGATGGAATTGCGCAAACTTTTGTGCTTCTCCATACACTTTTGACGTAAAACATACACCACATGGTACACATACTTATAACCTGGAACCCAATGTATGATGGATTCTATTAAGTGGCATCTATCATAGTTTTACATCAGAAGTATATGGAGTTTCGACAAGGTTGTTCTAAATTTAGCACTTGGCAAATTTTCCTGGTACATGGACATCAACTTTAAGAACTGACTGTTCCCCTGCTGCCTAATGTATCTCATACCTTGACAGGTGATGTTGTAATTCAGTTTACTTATTAGTATTTTTTTCTGTCTGTCTGTCTGTCTATCTGTCTGTCTATCTGACTATTCGTCCATACACACACATCTGTGTGTTTGTGTGTGTGTGTATATATATATATATATATATATATATTCATATATATTTCACTAGCTAATAGTATATTACCAGATGCCTCGAAAGACAAGTTGGACCATAATAATGTTGATGATGTATTTCTAATTTGAGTCAAGTATTGGCTGAATTCCTAATCAGAAGCTTGCCTAATTCCACGTAATGACCATCTGGATGTCTATTGTTATGCAAACCTTCTACCTCATGATAGTTTATCCTTATACAAACATTACGTAGTACATTCAGTTGGTACAAAATACACATACTGAAAAATATCCAGATTTTCCATGCAAACATTAAAGGACAAGTCTCATGATCAAAAACTCATATAAGTTTTAGATCACGGGGGATCCAAACGCTGGGGCCCCCCGCGATCTCCTGTTTGGAGCCCCAGTGTGCCGAAGTGGAGGCCGCCACACCCCCTCCATATAGTTCTAGGAGAGAGCCGTTCGGAAATCTTCTGCGTTTGTAATCATTTTTGATCATGAGACTTGTCCTTGAAATGTGTATATAAAATGTTGTACCTCCATACATACACAGAAATGCACACAAATACATACATATATACATACATACATACATACAGCGATCCCTCAACATACATTGACCTCAACATACAATAGCATTAACATACAATGGTCTTTTCTGGACCATTGTAACTTGAAACCAGACTCAACATACAATACTACAGACAGTCAAGATCTGTGATACCTGTCAATGGCTGGAAGAACTGAACAATCAGAATGGGCATTTTACTGGTAACACACCTGTGTTACTAAAGTGCATGCACTGACTGGCTGTCTGGTAGCGCCTCCCTACAGCACAGATTGGTACTACATGTTCTGTTTACTTTTGCCACGCTTAGGTGCTCCTTTGGACAGCAGGTGAGGGCGGCTCCATTTTACTTTTTTAGGACATTGTGTGTACTGTACAGGACCCTGAAGAAGCTCCTGTTCCCTACATAGACAGTGATTACAGCTCCCAGCAGATCTGTCTTACTTTTAAATGTAAGGACTTGCTTTATCTGTACTAGTTATCTACTGATTCTTCTTAAATCCTCACTTTTTTCTATTTTGAACAACATTTTGGTGGCTTCAGAATCAATTACCAGGTTTCCATAAAGTTATGGTCTCAACATACAATAGTTTCAACATATAATGGTCGTCCTGGAACCAATTAATGTATTGTAACTTGAGGGATCTTTAGGGATCTTAAAAACTGAGATAATATCTGTTTTCAGATGATAAAAATACATAAAGTCAGGTACCACATGAACTTAATTGTGTTAAAGATGAAGACTAAGGCTGTATTCATACCGTATTTTCTTCTTTCCATCATTGGTATCCTTCAGCATCTTACCAAGAACAGAATGCTGACGTATACTGTTGCACACAGTAGCTGATGTTATTCATTTCAGTGGCCCAAACGGAATCACCTAGTGACTCCATTCATGCTTCTTTTTGTCTTCTCTTTTCTTTTCAGTATGCAGTTATTTATCAGGGCTTTATAGCACAGCAGACTGTGTAATGAAAGTCCTCCAGAGTATACACTGGCATCCCGTTCTCGGTGCCAGTGTATACTTATGACAGAAAGGCCACCTTAAGGCCACCTGCAGATGCAGTCCCTTCTTTCTCCACCCTCTATCCCAGTCTCTAAGGGCTTTTGCCAAACCATCATATAACCAGTCATATTGCTAACTTATTGGGGCTTAAATGATACTTCGGAAAATACACAGCCACTGGCAACAGTTTCTCAGACTCACCTGCCTCTGCAGCTCTTTTACATTCCAAGTGACAACGTTTAAGGGCTTCTTTCTCCAGGGCCCTCCAAAACACCAGCAAAGATGTAGTAGTTTCACAGTCTTCACAAATCCCTAGGCATCCAGTTATTTTTTTTTGACCCTTACTCACTTTCATAGCCCACCATTGTTCTCTTCAATGGCTTTCTAGGCCCAGATGTCTGTTTTTTCTCACAGTTGGTCTGCCTGTCCTTAATTTACTTGCTGCTCATTCTTTGCCCTAAAATGTTATGGTGCAGCACTTCTAGCTATAGAATATTGCTGCCTAATATATCCTTTCCTTCAATAGGTGCCAGTGTTGTGAGATATTATCTACTTGAACTGTCATAAGTTATAATGTTATGTTTTGGTTTCTATCTTGTTGTTACACTAGAAATTCATCTTATTATTATTTATCTATATCAAATTCTTTATTTTTTAAACTCTTTGTTTCTTACACAGGTTTGAAAATACAAGAACCCGTCTTTGATCTGTTAAGCTGTTGCCTTATAAAATACAGTAATTCTGCCTGAAGATTCTGTCCAACAAAATCAGATTCCATGGGGACTGTACCGGATCCTTCAGGATCTGACAAGTCATCACCCTCGTTGACAGAGGAGGAATGCCTTGCTAGAGAAATATCCCAGGAGGATGCTCTTGAGCTTAAACGGGCAACATCAAGCAATGGGAATGTTGCACAAATAACAGGTACATGTTCTTCAGATCTGAATTGCAAACTATCGACAGAAAGTCCTGGTATTGAAAATATATGTGAGCATGAAGACCAGCAAACCAATGAAACATTGTCATCGTTCAGGACTTGTACACAATCAGATACCCAACCTCCCTTAGATTTAACAAGCAAAGAGGCACAAGCCATCCATGAAACTAGTCAACATGCTGCCAGTTCTAACAATACAATACAGTCACAAACAACTACTGTATCATCTGTTGTTACAGACATGACATTGCCAATTGAGGAACCACCAACAGAAGAGAGTGGCTTGCCAAAAGGTGTAACTTTGGTACAAATAGCAACAGAAACTCAAGTAGAGAGCAGAAGATCAAGCACACATATATCTGAAATGACCCAAAATATGGATAATAAATCATTAGGCAGTGACAAAAATGGGCACATTCCTTCTCCTAGTGAAGAAACATTAACTGAGAATACACAGACAGAAACAAGTCTCAACTCAGATCCAGTACAAGATGTAGCAAACATAGAAGATAATAACATTGAACCTCTTGTAATGCAATGTTCACAGATTAGCCGGACTGAGGAAGAGGTGAATACAAATGGGGATCATGATACCGTGGAATTACAGTTGGTTTGCAAGTTTAAGGAAATGGGTACAATGACATCACAGCTCGAGAGCTGGGCTAAACAAGACGCTGAAGTACAAGCTGTAGCAAATGTAGAAAATAAATCGGTGTCCACCAGCCCAAGTATATTTTCTGCATTTCTGAAATCTAGCTCACCAGTTCTTAAAGACAGGCAAGAACAAGTATGTATATTCTATCAGGGTAATACAGGGAATCCTCAGATTGACCGAGCTAATTTTGCATTGCATTCTCAACTGTCCCAAAACCATTTAACTCCAAAAGTATGTTTTCAGCCTCCTGATGCAATGGGTCCTCAGCCTCTCCAGTTGCACACAAAAAGTCCCCCAGATATGATACGATCCCCCTTTCAGAGACCAGAACTAACAAGAAATTCGCAGGTTTTATATAGAAGTGAATTAGACGGACAGGGATTATGTCTTAGAGAAAACCACCCAATGCCACAGATGCAAATGGCTAATGCCTCCCCAATTTTAATGAATGTAAAACCTGTTTACCAAATCAACATAGACAATAGTAATCAACCGAAAGCTTGCCAGATGGCAAAGGACAAGTTCAGTGAGCAGTCCCAGTTCAGGGCAGCTCATGAACTGGGCAGCAAAGCTAGGCTCCATCATTTAAGTGGAATAGAAAACATTCAGTTACATAACATTCGCCAAGACAATGAGCAGACAGACACTCTTAGCATCCCAGGTGAAGGTAGTTCTGATAGGAAACCTTTTCATTTTAAGATTACCAATGAGCAGGGTTCCACCCAGGCTATCATCACCACAGATATAAAAAAGCCAAAGAAGGAAGAAAGACCAACTCCACTTCATGTTGAAGTTGAAGTCAACAGCAGTATTGGAGCTACTGGAGGTCAAGTAGAGGAAATACTTGAAGTTTTGGTTAGGAAGGATCAAGATGAAGGAGAACATGCCAAAAGGTCGAGCAGTCTAAGTCTGCAAACCAGACCAGCAACAGACTTCAATCAAAGTTCAGTACAACTCACACCCCGACAAAGAAAAGCTAGGGAAGAGAAAAAGGAACCAATTCTGGTCACCTTACCTACCTCTGAACCTCCCAAGTCACATGGAAAAAAGTCAAGTCCAAGTTCAAGTGGAGAGTCTAAAAGCCAGGCAAAGCAGCCAGCTAAGAGTGTAAAAGATGTGGTATGGGATGAACAGGGCATGACATGGGAAGTTTATGGAGCTTCTATGGACCCAGAGGCCTTAGGGATTGCTATACAGAACCACTTGCAAAGACAAATCAGAGAACATGAGAAGATGATTAGGGCTCAATTAAAACAAAACCGTAAATCAATCTGTTCCGATTCTTCAGGGAAAAAGCACAAAAGAAGACAGCACAGGGTATTTCAATCAATACTGAAGAATTTTAGACGGCCCAATTGCTGTAGTCATCCTCCTCCTTCTGCTGTCATAGAGTAACTTTCTGTAGCATTGTTGACATTTATTGCCACATCAACTAGTAGACAAATATGTTTCTTTGCACTTAAGAATGTCATGGAATGTTTTTTTATTTGATTACTGTACAGGGTTTAGGGTGATTACTGCGTCACCCTTATTTTTATTTTCACTATAGGGTGGACATTAATGGATACATTCACACGTTGTCTTTCCAACACCAACATTTGATAACAGTTTTGTATGTATTGAATTTGTATTTTCATCTCAATAGGCAAACAGAATTAGGCTGAGCTGCTGAAATGTCAATAAGTGTGCCATTAAATGCAGTGCCAGAAACGCCTTTTCACATCGGCCTTGTTTGACTCTGAAGTTAAAAATAGAATGAGTGATGATCAGTTGTATATAAGAGCAATATAAAAGCACCACAGATGTCTGCACCATATTAGTATTACATCCTCACCTTCGATACATTCTTTCTCCAGAAAAAGGGTCTTTTACAGTAAACAACCCAAAAGAAGAAAAGTATAGACAGGTCAAGTTTTGCACAGTATCACACTTTACTAGGGTTCCTTCATACGCCTTTGAAAGTAAACAGAGAACCATCCAGAAAAAGAAGAGCAATTAAAATGTATTTACAGGCAAGACATTGGCCACTTCTGTTATAATTCTAAAAATCTTAGGCACCGTTTTTAAAAGATAAAAAATTATGTCAGACCATGTGTTGTTAGTAATGTACTGGGTTGACAACCTTAGTTTTAGTTTTTTACTGGCAAAAATCAGATAATATTTTTTAATATATTAAACAAATTTTGGAACCTACAAGATTCTTTTATTGCAAATAGTACATTATACTACTACTAGGGCTAGAAAGACATTTTAGTTTTTTCTTAGCAATTCAAATTATAATGATAATGATAATATTACTATTACAACTACTTATTGTACTACTGTTTCAACCAGCGACACATTAAGGCTATCAGAATCATTGAAGTTTATAATTATTTACTTCTGTTCACATTGGTTATTCTAATTGTACACTGGTACTAAAACAATACATTCACAAAGTTTTCAGGCCCTTTCACTTTTCACATTTTGTTATGTTGAGGATTTTTGCTAAAATAAAATAAAATTCATGTTTTCTTCTATCATTCTGCATTTAATACCCCCATAATGACAAAGTAAAAACTGAATTTAAGAAATTTTTGCAAATTTATTAAAAAGGAAAAACTACAATTTTGGAGGGATATAAATATTGAGATCCTTTGCTATGATACTAGAAATTTGGCACTTGGTGGCTGATTGGACATCATTTAGAAAGACACTCCCTGTCTAAATACAGTCATGGCCGTAAATGTTCGCACACCTGAAATTTTTCTAGAAAATGAAGTATTTCTAACAGAAAAGAAGTGCAGTAACACATGTTTTTCTATACACATGTTTATTCCCTTTGTGTGTATTGGAACTAAACCAAAAAAGGGGGGGGGGGGAAAGCAAATTGGACATAATGTCACACCAAACTCCAAAAATGGGCTGGACAAAATTATTGGCACCCTTAACTTAATATTTGGTTGCACACCCTTTGGAAAAAATAACTGAAATCAGTCGCTTCCTATAACCATCAATAAGCTTCTTACACCTCTCAGCCGGAATGTTGGACCACTCTTCCTTTGCAAACTGCTCCAGGTCTCTCTTATTGGAAGGGCGCTTTTTCCCAACAGCAATTTTAAGATCTCTCCACAGGTGTTCAATGGGATTTAGATCTGGACTCATTGCTGCCACTTCAGAACTCTCCAGTGCTTTGTTGCCATCCATTTCTGGGTGCTTTTTAACATATGTTTGGGGTCATTGTCCTGCTGGAAGACCCAAAATCTCGGACGCAGACCCAGCTTTCTGACACTGGGCCATACAGTGCGACCCAAAATCCATTGATAATCCTCAGATTTCATGATGCCTTGCACACATTCAAGGCACCCAGTGCCAGAGGCAGCAAAATAACATAAAAATCTGCACCATATTTCACTGTAGGTACTGTGTTCTTTTCTTTGTAGGCTTCATTCTGTTTTTGGTAAACAGTAGAATGATGTGCTTTACCAAAAAGCTCTATCTTTGTGTCATCTGTCAACAAGACATTTTCCCAGAAGGATTTTGGCTTACTCAAGTTCATTTTGGCAAAATGTAGTCTTGTCTTTTATGTCTCTGTGTTAGCAGTGGGGTCCTCCTGGGTCTCCTGCCCTAACATTTCATTTCATTTAAATGTCGACAGATAGTTCGCGCTGTCACAGCAGGACAGCTTGAATATCTTTGGAACTTGTTTGGGGCTGCTTATCCACTATCTGGACTATCCTGCGTTGACACCTTTCATCAATTTTTCTCTTCCGTCCACGCCCAGGGAGATTAGCTACAGTGCTATGGGTTGCAAACTTACTGATAATGTTCCGCACTGTGGACAAAGGCAAATCTAGATCTCTGGAAATGGACTTGTAACCTTGAGATTTTGGTTCTCAAGTCCTCAGGCAGTTCTTTTCGCTTCCTGTTGTCCATGCTTAGTGTGGCACACACAGACACACAATACAAAGACAAATTGGACTTTCTGGTGGGATTTTTATATTGCTTACACCTGTTACTTGTCCTAGGTGAGTTTAAAGGAGCATGACATGCTGGAAACAATCTTATTTTTCCACAATTTTGAAAGGGTGCCAATAATATTGTCCAGCCTATTTTTTGGAGATTGGTGTGACAATATGTCCAATTTCCTTTTTTTCCTCCCTTTTTTGGTTTAGTTCCAATACACACAAAGGGAATAAACATGGGTATAGCAAAACGTGTTACTGCAATCCTTTTCTGTGAGAAATACTTAATTTTCGAGAAAAATTTCAGGGGTGCCAACATTTACGGCCATGACTGTAAGGTGTTACTGCTGACAATGCATATCAGAGCAAAAACCAAGCCATGAGAGAGAATGAACTGCTTGTAGAGCTCAGAGACAGGATTATAGGGATCTAGAGATATGGAGAAGTAAAAAGAAAATGTCTGCTGCACTAAATCACTAAAAGTTCCAAAGAGCACAAATGCCTCCATATTTCTTTAATTAGTTGAAACAACCAGAACTATTCCTAGAGCTGGCCACCCCACCACACTAAATAATCGGGGAAGAGGGGCCTTGTTGAGAGAGGTGCCCAAGAACCCTATGATCACTGTGGCTGAGCTCCAAAGATCCTGCGTGCCGATGGGAGAAATTTCCAAAAGGCCAACCATCACTGTAGCGCTTCACCAATTTTGGCTAAATGGCCAGAAAGAAGCCTCTTCTCAGTAAAAGACACATCATGGAGTTTGCAAAAAAGCAACTAAAGGACACTCAGAGATTTAAAAACAAGATTCCTTGGTCTGATGAAACAAATATTGATGTTTTTGGCCCCAATTATAGGTGTCATGCCAGTACAAAACAGGCAGTGCTTATCACCTCCCCCATACCAACTGACATACAGTGTAATGTGGAGGCAATATCATGCTGTAGGGGTGTTTTTTCAGAGCTGGGACAGGGAGACTACTCATAGTTGAGGGAAAGCTGAATGGAACAAAGTATAAAGATATTTTTAATAAAAACCTGATCTAAAGTGCCCTAGACCTCAGACTAGGCTGAAGGTTCACCATCCAACAATACAATGACCCCTACACACACACACAGGCAAGACAAAATAGACTCCTGGCAACACAAATTCCTGCATTAGGGATAACTATGAATGTCCTTGAGTGGCCCAACCAAAGCCCTTACTTGAACCCAGGTAAACATCTTTGAAGAGATCTGAGAATGGCTGTGCATGGACAGTCCCCATCTAACTTGACAGAGGTTGCGAGGATCTACAGAGCAAAATGGCAGAAAATCCCCAAATCCAAGTGTGTAAACATTGTGACATCATAGCCTATAAGACTGGAGGCAGTAAGCACTGCAAGGGGCTTCAAGTACTGAGTAAAAGATCTGAATACTTATGTCTATGCAAAATTTTATTTTTCCCTTTTAATAAATTTGCAGAAATTTCGAAAATTATGTTTTCACATTATCATTGTGGGGTATTGAGTGTAGATTGATGGGCAAAGTGTGAATTCTGTTGATTTTAGAACAAGGCCACAAAATAACAAAATGTGAAAAAAATATAGGCCACTTCACAAGTAGTGCCACCACAGTGCCCCTATGAATGCAGCAATAGCCACAGTGCCACCCATAAACACTAACAGTTACTGTGCCCCCCATAAAGTTGTTGTTTGAGAGTAGAGTGCTGTTTATGATAAAGGGAGGGCCTTTATCATTAAAGGGAGGGCCTTTATCATAAACAGCACTCTACTCTCAATAAATGTTGAAAGCCACGGTGCCCCCTCCCTGGCAGCTACATACCTCTGTCTGCCAAAATCAGACTGAATACAGAGGGATGACAGCTTCACTACTTGCTGTGCCACAACTGTATTCAGTTACTTTTTGGAGAGTACTATTGCTGCTTATACAGCGTCCCCATAAACAATGACAGCAATAGTACGCCCAAAAAGGTAACTGCCACAGAACCAATCATAAACAGCAACAGCGCATTGTCCCTTAGTTGCAACCATGGTACAATAGTAGAATTTGTATAGTCGTGATCTTAAGCATTACATTGTTGACATTCTAATTCTGCTTGATCATGAGTCAACCAGTCTGGTGACCTGGTTTGTAACAAATTATATGAGGGCAGCCATGAATATTACTTGTATTGGGTCACAAAGCACAAAAAAATTTTGAACTGAAAGACGATATATGATATTTTCATTTATAATTTGGATAATCCCTCACACATTATTTAAAATGATTCTTACCCTCAATAAGGGATGGGCATTTATCATAATTAGTGCAAAAGAATGGAAGCACTGCCTATAAGTATCATTCAATATCCAGCACTCCTTTTACAAAGGTTATATGACAAATGTATGAAGCTCCCATTTAAAGAGGTAATTCCGTGGAAAAAAATATTTTTTAAATCAACTGGTGCCAGAAAGTTAAACAGATTTGTAAATTACTGAAAAATAATTGAATAGTAAGGGCTGTATTATACACACAAGTTACAAACTGACCTGTAGATAGTACGGTTGCTGAAAAAATCGGTGGTTGCGGTGTAAGTGTAATGATCCCACAGCAATGCTGTTACAGTGCGATTGCTGTGTATTGCAGTGAAGGAGGTACCGCTCTGCAGATACGTGGGCTCCCTGAAGTGGTGTTCCAGAGGTTGCAAGTGGTTCTTACTGAATTGACTCCCGGATGTAGCGGGTTACTTCTTTTAATGTTGTTTCCCAGAGTGTTACTTCATGAAGGGTCCGGTCTCAACATTTTCTGTATATTACTTTCTACACAGTGTGCATCCATAGGGGAGCACATTTATAGTAAAGCAGCAGTACAATCACACATCAAACCAGACCCATCCAGCGCTAGTGATCTTTTTTATTCTCTAAGATTTGTAAATTACTTCTATTAAAAAATCTTAATCTTTCCAGTACTTTTTAGGGTCTGTATACTACAGAGGAAATGGTTTTCTTTTTGGAACACAGAGCTCTCTGCTGACATCATGACCACAGTGCTCTCTGCTGACATCTCTGTCCATTTTAGGAACTGTCCAGAGCAGCATTTGTTTCTATGGGGATTTTCTCCTACTTTGGACAGTTCTTAAAGTGGACAGAGATGTCAGCAGAGAGCACTGTGCTTGTCATGTCAGCAGAGAGCTCTGTGTTCCAAAAAGAAAACCATTTCCTCTGTAGTATTCAGCAGCTAATAAGTACTGGAAGGATTGAGATTTTTTTAATAGAAGTAATTTACAAATCTGTTTAACTTTCTGGCACCAGTTGATTTAAGAAAAAAAAAAAAAAGTACCCCTTTAAGCATTACCTCCACTTTCAAGTTGCACTCATTTTCATAAATCTCAACCATTTGTTCAGAAGAAGATTAAGGAAAGGAAGCAGGGAAACAGATCACTTAAAATTGTGTCGCCGTGAATATCCAGCATACACAACAGATTATGTATAGCACAAATCATACATAGTGGGAAACAGCTTGTTCTATTTACCTGACAGTTATGACATAACTATGTTCTATTGGGTTGCCCCCTCATTGACCACTATATTTTGCTGGAATATTCCTTCATTTATTGATAAATCTTGCAAAATTTACCATGTAGCCATAAACGTACTATACACACCATGTGGATGTACAGTGGTCCCTTAACATACGATGGTAATCCGTTCCAAATGAACCATCGTTTGTGGAAACCATCGTATGTTGAGGGATCCGTGCAATGTAAAGTATAGGACAGTGGTCTACAACCTGCGGACCTACAGATGTGGCAAAACTATAACACCCAGCATGCCCGGACAGCCAACGGCTGTCTGGGCATGCTGGGAGTTGTAGTTTTGCAACATCTGGTGGTCCGCAGGTTGAAGACCACTGGTATTGGAGGTTATACTCACTTTTTGCTGCCGCTCCGGACCGTCACCGCTTGTCACCGCTGCCCTGGATGTCGCCCTCCATCGCTGTTGCCGCATCCCCGTGGTGTCCCCGACGCTCAGGCAAGGCCTCTGCTTCCCCGGCATCCTCGCTCTCCGTCACCGCCATCACGTCATTACGCACGCCGCTCCTATTGGATGACGGGACGGCGTGCGCAGAGACGTGATGACGACGATGGAGAGCGCCAACGATGCAGGGGATCCCGAAGAGGACGTGCCGGAGCCCCAAGGACAGGTAAGTGATCATCACCGGAGCACACGGGGCACCGTAAACGGCTATCCGGCGACAGCTGAAGCAGTCAACGCTGCCGGATAGTCATTTATGCAATGGCCCCGACATACAAAAGCATCGTATGTTGATGCTGCCTTCAACATGCGATGGCCTCTGAGAGGCCATCGTATGTTGAAATGATCGTATGTCGGGGCCATCGTAAGTTGGGGGGTCACTGTATATAGCATGCAGTAGGGAAAGAAGCTCTCGTATAATGATACATGGTTGTTTCCCCCAGTAAAATAATCATTTAGCTCACAAGCATCCTATAAACAAGGGAAGGATGAGAATGAGGAAACAATGGACTCACGCAGGAAATCTGTTGTAGTCGATTTTAAATGCTCTGTCACTGACCTCATTTCAACAACCGTGCTACTAAACTGTAAACATTTCTACAATTTCGGAACGCAAATAGGATAACGTGGTACTACTAAGCAATATCTCACGTCATTCCGAACAAGCACTGTTTTTTGTTTGGAAACCTTCTGTCTCCAGCACACAGGGAACTGCAGTTTTAAAGGATTTTCCCTTCATGCGTATAGGAGGATTAATCAGAATGACCAAATTATCAATCCATGCTAATCCTAGGACATGCTTAACACTGCGGTACTGTGTGACCCATATGCATGCTGGGTACAATTGTGCATACTGCCCAGAAGTAAATAAGATAAAACAGGGTGTATTTATTTTATTTCCGAATTAATGCAATTTTATTGTTTCTGTCCTGACTATGCTTCCTCTATAAGCAATACAAAAGAGCTCTAAAATGTAAATATATATGCATTGATTTAATTTGCAACGTATGTTATAAATGTAACAGAGACGTTCATTTCCCTTACATGATGAAGTGTAAAATGGTTGATCTCATTGAGTTAATGTATAATAACACTCTTTGAAGAGGTTCGTGTTTAAAACAATCTGTGAGTCGGTGTGACTGTAGTATTTCAATTAATGTAGCTGACAAAATTGTCAATTATTCATGCAAATGTTTCCAAGGTGTACTAATAGACAAGTGACACCATCTTTGTCCTGTTTATCTAGGTCACATTCAGTGTTTCCAACATGTGATATAGAAAGATGGAGTTGGTTGATGTTGATGTAAACATGTTACATGAAGCTATTTAAATAGTTTTCATCAAAAATCCATATAATTTGTATGTATTGTAATGTTAAAAAAAAAACATGTTATAAAAAAAAAGAAAAAAAAAAGAAGAATGTCCTTTTATGTGTATAGCGATAAAAAAAAGACATTTTCTATTTGAATGAAGAAATATTTTCAGGCACATTTTTCAAAGCTACACCATCAAGAGAAACTAAAAGATAATAGAAATGTTATAAACAACTTTGATTTTTATTATATTAGTATGTAACATTTATGAAAATATATCTGGAATAAGTAAATGCACTTGTGTCACAGATCTGTAATAAATATAAATCAAATCATGCATTGAATTGTATTAATACCTGACACTTGTCTCATCAGAAATTATTTATTGGCACGTTTCTGTTGTATTGTTAGATATTGTTTGATATTTTAATTTTATTTTTTTCTTTGTTTATTGTATTGTTTATATAGAAAAACACCTGTTGCAACATGGAAACCAACAAGCAGGATGACTGCTGCTGAAGAATCTTATTATGGATTCTGTGGCTCACTACTTATTATTTAAATTAAATGGGTACGTGGTCTCATTAGTTTAGGATGGTATAGGGGTTGTCAGGTTTAGAAAACTCAATCCCAAATTCTCTATTATAGTACTTGAGTTAAAAGAGGGGGCCCCTCAGTGAAGTATTCATCAAATAGCTTGAGCAGAGAGTGGCTACAACGTGTCCTATTTATGTCCATGCTTTATATGGACAGCCCAATGATCAGAATAGCCTGTAACAACTATGCCCCATCTACTCCCCCCAGCATCATCTTAGCCTATGGCTCCTTGCTACTCTTAACCCCTTAAGGACTCAGCCCATTTTGGCCTTAAGGACTCAGACAATTAAATTTTTACGTTTTTATTTTTTCCTCCTCGCCTTCTAAAAATCATAACTCTTTTATATTTTCATCCACAGACTAGTATGAGGGCTTTTTTTTTGCGCGACCAGTTGTCCTTTGTAATGACATCACTCATTATATCATAAAATGTATGGCGCAACCAAAAAACACTATTTTTGTGGGGAAATTAAAACGAAAAATGCAATTTTGCTAATTTTGGAAGGTTTTGTTTTCACGCCGTACAATTTCTGGTAAAAATGACATGTGTTCTTTATTCTGAGGGTCAATTCGATTAAAATGATACCCATTATTATATACTTTTATATTATTGTTGCGCTTAAAAAAAATCACAAACTTTTTAACCAAATTAGTACGTTTATAATCCCTTTATTTTGATGACCTATAACTTTTTTATTTTTCCGTATAAGCGGCGGTATGGGGGCTCATTTTTTGCGCCATGATCTGTACTTTTTTTTGATACCACATTCACATTTGCATATAAAAAACTTTTAATACATTTTTTATAATTTTTTTTTTAATAAAATGTATTAAAAAAGTAGGAATTTTGGACTTTTTAAATTTTTTTTCGTTCACGCCGTTCACCGTACGGGATCATTAACATTTTATTTTAATAGTTTGGACATTTACGCACGCGGCGATACCAAATATGTCTATAAAAAATGTTTTTTACGCTTTTTGGGGGTAAAATAGGAAAAAACGGACGTTTTACTTTTTTATTGGGGGAGGGGATTTTTCACTTTTTTTTTACTTTTACATTTTTTTACATTTTTTTTTACACTTGAATAGTCCCCATAGGGGACTATTCATAGCAATACCATGATTGCTAATACTGATCTGTTCTATGTATAGGACATAGAACAGATCAGTATTATCGGTCATCTCCTGCTCTGGTCTGCTCGATCACAGACCAGAGCAGGAGACGCCGGGAGCCGCACGGAGGAAGGAGAGGGGACCTCCGTGCGGCGTTATGAATGATCGGATCCCCGCAGCAGCGCTGCGGGCGATCCGATCGTTCATTTTAATCGCGAACTGCCGCAGATGCCGGGATCTGTATTGATCCCGGCACCTGAGGGGTTAATGGCGGACGCCCGCGAGATCGCGGGCGTCGGCCATTGCCGGCGGGTCCCTGGCTGCGATCAGCAGCCGGGATCAGCCGCGCATGACACGGGCATCGCTCCGATGCCCGCGGTTATGCTTAGGACGTAAATGTACGTCCTGGTGCGTTAAGTACCACCTCACCAGGACGTACATTTACGTCCTGCGTCCTTAAGGGGTTAAGTAGTGCACATGCTTATCCAATCCTAAGAGGGCTACCCTTCCCCATTAAGAGGGAAAATACTTGAGATGGTTACACCACTGAACTTGGGTGCCATGTCTGATACTTCATCAGAATCAAGATGCTTTCTTACGTGGTATCACATACACACTGTCCCACTTTATTAGAGACACCTCACTGCTAGGACACCCAAACCCAAAATTTTGCCCCCACCTGCATGCAATCTCCAGAAGGGATCCCCAAGAGTTTTTTATGAATGAAGCAGCAAGTCAAGCATGCACTCCATTCATTGTCTTTTCAGCTGCTGAATGGAGACAGATGATGTATAAGGCCATCTTTGTCAGCTCCATAGACAATGAATGGAGCAGTGTTGTGCATGTGGGAGTCGCCGCTCTGATTATTTCAATGAGTTGGAGCCCTGTTCTGGAGATCACGTGGGTTAATCTGACTCCTATTCCGTATGGATAGGGGATAGGTAATTTTAACTTGTCACCAGGTTTTATCCCATAAGGCCTCTCACACTGTTCTATGGGGGTGTTTAATCATTCCTACTATGTCCATGTTATAGTAGGGCACTCTTGCAATCCAAAGAACTTTGAGTCCTTTGCCATATGCTAATGACTACCACCGAGTTGCCACCATTTGCTTAGGATCCCTCCTATGCAGGCATGACTAACAGGCAAGAAGCTATGTACATGATTTGCAGCAGCCAGTAAGCTTCAGGGCATCACTTTCCTGCAGGTAATAGTCTCAAATGCAGTTGAAGAAAAGGATTGCAGCTGGACACCTTCCAGAACTTTTACATTGCTGCCCAGGCGTACATAATACCCATACTCACCAACAGGGTGAAGTGCAGCCATGCCAGGGTAATCCCTGGCTCACGGAAGGTGTAATGCTGCTATCCTCTTCACATTGGATTCAATGCTATTATATGCAGACTGCAGTGAGTGATGAAGGAAGCTCCTTGCCTGTCATTGACGTCTGCCGAGGCAAGATTGTAGGCAAATGTTGGTGACAAATTAGTGCAAGGACATTATGACGATGCAGTGATAAGAGCTGGATTCTTCTTCTTCAAAAAAAAAAGGACTCACAATTTCTGGTTTCCACACGCTTATTCCCCCTTGTTCTCCTGATCAGTGGAAGTCTCAGCACTAAGACCCTAACTGATAAAAACTTTTGATATGTCTCTGTGACATGTCAAAAGTTTTTTTAAAGGACAGAGACATTTTACATTTATAGATGACACATAAAGTGTCAGGATAAGGTTCTTAATTTATTTTTTAGTTGCATTATCTTTAAATTTTTCCTGTGGGATTGCAAGGTCATGGTCCCCTTAATCAAGACCAATTGGCGACAGATATAGTTTGGTGAAGCATCTCCTCTAAAGCGAACCTCTCATTTTACCCAGGCTTTAAATCATATCAACTCTGTTCTCCGTTGCTAAAGTGAGCAGTATACAGAATTGTGTGAAGCGAAGTCCCATAGAATTGCGCTTGATGGGATTTTACGCTTGGATCCTGCCACCTTGGTGAAAAAGGTGAAGAGGTACCCTTTAAAATGCCAGGGCTGATGGTATTATTGGCTGCTGTTTGTCATGGCAACCCACTGCAGCTAAGAGGTACGAACAGGGGGCCATGATCTCTGAGACATCACTGGAAATTTTGAGGAAAAAGTCTCTGGTTGACTAGGAACAAGATCCAGCAGGCAGCTAAAGTTGTGGCCAATTCCTGGATTTAACAGAAGTAACAGGACCTGTTTCTTAAGGCCTCTTAAGGGTTCCAAGAAGCTTGAGGGGATACATTAAGTGAGTATTTTTGACAAGCTCTGGAGTATGAACATCCTCCTTGGGTATCTATGTTTCTCCATTGGACCATAGCTTCTTTGATCAATAGTACTATGGTATCTGTTCATCACAGTGATGTTGTTTAGCACAAGATATCAAGTATATCAGTTAAAAAGTTGACCAGTTACCTCTAGCAACCAATCAGATTGCTTCTATCATTTTTTTAGAGACCTTTTCAAAAATGAAAGAATGCTGAGGAAAAGTTGACCAGTTGCCAATAGCAACTGATCAGATCACTTCTTTCATTTTCAGAGGCCTTTTAAAAAATGAAAGAAGCGATCTGATTGGTTGCTATGGGCAACTGGTCAACTTTTCCTCTGCACATGTTTTGATGAATTTCCCCCAGTGTTCTGAGAGAACCTCTCCTGCCCATTTCGTTTTTGTCAAATATAAAGACTTGAGTTGTAATTCCAGGTTTCATTTCAGTCCAAGAAGGCAATGCTGAAGTAGTGGACCTCGCATAGTTCCAGTGATTGCATCTAGGCAGGCATCCCAACCCTTTTCTTCTTTCTTCTTATCTTCTCCAGTGGCCCTATTCGAACAGGCAGGGTGGTCCTGGCATCTATCAGCCACTGGGACCCGTGTCTTATGCCGGACATCACTGATCGTGGTGATGCCCGGCATTAACCCCTTAGACGCGGTGATCAAAGTTGATTGCTGCGTCTAAAGTGAAAGTAAACGGTTCCTGGCAGCTCAGTCGAGCTGTTCAGGATCGCTGCGGTGAAATTGTGGTGTCCCAAACAGCTGAGAGGATGGGGGAGGTTCCCTATCTGCCTCCTCTCTGTCCGATCGGCGATCTGCTGCTCCATGCCTGCTCAGCAGTAGAGAGCCGATAAGACTGTTCAATGCTATGCTATGGCATAGCATTGAACAGTGTATGCAATCAGAAGATTGCATGTAATAGTCTCCTGTGGGGACTAATAAATTGTGTAAAAAGAGTAAAAAAAATAAAGTTAAAATGGGAACGCGATCGGCGATGTGTGGTATTAGCCGCGGGTCCCGGCCGTTGATGAGCGCCAGGACCGACGCGATATGATGCGGGATCATGGCGCGATCCCGCTTCATATCGCGGGAGCCGGTGCAGGACGTAAATATACGTCCTGCGTCGTTAAGGGGTTAAAAAAAAAGCCTAATAAAGAGTTATCAAAAAGTCCCATCAAAATAAAAATGAACTGGTTCCGATAAAAACTTCAGATCATGATGCAAAAAATTAGCCCTCATACATACCCATATGCGTAAAAATAAAAAAGTTATAGGGGGTCAGAAGATGACAATTTTACGTCCTTCGCCGGCTCCCGCCATATGCCCCCGCGTCATATCGGGTTGGTCCCAGTGGCCATTAACGGCCGGGACCCGCGGCTAATACAGGACATCACTGAACGCAGTGAAGCCCTGTATTAACCCTTCAGACGCGGCGATCAAAGCTGACCGCCGCATCTGAAGTCAAAGTGAAACTATCCCGGCTGCTCAGTCGGGCTGTTCGGGACCACCGCGGTGAAATCGTGGCGTCCCGAACAGCTTACGGGACACCCATAGGGACCTTACCTGCTTCCTCGGTGTCCGATCGGTGAATGACTGGGATCCAGGCAGGAGCAGTCAAGCGCCGATAACACTGATCCCTGGCATGTTAATACACGCCAGTGATCTGTGTAAAAGATCAGTGTATGTAATGTTATAGGCTCCTATGGGGGCTATAAAATTGCAAAAAAAATATAAAAAAAAAGTGTTAATAAAGATAATTTAACCCCTTCTCTAATAAAAGTTTGAATCACCCCCTTTTCCTATTAAAAAAATTAAGTGTAAATAAAAATAAACATACCGTATATACTCGAGCATAAGCCGACCCGAGTATAAGCTGAGGCCCCTAATTTCACCCCAAAATCCCAGGAAAAGTTATTGACTCGAGTATAAGCCTAGGGTGGGAAATACATCATCCCCCCCTGTCATCATCCAGACCCCCGTCATTAACATCCTCATCATCATCACCCTGTCATCATCCAGACCCTCATCATCATCACCTGTCATCATCGCCTTGTCATCATCCCACCCCCCCCTTCATCATCCCCTTGTCATCATCCCTACCCCCCTTCATCATCCCCTTGTCATCATCCCACACCCCCCCCTTCATCATCCCCTTGTCATCATCCCCACCCCCCTTCATCATCCCCTTGTCATCATCCCACACCCCCCTTCATCATCCTCTTGTCATCATCCGCCCTCAGTGGTCTTCAACCTGCGGACCTCCAGAGGTTTCAAAACGACAACTCCCAGCAAGCCCGGGCAGCCATCGGCTGTCCGGGCTTGCTGGGAGTTGTGGTTTTGAAACCTCTGGAGGTCCGCAGGTTGAAGACCACTGCGGCCTTCGACATCATCCAGTCCCCTCTCACCCCCTTTAGTTCTGTACAGTACTCGCCTCCGCTCGGCGCTGCAGGACTGTCGTCCGGTGGGATAGTGGTTCCGGGCTGCTATCTTCACCGGGAGCGCCTCTTCTCCGCGCTTCGGGCCCAGAATAGAGGCGTTGCCTTGACGATGACGCAGAAGTACGTTGGTAATGAACGTACCTCTGCGTCGTCGTCAAGGCAACGTGACTATTCTGGGGCCGGGCCTGAAGCGCTTAGAAGAGGCCTCCCCGGTGAAGATAGCAGCCCGGAACCACTATCCCACCGGACGACCTCCTCACCGGACAGTCCTGCAGCACCGGACCAGCGCCGAGCGGAGGCGAGTACTGTACAGAACTAAAGGGGGTGAGAGGGGGCTGGATGATGTCGAAGGCCGCAGTGGTCTTCAACCTGTGGACCTCCAGAGGTTTCAAAACTACAACTCCCAGCAAGCCCGGACAGCCGATGGCTGCCCGGGCTTGTTGGGAATTGTAGTTTTGAAACCTCTGGAGGTCCGCAGGTTGAAGACCACTGCGGGTGGAGAGTTCACTCGAGTATAAGCCGAGGGGGGTGCTTTCAGCGTCAAAAAATTCCAAAGTCCAAAAAAGCTTATTTTTGGTCACTTTTTATACCATAAAAAATGAATAAAAGGTAATCAAAAAGACAGATCAAAACAAAAATGATACCGATAAAAACTTCAGATCATGGCGTAAAAACCGCCCTGTTTGTGGAAAAATAAAAAAGTTATAGGGGTCAGAAGAGGAAATTTTTAAACGTATATAAGTAGGGTACCATTTTAAACGTATGGAACTACAGAATAATTGTAAGGTGTCATTTTTACCAAAATATGCACTGCTTAGAAACGGAAGCCCCCAAAAATTACAAAATTGATTTTGACGCACGATAATTTTTTTTACCGTTTCGCTGTGGATTTTTGGGTAAAATGACTAATGTCACTGCAAAGTAGAATTGGTGACGCAAAAACTAAGCCATAATGTGGATTTTTAGGTGGAAAATTGAAAGGGTTATAATTTTTAAAAGGTAAGGAGGAAAAAAAACGAAAATGCAAATACTGAAAAACCCTGCGTCCTTAAGAGGTTAAATATACTAATTTGGTGCATGTAGTTGTATCAAAATAAAACCTATATAGATTAGGTATCTTTGTGACTGTATGGACGTACAGAATAAATATTTTTACCGAAAAGAGCACTGCGTAGAATCGGAAGCCCCCAAAAGTTACAAAATGGTGCAGAAAACAACCAATAATAATATCCACATGGCCCTAAAGTTAGGTAACAATGTATTACAGAAAGTATACACACTTATTGATCAGATAAAACAAATCTATATATATATAAAACTCAATGGGGAAGATTTATCGAAAACCTGTTCAGAGGAAAAGTTGCTTAGTTGCCCATAGCAACCAATCAGATCACTTCTTTCATTTTCCAGAGGACTTTTCAAAAATGAAAGAAGCAAGCGGATTGGTTGCTATTGGCAACTAAGCAACTTTTGCTCTGGACAGGTTTTGATAAATCTCCCCCAATGTGTGTATGTATGTGCGTATGTTTCATCATCACTTCCAAACGGCTGGAGATATTTTGATATGACTTGGTACACGTTACTTATATGTCAACTAAAAATATAGATTAGTTAACCCCAATACAACCCCATTTGCCAGGGTCTTGGTTTTTGTATAAAGTCCCATGTGGCTCTATGGGACATCTGGTACCTTATTCCACATGCTCCGCTCTGCACTCCTGACCTCATAACCCGACCTCACATCCCGACTGTTACGCCGAGCGCTCCGGGTCCCTGCTCCTCCCCGGAGCGCTCGCTGCGTTTCTCTCTCTGCGGCGCCCCGGTCAGACCCGCTGACCGGGAGCGCTGTACTGACATTGCCGGCGGGGATGCGATTCGCATAGCGGGACGCGCCCGCTCGCGAATCGCATCCCAAGTCTCTCACCTGTCCCGGTCCCCGGCTGTCACGTCCTGGCGTGCGCGGCTCCGCTCCTTAGGGCACGCGCGCGCCAGCTCTCTAAGATTTAAAGGGCCAGTGCACCAATGATTGGTGCCTGGCCCAATCAGCCTAATTAGCTTCCACCTGCTCCCTGTCCATATTACCTCACTCCCCCTGCACTTCCTTGCCGGATCTTGTTGAGCGTTTAGTGTTGTCCATAGCCTGTGTTCCAGATCTCCTGCTATCCTCCTTGACTACGAACCTTGCCGCCTGCCCCGACCTTCTGCTACTTCTGACCTTGCCTCTGCCTAGTCCTTCTGTCCCACGCCTTCTCAGCAGTCAGTGAGGTTGAGCCGTTGCCGGTGGATACGACCTGGTTGCTACCGCCGCAGCAAGACCAGCCCGCTTTGCGGCGGGCTCTGGTGAAAACCAGTAGTAACCCTAGAACCGGTCCACCGACACGGTCCACACCAATCCTTTGCTGACACAGAGGATCCACATCCAGCTAGCCGAATCCTAACACCGACATCATATCCTGTCCTCATATCCTATCCTCATATTCTGACCTCATATCCTAAACTAATTTCCCATCTCTGTGATGAAGAGGTTATAGATAAAAAATAGAAGGGGGTGTAAGGCTTTGTTCACATATGTCCAGCGCCCAGCATAGTTTCCCTGCTGCGTGCACTGGAGGGAAACTGATGCTATAACTGATCCCATTCATTTGAATGGTACAGTTCACAATCATCCAGCGTCTCAATTTTGATACTGGATGGTTGGACACGCTGGACAGCACCAAACAGAAGATCGCAGCTTGCTGCATCCCCCTGTCCGGTGTCCAGAAACAATGGACACCAGATGCCATACAACTGATGGCAACTGATGTACATTCAATATCGCATCCCTGTGGGTCCCAGGGCAAAATGTATTACTGAACGTCCCTCAGGGTAACCCCCTAGAGAAAGGAAGCCCTCTATTTGGGACTCACTAAAATATAACTTTTATTTTGTTACTTAAAATTAACAAAAATTAATAGAAAACACTCACATGTGATTTAAAATTGTTGATGGTCATTCACACTTTGTATTGGGATTAATTCTTATCCCATTTGAATATACAACCACAATGAGGTTACATCAGTAGCCTCATGTACCCTTGACAAAGCCAGTGGTATGGCGAAATGTTGGGGGAGGCTGGTGTTAAGATTTTAAACAATGGTCATTCTATAATAATAACCTAAAAAGATGACATAATATACACCTAATGCTACAATAGAGATAGCTGTTAAGATCCAGTTGGGAAGGTGTGAGAGACCTCCCAAGTGGGAAGGGTTGATAGACCACCCACTGTTTGCAGTAGTACATTGTAATTGTATATTCAAATGGGATAAGAACTAATCCCAATACAAAGAGTGAATGACCATTGACAATTTTAAATCACATGTGTGTATTTTCTATTAATTTCTATTAATTTTAAGTAACACAATAAAAGTTATATTTACACCTATTCACCCCTGTACTCCTCTACACCTGTAAACGGTCTTGTAGTGATGTTGATAGACTTTAGTTCAGCCTTGTAGACTAAAATAGACTTGACTTTGGACTTGACTGGGTCAAGTCACTGAATACTGGATAGTGACAGCAGACATAGACTTGACTTATTGTAATGTGACTGTTGGTGGCTTGAGACTTCCAGATATGCTGGACACTAGCTCTGAGACATCTGGTCTTTACTGTGCCTCAGTAGGAAGTAGAAGAGATAGATTGTAATGGCTGCCCCTGAGCTAGAAGCCCATAGGTCAAGCTGCAGGTCACCTGGTTTGCTGGTGCTCTCTGGGTAACAAACACATCATGTGAACACATTATCATGCGACAACTCAAAGGTCCTGAAAGGTCCTTAACCCCTTAAGGACAGTGGACGTACTCCTACGCCCCCATTTCCGAGTCCTTAAGGACCGAGGACGTAGGAGTACGTCCTGTCCTTTCCCGGCCCCCTGCCGCTAGCCGGAGGGGAGCCGGTGCCCGATGCCTGCTGAAATCGTTCAGCAGGCATCGCGGCATATCGCCCAGGGGGGTCATTATGCCCCCCCATGTCGGCGATGGCTGCAGATCGCTGGACAATTCAGTCCAGCGATCTGCGGCGATTCCGGGTCAATCGGGTCTCCAGTGACCCGGTGACCCGGAATTACTGGCTGATCGGGGCCGTCAGAGACGGCCCCGAACAGCCAGAGCCTGCAGGGGTGAGGTGGCACTGGTGCCACCTCACGATCGCCCTGATTCGTCGGCCGGATTACCGGCCGACGAATCAGGGCGCCTGCTGCGGGTGTCACTCCCGCAACCCGCTCCGCCCCTCTTCCGGAGGACGTGAGCGGGTGCGGGACGTGCACCCCGGGTGCTGGGGACCCCGATCCCCGGCGTTAATGTTGGGATCGGGGCCCCAGGAGCGGCGGCGGCGGCGGCGGGACTGACCTGTGCGGCGATCAAGCAGCAGCAGGAGGTGAGTGACAGCCTCCTGCTGTTGCTTAGCAACAGCTCCCAGCATGCAAAAAGGGCATGCTGGGAGCTGTAGTTATGCAACAGGAGGAGGCAGACCACCACAACTCCCAGCATGCACTTATGGGCATGCTGGGACTTATGGTTTTGCAACAGCTGGAGGCACATTCTTTCTATGGAAAAGTGTACCTTCAGCTGTTGTGTAACTACAACTCCCAGCTTGCACAAACAGCTTAAGGGCATGCTGGGAGTTGTAGTGGTGCATCTGCTGGTTGCATAACTACAACTCCCAGCATGCCCGTTGGCTGTCGGTGACTGCTGAGAGTTGTAGTTTTGCAACAGCTGAAGGCACACTGAGTTAAGTAGCAAACCAGTGTGTCTCCAGCTGTTGCATAACTACAATCCCCAGCATCCCCAGCCAAAGTAGTATGCCTCCGGCTGTTGCATAACTACAACACCCAGCATGCCCTTCCGCTGTCCGTACATGCTGGGGGTTGTAGCTTTTGCAACAGCTGAAGGCACACTGGTTGCAAAACACTGAGTTTGTTGTCAAACTCGGTGTTTCACAACCTGTGTGTCTCCAGCTGTTGCAAAACTACAACTCCCAGCATGCACTGATAGACCGTACATGCTGGGAGTTGTAGTTTTGCAACAGCTGGATGTCCCCCCCCCAATGTGAATGTACAGGGTACACTCACATGGGCGGAGGATTACAGTAAGTATCCGGCTGCAAGTTTGAGCTGCAGCAAATTTTCTGCTGCAGCTCAAGCTGCCAGCGAGAAACTACTGTGAACCCCCGCCCGTGTGACTGTACCCTAAAAACACTACACTAACACACAATAAAATAAAAAGTAAAAAAACACTACATATACACATACCCCTACAATAAAAATGAAAAACGTCTGGTACGCCACCGTTTCCAAAACGGAGCCTCCAGCTGTTGCAAAACTACAACTCCCAGCATGCACTGATAGACCGTACATGCTGGGAGTTGTAGTTTTGCAACAGCTGGATGTTCCCCCCCCCCCCAATGTGAACGTACAGGGTACACTCACATGGGCGGAGGATTACAGTAAGTATCCGGCTGCAAGTTTGAGCTGAGGCAAATTTTCTGCCGCTGCTCAAACTGCCAGCGAGAAACTACTGTGAACCCCCGCCCGTGCGACTGTACCCTAAAAACACTACACTACACTAACACACAATAAAATAAAAAGTAAAAAACACTACATATACACATACCCCTACACAGCCCCCCTCCCCTCCCCAATAAAAATGAAAAACGTCTGGTACGCCACTGTTTCCAAAACGGAGCCTCCAGCTGTTGCAAAACAACTACTCCCAGTATTACCAGATAGCCACTGACTGTCCAGGCATGCTGGGACTTTTACAACAGCTGGAGGCACCCTATTTGGGAATCACTGGCGTAGAATACCCCTATGTCCACCCCTATGCAATCCCTAATTTAGGCCTCAAATGCGCATGGCGCTCTCACTTTGGAGCCCTGTCGTATTTCAAGGCAACAGTTTAGGGTCACATATGGGGTATCGCCGTACTCGGGAGAAATTGGGTTACAAATTATGGGGGGTATTTTCTGCTATTACCCTTTTTAAAAATCAAAAATTTTTGGGAAACCAACATTTTAGGTAAAATTATTATTTTTTTTTTTAACATATGCAAAAGTCGTGAAACACCTGTAGGGTATTAAGGTTCACTTTACCCCTTTTTACGTTCCCCGAGGGGTCTGGTTTCCAAAATGGTATGCCATGTGGTTTTTTTTTGCGGTTCTGGCACCATAGGGGCTTCCTAAATGCGGCATGCCCCCAGAGCAAAATTTGCTTTCAAAAAGCCAAATGTGACTCCTTCTCTTCTGAGACCTGTAGTGCGCCAGCAGAGCACTTTTCACCCCCATATGGGGTGTTTTCTGAATCGGGAGAAATTGGGCTTCAAATTTTGGGGGGTATTTTCTGCTATTACCTTTTTTAAAAATTTAAAAATTTTGGGAAACCAAGCATTTTAGGTAAAAAATTTTTTTTTTTTAACATATGCAAAAGTCGTGAAACACCTTTAGGGTATTAAGGTTCACTTTACCCCTTTTTACATTCCCCGAGGGGTCTGGTTTCCAAAATGGTATGCCATGTGTTTTTTTTTGCGGTTCTGGCACCATAGGGGCTTCCTAAATGCGGCATGCCCCCAGAGCAAAATTTGCTTTCAAAAAGCCAAATGTGACTCCTTCTCTTCTGAGACCTGTAGTGCGCCAGCAGAGCGCTTTTCACCCCCATATGGGGTGTTTTCTGAATCTGGAGAAATTGGGCTTCAAATTTTGGGGGGTATTTTCTGCTATTATCCTTTTTAAAAATGTAACATTTTTGGGAAACCAAGCATTTTAGGTAAAACTTTTTTTTTTTTTTTTTTACATATGCAAAAGTCGTGAATCACCTGTGGGGTATTAAGGTTCACTTTACCCCTTGTTACGTTCCCTGAGGGGTCTAGTTTCCAAAATGGTATGCCATGTGTTTTTTTTTTGCTGTCCTGGCACCATAGGGGCTTAGTAAAAGTGACATGCCCCCCAAAAACCATTTGACGCTCCTTCCCTTCTGAGCCCTCTACTGCGCCCGCCGAACAATTAACATAGACATATGAGGTATGTGCTTACTCGAGAGAAATTGTTTTTCAAATACAAGTAAAAATTTTCTCCTTTTTACCCCTTGCAAAAATTCAAAAATTGGGTCTACAAGAACATGCGAGTGTAAAAAATGAAGATTGTGAATTTTCTCCTTCACTTTTCTGCTATTCCTGTGAAACACCTAAAGGGTTAATACACTTATTGAATGTCATTTTGAATACTTTGGGGGTGCAGTTTTTATAATGGGGTCATTTATGGGGTATTTCTAATATGAAGACCCTTCAAATCCACTTCAAACCTGAACTGGTCCATGAAAAATAGCGAATTTGAAAATTTTGTAAAAAATTTCCAAATTGCTGCTGAACTTTGAAGCCCTCTGGTGTCTTCCAAAAGTAAAAACTCATAAATTTTATGATGCAAACATAAAGTAGACATATTGTATATGTGAACCCAAAAATGTTTTATTTTGAATATCCATTTTCCTTACAAGCAGAGAGCTTCAAAGTTAGAAAAATTCAAAATTTTCATTTTTTTCATCAAATTTTGGGATTTTTCACCAAGAAAGAATGCAAGTTACCATAAAATTTTACCACTAAGTTAAAGTAGAATATGTCACGAAAAAACAATCTCGGAATCAGAATGATAACTAAAAGCATTCCAGAGTTAATAATGTTTAAAGTGACAGTGGTCAGAATTGCAAAAAACGCTCCGGTCCTTAAGGTATAAAATGGCCTGGTCCTTAAGGGGTTAACCATAACACACATAACACTATACATTACATATATTATTATGGGGGAGACACTGCAGGAGAGCCCATAGGACTCAAAGGGACTCAACCTGACAGGGCCTAAGTACTGTACAGGACTACATCCCGTATTGGGACATCACATATGCTGCCTTCCTAATGTGGGAAAACTATGCTACCAACCTAATGTGGGGGAACTGCTGCCCACCTAATGCTGCAGATAAAGTGAGTCACATTGCTGTGGAGCTCTTGAATATGCAGTGCAATTGTATGGCATAGTACTTGGCTGATTAAACCATGACAGGTACAGGAGAAAAAGTTACAAAACAAGGATGCTGTACATGTAATGTAAGGTGTGGGTTACACAGCATCTATGTGAGCTGACAAACCCTAAAGTGCCTGTAGCACCCTTGCATCCCATGGCCTGCTGATACTATTATGTTTTCTACAGAAGAAGTGTGAAGTCAAAGCTGTAATAAATGTATTGCTTAAAAATTTTCTTAACCCATTAACCTCTGCAAGGAGGTCTGGTCTTTTCTTGTTGCTCCCAGGACATAGACCCCAGAACTATTGCCAATGGGTCACGGTTGTGCTGTGGAGATGAACATGAAGAGAATTGAGCTGGAGGAAACTAAACAGATAATTCTTTAGGCTGCAGCAAGCAGGAGAGTGAGACAGAACTGTAGACAGAAGTCAGTCCAGTAGTTTATATGAAGATCAGGACCGAAAGAATCGGATGACAAATCCAATAGAAATAATAACCAGCAAGTGATTCATTACTACAGCTCTCCACAATCTGTACTTTATGGCAGAGTGGCCAGAAAGAAGCCTCTCCTCAGTAAAATACATGTTAAGCCCAGCTGGAGTTGGCAAAAAAAATGTGAAAAAAGTAAAAGGGTTTGGAAACATATTTCCATGCTGCCATTACTGGAGTTTTGCTGCTGATTTCTGAATAGAAATGAGGATTAAACTGCATGAAATGGGTTGTCCAGGATTCGAAAATGGCTTTTTTGTTACAAAAGCAGCACCACACCTGTCTACAGGTCATGCATAGTACTGCAGCTAAGTGCAATTCACTTCAATGGAGCCAAGCTACAGTACCAGGCACTACCTATGGACAGGAGTAATGCTATTCTTGACAGTTTTTCTAATACTGGACAACCACTTTATGTTTCATCAATTTTAATTCTCCTTGTGACATCTGCAGTGGCCACTACATGGTTGGTAAATAGAAATCATGTCTTGAACTAGAAAAATATTAAACTTTGGAACCCATAGGTCTGCCAAATAAATAGGAGGCAGACTTCCTACGTGACTGCTTCATGGGCTTTAGCTCTCTCCTTGTATAAGGCAGAGCACTTGACATGTATAATTATATTTGACTTTATTGTGATTTATTCTTTAATTAGTTAGCAACTGCTACCATCCTTTTCTAATAGCATTTGGCATCTAAAGTTCGTTAGATCTTGAGTGGAACGTACAAGAATTCTAGGTAGTGCAGAGCCTTTGACTATAAATCATGCTGACAATGAGGGTGAAATTATGCTTCCTGCACTATATCAAACTAATGAAGTGGCAGAATCAAGTTTTTTTTCTTTGTTTTTGCCAGTTCTTTTATGATGAAAGTAAGAATTATGTAAATTTTTACAATAGACTTTTCGTTCTTAGTCCTATTACACAAATGACAACAAATAGACAAGATGTTAAGGAAGAATCCTAACTAGCTAGTATATGCCAGGAGACTTTTATAGCTTATGGTGTAACTGATAATTCTGGGTTGCCATTAAGGGACTTAAAGCATTACTGTCATTTAAAGCAACACAGACATGTCAAAAGTTAAAGGGGTACTCCGCACCTAGACACCTTATCCCCTATCCAAAGCACAGGGGATAAGAAGTCAGATTGCGGGGGTCCCGCTGCGGGGGACCACCGGGATCTCGGCTGTGGCACCCCGCTATCATTACTGCACAGAACAAACTCGCTCTGTGCGTAATGACGGGCAATACAGGGGTCGGAGGATCGTTACATTATGGCTCCGCCCCCTTGTGACATAACGGCCCGCCCCCTCAATACAAGTCTATGGGAGGGGGCATGGCGGCCATCACGCCCCCTCCCATAGACTTGCATTAAGGGGGCGGGCCGTGACGTCACGAGGGGCAGAGCCGTTATGTAACGATCCTCCGGCCCCTGTATCGCTGGTCATTACGCACAGAGCGAGTTTGTTCTGTGCAGTAATGATAGTGGGGTGCCGCAGCCGAGATCCCGGGGGTCCCCAGCAGCGGGACCTCGGTGATCTGACATCTTATCCCCTATCCTTTGGATAAGGGATAAGATGCCTGGGGGCGAAGTACCCCTTTAAGATCGGTTGGGGTCTCAGTGCTTGAGATCAACTCCGATTGTTAGTTAAGCAGTGGTATAGTGTAGGTTGGCAGCACTAGGGCAAAGCAAAGTATTGCGCCACCCCAAACCAGCCTGTGAGTGTATCAGTGGTGATTCATACAATAAATGCAATGCTGCTCACACATGCAGGATTTTTTCAAGGATTGGAGTTTAACCCCTTAAGGACCAGGGGGTTTTCCGTTTTTGCACTTAAATTTTTTTTCTCATTACCTTTAAAAAAATCATAGCTCTTTCAATTTTGCACCTAAAAATCCATATGATGGCTTATTTTTTGCGTCACCAATTCTACTGTGTAATGACATCAGTCATTTTACCTATGGGCTTCCGTTTATACGCAGTAAATTTTTCATTAAAAATGACACCTTCTCTTTATTCTGTAGGTCCATACAATTAAAATGATACCCTACTTGTATAGGTTTGATTTTGTCGTACTTCTGTAACAAATCATAACTACATGCAGGCAAATTTATACATTTAAAATTGTCATCTTCTGACCCATATAACTTTTTAATTATTTTGCATACGGGGCGGTATCATTTTTTGTGCCGTGATCTCAAATTTTCAGCAGTACCATTTTTGTATTAATCAGATTTTTTGATCGCTTTTTATTAATTTTTTGCATGATATAAAAAGTGACCAAAAATACGCTATGTTGAACTTTGGAAGTTTTGTTTGCGCGTACGCCATTTTTGCAGTGTTATAGCTCCCATAGGGGGCTATAACACTGCACACGTTGATCTTTTACATTGATCAATGGGTTCTCATATGAAACCATTGATCGATGAATATGCCGCTTGACTGCTCATAACTGGATCTCAGGCACTGAGCAGTCATTCGGCGATCGGACACCAGGAGGCAGGTAAGGGGACCCTCCTCATGTCCTACAGCTGTTCAAGACGCCGCGATTTCACCGAGGCGGTCCTGAAAAGTCCCCTGAGCTAGCCGGGGGTAGTTTAGTTTAACTTTAGACGCGGCAATCAACTTTGAACGCTGCATCTAAAGGGTTAATAGCTATTAGCCACAGGTCCCGGCCATTGTTAGAGGCCAGGCCCGACCCGTTATGATGTGGGGCCACGCCGTTGCCCCGCGTTATAGAAAGGGAAAGGACCCAGGACGTACAGGTACGCCCTTGGTTCTTAACAGATTAAAAAAATAAAATACCACCACACCAGTTAGACATTACTACTGCAGCGAAAAAATATTACCATCATACTGTTATGAACTAAAAAAAAACACTATACACAGACCACTAAACAAGGCACAAATAATAATGCCACACCTACCATTACCACCCTATAGTTGAATAAAACCACTGTATACCACAGTACTGATGCTTACTTACAGTAAATTCAATTTGGTGGGCTGGAAAAGGTGGATACATTCCTAGGAAAGAGTCTCCTAGGACTGTATCCACCTTTTCCAGCCCACATGAGCACCTGAAAGTTGAACTAATTTATGCAGCAAAAGTCAGCAACTGCCGAGCCGAGAAGTTTGTGACGAATCGAATTTACTGTAAGTTCGCTCATCTCTAAAAAATACTGTACACAGACCAATATCCAGCCAATAGAGTGCCTATATACTGTAGAATATCTAACATGAGTACACCCCTCATATTTTTGTCAACATTTTATAATATCTTTTCATGTAACAACACTGAAGAAATGAAACTCAATGTAAAGTAGTGAGTGCACAGCCTGTATAACAGTGTTTAATGTTACTGCCCCCTCAAATAACTAGTCAAACAGCCATTAAGCTCTTAAGGACGCAGGGCATACCTGTACACCCTGCCCCTGGTCCTGGTAAATAAAAAGGGGTCACGCCGTGACCCCGCGTCATACCAGGTCGGTCCCGGCGGCTAATAGCGTGGCCGGCACCCTGGGCTAATAGCGCGTGGCACCGATCATTGCACCGCACGCTATTAACCCTTTAGACGCGGCAATCAAAGTTGATCGCCGCGTCTAAAATGAAAGTGAAAGCTTCCCAGTCGGGCTGATCGGGACCATTGTGATAAAATCGTGATCTCCCGATCAGCTAGCACGCGAGCGAAGGTCCCCTCACCTGTCTCCGTCGCGTCCAATCGGCGATTGATTGCTCCAAGCCTGAGATACAGGCTTGAGCAATCGACCGCCTATAACACTGATCAATGCAAAGCCATGGCTTTGCAGGAATCAGTGTAAAAGATCAGTGTGTGCAGTGTTATAGCCCCCTATGGGAGCTATAACACTGCATAAAAAAAGTGTAAAAAATAAGTTAATAAAGGTCATTTAACCCCTTCCCTAAAAAGTTTTTTACCCAAATATCCATGGTAAAATGAGGGTGCGTGTGTGTGCGCGTGTATACCCCGATACACCCCCAGGAAAGGCAGCGGGAGAGAGGCCGTCGCTGCCGGCTTCTCTCCCCCTGCCTTTCCTGGGGTCTAGAGCCCTGCTGCCGGCCCTTCTCTCCCGCTGGCTATCTGCGCCGCTGCCCATTCTCTCCCCCTGACTATCGGTGCCGACAGCCAGAGGGAGAGAAGGGGCAGCGGCACCCATTGCCGGCGCCGCTGCCCCGTTGCCTCCCCCCATCCCCGGTTACATAATTACCTGTTGCCGGGGTCGGGTCCGCGCTGCTTCAGGCCTCCGGTGTGCGTCCCCTGTGTCGTTGCTATGCACTGCACGGCGCAGCGCAACGACGCAGGGGACGCACACCGGATGCCTGAAGCAGCGTGGACCCGACCCCGGCAACAGGTAATTATGCAACCGGGGATCGGGGGAGGCAACGGGGCAGCGGCGCCGGCAATGGGTGCCGCTGCCCCTTCTCTTGCCCTGGCTGTCGGCGCCGACAGTCAGGGGGAGAGAACGGGCAGCGGCGCCGATAGCCAGGGGGAGAGAAGGGCCGGCAGCAGGGCTCTAGACCCCAGGGCAGGCAGGGGCAGAGAAGTCGGCAGCGCTGGCTGTCTCTGCACCTGCAAAGCCGCTGCAGTTCATTGATTTAAAGCGCCCGCTTTAAATCATTGAACTGCAGCGGCTTATCGGCGTATAACACGCACATAGGGGGAGATTTATCAAAGGATTAAGACAGTTTTTTCCTGTCTAAATTTGTCGCACAGAAAGTCGCAGTCTAAATATGTGCGACTTTTCTGCGACTTTTGCTGTGGAGGATTTTTAGAACATGATGCATGCAAGTCTATTTTAGACGGAAATGCATTGGAAAATGCATTGGTGCTGAATTTATCAAGTGCGACTTTTGTGCGACAAGTCGCTTCTGCCCAAAATACGCTGAAATGTCAGACCATGTTGGAGCAGGTCTAAATTCAGTTAAAGCTGTAGACCCTGAAGTCTGAGCACAGAATTTATCAAGGGCTGTGAGACCTTTGATAAATTGGGAGCACAATAGACAGGAGACTACCACATACGCTGGTCTATAAGCATACCCAGAATAGACTAGATTAGTAAATGTCCCCCATAGACTTTAGGCTAAAAATTTTAGCCTAAAAAGTGCATGTTATACGCCGATAAATACGGTAGTTATGATTTTTTTTCAGAAGTACGACAAAATCAAACCTATATATATATATATATATATATAAGATATCGTTTTAATCGTATGGAGCTACAGAATAAAGATAAGGTGTCATGTTTGCCAAAAAATGCACTGCGTAGAAACGGAAGCCCCATTTTGCCGTGGATTTTTTGGTAAAATGACTAATGTCACTGCAAAGTAGAATTGGTGGCACAAAAAATAAGCCATAATTTGGAATTTTATGTGCAAAATTGAAAGCGTTATGATTTTTAGAAGGTGATGAGGAAAAAAATAATAATGCAAAAACGGAAAAACCCTGCGTCCTTAAGGGGTTAATGTCTAAACCTTGGCTACATAAGTTAGTACGCCCAAATTAATTTAATATGTCCAAATTAGGCCCAAAGAATCAATATTTTGTGTAGCCTCCATTACTTTCCAGGGGTATGGAGATCCCCAGAGCTTCATAGTTTGCCACTCGAGTCCTCTTCCACTACTCCCTGACCACATCACAGAGCTGGTGATGTTGGAGACTAGAGATGAGCGAATCGAAGTTGATGAACCCGAATTCGTTACTAATTTCATGAAAAATTTGATTCGCAACGAATCCGAATATCGCCGCGATTCTATCGCACAAATCGCTTCATTAAACTACATTTTACAGCGTTCCAGGCTATTGTAGAGCTAAGATGGCGGATCCACATGTGAGTACATGGGGCAGGGGATTATGGGAGGGCGTGAAACAGCGGCGGGAATGAAGGTAGGCGGGCTGATCCTGAACCACATGTGAGATGCAGCCTATATGTGTTCACTGACCCCTGTGATGTCACAGCCCCTATATAATCGGCGGCCATCTTGCCTCTCTTCATTTAATCTATGCACTCAGATGGAGAGGACGGGACTGTGTGTGTGTGAATAGCTCATACCACAGCGTTACACTGCAACTGCTAGTCACATCAGCATTAGGGAAAGGCAGGAGTGCAGAGTGCTGTGCTGTTACTCTGAGAAGGATCATTGATTGCTAAACCTCCTATTCACGTTATTGAGCATTGCAGCAGAGAGGGGCAGATAGCTGTCAGCTGCCTCATACAGATCTCCAAGCTGCCTGAACTTTCTGAAGCATCTCATCTCCTCATTTTTCAGCCCAATTGAGTTTAATTTTATTTGCTCCACAAATCTTCTGCTGCTCAGAATTGTGTGACAGAGTGCAATTTAGGGTTTAATCCCTGGATTTTTTTTTGGTGGTGCTGCACTGTTGGGTCCTGCTGCTGTTCAGAAATAAGTCATATTAGTGTGGACTTTAGTGCCTTTTTACCATTTTTCACCTGTTACTCTGTCTCTGTGCTAAATTCAGTGTAATACCACACGTTATACACCTGCCGGTGTATTAAAGAAAAAAAAGTTTTTCCTGAGTACAAATACGCTTTTTCAGTGCCCTTATCATTGCAAAGGGCCTAAATACAAGCAAATAGAGTACCATATACCACCTTTTTTTCTGTCTCTGTGCTAAATTCAGTGTTATACCACACGTTATACACCTGCCTGTGTATTAAAGAAAGAAATGTTTTTCCCAAGTACAAATACGCTTTACAGTGGCATTAGCATTGCAAAGGGCTTAAATACAAGCAAATAGCGTGCCATACACCACCTTTTTTTCTGTCTCTGTGCTAAATTCAGTGTTATACCACACGTTATACACCTGCTGGTGTATTAAAGAAAAAAAAGGTTTTCCTGCGTAAAAATAGGCTTAACAGTGGCCTTATCATTGCAAAGGGACTAAATTCAAGCAAGTAGCATACCATATACCACCTTCTTTTCTGTCTCTGTGCCAAATTCAGTGGTATACCACACGTTATACACCTACCGGTGTATTAAAGAAAAAAAAAAGTTTTTCCTGAGTACAAATACGCTTTTTTAGTGGCCTTATCATTGCAAAGGGCCTACATACAAGCAAATAGTGTACCATATACCACCTTTTTTTCTGTCTCTGTGCTAAATTCAGTGTTATACCACACGTTATACACCTGCCGGTGTATTAAAGAAAAAAATGTTTTTCCCGAGTACAAATACGCTTTTTCAGTGGCCTTATCATTGCAAAGGGCCTACATACAAGCAAATAGCGTACCATATACTACCTTTTTTTCTGTCTCTGTGCTAAATTAAGTGTTATACCACACGTTATACACCTGCCGGGGTATTAAAGAAAAAAAAGTTTTTCCTGAGTACAAATATGCTTTTTCAGTGCCCTTATCATTGCAAAGGGCCTAAATGCAAGCAAATAGAGTACCATATACCACCTTTTTTTCTGTCTCTGTGCTAAATTCAGTGTTATACCACAGGTTATACACCTGCTGGTGTATTAAAGAAAAAAAAAGGTTTTCCTGAGTACAAATACGCTTTTTCAGTGCCCTTATCATTGCAAAGGGCCTAAATACAAGCAAATAGCGTACCATATACCACCTTTTTTTCTGTCTCTGTGCTAAATTAAGTGTTATTCCACACATTATACACCTGCCAGTGTATTAAAGAAAAAAATGTTTTTCCCGAGTACAAATACGCTTAACAGTGGCATTATCATTGCAAAGGGCCTAAATACAAGCAAATAGCGTACCATATACCACCTTTTTTTCTGTCTCTGTGCTAAATTCAGTGTTATACCACACGTTATACATCTGCTGGTGTATTAAAGAAAAAAAAAGTTTTTCCTGAGTACAAATACGCTTTTTCAGTGGCCTTATCATTGCAAAGGGCCTACATACAAGCAAATAGCGTACCATATTACCTTTTTTTCTGTCTCTGTGCTAAATTAAGTGTTATACCACACGTTATACACCTGCTGGGGTATTAAAGAAAAAAAAGTTTTTCCTGAGTACAAATATGCTTTTTCAGTGCCCTTATCACTGCAAAGGGCCTAAATACAAGCAAATAGAGTACCATATACCACCTTTTTTCTGTCTCTGTGCTAAATTCAGTGTTATACCACATGTTATACACCTGCCGGTGTATTAAAGAAAAAAGTTTTTCCTGAGTACAAATACGCTTTTTCAGTGCCCTTATCATTGCAAAGGGCCTAAATACAAGCAAAAAGAGTACCATATACCACCTTTTTTTCTGTCTCTGTGCTAAATTAAGTGTTCTACCACACGTTATACACCTGCCGGTGTATTAAAGAAAAAAATGTTTTTCCCGAGTACAAATACGCTTAACAGTGGCATTATCATTGCAAAGGGCCTACATACAAGCAAATAGTGTACCATATACCACCTTTTTTTCTGTCTCTGTGCTAAATTCAGTGTTATACCACACGTTATACACCTGCTGGTGTATTAAAGAAAAAAAAGGTTTTCCTGCGTAAAAATAGGCTTAACAGTGGCCTTATCATTGCAAAGGGCCTAAATTCAAGCAAATAGCATACCATATACCACCTTCTTTTTCTGTCTCTGTGCCAAATTCAGTGTTATACCACACGTTATACACCTGCCGGTGTATTAAAGAAAAAAAAAGTTTTTCCTGAGTACAAATACGCTTTTTCAGTGGCCTTATCATTGCAAACGGCCTAAATTCAAGCAAATAGTGTACCATATACCACCTTTTTTTCTGTCTCTGTGCTAAATTAAGTGTTATACCACACATTATACACCTGCCGGTGTATTAAAAAAAAAAGGTTTTCCTGCGTACAAATACGCTTAACAGTGCGCTCATCATTGCAAAGGGCATACATACAACCAAGTAGAGTACTATTTAGTACCTGTATTTCTGTCTCGGTGCTAATTAAATTAAGTGCTATTCCACACATTAGTATACACTGGCTGGTGTATACACCAAAAAAGAGTTTTTTTCTGCGTATAAATACGCTTAACAGTGCGTTCATTATTGCAAAGGGCATACATAGAACCAAATAGTGTACTATTTACTACCTGTTATTCTGTCTCTGTGCTAAATTCAGTGCTATTCCACACATTATTATACACCTGCTAGTGTATTTTAAAAAAAAAAGTGTTTTTGTTCTGCGTAGAAATACGCATACCAGTGCGCTCATCATTGCAAAGGGCATACATACAACAAAGGAGTGTACTATTTAGTAACTGTTATTCTGGCTAGGGCCTATATACTTTGAAAGGACAGCCGTAAGTAATCGCCTGCTGCTGTTCTATACCCTCATAAACGCACTAAGTATGTCAGGCAGTGAAGTGCAAGGAAGTGCACAGAGAAGGGGCAGAGTCCTACATACGTCAGGCAGAGTTGGCAGCAGACTTGGGGCGAGTGGCAGCAGGAGTCACAGCAATAGGCTTGAGCGCCCGTTAACACCCAGCGATCGTGTCGTCGACCTATCTCTCCTCGTCAATTGGTTTGCACACTCATCCCCATCATCACAAGCGACATCTGACAACCACAGTCAAGAGTCGGTGGGTTCCTCAGACACAACCCTCAGTTGGCACTGCCTGGGAGCAGTCCCTGTAATCCCATTGCCTTTGTCCTATGCTGTTCGAACTCCCAAAGAAGTATCTCATGATTTGGGTTAAGCTCCATTATTTAGTGAGGACGATATAATAGAGGACAGTCAGCATCTAATGGGCAGCCAAGAATGTGAGGAGCCATGTGTCCCTTGCTTCGCAAGGCGGGCAAGTATTGATGCGGAGAGTGACGTGGGAGGCGGTGTTTCAATTGTTCAGGGTCCTGAGGCAGACACTGTTGTGGAACACGAGGAGGACATCAGTGACGTGCACACATCTTTTGATGATGATGAAGCCGATCGCAATTGGGAGCCGGGTGCAGAAGCTGGGGCTTCATCTTCATCAGGAGAAGAGATTTGCTCTTTGTCTATGAGGCAGCAAGGCGGTAGCACGGTCAGCGTGGTGGTGGCAGTAGTGGAAATTCAGGAGCCAAACGTGCCAGGGGGAGATCACCTGCTTCGCGGCAAGCTACCATTCAGGGAGGTAGTGGAACAGGTTCCTGGAGACGGCGCCAATAGCAGTGAAATAGTGCGAACTGCGGGTGGGAAAATCAGCTACTCTGCGGTGTGGTTGTTCTTCATAAAGAATCCGGAGGACCTTAGCGTAGTCACATGCAAAATCTGTGGGCAGAAAGTGAAGCGTGGCCAGGGTCCCAATCTCGGCACCACGGCCCTGCGTCAATACATGATTCGCCACCATAAAGCGGCCTGGGATAACCGTGGCTCCGAGGTAGTGGTCCAGCCTGCTGCACCACCCAGTGGCCATCCGCTCCCTCCGTCATCCAGCCAAGGCTCCACCACCTCAGCCGAAGGGAGCATTGTGTCAAACCCTCCACTCGTAGTTAGCCATTCCGCCAACAATCGATCGGCGAAGCCATGTCCAAGAGACAACAGTATGCGCCTACTCATCCAACGGCGCAGAAATTGAATGTGCTCCTGTCCAAGTTGCTGGTGTTGCAGTCCCTCCCTTTCCAACTGGTGGACTCTGCAGCTTTCAGGGAATTGATGGCTTGTGCCGAGCCGAGGTGGAGAGTCCCAAGCCGTCATTTCTTTGCGAAGAAGGCAGTACCAGCCCTGCATAAGTTTGTACAAGAGAAGCTGGGCCAGTCCTTGAGCCTGTCGGTGTGTTCAAAAGTGCACGGCAGTACCGACGTGTGGAGCTGTAACTACTGGCAGGGACAATACATGTCTTTTACGGCCCACTGGGTAAATGTTGTTGCTGCACAGCCACAACAGCAACTTGGACAGGTCACATTGCTTCCTCCTCCACGCTCTGGCTCACAGGCAGGTGGTCCTTTTACAGTGTGCGCCTCCTCCTCCCCCGTGTCCTCGGCCTCCACTGCACGTCCAAATCTCGGTGGCCCTTCATCGTACCACGTGTGTAGGGCACAGCGGTGTCAAGCCGTCCTTCACATGGTTTGCCTTGGCGAACGGAGTCACACAGGGGAGGAACTGCTAAAGTTCATTAGGGAAGAAATCCGAGTATGGCTTACTCCACGAAATCTGGAAATGGGAACCATGGTGACCGACAATGGGAAGAACATTGTTGCCGCGCTGTGACAAGGAAGTGTAAACCATTCGCCCTGCATGGCACACGTGTTGAATCTGGTTGTCAAGAAGTTCATCAAGTCTTCACCCCATTTGCAAGACGTCCTGACAATGGCAAGGAGTGCATGCACTTCAGCCACTCATACACCACCAAGCACACTTTGCTTGAACTGCAGCGTCAGAACGATAACCCACAACATAGTCTCATTTGTGACGTTGCCACATATTGGAATTCCACCCTCCATATGTTTGACAGACTATACGAACAAAGAAAAGCCATCTCAGATTTTTTGATTATACAAGCAGATAGGAGTACTCCCCTGTGTAACTTCAATGTGAACGAGTGGCAGCTCATATGTGACATCTGCCGTTTGCTGAGGCCCTTTGAGGAAGCTACATTTTTTGTTAGTCGCTCGAATTACGCCATGAACGACGTAATTCCACTCCTACATTTACTCTAAAAAATTACTGAAAACATGGCTGGTCACGGCAATGGAGATGTTAAGCCTACATCAGAAGGCTACATGAGTCATGTGGGGGATGAACTGGAGGAGGATGATGAGGGGCAGAGCGGAGCACAGTTTACGGTGGATGAGATGGCCGGTGTTTCTGGTCATTGGACAGGAGAGGAGGAGCAGGAGCAGCCAGAGGAGCTGGAGGGTTATTACGAGGGAGGCGAGACAGAGGACCCAGACACACCTTGGCAGTATGCAGTGGAGATGGAGGCAGGTAGTCCCAGCGAGTCACTGTCACAGATGGCACGATGCATGCTGAGTTGCTTGCGTAGTGACCCCCGGATTGTCAAAATTCATCAGCGCAATGACTTCTGGATCTCCACTTTATTAGACCCTCGCTACCGGCCCAGAATGGGGGCCTTTTTTACACCCACTGAGAGGGAGGACAAACTTACCTACTTCAGGGAGCTTCTACGTAGTCGGTTGGCCGATGCCTATTGGCCACATGGTCCATCCACTCGCAGGTCTGACTCGGGGGGCCCTCTGCGCTCACCTTCCACTGCCAAGGCTGCTGGGGAGCGGAGGGGTGGCAGGAGCAGTACCGGCTCAATCAGCAGCAGCCTGAGTCTACAGTCGCTGATGAGTAGCTTCCTTCAGCCACATAGTGAAGCTACTCATCAGCAGCAGGTGGACATGGAGCAGGACCTGAACCAGCAGGTGGTGGCTTACTTCGACATGACCCTGCCAACAACCGTTGAAGATCCGCTGGACTTCTGGGCAGCCAAACTCGATTTATGGCCACAACTAGCGGAGTTTGCCCTGGAAAAGCTGTCCTGCCCAGCCAGTAGAATGCCATCAGAGCGGGTGTTTAGTGCGGCTGGGGCCATAGTCAACCCAAGGCGAACTCGTCTGTCCACTAAAAATGTGGAGAGACTGACGTTTGTCAAGATGAATCAGGGATGGATCAGCCAAGCTTTCCAGCCACCAATGACAGATGGGTCTGAGTAGATTGACCATGCTCCTACAACAACATTTTCTCTATTGTGGTTGGTTATGAAACCCTCTGGGGCAGACCTAGGCATTGTATGGCCCGCTTGCCACATACGGCCCTTTGATTGGCCCTGACCGGCCCGTGCTGATTGGGGGACAGCTATGCTGCCTAATCTGGGGGACATCTATGCTGCCTAATCTGGGGGACATCTATGCTGCCTAATCTGGGGGACATCTATGCTGCCTAATCTGGGTGACATCTATGCTGCCTAATCTGGGGGACAACTATGCTCCTTATCTGGGGGACAACTATGCTCCTAATCTGGGGGACAACTATGCTCATAATCTGGTGGACATCTATGATGCCTAATCTGGGGGACAAGTATGCTCCTAATCTGGGGGACATCTATGCTGCCTACTCTGGGGGACAAGTATGCTCCTAATCTGGGGGACATCTATGCTGCCTAATCTGGGTGACATCTATGCTGCCTAATCTGGGGGACAACTATTCTCCTAATCTGGGGGACATCTATGCTGCCTAATCTGGGGGACAAGTATGCACCTAATCTGGGTGACATATATGCTGCCTAATCTGGGTGACATCTATGCTGCCTAATCTGGGGGACAACTATGCTCCTAATCTGGGGGACATCTATGCTGCCTAATCTGGCTGACATCTATGCTGCCTAATCTGGGGGACAACTGTGCTCCTAATCTGGGGGACATCTATGCTTCCTAATCTGGGGGACAACTATGCTCCTAATCTGGGGGACGTCTATGCTGCCTAATCTGGGGGACATCTATGCTGCCTAATCTGGGTGACATCTATGCTGCCTAATCTGGGGGACAACTATGCTCCTAATCTGGGGGACATCTATGCTGCCTAATCTGGGTGACATCTATGCTGCCTAATCTGGGGGACAACTATGCTCCTAATCTGGGTGACATCTATGCTGCCTAATCTGGGTGACATCTATGCTGCCTAATCTGGGGGACAACTATGCTCCAAACCCGGGGACATGTATGCTGCCTAATGTGGGTGACATCTATGCTGCCTAATCTGGTGGACAACTGTGCTCCTAATCTGGGGACATCTATGCTGCCTAATCTGGGGGACAAGTATGCTCCTAATCTGGGGGACATCTATGCTGCCTACTCTGGGGGACAAATATGCTCATAATCTGGGGGACATCTATGCTGCCTAATCTAGGGGACAACTATGCTCCTTATCTGGTGGACATCTATGCTGCCTAATCTGGGGGACATCTATGCTGCCTACTCTGGGGGACAAGTATGTTCCTAATCTGGGGGACATCTATGCTACCTAATCTGGGGGACAACTATGCTCCTAATCTGGGGGACATCTATGCTGCCTAATCTGGGTGACATCTATGCTGCCTTATCTGGGGGACAACTGTGGTCCTAATCTGGGGGACATCTATTCTGCCTACTCTGGGGGACAAGTATGCTCCTAATCTGGGGGACATCTATGCTGCCTAATCTGGGGGACAAGTATGTTCCTAATCTGGGTGACATCTATGCTGCCTACTCTGGGGGACAAGTATGCTCCTAATCTGGGGGACATCTATGCTGCCTAATCTGGGTGACATCTATGCTGCCTTATCTGAGGGACAACTATGCTCCTAATCTGGTGGACATCTATGCTGCCTAATCTGGGGGACATCTATGCTGCCTAATCTGGGTGACATCTATGCTGCCTAATCTGGGGGACATCTATGCTGCCTAATCTGGGGTACAAGTATGCTCCTAATCTGGGGGACATCTATGCTGCCTAATCTGGGGGACAACTATGCTCCTAATATGGGGAAAACTGATGCTTCTGGCCTTGGGCCTATAATTTTTTGAAGTTTAGCAGTAGCTAAATACATGCTTAATGCAAATGTAAACATTGATCTTTAAATGTAAGGGGTTATGAAAACCTCTTGGGTACTGCAAATGCATGCTCCGGACTCATTCTGTGTCTTTCAGGAACTACTTGCCTCCCTGGTGCCTCTGGCCTTGAGCCTTACATTTTTGGATGTTTAGCAGTAGCTAAATACATGCTTAATGCAAATTTCAACAATGATCGTTAAATTCTCGGCGCTCTGCCAGGGCCTTCTCCTACCCCACCTAGGCCGATCACTAACTAATCCAATCGCTTATAGCGACGGCCGGTGTGTACAAAGGGCAGGGACTTAATCAACGCCAGTTTATGACCCTCACTTACTGGTAATTCCTCGTTTTAAGGTTAAATAATTGCAATCACAGATCCCTATCACGAACTGGTTTCAGCGTGCACCATGCACCTGTCCTTGAAAGATAGAGAAACGCTAATCCGTTCAGTGGTGCACTAGTGCGGCCCAGGACATGTGAGGCCATAAGACACCTGTCATTGCTCGATCTCGCAATTGATCGGGCAAGGTAAGGGGATATTAAAGCCTCTTGGATACTGCTGAGGCCTACTCCTGACTGCTCCTGGTGCAATGTATGGGGTAATTAAACACTCTTGGGTAGTGTTATTGTTAAATTTACTGGTAATTTTATCAGTAATAAAATTGAATTTTGCAGGATGCTAACCATTACACAACGGAACGCTTGTTGCGTGTGATTTTTTAATGAAAATAAATAAATAGATGGAGAGGGATTAACTCTGCTTAATCATTTTTGGCGATTAGAATCCTTTTGTCATCTTATTTTTGGAGATGCGCTTACACACATGTAATAATTTTTTTAACCAAATTTCAAACATTGTGTGGTTTATTATTTTTGAGAAGAATGTCTTTTGGTGGTCCACCATCCTGCATTATAAAGTCTTCTGAACTGCTGTATATGCGCTTGTTTTTTAAAAAAAAAAGGTATTTTGTCAGACAATTTCAATAAAATTTTGCGTTTTTTTGGGGTGGATTGTGAAGCCCGGGTGACGGGTGTGTAGTATGTACTCGTGCATCAGTCAACTCCAGTCTGTGTCCGTTAGGCAATATATGAGTTACTGATGCAGCAGAGGTGGGGCCTTGGTCTTGGAATTTCAATTATTTAAAAAAATTGAAAATATTGTGTGGTTTATTATATTAGAGAAGAATGTCTTTGGGTGGTCCACCGTCCTGCATTATAGAGTCTTCTGAGCTGCTGTATATGTGCTTGTTTTTACAAAAAGGTATTTTGTCAGACAATTTTAAAAAAAATTGCATTTTTTTGGGGTGGATTGTGAAGTCCGGGTGTGTACTCGTGCATCAGCCAACTCCAGGCTGTGTCTTTCAGGCAATCTATGGGTTACTGATGCAGCTGAGGTGGGGCCTGGGTCTAGGAATTTCAATTTAAAAAAAAATTTCAACAATTGTGTGGTTCATTATTTTTGAGAAGAAAGTCTTTGGGTGGTCCACCATCCTGCCTTATAGAGTCTTCTGAAACGTTGGATATGCGCTTGTGCTTACACAAAGTTGTAAATTAAAAAAAAAATTATTTATTTTATAAATTTTGTTGATTTTGGGGCAGATTGTGAAGCCCTGTGTGTACTGGTGCATCAGCCAACTCCAGGCTGTGTCCTTCAGGCAATAAATGGGTTCCTGATGCCGCAGAGGTGGGGCCTGGGTCTGGGAATTTAAAATTTTTGGATTGCGGGTGCTGCAAAAAAAGATGGACACACCCTAATCCGTTCAGTGGAGCGCGCCTGCGGCCCCGGACATCTGAGGGCATAACACACCTGTTATTGCTCGATCTCAGGGGAAGGGGGGTTCATCATCGGGAGAAGAGAGTTGCAGGTTGCCCTTGAGTCAGCAAGGCGGTAGCACGGTTGGCAGTCAGCGTGGTGTGGCAGTAGTGGAAATTCTGGAGCCAAACGTGCCCGGGGGAGACCACCTGCTTCGCGGAAGCTTACCTTTCCGGGAGTTAGTGGGTTACCAGCACCGGTCGATGAAAGATAGAGACACGCTAATCCGTTCAGTGGAGCGCGCCTGCGGCCCCGGAAATAAGAGGGCATGACACATCTGGTATTGCTCGATCTCGCAATTGATCGTGCAAAGGTAGGGGGTTATTAAAGCCTCTTGGGTACTGCTGAGGCCTACTCTTGACTGCTCCTTGTGCAATGTATGGGGTAATTAAACACTCTTGGGTAGTGTTTTTTATTTTTTTTATTTACTGATAATTTTATCAGTAATAAAATTGAATTTTCCAGAATGCTAATCGTTACACAACGGAACGCTTGTTGCGTGTGATTTTTTTTATGAAAATTAAAAAAAAAATTAAAAATACATACAGGGATTAGCTCTGCTTCATAATTTTTGGCGAAAAAAGTCCTCTGGTGATCTGATCTTTTGTAGACAGATGCGCTTACACACATTGAATTAGTTTTTGTAAAAAAAATTCAAACTTTGTGTGGTTTATTATTTTTGAGAACAATGTCTTTGGGTGGTCCACCGTCCTGCATTATAGAGTCTTGTGAACTGTTGGATATGCACTTGTTCTTAAACAAAGGTATTTCTTTAAAAAAATTCAATTTTTTTTTAATTTTTTTGGAGGGGATTGTGAAGCCCTGGTGTGTACTGGTGCATCAGCCAACTCCAGGCTGTGTCCTTCAGGCAATATATGGGTTCCTGATGCCGCAGAGGTGGGGCCTGGGTCTGGAAATTTCTAATTTTTGGATAGTGGGTGCTACCTATGAGAAATTTTTGACATAAATTTCATATATTGTGTTGTTTTTTGGGGGGGGGATTGTGAAGCCCTGGTGTGTACTCTTGCATCAGCCAACTCCAGGCTGTGCCATGCAGGCAATATATGGGTTACTGATGCCGCAGGGGTGGGGCCTGGTTCTGGAAATTTCAAACTTTTGGATAGCGGGTGCTACCAATGAGAAATCGTTGGCAAAAATTTCTCATTGTGTTGATTTTGGAGGGGGAATTGTGAAGCCCTGGTGTGTACTGGTGCATCAGCCAACTCCAGGCTGTGTCCTTCTGGCAATATATGGGTTACTGATGCCGCAGAGGTGGGGCCTGGGTCTGTTCATTTCAAATTTTTGGATAGCGGGTGCTACCAATGAGAAATCTTTGTAAAAAATGTCATATATTGTGTTGTTTTTTGGGGGGGATTGTGAAGCCCTGGTGTGTAGTGTACTAGTGCATCAGCCAACTCCACGCTGTGCCATTCAGCCACTAAATGGTCTCCTCTTGCTGCCAACATGTCCACGCTATGTCATTCAGTCACTATATGGTCTCCTGACACTGATACCACCATCAGACTCTGTCATTGTGCTGCTGTGCGGCAGTGATTCTAAGAGCGATGCCGGTAATCTGCATGCTATTCTGAATAACAGTATTATTTCACTACCCCAGCACACTCCATATGCGTTTTAGGACACAGCAAAGTGTTCTATACCCCTATAGAGGCTGTATGTAGGCTAGAAATAGCCTTTTTTAATATTGATTCGCCGCGAATAAATTCGGATCAAAACAAATTTTTCGGGAAAATTCGGAGAATCGGCCAAATCGAATTTTTGAAAAGTTCGCTTATCTCTATTGTAGACCTTGCACTCCCCCACCTTCCATTTGAGGAGGCCACACAGATGAGCAATAGGGTTTAGGTCTAGAGACATGCTTGGCCAGTCCATCACCTTTACCCTCAGCTTCTTTAGCAAGGCAGTCATCATATTGAAGGTGTGTATTGGGTCATTATAATGTTGGAATATTGCCCTGTGGCTCAGTCTCCAAAGAGGGGGAGGGGGATCATGATCTGCTTTGACAGTACTTGTTGGCATTCATGCTTCCTTCAATGAACTGTAGCTCCCCAGTGCGATCAGCACTCCTGCAGCCCCAGACCATGACACTCTTACCACTATGGTTCACTGTATGCAAGACACACTTGCCTCCTCACCTGCTTGCTTCCACACACGCTTGACACCATCTTAACCAAATAAGTTTATCTTGGTCTCATCAGACCACAGAATGTGTTTCCAGTAATCCATGTCCTTAGTCTGCTTATCTTCAGCAAACTGTTTCAGGGCTTTGTTGTGCATCATCCGTAGAAGAGGCTTCCTTCTAGGATGAAAGCCATGAAGACCAATTTGATGCTGTGTATGATCTGAGCACTGAGGGGCTGACCTCACACCCCTTCAACCTCTACAGCAATGGTGGCAGCATTAATACATCTATTTCCAAAAGACAACTTCTGGATCTGATGCTAAGTATGTGCATTTACCTTATTTGGTCAACCATGGGGAGGCCTGTTCTGAGTTAAACCTGTCCTGTAAAACCACGGTATGGTCTTGCCCACCAATCTGCAGCTTAGTTTCAGGGTATTGGCAATCTTCTTATAGCCTAGGCCAGGGCTCTCAAACTCCCGGCCCGCAGGCCATTTGTGGCCCGCAAATCGAGATTTTGCGGCCCGCACTAAGGATGGGTAATTTGTATTGCCCGACGGCAGGAACATGCAGTACCGGGCACCGGGCAGAGGACTTCTTCAGGCATTTAGGCCTGCTTCAGGCAAGCAGCGCTAAATGCTGGAAGACTTCACCCCGCCCCTTCCAATAGAGCCCATTGCCTTCACTTACCCCGCCCTCCTCCTCCCAGTCTCCGGTTGGCCAGCTGGCCCGAGTCTGATGAGGGACATCGCGCATGTGACGTCCCTCCGCAGACCTGCGCAGGAGGAGGTCAGTGACGTCACTCGTCAGGCCGCCGCCGGAGAGAAGTGCAGCGCAGGACAGGTAAGTGTGTCTATGTGTGTGTGTCTGTCTGTCTGTGTGTGTGTGTCTGTGTCTGTCAGTGTGTGTCTGTCTGTGTGAGTCTGTCTGTGTGTCTGTCTATGTGTATGTTCCTAATGCTACCTAATGTGGGGAACACAATGCTACCTAATGTGGGGAGCACAATGCTACCTAATGTGGGGAACACAATGCTACCTAATGTGGGGAACACAGTGCTACCTAATGTGGGGAACACAATGCTACCTAATGCGGGTAACACAATGCTACCTAATGTGGGGAATACAATGCTACCTAATGTGGGAAACACAATACTACCTAATGTGGGGAATACAATGCTACCTAATGTGGGGAACACAATACTACCTAATGTGGGGAACACAATGCTACCTCATGTGGGGAACACAATGCTATTTAATGTGGGGAACACAATGCTACCTAATATGGAGAACACAATACTACCTGATGTGGGGAACACAATGCTACCTAATGTGGGGAACACAATGCCACCTAATGTGGGGAACACAATACTAACAAATGTGGGGAAACTGCTACCTTTCTAATGTGTGGAAACTGCTACCTTCCTAATGTGGGGAAACCGCTACCATCCTAATGTGGGGAAACTGCTGCCTACCTAATGCCCCCCCCCCCCCCCCCCCCCAGAAGTAGCATCCCCATCATTCATCAGCTCATGTTATTACCACAGGGGGTAGGGGGAATGGGGAGGGGGGTTGCTGGTGGATGATGGCGGTGCTACTGCTGGTGGGGGGTGTTGCTGGTGGATGATGAGAGGCGCATGATGGGGGGCATTATATGTGAGGGGCGCATGATGGGGGGGCATTATATGTGAGGAGTGCATTATAAGGGCATTATATGTGAGGAGCGCATGATGGGGAATTATATGGGAGGGGAAAATTATGAGGGCATTATATGTAAGGGGCGCATGATGGGGGCATTATATGTGAGGGGCATATGATGGGGGCATTATATGTGAGGGGTGTATGATGGGGCACTATATGTTAGAGGCGCATGATGGGGAATTATATGGGAGTGGCACATGATGGGGGCATTTTATGTGAGGGTAAAATGATGAGGGCATTATATGTAAAGGGCGCATGATGGGGCATTATATGTGAGGGGAAAATGATGGGGGCATTATATGTAAGGGGTGCATGATGGGGGCATTATATGTAAGGGGCGCATGATGGGGGCATTATATGTAAGGGGTGCATGATGGGAGCATTATATGTTAGGGGCGCATGCGGCCAGCCTCACCCAGCCGCTACCTCCAGTGGCCCCCAGATAATTTGAGTTTGAGACCCCTGGCCCCTAGGCCATCTTTATGTAGACCAACAATTCTTCTTTTCAGATCCTTAGATAATTCTCTGCCGTGAGATGCCATGTTTGCTGTTAAGTGATTAGTATTTAAAAATCCAAATTACCAAATTTAAGAAACCTGCTTCCCATTCACACCTGAGATTTTGTAATACTAATGAGTCACATAACATCGTGGAGGGAAAGTATATAATTGAGCCAAATTTGGATGATTTCACTTAGGGTGTACTCACTTTTGTTTGCAAAGTTTAGACATTAATGGCTGCGTGTTGTGCTATTTTGAGGGGACACAACATTAAACCCTGTTATACAGGCTGTGCACTCACTACCTTACATTGAAGCAGAGTGTAGCAGTGTTGCCACATGAAAAGATATAAAATATTTACAAAAATGTGAGGGGTGGACTCATGTATGTGAAATAATGTATATATACCCACATCCACTGGTCTGTTGCCAGTACCCAAATTTTACCTTTTAAGGACACCGAGCGTATGCATACGCCCTGCATCCCGAGTCCTTAAGTACGTGGGACGTATGCATACACCCATGGGAATTCCAGGCCCTGCCGCTAGCCGGTTGGGGACCGGACCGGAATGCCTGCTGAAATCATTCAGTCCTGAGACCCCCCATGTCAGCGATCTCAGAAAATCACATGTCAATTCAGACGTGTGATTTTCTGCTATTCTGGGCTGATCGGGTCTCTGGTGACCCAATCACCTGAAAAATAGGGATGATCGGAGCTGTCAGGGACAGCCCCGATCATCCTGAGGGCTAGGAGCGAGGTTGCAGTGCTGCGATCTCCTCCTATCCCCTGCCATTGGTCAGAACTGATTCTGACCAATGGCAGGGCAGGACAGTGGGTTGCCATGGCAACCCCCCGTTCTGCTCACCCCTGGATGTCGAGGGGATCGTGGGAAGAAGATGGAGGCCGGTACCTACAGGAGAAGATGCCTGGGGATCCCCGATCGTCGCTGGAGACTGCTGGATCCTGGCTCAGGTAGGGAAACTATGTAGGGGGGGAATGAAAGTGAAAGTAAAGGGATTTTTTTACTGTGGCAACCACTAGGAAGGCCAAACTGCAACTCCCAGCATAATCAGAATATTCGGTAAAAGCGTTTTCGAGTTATCATTTCGTAAAGCGACGGTGGTCAGAATTGCGAAAAAGGACTCAGTCCTTAAGGTGAAAAAGGGCTGCGTCCTTAAGGGGTTAAGATGCCTGAAATCATATTAATATTTGCCACATATAAGTAATACTAATAATATTGCAAGACATAGAAAAATTACCTATAACTGTGACACTACTGCGTACAGGAAAACAGCTATGAAAACTCTGCAGCGGAAATTGAAATTCCTGGCAACATTTTAATTTCTTGCCAAACATGTATATTCGTTTGGCAGACATCCTAGCACCGGTGGATTTCGTTGGTGGCCACTGCACTGGGGATATCTGCAAAATTTTTGGCCAGATATTCCATAGTGTGAATATGCTTTTAAGCAGCACTAGCTGCTGCTGCTAGTAGAGACTAATTAGCGGGCTTGGTGCACGCAGGGCGTTCCCAAGCCCCAAGTGCACGTTGGGGTTGAGCCTACTTCATTCTTTGTCTGGCCTGCCTCATGAATATTCATAACCCCCTTTTGCCTTCAGTCTCCTTTCAGCAACTACTGCGCATGTGCCATTTCCAGGATTCGAAAGGGAAAGGGAGTAACGGAAAAATGAAGCCAGAGAGTGAATAGCGGTACCATTTATATAGGTGTCACCCACTTTATGAGCCTGCACCAACAGGTTAGTGTGGAAGATACAGATGACAGATTTCCTTTAACCCATAGAAAACCTTGAACCTGATGAAAAAAATGGAAGCACAAGGATACCAAATAATTGCCACTCACATTTATTTACAGGAACCATGTGTTAGGTTTATTACTGGCTTCTGTTACTGCTCTTGACTGTGAGGGTCCATGCACACTATGGGTTTTCCAGAGCGGAATTCTGCTTGGAAATTCTGGTGGAGCAGCATCTCATTGCTGTCAATGGGATTCCACAGCACAGTGCACACTACGTAATTTGAGTGGAGGATATTTACCCACCCAAAGAATGAACATGTTCATTGTTTTGGCAGATTACAGAGTGGAATGTATTGTTGGCTATTGGGACTGGAAATATCAGTACTGTCAGCAATTAGTCTGTGATGGCTGCCACTTGGATCTCTGCCCAAAATGTATCCAAACAGAGATTCCATAATGTGCATGGACCCCAAGTGGTTTGATCATGTCTTGAGCTTAACTCATGAACAGGAAAATTATGGAGTCCCAGAAATTGGTTGTTTAGTATCAAGAATCCCAGAAAAGAAACCCCCATAGCCAACCTATTAGCTGGGACCCGGAATCTGCATTAGGATTCTCAATACTTGACAACCAATTTAAAGGCTATTCACGCCTCCCCGGCTCCTCCACCGCTGTCAAGTCTTCTGGTCCACGCTGAAGTCTTCTTCTTCAAGTGATGTTTCATACTCGCAGGAACTTACCACATAGTACAATGATTGGCTGAGCAGGACTGAAACATCATCAGGAGGAATGAGAGGACTACAGTAATGATAGGAGATGGGGAGGTCATTTTAGCCTCTTTGTTCTTTTCACTGTTTCGGGAATCATATTACACAAAAATGCTGCAGCCCAGATAACTCATTTAATTAAAAATATCTATGCTAGCCATTCATACATATACATTCATTTTCTGAACACTTTTCTCCACCTAATTGTCTCTTTATGCTTTTAGTTGTTTTGTTATACCAGCTGCCTTATTTGGGCTACAACCTTCTTGGCAATTACGGTAGTCACTGTCTGGTTGTTTACAATTCTATGAAACATAATTATAAAACTTACAAAGATTCAATATGTTCTGTTGTAATTTCCAGGACGGAAGCATTACGAAAACCTCATTGACATATCTGGTGCAGAAATGATTTATAACTGGTATCTAATATACTTGCCAAATGAAAGGGCTCCACATACTAAAAATAACTGTTTTATTCTATCTAGTGATACAATAATGCTTAATGGCAGAGGTGTAGCTTGTAGCTTCTGGGCCCCGATGCAAAATCTGCAACAGGGCCCCATATGCCAATTATAATACTGGTCTCTTATGGGGCAGATGTGCTTTTGGGCCCCCTTAGGCACCAGGGCCTGGTATGACTGATACCTCTATAGCTATGCCCCTGCTTCATGGCTTTCTTCAGCAATGCTGGATAACTGATAAAGCTTTAGGTATATTCACATGCAGAATTATAAGTATATTTCACATGAATATTGCCCCAAAAACCATGGGTGTTGTCAGGCCCAAGACCTGATTATTAAAATCCTATATGTGTATTATAAATTATATCTGTGTATAAACTAAGACATGGGTGAGGGGTCATTCAGACTGTGTTTTGTGTATTGCATTTTATTGGAGGTCTGGCTGTCTTGGTATCTCCTTTCAAGTCGTGCACTCTGGTCCCATCATATAATCAAACAGATAAGGGACCAGGAAGAGAGAAGACCCCCTGGTGGGACCAGAGGGGAGGGGGGAATGGAGTCTCCCTCCCAAGAAAGCAGATATGTTATTTAAAACAATGCTAGACTCAAAGTTGGTTGTTAAATGCTATGCAACAAGCTGACAAGACCATCCTAAGAACAGCTGAAACTTACTCTCTTGGAACTGCTATACCATCATGCTGTAAGAACTTCATCTTTTGTTTTCTGAACTTGCCTTGCTAAACTCCTTTATATATTTTTGTAACTGTATGTTATTTGTTCCTGTATTTTTTATATATATATATATATATATATATATATATTTATATATATATTATATATATATATATATCACTGTGGTACCTTTTATCAGATTAAATGTTTAATTAATCAGCTCTGGTCTTTGATCTCTAAATATATGAGCTCACCTTTCTGAAGGCAGCTCTGGGGGAAACACATTTATCTAAGGGTTAATTTGGTGACTTGCTGGGACTAGTAGTGGATACCCAGAGGTCTGGTGGCTTTAACCCTTGCACCATCACACTCTCTCTAGCGTCTTGGCTGGACCGATAGGGTGTGATCGTGACAGGCGTCATATTCAATTATTGAAAAATAGACAGTTATTATTATAGTTTTTACAATAGTTATTATTGGAAAATGTTAATAAAAAATTATATATATATATATATATATATATATATTATTTTCATGGTCGCTGCACCTGCACCCACATTTAACCACTGGACATGTTTTACATATACAATTATCCCTTGTATATGTAATCACTAGTAATCATGGAAAATTATGTGAGATGCTTCCGCCAGAATTTTCTGCAATTCAAATTTGGTGCAAAAATGGCTGATTTTGGTACCAAACTCTACAATCTTGATGCCAAAAGATGTTGGCAAAAAAAATAAAAAATTTGTGCCAAAATCTGCAATTTAGCCGCAAAAAAAAGTGGCATGAAAATGAACTCTCACATTTTTTCAGATTTTCAAAGCAGCACAAGAGACCTTTGAAAATGTGAAAAGAATAATAGGAGTGCGATTAATATCGCTGTAACAGAAATTACAGTAGTTTTTTAATATCTCCCTCCATGTCTTCAACAAGAATAAATAGCATAGTTGATGTGAGGCAGATTTTTCTGACATGGATTTGAAAATCCCTGAGCATAAAAAAAAATTGACCAAAGGTATGTATGCTCTTCCCTTACCGATGGCCAATTACTGCTGATTTGCTTTAAAGGGGTACTCCAGTGGGAGATTTTTTTTTTTTAGATCAACTGGTGCCAGAAAGTTAAACAGATTTGTAAATTACTTCTATTAAAATTTTTAATCTTTGCAGTACTTAACAGCTTCTGTATGCTCCAGAGGAAGTTGAGATGTTCTTTCAATCTGACCACAGTGCTCTCTGCTGACACCTCTGTCTATGTCAGGAACTGTCTGGAGCAGGAGAGGTTTGCTATGGGGATTTTCTTTTACTCTGCACAGTTCCTGACAGACAGAGGTGTCAGCAGAGAGCACTGTGGTCAAACTTAAAAGAACTATACAACTTTCTCTGTAGCATACAGCAGCTGAGAAGTACTGGAAGGATTAAGATTTTTTAATAGAAGTAATTTACTAATCTGTTTAACTTCCTGAAGTCAGTTGATATGAAAAAAAAAGTTTTTCACTGGAGTACCCCTTTAAGGACTGGAAGAATTTTCATTTTTGCAATTGTACAGAATTTACAATAGTTTTGTTCCTTCTTGTTCCACAACTCTAAGGGTATGTTCAAATGGCAGAATTTTCGTGCTGAATCCAGTGGAAAAATTCATCTCAGAAATTCTGCAGCATGAAGTTAACATTGTGGTGAATGGAATTTAACCCCTTAAGGACCCGGCCATTTTTTGAACATCTGACCACTGCCACTTCAAGCATTAATAACTCTGGGATGCTTTTACCTATCCTTCTGATTCAGAGATTGTTTTTTCCTGACATATTCTACTTTATGTTAGTGGTAAAATTTTGTCGATACTTGTTTAATTTCTTGGTGAAAAATTCCAAAATTTGATGAAAAAATTGAAAATTTAGCATTTTTTTTTACTTTGAAGTTCTCTGCGTATAAGGAAAATAGACATCCCAAATAAATTATACATTGATCCACATACACAATATGTCTACTTTATGTTTGCATCATAAAGTTGACAAGTTTTTACTTTTGGAAGACATCAGAGGGCTTCAAAGTTCAGCAGCAACTTTCCAATTTTTCACAAAATTTTCAAAATCGGAATTTTTCAGGGATCAGTTCAGTTTTGAAGTGGATTTAAAGGGCCTTCATATTAGAAATACCCCACAAATGACCCAATTATAAAAACTGCACCCCTCAAAGCATCCAAAATGACATTCAGTAAGTGTGTTAACCCTTTAGGTGTTTCACAGGAATAGCAGCAAAGTGAAGGAGAAAATTCAAAATCTTAATTTTTTACATTCGCATGTTCTTGGAAACCCAGTTTTTGAATTTTTACAAGGGATAAAAGGAGAGAAATCTTCCTAAAATGTGCAACCCAATTTCTCTCAAGTAAGGAAATACCTCATATGTGTATGTCAAGTGTTTGGCGGGCGCAGTAGAGGGCTCAGAAGGGAAGGAGCGACAATGGGATTTTGAAGAGTGAGTTTTTCTGAAATGGTTTTTGGGGGGCATGTCACATTTAAGAAGCCCCTATGGTGCCAGAACAACAAAAAAAAAACACATGTCATACTATTTTGGGAACTACACCCCTCAAGGAACATAACAAGGGGTACAGTTAGCCTTAACACCCCACAGGTGTTTCATGACTTTATGTCAAATTTGGATGTGTTAATACATTTTTTTTTTCACTAAAATGCTAGTTTTCCCCCAAATTAAAATTTTTTGCAAGGAGTAATAGGAGAAAATGCCCCCCAAAATTTGTAACCCCATCTCTTCTGAGTATGGTAATACCCCATATGTGGACGTCAAGTGCACTGCGGGCGCACTACAATGCTCAGAAGAGAAGGAGTCACATATGGCTTTTGGAAAGCACATTTTGCTGAAATGGTTTTTCTAGGGCATGTTGCATTTAGGAAACCCCTATGGTGCCAGAACAGTTAAAACCCCCCACATGGCATACTATTTTGGAAACTACACCCCTCAAGGAACGTAACAATTAGAAATCACACACCGTTCTATGACGGAGTAAAAAAAATTGCGGCCAAAAAATAAATGGGGGGGGGGGGGGGGGACAAATGCAGCGCCCTGAACCCCTAACAGGTCACACTGAAAAATTTCTGGTGGACCCTTGGGGACCTATTAGTGGGTCAGGGGGGGGATTTTTTTTATTTTTTTTATTTTTAACTTTTTTACACTCACTCCTACCTTGCCCTGGAGTGTATTCTTTCCCTGCTCTGTCCCTGCAGATCTTCTTCCCTGAGGGGGCTCAGATCGCACAGAGGGGGGGTCCCTGGCACCTTCGAGTAGCTTTGCCTGCTGACTGAACTCAGTTAACGGGCAGAGCTGCAAGAAGATGCAGTTAACCCCTCCCCTGCCGGCTGCTATTGGCTGGACGATCGTCCAGCCAATAGCAGCGCTCCTGGGGGGTGACAAAATCGCCACCTCCCCATAGATACAGTGGGTGATAGGGGGTGTATTGTACACCCCCGATCACCTTGTATCTCCGGGTCATCGGGTCACACGTGACCCGTATGACCCGAATCCCGGCAGATCGTTAGTGTGAATTCACTGCCGCGATCGCGGACACGGGGGGGTCGGATAACCCCCCTCGGCATTTGCACGGGATGTCTGCTGAATGATATCAGCATGCATCCCGGTCCGGTCCCAGCCCGGCGCGCGGCAGGGACCGAAATTCCCCCTGCGCCCTGGGTCCTTAAGTACCAGAACGCCAGGGCTTATCCATACGCCCTAGGTCCTTAAGGGGTTAACATTGCAGATTTCCCAATGTAGAAATTCAGCAGTCCGACATCTGCAAAAAGATTGAGATTCTGCATCAGAGTCCCATTGAAGTCAATGGGACTCTGCATTCTGTCCGGAATCAATGTGTCAGTACAGAAACCGCACAGAATCTGCAAAACTGCAAAAAAATCAGCTGCCTGCTTGGCGAAAGCATGGAAATTCCACCATTTAAACATAGCCTAACATCTTTAGTGAAAGTCACTGCCTCTACCAAATTCTGTGGTGAAGCCTAGGCTGAGCAGAGTTGCACCCGAGCTAAAGTCTTGCCCCAGTCACAACTGCATGCCTCAGTGATTGCCCTAGTCTTGCCCCAGTGATTGATGCACAGTAATGCATTGCATTTGTTTTTAGTTGGCATTAAGAGCTTTTCCTCGCCCAAAATGTAATTTGAAGGTAAGAGTCGTGCAAGCTTTATACCAAACATGACAGCGACAGATTTCACTCCATAGTAACCAAAATAGCAGCAACAGTGCTCCCTAACAACAATGCCCGATGCCCCTTACACTACACACATCCCCCCCCCCCCCCCCCCATGCCATCACAATGACTTCATGAGGACATACATACAAGGACTGGTCCCCTTTTTTATGAATGTTCCGTAATACAGTAGATATAAATAAATATTTAGCCTGGGATTTATGAATTATTGGGGAGATTTGTCAAAACCTGTGCAGAGGAAGAGTGGTGCAGTTGCCCATAGCAACCAATCAGATTGCTTCTTTCATTTTCCACAGGCCTCTTTAGAGGCCTGTGGAAAATGAAAGAAGCGATCTGATTGGTTGCTATGGGCAACTGCACCACTCTTCCTCTGCACAGGTTTTGATAAATCTCCCCATATATCTTTAAATTATACGAAAACAGAAAACTTAAATGTTTATGTACTGTGCACTATGTAGGCCGATAGAGAATACAATAGTAGAAAACTGTGCTAGTTATAGTCATAGTTATGGAGGATACTGTAATTAAAGTGAGGCAGCTGTAACTGTGTACACAAGGCATTGATTCGAAAGCCCTGTTAAATAGAGCAGCAGGATATTGGTTATTTCTGGTTCTGCAAAATTCCCAGGCATTTGTGAACTTTCAGAAAACTGCTTCTGTGTATTTACTAAGCGCTGTGTCTATGCTATGGTAGACACTTTTTATTTTTTTTATTTATTTTTTTGCTGTTTGATGAACTTACAATTACAATTTGTATCTTCCACATCATGTCAACAATTTATTTAGAGAATTTTCAAGCAAAATTATGTGCAATTAAAGGGAACCTTTAATACGGGCAGCAAAAAGTAAAGACAGACACCCTGATGATAGTGGTATGTCCCTTGCTTGTAATTTAGTATGCAGTAGTACTGGTAAAGCACAAATTCTCTGTCCAGTGATATATATATATATATATATATATATATATATATATATATATACAATGAAGGCGACTGCAGCACACCAATTTAAAGTGCAAAAAAGTGATTTATTCCAGAAAATACAGGCAACATTCCTGTGGCCTCACACCACCATTATCAAGCTTGAAAATGGTGGTGTGAGGCCACAGAAACGTCGCCTGTATTTTCTGGAATAAATCTGTTTTTTGCACTTTGAATTGGTGTGCTGCAGTCGCCTTCATTGTATATACAGCCATTGGATCCAGGACTGGGATCCCTGAGACTTCTTGCACCCATCTACTATTTTGCTGACTTGGGAGTGCTGCTAACATCTCTTATATATATGTATGTATTTATATATATATATATATATATATATATATATATATATATATATATATATTCTGTATTCATAAGAGGCTGGCTCCCCTTTCCCAACCAGCACTATTCGATCATTTTTTCCCTATGTGAGATGCAAATTAAGCCCACAACTCAGTTGCTCAGGTTTTTATAATTTTTATACATTGACCAATTTCCTATATTTTATGTTTTGCCTCTGTCTGGCTAGCAGTAGCCATGGGTATTTAAGGCATATCGTTTTGTCTGTTGTGAAGATATTGTTATAGAACTCACAGTTCAACAATAAATATTTACTTTTCAATTTACCCAGGAGCCTACTGATATATAGTAGATACTTTAAAGGAGAACTCCAGACCATAAAAATTGTCCCCCATAGTGCTGGCAGTAAAAAAATAATATTGTACATACCTTCCTCCGCTCCCCCAGGGCCTCTGGTAACCGTCTCCGGTCTCCGCCGCAATCCACTTCCTGGTTGCCGGTGGTCGGATGAATCAGCCAATCACCAGCTGCAGCGCAGTTCGACTTGGCCGGCGATAGGCTGAGCGGCAGTGTGACGTTTTCGGCCCCGGCCGCAGGTGCCGGTGTAGTGAAGAATGTTGTGTCCTGAAGCGTTTTCACACTGCCGCTCAGTCTATCGCCGTCCAAGTCGGACTGCGCTGTGGCTGGTGATTGGCTGGTTCATCTGACCACCGGCAACCAGGAAGTGGATTGCGTCGGAGACCAGAGCAGGTTACCGGAGTCCCCGGGGAGCGGAGGAAAGTATGAACATCTTTATTTTTTTACTGCCGGCACTATGGGGGACAATTTTTATGGTCTGGAGTTCTCCTTTAATGTCAACAAGCTTAGTTAAAAAATGTAATCCCTTAAGGACCACAGGTTTTTTCATTTTTGCACTTTCATTTTTTTTCTCCTCACCTGACAAAAATCATAATGCTTTCAATTTTCCATCTACAGACCCATATGAGGGCTTGTTTTTCGCGCCACCAATTTCACTTTGTAATGAAATAATAATTTTTTATAATTTCACCACAAAATCTAAAGCAAAACCAGAAAAAAAATATTTGTGGGGCTAAAATGAAAAAACTAAAAAAAAAACGCCATTTTGGGGGGCTTCCGTTTCTACGCAGTGCACTTTTCGGTACTAATGACACCTTATCTTTATTCAGTACATCCATACGATTAAAATGATGCCCAACTTATATTGGTTTGATTTTGCTTTACTTCTGTTAAAAAATAATGCATGAAAATGCATGAAAATTTGTAGGTTGAAAATTTCCTATTCTGACCCCTATAACTTTTTTATGTTTCCGTATATGGGAATATGTGAGGGCTCATTTTTTGCAACACGAGCTGAAGTTTTCATCGGTACCATTTTTGTTTTGATGGGACGGTTTTTATACATTTTTTAAGGATATAAAATGTGACCAAAAATACGCAAATATTTTTAAAGTTCAGACATTTACGCATGTACCGTAAATGTAAAAATATGTTTATTTTTATTATGTTTATATATTTTTTTTTGGAATTTGGGAAAAGGGGGGTGAGTAAGAAATTAACCCCTTCATGACCCAGCCCATTTTCACCTTCATGACCTGGGCATTTTTTGAAAATCTGACCACTGTCACTTTAAACATTAATAACTCTGGAATGCTTTTACTTATCATTCTGATTCCGAGATTGTTTTTTCGTGACATATTCTACTTTATGTTATTGGTAAAATTTCACTGATATTTGCATCCTTTCTTGGTAAAAAATCTAAAAATTTCATGAAAATTTTGAAAATTTTGCATTTTTCTAACTTTGAAAGTCTTTGCTTGAAAGGAAAATGGATATTCCAAATAAATTGCATATTAATTCACATATACAATATGTCTACTTTATGTTTGCATAAAAAAATTGACAAGTTTTTACTTTTGAAAGACACCAGAGGGCTTCAATGTTCCGCAGCAATTTTCCAATTTTTCTCAAGATTTTTAAAATCGTAATTTTTCAGGGCCCAGTTCAGGTTGGAAGTGGATTTTAAGGGTCTTCATATTAGAAATACCCCACAAATGACCCCATTATAAAAACTGCACCCCCCAAAGTATTCAAAATGACATTCAGTCAGCATTTTAACCCTTTGGGTGTTTCACAGGAATAGCAGCAAAGTGAAGGAGAAAATTCTAAATCTTCATTTTTTACACTCGCATTTTCTTGTAGACCCAATTTTTTAATTTTTACAAGGGGTAAAAGGAGAGAAATCACCCTAAAATTTGTAACCCAATTTCTCTCGAGTAAGGAAATACCTCATATGCGTATGTAAATTGTTCGGCGGCCGCAGTAGAGGGCTCAGAAGGGAAGGAGCGACAATGGGATTTTGGAGAGTGAGTTTTTCTGAAAGGGTTTTTGGGGGGCATGTCCCATTTAGGAAGCCCCTATGGTGCCAGAACAGTGGACCCCCCCCCACATGTGACCCCATTTTGGAAACTATACCCCTCATGGAATTTAATAAGGGGTGCAGTGAGCATTTACACCCCACTGGCGTTTGACAGATATTTGAAACAGTGGACTGTGCAAATCAAAAATTTTATTTTTCATTTTCACAGACCACTGTTCCAAAAATCTGTCATACACCAGTGGGGTGTAAATGCTCACTGTACCCCTTATTACATTCCGTGAGGGGTGTAGTTTCCAAAATGGGGTCACATATGGATATTTATTGTTTTGCGTTTGTCAGAACTGCTGTAACAATCAGCCACCCCTGTGCAAATCGCCTCAAATGTACATGGTGCACTCTCCCTTCTGGGCCTTGTTGTGCGCCCCCAGAGCACTTTGCGCCCACATATGGGGTATCTCCGTAGTCGGGAGAAATTGCATAACAAATTTAGAGGGTCTTTTTTCCCTTTTACCTCTTGTGAAAATGAAAAGTATAGGGCAACACCAGCATGTCAGTGTAAAAACTAATTTTTTTTACACTAACATGCTGGTGTAGAGCCCAACTTCACCTTTTCATAAGGGGTTAAAGAAGAAAAAGCCCCCCAAAATTTGTAAGGCAATTTCTCCCGAGTACGGCGATACCCCATATGTGTCCCAAAACTGTTGCCCTGAAATACGACAGGGCTCCAAAGTGAGAGAGCGCCATGCGCATTTGAGGCCTGAATTAGGGATTTGCATAGGGGTGGACATAGGGGTATTCTATGCCAATGATTCCCAAACATGGTGCCTCCAGCTGTTGCAAAACTCCCAGCATGCCTGGACAGTCAATGGCTGTCCGGCAATACTGGGAGTTATTATTTTGCAACAGCTGGAGGCTCCGTTTTGGAAACAGTAGCGTACCAGACGTTTTTCATTTTTTTGGGGAGGGGGGGCTGTGTAGGGATATGTGTATATGTAGTGTTTTTTACTTTTTATTTTAGGTTAGTGTTAGTGTAGTGTAGTGTTTTTAGGGTACAGTCACATGGGCAGAGGTTCACAGCAAGTTTGCCGCTGAAAGTTTGAGCTGCAGCGCAAAATTTGCGCCATCTCAAACTTGCAGCACTCACTGTAAACCTCCGCCCATGTGAGTGTACCCTGTACATTCACATTGGGGGGAGGGGGCAAACATCCAGCTGTTGCAAACTCCGAGCATGCCCTTTGGCTGTCCGTGCATGCTGGGAGTTGTAGTTTTGCAACAGCTGGAGGAACACTGGTTTGGAAACACTAAGTTAAGTAATAAACTTTCAATTGTTTTGCAACCAAACTTAGTGTTTCCAAACCAGTGTGCCTCCAGCTGTTGCAAAACTACAACTCCCAGCATGCATGGTCTGTCAGTGCATGCTGGGAGTTATAGTTTTGCAACAATTGCAACAGCTGGAGGCACTGAGGTAGGAAACGGACAATGTTTCCCAACTAGTGTGCCTCCAGTTGTTGCAAAACTACAACTCCCAGCATGCCCAGACTGCCCAGGCATGCTGGAAGTTGTAGTTCGGCAATATCGGAAGGATCAGATGTTGCCGAACTACAACTTCCAGCATGCTTGGGCAGTCTGGGCATGCTGGGAGTTGTAGTTTTGCAACATCGGGAGGTCCACAGTTTGGAGACCACTGTATAATGGTCTCCAATCTGTGCTCTTCCAGATGTTAGAGAACTACAACTCCCAGCATGCCTGGACAGACTGAGCATGCTGAGATTTGTAGTTTTGCAACATCTGGAAGAGCACAGATTGGAGACCATTATACAGTGGTCTCCAAACTGAGGACCTCCAGATGTTGCAAAACTACAACTCCCAGCATGCCCAGAAAGCCAAAGGCTGTCTGGGCATGCTGGGAGTTGCAGTTTTGAAACTCCCAGAGGCAGCAGTGAGATTAATTTACGGCGATCTCACTGCTGCCAATGAAGATGCCGCACTGCTGCCGGAAACTCACCTCCGGGACGCAGCGCCGCCGGGACCGCATGGAGGACGTCGCTCGCGCCGGGACCGCTCGGGACACCGCTCGGACGGGTAAGTGACGCCGGGGGACGGGTCAGGGACACTTAGCAGAGCGGTGTTCATGACGTACCTGTATGTCATGGGTCGGGAACACCTTGCCACCCATGACGTACATGTATGCCATAGGTCGGGAAGGGGTTAATGTGTGTGTTTTTAAACTTTTTTTTTAACTTCTTATTCAAAGGATAGGGGATAAGATGTCAGATCGCGGGGTCCTGCCCCTGGGGACCCCTGGGATCTCGGCTGCAGCACACCGCACAGAGCAAACTCACTCCATGCGTGCTGACAGGCGATACTGGGGCAGAAGCATTGTGATATCATGGCTCCGTCCCTTGTGACATCATGGCCTGCCCCCTCAATACAAGTCTATTGGAGGCGGCGTGGTGGCTGTCGCGCCCCCTCCCATAGACTTGCATTAAGGGGGAGGGCTGTGACATCACAAGGGGCAGAGCCATGATGTCACAATGCTTCAGCTCCTGTATCGCCCGTCATTACACACGGAACAAGTTATCTCTTTGGATAGGGGATAAGATATCTAGGGGCGGAGTACCCCATTAAGGCCTACGACTCTAATTGGCCATAGTGTTCATATTATTCCTCTGCAACCTTTCGCTTGATGATACAGAACACTTTATCCAAGGTGGACAACATACATTGGTATAAAACCTGGGATAATAAATACAAAATCAAATAACAAGTTCCCTGGAGCTGTGGGCTGAAACGGGCATCTAGGGCAACATCAACCTAACAGGACAGGCAGAGTAGTTAAAGGGGTATTCCAGTTTTTTTTTTTTTTTTTGACTATGCTACAGGGGCTGTAAAGTTAGTGTAGTTCATAATATAGTCTTCTGTGATTTTCACCCCAATATTTATTTTTACCAGCATACAAAATTACCCAGCTTGCAATGCGGCCGAGACCTGACTCACTAGTCAGCTGATGACAGGAAGCCTGTCTGCTTCAATGGGTGGAGGGATCAATCTTCAACTAATGCAACAGCTGTAGGCACACTGATTGAAAACCACACTGATTTGAATGGATGCAGCTCATTTATGTTTCAATGGGTGGGGTGGCTGATGTGTGGGAGAGAGGAAAATGGAATTGTGGGATTTGTAGTCAAAAAAAGAAAAGTCAAACAGGAAATACTGGTTCACAAACAGCTAGCCACAGTGTTATGGTAATCTCACAACATAGCCATTTAGCCCCAACACAAGCGCATATACTTCCTTAGCATGTCCATTACTGTCTGCCAGGTATGTACTAAAATCACCTTATGTTGGAGAACCCCTTTAATGATCACGCAACTTTTATTTTTGTATTTTGGTTTCCTCCCCCTTACATTCCAAAATCCATTTATCTTTCAGTTTTGCACCTACAGGCCATATGAGGGCTATTTCATGTGGGACCAATTGTACTTTGTACGGACATCACTTATTTGACCACAAAATTTATGGCAAGACAATAAATATATATTTGTGGTGTGAAATTGAAATAAAACAAGCAGTTTTCTTTTTTGGGGGGGGGGGGGTTGTGTCTGCACAGTGCACTTTACAGTTAAAATGACATGTCATCTTTATTCTGTAGGTCAATATGATAACAACGATACCCAGTTTATATAGGTTTTGGTTTTTTTTGCTACTTTTTGTAAGAAAATGAGTATGCTTAAAGGGGTACTCCACTGGAAAATATTTTCTTTTAAATTAACTGGTGCCAGAAAGTTAAACAGATTTGTAAATTACTTCTATTAAAAATACAAATCCCACCAGTACTTATCAGCTGCTGTATAATACACATGAAGTTCTTTTCTTTTTGAATTTCCTTTCTACCTGACCACAAAAGCTCTCTGCTGACACCTCTGTCAATTTTAGGAAATGTCCAGAGTAGGAGCAAATCCCCATAGCATACCTCTCTTGCTCTGAACTCTTCCTGACATGGACAGAGGTGTCAGCAGAGAGCACTTGTGGTTAGGCAGAAATGAAATTCAAAAAGAAAAGAACTTCCTGTGGAGCATACAGCAGAAGATATGTACTGCAAGGATTGAGATTTTTAATAGAAGTAATTTACAAATCTGTTTAACTTTCTGGCACCAGTTGATTTAAAAGAAAATGTTTTCCAGTGGAGTACCCCTTTAAATAGGTTCTCTCTTATTCTTCAATAAACAAGGCTGTATGTGAGCTCATGTTTAGGTATTGAAGTTATCAAAAATCAGCAATTCAGGACTTTTACATATATGCCATGTATATGCCTTCAGTTTCAGTAACATTATATTTAGAATTTGGACATTTCCTCACATGGCATTGTCACATATGTTTATGTTTATTTTTATTTACATTGTTTTATTTGAACAGTGGGAAAATTCATACATATTTTATTATTTGTTTTTAAAAAAAATTCACTATTTATTAGTCCCTAAAGAGACTATTACATGCAATTTTGTATGGCATACACTGTTTAATGCTATACCATAGCACAGCAGGAATTTGTGTTATTGGTGCTACATTACCACAGGCTGCTGAAGCACCGATCAGACAGCATGGAAGAGGGTTAGTGACTTCTGGCTGTCATCCCAACTGATCAGGATGACCAAACCTACTGGCACCAGGAATTTTACCCTTTAGATCCCGGGATCATTGAGGGCACATTTTGTTCGGCATGCTCTGCAGTTTTTATCAATACCACTTTTACAGCAGGAGCTGCTCTTGCATCATAGACTGTAAGTCGTGGCTGCTATCAGCAGCCATGCACTCATTTATTCACAACCATTCTCTGTCATCAACTCCTTAAGTGCTGTGATCAGTAATCATGCCACTTAAGAGCCACAATCACTGTTCCCTTAAAGGGATTATCCACCATAAGGTGATTTTAGTATGCACCTGGCAGACAGTAATGGACATGCTTAGGAAGGATCTGCGCTTGTCTTGGGCTAAATGGCCATGTTGTGAGATTACCATAACACTGTGGCTAGCTTTTTGTGAACTTGTATTTCCTGTTTTCAGTTTTCTTGTTTGCCTACAAATCCCATGATACAATTTTCTCCTTCCCACACATCAGCTACCCCACCCATTGAAACATAAATGAGCTGCAGACCTGTGGTTTTCAATACAGGGTGCCTCCAGCTGTTGCCTTACTTGCAGATTGCTCTCTCCACACATTGAAGCAGACAGGCTCCCTGTCATCAGCTGACTAGTGAGTCAGGTCTCGACCACATTGCAAGCTGGGAAAAATCTGAGACAGCAGTAATTTTGTATGCTGTTGAAAATAAATAAATATTGGGGTGAAAATCACATAAGAATTGTGAGAAAACCGTCACACACAGGTAAAGACAGTATATTATGAACTACACTAACTTTACAGCCCCTGTAGCATAGTCAAATAAAAAAAATTCCCGGAATACCCCTTTAACCAATAAGCACCCCTGCAACATGTATGCGATGGTCCAATCAGTTTGAATGCCTGCCGGAGGTCTCCTCACCTGCTCCATGTCAGTCCTGGCTTTGATTTGCTGATAGAGCCTGCTATAGATATACAAAGGGATACCACTTTAAATATTCCAATAATATCAAAAATCTGTTAGTTGAATGCAGATATTTATTTAAGTGAATCTGGAGCAGCTCCTGTACAGTATCTCGAAACTTGACATTATCTTTATGTAAAAAAAAATAAAAAAAATAAAAACACTAATAGAAAAGTGTGGTAGATACTGTTTGATATTAACCCCTTAAGCCCAGCGGATTATACTCTGAAATTCCGTTGCATTAGAGGCCCATTGTTTTCAATGGGATTCTGCTGCACAGTGCACATGGCAGAATTTCCGTGGCAGAAGCATCTGCCATGTAAATTCTGATTCCGGCCTTTGCAGAAAGAATTGTCATGTCAGTTCTTTTGGAGGAATTTGCTTGGGAATGCTTTGCTATCTGTGGAGATTGCGCACTTCCGAGCGGTCCTAGAGCCAGTATGTTCTGCTGGTGCCTGCTGTCCACAGACTTACCACCGGAAGTTTTCCAGCCAGACATTCCGCATGAAATGTGCCATATGAACATAGCCTAACCGTTTTAAGAACAGCAATTCTCTTTTTTTCCTCCTTGCCCTCTAAGAGCCGTACGTTTACGTCTAATGGCCCACATTTATCATTGCAGTGCAAGTTAAGCATTTTTTACACCTTTTTTTTGTGTGCTGATAATGTGTAGGAGCACCAAATTTATTAAAAGGTAAAAGAGCTTTGATAAATTTTGTGCAGGTCACATTTTCTGAAATTTCTGTCTACACATACACCAAAAAGCTGCACTATGTCTGGGCTGGTGTAGTTTTAGAGACTTTTCAGTGGCTTTGCGCCTTTTTTTGCTCCTTTTTACAAAAAGCTGCAATGATAAATCCCTTCCATATCATGTCTATTGCCAAAATCAGTGGATTGCAACTCAAAATCAGCAGAAATGTGTAAACAAAAAGGGGCAAAAAAGGCGCAAAAACCCTGCTTGCGCCTTTTTTGCCCCTTTTTTAGGCACAAAAAACAGTCTAAAGACAATGATAAATGTGGGCTATTGTCCTTAAGGGGTTAAACTTTTTCATTACATCTGCATTTTTCGTCTGATTTATGTATTTTGCTGTTTTAGTCCAGAAACAATTATTCACACCACTACACATTATGTGGTACAGAAGCAGGTGATGTTTCAGTCAAGCTCGCAGCATCTAAAATAGTACTATCTAGTCATATGAAATCATCGCCCCTCTACAGTGACCTGAATAATATATAAGGTAGGTGAGAATGATTAAGTATAGAGCAGCACCGATGGGAACTTCATTAAGAATGACTGATGGAAATTAAAGACTCTGTGCAGGAGGCAGTCACCAAGAAATAGAGGTCAAATCTGTATGCCGCCCTCCAGTTCTGGAGGAAAAGGTTAGGTCACTGTCTTTTCTAATGGAAATATGTTACATTGGAATATTCTTCTAACAATGTATTATTCTGTTATATATATGTTTTACTTTCCATATGATATGACTATTAGGCTTTGTTCACATCAGCATTGTGGAGCTCCAGTACAACAGCTGAAAATGGGGCTGGCGGTTGTGACAGCGGGCATCAATGGTCCCATTCACTTTGAATAAGGTCCATCGGGGTTTTGTTAGTTGCTTGTTATTTTGCATAATTTTAACAAAGAAAAAAACTGACATACAGGGTCCCATCATTATGACGGAATCAGTAAACGGAGCTACAAGCACTGATGTGAACCTAGCTTTACAGATATTTAAAATAAAATTATAATAAATGAGCATATTTTATCTTATGACATACACTTTGTGCACAGCTGCAATTTCCAAGTACAAGTAAAGTGATTGACATTAACTTTGCCATTATCTGATTCTTATAATGCCTACATAATGCCTACCTGCCCCATACATTAAATATGCACTAAACACACAAACATTATCTTCAAAGTCTCCGCCCTTCTGACCGATTACCTGTGTGGTGACCACTGGTGTGAAGTGTCCTGGCAGTGGTTTTGGGTAACAAATAGACACATTTCGTGATGCCAGGGTAGTGTTAACCTCCAAACGCCAAGGATAGCAGCTTCCTGGGCTAAGCGCTGAGGCAATAACGACCACAGATGCAGGGTTATGGAACCTGCTTTCACTTTACTCAGGAACTTGCATATTAAAAAGGTTAGTTGCTGTCTTTGCTGTCTAGTTTCTTGCTTGCTGAATTATTCTTTAGACCAGTGGTTCTCAATCTTTTTGGCAACTGAACCCACAAAGGCTGAAAGCATGTCCCTCACGTGTAAATTTGCGCTGAACTTACGTGCAAGGGGTACCTGCGGACAAAAGGTGTTTGCTTACCTTTATACTAATGCGCTACTTAATCCCCTTGTGCTATTATTCCCTCCTCCATCTTTATCCCCTTGTGCCATTATTCCCCCTCCCTCTGATCCCCTTTTGCCATTATTCCCCCCTCCATCTTAATCCCCTTGTGCCATTATTATCCAATATGGCAAAAGGGAATCAGAGGGAGGGGGGAATAGCACAAGGGGATTAAGATGGAGGGGGGAATAATAGCAAAAGGGGAATATAATGGAGGGGGAATAATAGTATAAAGGGATTAAGATGGAGGAGGATTATCAACCCCCCTCCATATTAATCCCCTTGTGCCATTATTCCCCCCTCCAACAAGAATTGCACTCGTACAACAGAGTTCATGTTCATAATATGAATACTTTACTTCATCCGAAAATAATTTTTATTCCATTCCATTACAGTCCTAATGGACTTGCTGGAATTAATATTGAATACAAATTATTTTTCGGTTTGGAGAGCAATATTTTTTGCAGCAACAAGAAACTTTGATGGGGTCCCCAGTGGCCCCCAGTTTAGCAAATATTTTTATGAATAGATTTGAGAACAAGTTTGGTTCAGCAAGTCCATTAGGAAAAAATGTGAGTATATGTGGACAATTTGTGGACGATGTGTTTGTCCTATGGGCAGGCAAACGTCCGGAATTGGATGAATGAATCAAATTCCTCAATAACTGTCACCCACTCATTGAATTGCGAGTATAGTCAGAAAGAGATACATTATTTAGATGTATACATCACTAAGGTAAATAACAAATTGGAGACTTCCCTCTTTTCTAAGAAGACAGATCGTAATGATATCCTCCATAGAAATAGTGGACATGCACCTCAGGTATTCCGGGGCATTCCCAAAGGACAGATAGTGAGAGCTAAAAGAATCTGTAGCAAACAAGATGAATATAAAAAGAATAAAGAGAAATTAGTGAAAACTTTTGTACAAAGAGGATATAATAAAAGAACAGCTGAGGAAGTAGGGAGAACAGTGGATGACATACCAAGGGAGCATTTTGGGATAGAAAAGGAATCAGAAAAGGGAAAAGAAGAAAGATGAAATTGTATACTTTTCAGTGTTTGATGGATCTAAATTGGTAAAAAAAAAAAAAGGTGATTAATAAATATTGGGGTATGTTGAGAGCTGACCCGAAATATGGTAATTTATTTAAACAAAAAACAAGATTTGTATACCGCAGGGGTAAATCGATTGGTGATATGTTGGTGAGATCAGATGTGAGGAAGAAAAAAGTATCAAAACAAACTTTTCTAAAAGCGAGACAAAATGGCACATTCCCATGCGGTTTGTGTCAGAACTGTAATGGTATTGTGAGAGGTGACACGGTGTCCCATCCAATGAAGGGGACTAAGTTTCTGATCCATGGATGGTTCACCTGTGATACTAAACAAGGGGTATACCTGATAAAATGCCCTTGTGGCAAGGTGTATGTTGGTCAAACAGCTAGATCAGTAAAAACTTCAGAAATATGGCTAAGAAGGCAGAACAGGAAAGAGAAGTGGAGAATTCTAAATATGAGAAACCAATGTTGCAAGACATTATGTGGAAAATCATCACCAAAGATGTGATCTTAAAGGGGTACTCTGGTGGAAAACTTTTTTTTTTTTTTTTAAATCAACTGATGCCAGAAAGTTAAACAGATTCGTAAATTACTTCTATTAAAAAATCTTAATCCTTCTAGTACTTATTAGCTGCTGAATACTACAGAGGAAATTATTTTCTTTTTGGAACACAGAGCTCTCTGCTGACATCATGACCACAGTGCTCTCTGTTGACATCTCTGTCCATTTTAAGAACTGTCCAGAGTAGAAGAAAATCCCCATAGCAAACATATGCTGCTCTGGACAGTTCCTAAAATGGACAGAGATGTCAGCAGAGAGCACTGTGGTCATGATGTCAGCAGAGAGATCTGTGTTCCAAAAAGAAAATAATTTCCTCTGTAGTATTCAGCAGCTAATAAGTACAGGAAGGATTAAGATTTTTTTAATAGAAGTCATTTACTAATCTGTTTAATTTTCTGGCACCAGTTGATTTAAAAAAAAAAAGTTTTCCACCGGAGTACCCCTTTAAATGGATGGTGTTAGAGGAAGTAGGTGGATCAAGGAGTGAAGAAATAAAGAGGAGGTTACTAAGAAAGGAGGTGTACTGGATTACTAAATTGAATGCTATGTCCCCTAATGGTGTTAATGAAAACTGTAACTTTATGTTAGAAATCACGGCAGGTGGACAGCAGGTGGTGGATCCTCTGGGCCTGTGTGGAAGGAGACTTGAGCCGTGCCAGGGAGCAGGCTCTAAGGTACCACTGGTTTTCACCAGAGCCTGCCACAAAGCAGGATGGTCTGGCTGCGGCAGGTCGGCGAGTCCGGCCGGAGCGCAACTGTAACAGTACCCCCCCCCCTCCCCTTTGGTCACCCCATTTCTTTGGAACTGTCCAGTGCCCCCCAGAGACCTGGGGGCACTGGACAGGGCAAAGGCTGAATGGAACTAACAGGTTTCTGGGAAAGAGTCTTCCGTCTTCTAAGATGAGCATCTGGAGAGGAAAAATTGACAGAAGACAACACAAGAAAAACAAGACAATGAACTTGAAAAAATACAAGACGGTCCACATCCATAGCCTCTTCGGCAAGAGGCGAAGTTGGTAGCAAGGAAGGATGTTGAGACACCAGATGAGGCAAAGGCAGACATAGCTGGAAACCAGGAGACTGTAGGAACTGGAAGGTGCAAACGGTCAACATCCATAGCCTCTACAGCAAGAGGCAAAGTTGGTAGCAAGGAAGGATGTTGGGATTCCAGACGAGGTACAGACAGGCATAGCTGGGAACCAGAAGACACTGCAGGAACTGGAAGGTGCAAACGGACCACATCCATTGCCTCTTTGGCAAGAGGCAAAGTTGGTAGCAAGGAAGGATGTTCAGTAGACACTGCAGGAGCTAGACGGACAAATGGTCCACGTCCAAGACCTCTTCGGCAAGAGGCAAAGTTGGTAGTAAGGAAGGATGTTGGGACTCCAGACGAGGTACCGACAGGCATGGCTGGGAACCAGGAGACACTGCAGGAGCCAGAAGACGTAAACGGACCACATCCATAGCCTCTTCGGCAAGAAGCAAGGTTGGTAGCAAGGAAGGCTATTCAGAAGACACTGCAGGAGCTAGACTGGGCAAAAGATCCACATCCAAGACCTCTTCGGCAAGAGGCAAAGTTGGTAGCAAGTAAGGATGTTGGGACTCCAGACGAGCTACAGACAGGCATGGCTGGGAACCAGGAGACACTGCAAGAACTGGTAGTGAGCAAAATTGTGGTACCTGCTGCTGTTGCAAGGCCAAAAGCTGTTGCATCATTGGTGAAAGTAACTTCAGTTGTTGCGCTTGACGGCCCACGACAGCGGAAAGAACTTCTGGCAGAGGTACTTCAGCAGAATCCAAGGTCGGATTGAAAAGACCCGAAAAATCTGACAAAAGCGCCCCAGTGGAATCCATGGCCGGATCTTAATGTTATCACGGCAGGTGGACAGCAGGTGGTGGATGCTCTGGGCCTGTGTGGAAGGAGACTTGAGCCGTGAAAGGGAGCGGGGTCTAAGGTGCCACTGGTTATCACCAGAGCCCGCCGCAAAGTCGGATGGTCTTGCTTCGGTGGGGGGCACCCAGGTCGCCACCCCTGGCACGACTCGTCCACACAGGTAGCTGGGGGGTGATGTGGCACAGGCAGAGACTGGCAAGACGTAGCTGGTGGGACGTGGCAGACAGGACGAGGCTGACAGGATGTGGTTGACCGGACGTGGCTAACAGGACGTGGTGGGATGACAACAGGACCGGGCAGGAACACGGGTAGTGGATAGGACAGAACTAGGAACAGATACACAGACTCTTGGAACAAGCCTTCACTAAGGCAAGACAACCAAAGATCCGGCAGGGAAAGCAGGGAGGAGCAGATACTTATGGAGCAGGGACAGGTGTAAGCACTTTAACTAATTGGGTATTGGCCCTTTAAGAAAGTGAGCTCCGGCGCGTGCACGCCCTAGAAGGCAGAGGCACGCGCGCCGGAGCTGCGGGGACACATGGAACAGAGACACAGGACCGTAAGTGACAACGGGCTGAGACTCGCATGCGGGCGCATCCCGCGATGCGAATCTCAGCCCTGCCGGCAGGAGGGACAGAAAGTGCTTGCGGACGGACGGAGCACAACTGTAACACTTTAATGTATTTTTATAATTGTATATGTAGTTCCGATGCATTGATACATGGTAATGCTATCGACCTGTATATTTAAATTATTCTACATGTGATTTTAATTCATAGATATGAAATCTCGCGAGACTACGGTCCATATGTAATGGTGGTGGGTTTACTCACATTAGGCTTGAGAAAGGGAGAGATCCTTAAACATCACCAGTAGCGCTCACAAAGGTGTGAGCTCTTTTCACTGTCTGTCTGCAAGGAAAGCTGGGTGAACAGCAAGCATAGAAGCTGCGGCACGAGCAGCTCCGGCAGGAGCAAGATACTTTGAATTAATGCTGCAACCCTGATCAGCGACGAGCACTTGGGTGAATATAACGTGTTCTACTATACTGCTCCCGTATTATTAAGTTTTTTTTATGAGAACTTTTGCCATTGTTTCTCCCCATCCCCTCATTCTGATCCCCTTTTGCCATTATCCCCCCCCCCCCCTTCATTTTCATGCCTTGTGCTATTATTTAATACAGCACAAGACATAACACCTTTAAACTTGGAGTTTTGGGGCTCAAAACAGACATTTAGTGAAGCACCTGAGGCAGCATTTACATGACAGGGCCATTTTCTGCACTGGGACACCGCACCTGATTTGTCAGAAGGGCTACAGAAGGAAGGGGGAATGACATACTATGGACAGGTATGTAATCAGCCCCCCTGGGCTAGTTATAGGTTACACTATCCCATTTTTTTTTAGTGTACTTGAGTGAAGTACAAAGTTTTACATTTTCAATTTCATAAGTAGTTTGTATAAGGTAAGATAATCATCATTAAGTTCTAGATATTGTGGGAGGTGGCAGATATTTAGAGAGAGTTTCAGTCCTGTATCGGGTAATTATTCTTCATTATCTGAGAGTGTTGTAAGATTTCCTTGAAGCACAGTATTGGCTTGTCTTACCTGGGTTGGGAACTGAGACCAGGTGCGGCCTTATTTCAAAATTAATAGTATCTTATGAAAATAAGGCTACAATTACCGTCATATCATAAAGGCTTGCAATTTTGATTCGATGGCTGTCTATTAATGTAATTATCATTTAGGATGAAACAGTTGTTTAAGGTAAATTCCTTACTAAAGTGTGTGAAATGCAATATAACATATAGTCTCATAATAATTTCTAAGCCCCCCTCCTCCCCTCACAACATAGCAGAGCTGGACAGAGCTGTGACCTGTGAATAAGACATAGCAGAGCTGTACAGAGCTGTGACCTGTGAATAAGACATGACAGAGCTGTACAGAGCTGTGACCTGTGAATAAGACATAGCAGAGTTGTACAGAGCTGTGACCTGTGAATAAGACATAGCAGAGTTGTACAGAGCTGTGACCTGTGAATAAGACATAGCAGAGCTGTACAGAGCTGTGACCTGTGAATAAGACATAGCAGAGCTGTACAGAGCTGTGACCTGTGAATAAGACATAGCAGAGTTGTACAGAGCTGTGACCTGTGAATAAGACATAGCAGAGTTGTACAGAGCTGTGACCTGTGGATAAGACATAGCAGAGCTGTACAGAGCTGTGACCTGTGAATAAGACATAGCAGAGCTGTACAGAGCTGTGACCTGTGAACAAGACATAGCAGAGCTGTACAGAGCTGTGACCTGTGAATAAGACATGGCAGAGCTGTACAGAGCTGTGACCTGTGAATAAGACATAGCAGAGCTGTACAGAGCTGTGACCTGTGAATTAGACATAGCAGAGCTGTACAGAGCTGTGACCTGTGAATAAGACATAGCAGAGCTGTACAGAGCTGTTACCTGTGAATAAGACATGGCAGAGCTGTACAGAGCTGTGACCTGTGAATAAGACATAGCAGAGCTGTACAGAGCTGTGACCTGTGAACAAGACATAGCAGAGCTGTACAGAGCTGTGACCTGTGAATAAGACATGGCAGAGCTGTACAGAGCAGTGACCTGTGAATAAGACATAGCAGAGCTGTACAGAGCTGTGACCTGTGAATAAGACATAGCAGAGCTGTACAGAGCTGTGACCTGTGAATAAGACATAGCAGAGCTGTACAGAGCTGTGACCTGTGAATAAGACATGGCAGAGCTGTACAGAGCTGTGACCTGTGAATAAGACATAGCAGAGCTGTACAGAGCTGTGACCTGTGAATAAGACATGGCAGAGCTGTACAGAGCTGTGACCTGTGAATAAGACATAGCAGAGCTGTACAGAGCTGTGAACTGTGAATAAGACATAGCAGAGCTGTACAGAGCTGTGACCTGTGAATAAGACATAGCAGAACTCTACAGAGCTGTGACCTGTGAATAAGACATAGCAGAGCTGTACAGAGCTGTGACCTGTGAATAAGACATAGCAGAGCTGTACAGAACTGTGACCTGTGAATAAGACATAGCAGAGCTGTACAGAGCTGTGACCTGTGAATAAGACATAGCAGAGTTGTACAGAGCTGTGACCTGTGAATAAGACATAGCAGAGCTGTACAGAGCTGTGACCTGTGGATAAGACATAGCAGAGCTGTACAGAGCTGTGACCTGTGAATAAGACATAGCAGAGCTGTACAGAGCTGTGACCTGTGAACAAGACATAGCAGAGCTGTACAGAGCTGTGACCTGTGAATAAGACATGGCAGAGCTGTACAGAGCAGTGACCTGTGAATAAGACATAGCAGAGCTGTACAGAGCTGTGACCTGTGAATAAGACATAGCAGAGCTGTACAGAGCTGTGACCTGTGAATAAGACATAGCAGAGCTGTACAGAGCTGTGACCTGTGAATAAGACATGGCAGAGCTGTACAGAGCTGTGACCTGTGAATAAGACATAGCAGAGCTGTACAGAGCTGTGACCTGTGAATAAGACATGGCAGAGCTGTACAGAGCTGTGACCTGTGAATAAGACATAGCAGAGCTGTACAGAGCTGTGAACTGTGAATAAGACATAGCAGAGCTGTACAGAGCTGTGACCTGTGAATAAGACATAGCAGAACTCTACAGAGCTGTGACCTGTGAATAAGACATAGCAGAGCTGTACAGAGCTGTGACCTGTGAATAAGACATAGCAGAGCTGTACAGAACTGTGACCTGTGAATAAGACATAGCAGAGCTGTACAGAGCTGTGACCTGTGAATAAGACATAGCAGAGTTGTACAGAGCTGTGACCTGTGAATAAGACATAGCAGAGCTGTACAGAGCTGTGACCTGTGGATAAGACATAGCAGAGCTGTACAGAGCTGTGACCTGTGAATAAGACATAGCAGAGCTGTACAGAGCTGTGACCTGTGAACAAGACATAGCAGAGCTGTACAGAGCTGTGACCTGTGAATAAGACATGGCAGAGCTGTACAGAGCTGTGACCTTTGAATAAGACATAGCAGAGCTGTACAGAGCTGTGACCTGTGAATAAGACATAGCAGAGCTGTACAGAGCTGTGACCTGTGAATAAGACATAGCAGAGCTGTACAGAGCTGTGACCTGTGAATAAGACATAGCAGAGCTGTACAGAGCTGTGACCTGTGAATAAGACATAGCAGAGCTGTACAGAGCTGTGACCTGTGAATAAGACATAGCAGAGCTGTACAGAGCTGTGACCTGTGAATAAGACATGGCAGAGCTGTACAGAGCTGTGACCTGTGAATAAGACATAGCAGAGCTGTACAGAGCTGTGAACTGTGAATAAGACATAGCAGAGCTGTACAGAGCTGTGACCTGTGAATAAGACATAGCAGAACTCTACAGAGCTGTGACCTGTGAATAAGACATAGCAGAGCTGTACAGAGCTGTGACCTGTGAATAAGACATAGCAGAGCTGTACAGAACTGTGACCTGTGAATAAGACATAGCAGAGCTGTACAGAGCTGTCACCTGTGAATAAGACATAGCAGAGCTGTACAGAGCTGTGATCTGTGAATAAGACATAGCAGAGCTGTACAGAGCTGTGATCTGTGAATAAGACATAGCAGAGCTGTACAGAGCTGTGACCTGTGAATAAGACATAGCAGAGCTGTACAGAGCTGTGACCTGTGAATAAGACATGGCAGAGCTGTACAGAGCTGTGACCTGTGAATAAGACATAGCAGAGCTGTACAGAGCTGTGACCTGTGAATAAGACATAGCAGAGCTGTACAGAGCTGTGATCTGTGAATAAGACATAGCAGAGCTGTACAGAGCTGTGATCTGTGAATAAGACATAGCAGAGCTGTACAGAGCTGTGACCTGTGAATAAGACATGGCAGAGCTGTACAGAGCTGTGACCTGTGAATAAGACATAGCAGAACTCTACAGAGCTGTGACCTGTGAATAAGACATAGCAGAGCTGTACAGAGCTGTGACCTGTGAATAAGACCTGGCAGAGCTGTACAGAGCTGTGACCTTTGAATAAGACATGACAGAGCTGTACAGAGCTGTGACCTGTGAATAAGACATGGCAGAGCTGTACAGAGCTGTGATCTGTGAATAAGACATAGCAGAGCTGTACAGAGCTGTGACCTGTGAATAAGACATAGCAGAGCTGTACAGAGCTGTGACCTGTGAATAAGACATGGCAGAGCTGTACAGAGCTGTGGCCTGTGAATAAGACATAGCAGAGTTGTACAGAGCTGTGACCTGTGAATAATACATAGCAGAGCTGTACAGAGCTGTGACCTGTGAATAAGACATGGCAGAGCTGTACAGATCTGTGACCTGTGAATAAGTCATAGCAGAGCTGTACAGAGCTGTGACCTGTGAATAAGACATAGCAAAGCTGTACAGAGCTGTGACCTGTGAATAAGACATAGCACAGCTGTACAGAGCTGTGACCTGTGAATAAGTCATGGCAGAGCTGTACAGAGCTGTGACCTGTGAATAAGACATAGCAGAGCTGTACAGAGCTGTGACCTGTGAATAAGACATAGCAGAGCTGTACAGAGCTGTGACCTGTGAATAAGACATAGCAGAGCTGGACAGAGCGGTGACCTGTAAATAAGACAGAGCAGAGCTGTACAGAGCGGTGACCTGTGAATAAGACATGGCAGAGGTGGACAGAGCTGTGACCTGTGAATAAGACATAGCAGAGCTGTACAGAGCTGTGACCTGTGAATAAGACATAGCAGAGCTGGACAGAGCTGTGACCTGTGAATAAGACATAGCAGAGCTGTACAGAGCTGTGACCTGTGAGTAAGACATGGCAGAGCTGTACAGAGCTGTGACCTGTGAATAAGACATAGCAGAGCTGTACAGAGCTGTGACCTGTGAGTAAGACATGGCAGAGCTGGACAGAGCGGTGACCTGTGAATAAGACATGGCAGAGCTGTACAGAGCGGTGACCTGTGAATAAGACATAGCAGAGCTGTACAGAGCTGTGACCTGTGAGTAAGACATAGCAGAGCTGGACAGAGCGGTGACCTGTGAATAAGACATAGCAGAGCTGTACAGAGCTGTCACCTGTGAATAAGACATAGCAGAGCTGTACAGAGCTGTGACCTGTGAATAAGACATGGCAGAGCTGTACAGAGCTGTGACCTGTGAATAAGACATAGCAGAGCTGTACAGAGCTGTGACCTGTGAATAAGACATGGCAGAGCTGTACAGAGCGGTGACCTGTGAATAAGACATAGCAGAGCTGTACAGAGCTGTGACCTGTGAATAAGACATAGCAGAGCTGTACAGAGCTGTGACCTGTGAATAAGACATGGCAGAGCTGTACAGAGCTGTGACCTGTGAATAAGACATAGCAGAGCTGTACAGAGCTGTGACCTGTGAATAATTATTAGGGAAGAGGTTAAATGATCTTTCTTCACTTTTTTTCTTCACTCTTTTTTCTAATGTTATAGCTCCCATAGGGGGCTATAACATTGCACACACTGATCTTTCACATTGATCACTGGTTTCTCATAGGAAACCATTGATCAATGATTCTGCCCCTTGACTGCTCATGCCTGGATCTCAGGCACTGAGCAGTCATTCAGTGATCGGACAGCATGGAGGAAATATAAATTTTCTTTTTGGAACACAGTGCTCTCTGCTGACACCCCCCTCCATTTTAAGAACTGTCAAGAATAGGAGAAAATCCCCATAGAAAACATATGCTACTCTGGACAGTTCCTAAAATGAACAGAGATGTCAGCAGAGAGCACTGTGGTCATGATGTCAGCAGAGAGCACTGTGTTCCAAAAAGAAAATAATTTCCTCTGTAGTATTCAGCAGCTAATAAGTACTGGAAGGATTAAAAAATGTTAATAGAAGTAATTTACAAACCTGAAGAAAAGGAAAAAAAGGGTGCAAGTGCAGCTCACAATTAATGTGTAGACACTACCTGAGGTCAACAGGGCATGCAACTATACCACAGCTGCAAAAAATAACGAAATATGTATAGAAAAATATTGCCCGGACCTTCCAAGGTAGTGTGATTTGATTGAATAGACAATAGATAACTGGGTCGTACTCCAATAATAATTCAATGGTTATTTATTTAAAATGTATAGTGCATTACTCCTCACAGGGCCCTTGTGAATAAGACATGGCAGAGCTGTACAGAGCTGTGACCTGTGAATAATACATAGCAGAGCTGTACAGAGCTGTGACCTGTGAATAAGACATAGCAGAGCTGTACAGAGCTGTGACCTGTGAATAAGACATAGCAGAGCTGTACAGAGCTGTGACCTGTGAATAAGACATAGCAGAGCTGTACAGAGCTGTGACCTGTGAATAAGACATAGCAGAGCTGTACAGAGCTGTGACCTGTGAATAAGACATAGCAGAGCTGTACAGAGCTGTGACCTGTGAATAAGACATGGCAGAGCTGTACAGAGCTGTGACCTGTGAATAAGACATAGCAGAGCTGTACAGAGCTGTGAACTGTGAATAAGACATAGCAGAGCTGTACAGAGCTGTGACCTGTGAATAAGACATAGCAGAACTCTACAGAGCTGTGACCTGTGAATAAGACATAGCAGAGCTGTACAGAGCTGTGACCTGTGAATAAGACATAGCAGAGCTGTACAGAACTGTGACCTGTGAATAAGACATAGCAGAGCTGTACAGAGCTGTCACCTGTGAATAAGACATAGCAGAGCTGTACAGAGCTGTGATCTGTGAATAAGACATAGCAGAGCTGTACAGAGCTGTGATCTGTGAATAAGACATAGCAGAGCTGTACAGAGCTGTGACCTGTGAATAAGACATAGCAGAGCTGTACAGAGCTGTGACCTGTGAATAAGACATGGCAGAGCTGTACAGAGCTGTGACCTGTGAATAAGACATAGCAGAGCTGTACAGAGCTGTGACCTGTGAATAAGACATAGCAGAGCTGTACAGAGCTGTGATCTGTGAATAAGACATAGCAGAGCTGTACAGAGCTGTGATCTGTGAATAAGACATAGCAGAGCTGTACAGAGCTGTGGCCTGTGAATAAGACATGGCAGAGCTGTACAGAGCTGTGACCTGTGAATAAGACATAGCAGAACTCTACAGAGCTGTGACCTGTGAATAAGACATAGCAGAGCTGTACAGAGCTGTGACCTGTGAATAAGACATAGCAGAGCTGTACAGAGCTGTGACCTTTGAATAAGACATGACAGAGCTGTACAGAGCTGTGACCTGTGAATAAGACATGGCAGAGCTGTACAGAGCTGTGATCTGTGAATAAGACATAGCAGAGCTGTACAGAGCTGTGACCTGTGAATAAGACATAGCAGAGCTGTACAGAGCTGTGACCTGTGAATAAGACATGGCAGAGCTGTACAGAGCTGTGGCCTGTGAATAAGACATAGCAGAGTTGTACAGAGCTGTGACCTGTGAATAAGACATAGCAGAGCTGTACAGAGCTGTGACCTGTGAATAAGACATGGCAGAGCTGTACAGATCTGTGACCTGTGAATAAGTCATAGCAGAGCTGTACAGAGCTGTGACCTGTGAATAAGACATAGCAAAGCTGTACAGAGCTGTGACCTGTGAATAAGACATAGCACAGCTGTACAGAGCTGTGACCTGTGAATAAGTCATGGCAGAGCTGTACAGAGCTGTGACCTGTGAATAAGACATAGCAGAGCTGTACAGAGCTGTGACCTGTGAATAAGACATAGCAGAGCTGTACAGAGCTGTGACCTGTGAATAAGACATAGCAGAGCTGGACAGAGCGGTGACCTGTAAATAAGACAGAGCAGAGCTGTACAGAGCGGTGACCTGTGAATAAGACATGGCAGAGGTGGACAGAGCTGTGACCTGTGAATAAGACATAGCAGAGCTGTACAGAGCTGTGACCTGTGAATAAGACATAGCAGAGCTGGACAGAGCTGTGACCTGTGAATAAGACATAGCAGAGCTGTACAGAGCTGTGACCTGTGAGTAAGACATGGCAGAGCTGTACAGAGCTGTGACCTGTGAATAAGACATAGCAGAGCTGGACAGAGCGGTGACCTGTGAATAAGACATGGCAGAGCTGTACAGAGCGGTGACCTGTGAATAAGACATAGCAGAGCTGTACAGAGCTGTGACCTGTGAGTAAGACATAGCAGAGCTGTACAGAGCTGTGACCTGTGAATAAGACATGGCAGAGCTGTACAGAGCTGTGATCTGTGAATAAGACATAGCAGAGCTGTACAGAGCTGTGACCTGTGAATAAGACATAGCAGAGCTGTACAGAGCTGTGACCTGTGAATAAGACATGGCAGAGCTGTACAGAGCTGTGGCCTGTGAATAAGACATAGCAGAGTTGTACAGAGCTGTGACCTGTGAATAAGACATAGCAGAGCTGTACAGAGCTGTGACCTGTGAATAAGACATGGCAGAGCTGTACAGATCTGTGACCTGTGAATAAGTCATAGCAGAGCTGTACAGAGCTGTGACCTGTGAATAAGACATAGCAAAGCTGTACAGAGCTGTGACCTGTGAATAAGACATAGCACAGCTGTACAGAGCTGTGACCTGTGAATAAGTCATGGCAGAGCTGTACAGAGCTGTGACCTGTGAATAAGACATAGCAGAGCTGTACAGAGCTGTGACCTGTGAATAAGACATAGCAGAGCTGTACAGAGCTGTGACCTGTGAATAAGACATAGCAGAGCTGGACAGAGCGGTGACCTGTAAATAAGACAGAGCAGAGCTGTACAGAGCGGTGACCTGTGAATAAGACATGGCAGAGGTGGACAGAGCTGTGACCTGTGAATAAGACATAGCAGAGCTGTACAGAGCTGTGACCTGTGAATAAGACATAGCAGAGCTGGACAGAGCTGTGACCTGTGAATAAGACATAGCAGAGCTGTACAGAGCTGTGACCTGTGAGTAAGACATGGCAGAGCTGTACAGAGCTGTGACCTGTGAATAAGACATAGCAGAGCTGGACAGAGCGGTGACCTGTGAATAAGACATGGCAGAGCTGTACAGAGCGGTGACCTGTGAATAAGACATAGCAGAGCTGTACAGAGCTGTGACCTGTGAGTAAGACATAGCAGAGCTGGACAGAGCGGTGACCTGTGAATAAGACATAGCAGAGCTGTACAGAGCTGTCACCTGTGAATAAGACATAGCAGAGCTGTACAGAGCTGTGACCTGTGAATAAGACATGGCAGAGCTGTACAGAGCTGTGACCTGTGAATAAGACATAGCAGAGCTGTACAGAGCTGTGACCTGTGAATAAGACATGGCAGAGCTGTACAGAGCGGTGACCTGTGAATAAGACATAGCAGAGCTGTACAGAGCTGTGACCTGTGAATAAGACATAGCAGAGCTGTACAGAGCTGTGACCTGTGAATAAGACATGGCAGAGCTGTACAGAGCTGTGACCTGTGAATAAGACATAGCAGAGCTGTACAGAGCTGTGACCTGTGAATAATTATTAGGGAAGAGGTTAAATGATCTTTCTTCACTTTTTTTCTTCACTCTTTTTTCTAATGTTATAGCTCCCATAGGGGGCTATAACATTGCACACACTGATCTTTCACATTGATCACTGGTTTCTCATAGGAAACCATTGATCAATGATTCTGCCCCTTGACTGCTCATGCCTGGATCTCAGGCACTGAGCAGTCATTCAGTGATCGGACAGCATGGAGGAAATATAAATTTTCTTTTTGGAACACAGTGCTCTCTGCTGACACCCCCCTCCATTTTAAGAACTGTCAAGAATAGGAGAAAATCCCCATAGAAAACATATGCTACTCTGGACAGTTCCTAAAATGAACAGAGATGTCAGCAGAGAGCACTGTGGTCATGATGTCAGCAGAGAGCACTGTGTTCCAAAAAGAAAATAATTTCCTCTGTAGTATTCAGCAGCTAATAAGTACTGGAAGGATTAAAAAATGTTAATAGAAGTAATTTACAAACCTGAAGAAAAGGAAAAAAAGGGTGCAAGTGCAGCTCACAATTAATGTGTAGACACTACCTGAGGTCAACAGGGCATGCAACTATACCACAGCTGCAAAAAATAACGAAATATGTATAGAAAAATATTGCCCGGACCTTCCAAGGTAGTGTGATTTGATTGAATAGACAATAGATAACTGGGTCGTACTCCAATAATAATTCAATGGTTATTTATTTAAAATGTATAGTGCATTACTCCTCACAGGGCCCTTGTGAGAAAAAACACATATAATAGATGTACAAAATTAGATATACAAGATTAAACGATCTTGAAATGTAAAAATATTATAAAAATATATCACTGGCATATAAAATAGCTCTATGTAGACGAATTCATATAACGTCTTTAGGGTATTGTGAAGATATAGTATAAATGTCCTTTTGTGTGGCAATTATAAATCAAAGTGGATACTCTGTTACCGGTCCTGGATGATGTGGCTCTGTCAGCTCCCGTGCCCGGATAGCGGTCAGCGGTCTTAGATAGTGCTGTGGCTTTAACTCTCAAGGTCCAGGTGTTATGCGGTAGTGGTCGTCCCAGGCTGGTGGCACTGGCAGGCGCCGATGGTGAATTCGCCGGGAGGCCGTGCGCTAGCAAGCGCCGATGGAAGATTTGTCAGGAGACCAAGCGCTGGCAGGCGCTGATGGTATCGATCTCCTCACCGCTGGACTTGGAAGCCAGAGACTACACGCTGGGTAGATGGAGCTTGCCTCGTGTAGATGGCGTGTGACGTCAGCTTGAGCCGGAGCTGACCAGGTAAAATCAGGACCGGACACTAGTCTAGATCGACTAATGCGTAGGAGATCCACAATGTGATGAATTTGCTCCGTGAGCTAGAGCTTAAGTTCATGAAGAGCATAAATGCCAGTGAGCAAGATTAATGTACAGGACTAGACGCGTTTCAGGGTTCTCAAATACGACCCTTTCCTCAGTAGTCATGATGGTTAAAAACAATGTTTGTCTATTTATAGGAGTACGAATCCCATGATTCAACAGTATTCTAAGTGATAACAAAAACATGAAATGGATAATTAAAAGGAATTACCTAGAGAGCAAAAGTAAATGGTTGTATATGTGAATACCGTCAGAAGAAGGGAAATGGACATATTGAATTACGTGTATGGGTGAAACTGACTAAACTATTTGTGGGATTGCAATTGAATATCTTTCCCACAATTGCAATGAAAGTAAACACTATTAATAAAATGGAAATATAAATAAAACATAAAAATAAAAGTAAAAGTAAAATTAAAAATAAAAATAAAATAAAAATAAAAATAAATATAAAAATGAACATAAAAAATGAATAAAAATGGAAAAGAAATTAAATAAAAATGAATAAAATTAAATGAAAAATAAAAGATAAGTAAATAAATCAATGATAATAAAATATAAAAAAATGAAAATAAAAAATAAATAAAAATAGAAATAAAAATGGATAAGTACGAAATAAAATGAAAATGTAATGAAATGAAAATGAAAATGTATAAGTAAGATGTCATTGTAGAGGATGGAGTCAGTCCATGGGGCACCCCCCCAAAACACTACAGGGGTGATCCCATGGGCCAAGTGCATCCCCTACAGAAATCCAAATAGTTCAAAACTGGAGTTGAGTCCCCCTGGTTCTAAAGTTGCAAACACGAACTTTTAAACAACTGTGACTTACAAATAAGCCAGTTAAAAATTGAAATAGACAAGTTCGAACAGAACGCAGAGTATTTCAAACAACAGGAATATATTTGCAAAAAATTAGACAAATTAGAGATGGAAATAATGAATAGAAAAAATAAGAAATTACATTGGCAGACTCAAAAACAAAATGCTACCACATATAATGATCAATATAACGTGCCTGTGAGGAACCACTACGCTCCTCTATTGGAGAGTGGTGATTTTTTAGAGGCAAACCCACACTACAAGAAACCACACCATACAAGGGAAGAATCACAATACAGGAATCCCCCCCAGGGAAACAACTACAGACCATATACAAATCACATAAACAGTCCTTACAATTTCCGTCCAAATTATCACAAACACCAATCATATCAAAACAGGTATCAACAAAAACATCAAATAACATACAGAGAAACTCAACCTATCAAAGTTCCACTAAAGACTCATACAGTATCAGCAGAAGTGCATCAAGCCCCTCCCACACAACAAACACTAGGGACCCCAAACAAAAAAAGAGGTTACGTAGAAGATATAGAGCTAGACCATGCCATTCTACCTCCACAAAAAATAGTCAAACCCCATCAGGGAATACACCCATTATAAATCTGAGTAACCATACATTAACTTCGGCACAAGAAACTCTTTTGAACAAGGGATTGAAATATGCCCCATCCCACACACTGGACAAGTTCCAGACTTATATTGGTTTGGAAAAATACATTCGTAACATTTGTTTAAAAAAACATTTTCTAAAAACTCCGCTACAACGATTAACGACTGAGACAGAGTATATACATACCGAGTGTAGACCTAAATCATGGTTCTATCCCAAACACCTTATGGGCCCCGATGTTACCACTTTTAAAAAATTAGTAGAAAATGATTTGAGAAAAATACAAAAGACTAAATACCCGAAGGATAATATTTCTCAGAAAGAATTACAATCATTAGATACAGTTACAATCCGCCCCGCCGATAAAGGGGGTGCAGTTGTCATTCTCAATACCACAGATTATATACGAGAATGTAAAAAACAGTTAAATGACTCTAGCACATACCAAAAACTAAAACATGATCCCACTCAGGAATATAGTCAACAATTACAGTTACTTTGTAAGGAGGCAGTGGAAGATGGTATCCTCAATGAGAAGGAACATCAATTTATAATAGGGACCCTAGACCGCTTGCCGATTTTTTACTGTCTCCCGAAGACACATAAGTGCCTGATCAATCCCCCTGGGCGTCCCATTGTGTCAGGGATAGGCTCAATCACCTCGAACCTGTCCCAATAAGTAGACAGATTTCTTCAACCATTTGTGCAAAAAACTCACACATACCTTAAGGACACCACTCAAGTTGTTGACATCATTGAAAAATTTGAGTGGTCCAACAAATACATATTAGCCACTTTGGACGTTTCTTCACTTTATACGATTATTCGACATGACTTAGGGATAGCAGCAGTCGAACACTTTTTGAAACATGGGCACATCAAATTATCACAGATTAATTTCATCACTTCAGCCATCCGATTTATTTTGACACATAATTATTTTCATTTTGAAGGGGATTATTATTTACAATTAATTGGTACCGCTATGGGCACCAGGTTTGCGCCAAGTTATGCCAATCTCTTTATGGCAGCTTGGGAGGAAAGTAACATCATACCCCATCTTGGCGCAGGCCTGGTGCTCTGGAAGCGGTACATCGATGATATTATTTTAATTTGGGAGGGTGACAAGATTAGTTTAGAGCACTTTATCCTAGGTTTAAACACACAAGATTATAATTTACACTTCACATCCACAATTAGCAGGGAATCCATCAATTTTTTGGATATTGTTATCAGCGCTGATCGGGATGGTCTTACTTGCAAGACTTATTATAAAACAACGGCTAAAAATAGCTATATAGGGTTTTCAAGTTGCCACCTACCTAGGTGGCTAATGAACGTCCCAAAGGGACAATATCGAAGGTTAAAAAGAAATTGTACCTCAGATGACCAATTTTTGGTCGAGGCCAACCTCCTTACAAATCAATTTAAGGAGAAACACTATCCCGATCAGCTCCTGGAACAATCTCTTGAAAACATTAAACTATTAGACAGAACCACTTTTTTTGAAAACACTAGGGAAAAAAAAGAAGCCGATTTTGGAGGAAAATTGGTAATTCCCTTTAATAATTCATATAAAAAAGTAGAAAAAATAATACGGAAACACTGGCATTTGCTACAACAAGACCGTGAGGTGGGGGCACTCTTACCATCACGTCCCCCGATAGTATATACTCGGGCCCCAAATTTGGGCCTTACCGTTGCACCATCCATAAAAGCTCCCCCAAGGAAACAGAATACTACCTGGTTAAACACAAAGGGATTTGTGAGGTGTGGAACATGTGCTAATTGTATGAAAATTAAGGGCCCTAAAAAAGTTCTAGAGATCTGTTCTAAAATTAACACGTTCAAATGGAAAATAGAAGAGCTAATTACCTGTAATTCAAAAGGTGTACTATATATAATCGAATGCGCTGTAAAAAGCAGTATGTGGGTCATACCAAAAGGGCCCTTAAGATGAGGATAGCTGAACACCTCAATAACATCAAAAATAAAAACTTAAAACATCCGTTATCAGCTCACTTTTCTACCATCCATAACAGCGATATGTCTTCTCTCTCCTTCACTGGTTTCCAATTAGTCAAACAAGATTGGCGTGGTGGCAGTTATCTGCTTAATATGTCCAAGGCTGAAAGTAAGAAGATCTTTGAATTTGCAACTTTAGAACCAGGGGGACTCAACTCCAGTTTTGAACTATTTGGATTTCTGTAGGGGATGCACTTGGCCCATGGGATCACCCCTGTAGTGTTTTGGGGGGGTGCCCCATGGACTGACTCCATCCTCTACAATGACATCTTACTTATACATTTTCATTTTCATTTCATTACATTTTCATTTTATTTCGCACTTATCCATTTTTATTTCTATTTTTATTTATTTTTAATTTTTTATTTTAATTTTTTATATTTTATTATCATTGATTTATTTACTTATCTTTTATTTTTCATTTAATTTTATTCATTTTTATTTAATTTCTTTTCCATTTTTATTCATTTTTTATGTTCATTTTTATATTTATTTTTATTTTTATTTTATTTTTATTTTTAATTTTACTTTTACTTTTATTTTTATGTTTTATTTATATTTCCATTTTATTAATAGTGTTTACTTTCATTGCAATTGTGGGAAAGATATTCAATTGCAATCCCACAAATAGTTTAGTCAGTTTCACCCATACACGTAATTCAATATGTCCATTTCCCTTCTTCTGACGGTATTCACATATACAACCATTTACTTTTGCTCTCTAGGTAATTCCTTTTGATTATCCATTTCATGTTTTTGTTATCACTTAGAATACTGTTGAATCATGGGATTCGTACTCCTATAAATAGACAAACATTGTTTTTAACCATCATGACTACTGAGGAAAGGGTCGTATTTGAGAACCCTGAAACGCGTCTAGTCCTGTACATTAATCTTGCTCACTGGCATTTATGCTCTTCATGAACTTAAGCTCTAGCTCACGGAGCAAATTCATCACATTGTGGATCTCCTACGCATTAGTCGATCTAGACTAGTGTCCGGTCCTGATTTTACCTGGTCAGCTCCGGTTCAAGCTGACGTCACACGCCATCTACACGAGGCAAGCTCCATCTACCCAGCGTGTAGTCTCCGGCTTCCAAGTCCAGCGGTGAGGAGATCGATACCATCAGCGCCTGCCAGCGCTTGGTCTCCTGACAAATCTTCCATCGGCGCTTGCTAGCGCACGGCCTCCCGGCGAATTCACCATCGGCGCCTGCCAGTGCCACCAGCCTGGGACGACCACTACCGCATAACACCTGGACCTTGAGAGTTAAAGCCACAGCACTATCTAAGACCGCTGACCGCTATCCGGGCACGGGAGCTGACAGAGCCACATCATCCAGGACCGGTAACAGAGTATCCACTTTGATTTATAATTGCCACACAAAAGGACATTTATACTATATCTTCACAATACCCTAAAGACGTTATATGAATTCGTCTACATAGAGCTATTTTATATGCCAGTGATATATTTTTATAATATTTTTACATTTCAAGATCGTTTAATCTTGTATATCTAATTTTGTACATCTATTATATGTGTTTTTTCTCACAAGGGCCCTGTGAGGAGTAATGCACTATACATTTTAAATAAATAACCATTGAATTATTATTGGAGTACGACCCAGTTATCTATTGTCTATTCAATCAAATCACACTACCTTGGAAGGTCCGGGCAATATTTTTCTATACATAATTTACAAACCTGTTTAACTTTCTGGGACAGTTGATTTAACCCCTAAAGAATGCTGGGCGTATCCATACACCCCTGTTTTTAAAGTCCCTAAGGACTGAGAGCGTATGGCTACGCCTGTGGGAATTCCTGGCGGGGGCGGGGACCGGACCGGGGTGACTGCTGATATCTATCAGCAGGCACCCCGTGCAAACCCCTGGGGGGAGGGGGGGTCCCGAGACCCCTCCCCCCATGTCGGTCAATTCAGACCGGCGATTTGCAGCGATACCAGGTCAATCGGATCTCTGGTGACCCGGAAAAAAGGGTGAATGGGGCTGTCCAAAATAAATCTGCCCCAATGTGTGTCCCTCCCCCAAAATAAAGAAATGAATAAATAAATATATATTGCACCAAAAACCTGCATGTGTGAATACTGTCATACTATTTGATTTGTACAGTACATTAAATCATCTGATATTTTAATAGCACATATTTTTCATTATCAGAAAATGTAGATTAGTCCTAACACCAAAAAAAAAGTGTACACTGTTAAAATGTAATTGTATTAATATTGTTTTAGCAGTACATGTCACGATGCCGGCTGGCAGGTAGTGGATCCCCTGTGCCAGAGAGGGATGGCGAGGACCGCGCTAGTGGACCGGTTCTAAGCCACTACAGGTTTTCACCAGAGCCCGCCGCAAAGCGGGATGGTCTTGCTGCGGCGGTAGTGACCAGGTCGTATCCACTAGCAACGGCTCACCTCTCTGGCTGCTGAAGATGCTGAAGATAGGCGCGGTACAAGGGAGTAGGCAGAAGCAAGGTCGGACGTAGCAGAAGGTCGGGGGCAGGCGGCAAGGATCGTAGTCAGGGGCAACGGCAGGAGGTCAGGAACACGGACTAGGAACAGACAAGGGAACGCTTTCACTAGGCACTAAGGCAACAAGATCCGGCAAGGAAGTGCAAGGGAGGAGACTAGATATAAGCAGGGAACAGGTGGGAACCAATTAAGCTAATTGGGAAGATTGGGCCAGGCACCATCATTGGTGCACTGGCCCTTTAAATCGCAGAGACCCGGCGCGCGCGCGCCCTAGGGAGCGGGGCCGCGCGCGCCGGGACAGGACCGAGGGAGAGAGTCAGGTACGGGGACCGGGGTGCGCATCGCGAGCGGGCGCTACCCGCATCGCGAATCGCACCCCGGCTGAAGGCGGGACCGCAGCGCACCCGGTCAGTGGATCTGACCGGGGCGCTGCAACAACGAAGATGAGGCGAGCGCTCCGGGGAGGAACGGGGACCCGGAGCGCTCGGCGTAACAGTACCCCCCCCCCTTGGGTCTCCCCCTCTTCTTGGGGCCAAAGAACCTGAGAAAGAAAAACTCAATTTTTTCGTGATGAGGTCCGATGCAAATTAGGAGGGGTTCTGTGTGGAAACGTACGAGACAGTCCAATCTTTTATTGTAAAAACAATAGATGTAGAGGGGTCTGGCGAGACTGGTCACAGGAACGTAGAACCTGTTGATGAGAGAGGCCAAAAAAAATTTTCCTGCAGATCCGGAATCCAAGAAGAGCATAGTAGAGAAGGAGAAAGTAGAGGCAGATATCCGCACAGGCACAGTAAGGCGTGGAGAAGCAGAGTTGACATCAAGAACTGTGTCACCTTTGTGCGGAGTCAGCGTACGTCTTTCCAGGCGGGGAGGACGGATAGGACAATCCTTCAGGAAGAGTTCGGTACCGGCATAGTACAGGCAAAGATTCTCCATGCGGCGTAGTGTCCTCTCTTGAGGTGTCAAGCAAGACCGGTCAACTTGCATAGCCTCCGCGGCGGGAAGCACAGGAACAGATTGCAGAGGACCAGAGGGGAGAGGAGCCGGAGAGAAAAAACGCTTCGTGCGAACAAAGTCCATATCCAGGCGGAGCTCCAGACGCCATCCGGAAGAACGC